>NC_044307.1:12888620-13488620 GCF_007474595.2 Lynx canadensis
GTTACTCTTCCTCCAAATAAATGGATTGGCGAAGCGCTGAGGAGACCTTCCTCTCTTACATAAATAAGACCTACCGTGGTCAATATGGCAAATGCAAGATGCACCACACAGTTGTTCGTTTGAAACTCAAAAGCAAAAGAACATTAGGCAAAATTTCATCATTATTTTTGCTAGCCCAGAAATCTTGAGGGGGGGGGGAAAGCCATACATAATAACATGAAAAGGTAATGGGCTAGATTTTTAAAAGAAATGACAAAAAAATAATAGAGATGAAAAATGACCGTGCTATACTAAATCCTTGATGAATGGCTTTTATCATTCATTACTATTGCTATGGGGCTCGTGCACATACTTTTTAAACTTGACTAAATATTTTACTTTCCAAGGAGAAAGTATCTTTCATTCCCCCCCCCCTTATGTTATATCAAAAAGAGCTCGTATCAACGAAAGCTGGATTAAACCGAAACATCAAACGGTAAGTTATACCTGCCTACAACACTGGGGTCGTCTGTCATTTATGAAAACATCGGCATTAATGATTTCAGAATCTTAAAGTCTCTGTTCTGGAAAAAAGCCATTCTATTCATGCAGAGCAAGTGCATTTGGTACAGAAAAAAAGCAGGATACCTTTCTTATTTATAGAAAAAGGCAAAGCTTTCCAGTGAAATGAACTAAAACCTAATACGCAATATTTAAGATGATTTATACAGGCTTTTATCATAGCATGCCCACTTTGGGTAAAGCTATGGCTTACCCTACCTATTCTTGACCCTTCCAGAACATAAATAATAACATTAGATCATATACCTAATGAACACTAAGTTATACATTCAACTGCTGGAAACGGGAATCAATCTCTAGAATGCTCCAGCAAGAATCACTCAGAATGCATTATATTGTGTCTGGCTTTTTGGATTCGCTGGTTCAAGGTTTATGTATTCTGGACATGAGTTAGTTGTCAATTACATGTATTTCAAATACCTCGCCCATTCCTTGGCTTATCTTTTTAGTCTGTTAATAGTGACTTTTGGTAAGCCCATCGTTTCAATTTTGTGTTAAAATTTATTGTGTTAAAATTTATTTATATTCTTTTATAGTCCATTACAAACTTGACCCACCAACTGCGTTACTAAGAATTTACCCAAAGGATACAAAAATGTTGATTCGAAGGGGCACATGCACCCCCATGTTTAGAGCAGTGTTATCAACAACAGCCAAATTATGGAAAGATCCCAAATGTCCATCAACTGATGAGCAGATTAAGAGGATGTGGTGTGCGTAGACAATGGAATACTACTTGGCGATGAAAAGGAATGAAATCTTGCCATTTGCAGCAACCTGGATGGAACTGGAGGGTATTATGCTAAGCGAAACAGGTCAGAGAAAGGCAGATATCACGTGACTTCACTCATGTGGAACTTGAGAAACTTAACAGATGAACATAAGGGAAGGGAAGGAAAAATAATATAAAAACAGAGGTGGGGGGAACCATAACAGACTCTTAAATACAGAGAACAAGCTGAGTGTTACTGGAGAGAAGGTAGGTGGGGGGATGGGTTAAATGGGGGATGGGCATTAAGGAGGGCACTTTTCGAGATGAGCACTGGGTGTCATAGGTAAGCGATGAATCACTGGGTTCTCCTCCTGAGATCACACTGTATGTTAACTAACTTGAGAATTAAAAAAAATTAAGGGGATTTTGATTTGACTTTGTAATAAACGATTTGGGGAGAATTAATATATGACAGTAATTATCCTTCAATCCTTCACCAGAATACATCCCTCCACCTCTCTACATCTTTAATAACTCCCAACACATTGTATAGCTTTTTGGGTAGAGGTCTTGCACATCTTTTGAGTCTAAGGCCATGGAATATGTAGAGTATTGGACACCTGGACAATATCTCTGATACTTTCTCTACGTGACAAGATTAATTTCAGAAGTGATTACAAAATTATCAGCACTAATAATCTAACCGATTTGTTCTTTAGTTTAAAAATCAATGAACAATTAAAAATAATAAATTTGCATTTCAAAACTAGTGTTCAAATTCGGGGTGCCTGGGTGGCTCAGTCGGTTAAGCGTCCGACTTCCATTCAGGTCATGATCTCGCAGTCTGTGAGTTCGAGCCCCGCGTCGGGCTCTGTGCTGACCGCTCAGAGCCTGGAGCCTGTTTCAGATTCTGTGTCTCCCCTGCCTCTCCCCTGCTCTCTCTCTCTCTCCCAAAAATAAATGAATGTTAAAAAAAAAATAATCGTGTTCAAATTCAATAAAATAGTTCACTTATGAGGTAAAGTTTGCACTTCTCCAAACAAAAGTACACCTTGCCGTTTGTGCTGTTTTCTTGTTTTCAGTTTTGAACACAAATCAAAACACCAGAATCACATACAAGACCTGTTTCTTTGTCTTTACCATCACGGGGCTATTACCGTCTTTATTTTGAATCTGCAGCTTACATTCAGAAATAGACAGTATCCCAGGACTGGGAAACACAATCCTCCCCCAAAATGAGCTCCAACTATTCCGAGCAGGAATGGACTTACTCTCCACAGGAAAAGCATCTCGCTGAATATGCACACAGAGTTGCTTGTCTTTGCCTTATTTAGTTGTAGAAATTCTGGATATATTCTGAATATAGCACATATCTTCTATTTTTCTGCTTGCCTTTCATTTTCTCAGTTGTGTGTTTTGATGAACATACGCTCCTATTTTTTGCCGTAATCCAACTTAATCTTTTTCACTTTTTCCCAGATAGGCTATTTGCATTTCACTTAGGAAATCTCTGCCTCATCTTCTGAAACCTTTGTTACCATATTTCATTTTAGTTAATAAGCTACCTGGAATGGATTTTTGTCTCTGACACGAGAGAGGGGTCACATTTGCTTTTCCAAGTGGACGTTAACTGACCCAGCACCACTCACTGAAACACTCAGCCTTCTCCGTTCCGCCCTGTCGGTTTTGTCAAAATCTGGTGCTCGTATCCAGGTGAACTGTTTTAGGGTTCGGTTCTGTTCCATCGGATTGTCTGTCACTGCAACAGTCCCACACCCGCTCTTGTCATTTTATGTAAGTTTTGATGGCTGGTAGGGAGAATCCTCCCACTTTGTTCTTTAGACTGTTCTTGACTGCTTGTGACTTTCGAGATGAACAAATATATTTTAGAATCAGTGTGTGTTTAAGAGAAAATAAAAACAAAAGGAAATCAAACTCACCCTCTTAGGCTTATGATTGCTTTGAATCTTTCTTTCCATGAACTTTCTTACGTGAAAAGAACGAGTGAAGGTTTATCTCCGGATTCGGGAAGTAGGATACATGTTGTATTTTTCCAGAATCCTGAGAAATGGAAATCCAACAACCTCCTATTTTAAATATTTATTTTCTAGCAAAATCTTTTATACCTCAGTTTGGGAACGGTTTCTAGCAAGCTTCTTAAGTAAATTGTGTTCGGAAGACAAATGAGATGCTTTGTTATCCCAAGCAGTGAGACATAGCCTAATGCTTTGAACGCAGGAGGGAAATCAACAAGTCAGGATCCATCACGTCAAGTGTGATTCCTGGGCAGAAAGAGAGGCCTTTGTGCGATAATCCATTTTTCAGTGTTTAGCTTTGTCAAAGCATATAAGGCAAATCATAGAATTTAATAAATGTCAATTACAGTAAGTTTGTTTAAATGTATTAAAAACAATGTTGTACAATTATTATATAATATAACTACGGTTCATAAAATTTTTGAATTATATAGGAGAACTGATGTGATTCTGGCAAGTTATAAATGCTCTCCAGGCCTCAGCTTTTCACCTGTACAACGGGAGCGTTCAGGTGACCTCCGAAGTCCCTTCTAGAACTAACATCCCGTTCTCATATCTACCTTACATCTCCCTTCATCGTGCAAAAAACAATGGCACCGTTGTTATACCATGGATACAGTGTATGTAGCATTTCACCTCTAGCCTTTTATTATTTCAAAGAAAATTTCAATGTTTTGTATGTCAAAAAAAATTTAAGGGAATCTTCAAAAAGATCTCTTACAACATTGGAAAATCCATATAAAGCATAACATGATACAGACATCCAGCTGCAAGACGGATAAGTTTTGGAGATCTAACATACTGCATGGGGACGATAGCTAACAATACTGTATTGTATACTTGAAACTTGCTAAGAGAGTAGATCTTAAAAGTTCTGAAGAAGAAGAAGAAGAAGAAGAAGAAGAAGAAGAAGAAGAAAGAGAAGGAGAAGGAGGAGGAGGAGGACAGGGAGGGGGAGCAGAGAGGGAGGAGGAGAAGGAGAAAGAGAAAGAGGAGGAAGGGGAGGTGGAAAAGGAGGAGGAGGGAGGGGTGAGGGAGGAGGAGAAAAAGGAAAGAAATGATAACTTTGTGAGGTCATGAATGTGTTAACTAACCTTAGTGTGGTAATCCTTTCAAAGTATGCATGTATATCAAATCATCAACCTGTGTACCTTAAACTTACATGATGGTCTATGCCAATCATGTCTCAATAAATCGGGAGGGAAAAAGAATGTAGCATAATGTTGAAACTACTCAGGTTCAGATGGCTTTTATGTAATATGGGATATGGTTTGGGGGGATCACTAGAATAGAAGTAAAGATTGATGCAAGTAAGAGGTATCCATGCGTAGACTCCAGTGAAACCTAAGTGCATCATCAGTGAGACTAAATATCCCTGAAATCTTGCCCTCCAGCTCACTTTCCCAGGCACCTGTTTTTTTTCCAGCTGGGAAACATCAGATATACTTAATAAGACCTAAGCCCATCCCCTAAATTATTTTTAATTCTAGCTTTCTCTAGGACTAGACATGGATCTTATATTCTTTTAGTTTTTCATGTTTTTCCCCTAAGTCTGCTCATACATTAGTTACGAATATGGCAAAAGGCTATATTCTCAGCTAAGTTAACCCCCCATTATTCAGGTCTCCGAGTACAAGGTCAAGAGCAAGATCACTAATTCGATCGAAATGAAAATGTTAATTGAGTCATTGCTCTGCACTTGGCGTAGAAAAATGGAAGAAGGTCAGCCAACCATCCTTAAACGTAGTGAAGACCCGCTTTGTGTTACAGCCAAGGAACTCTGACTTCACCTAAGTGTTTACGTGATTGAAAAACCCACGCCACCCTCGCCCTCCAGGTACACGTCCTAGAAAAAGATCATGGCACCGAGGCTCATCTCTTAGCTGGCCAGGGATCTAAGGGTGTTTTGCTCCCAGGAAAGCATAGGGACCCCTTACAAAGGAGGTGCCTCATCAAGGGTGGGCATCCGAGCACATGTTCTCCTTCTACTTAATTTTAAAGCCAATCACCGATTCTATGAGATGTTTCCTCCTAGAACTTTTAATTATTTATAATCAATTCTTGGCTATGGGGGCTCAATATTGTTAGAACTGAGAACAGAAACGTATGTCTTGTCTATCAGACTATCACATAAGAGCATGGTGGCAGAAAGGATAAACTTTATATCACTTTGATGTTACTTCCATGGGATGCTCCAAAGGAAAAATCAAAAACAAGACAGAAGAAGAAGGATGTGCTTACGCTTAAACTTGGGGAAAAGGAAATCACTTATGGATTCGATGAAGTTCAAGTAACCATCTGATTACAAAAGCTAAGACAAAAGATGTGCTGATCTTTTTGTAATTTCTCATTTATTCACATGGCACCTATTTGAAGACAATCTGTTAGTTGACTTGATTGGAAGAATGTTCAGGAGCAGGAATCACTTTTAGCTGCAGGTTTGTTTTTTTTTTCTAGTGGCATTAGTTTAAGGGTGTTTTTTTTTTTTTAAGAAGTGTTTTATTATATTTGAGAATCAAATGGTCTGAGCAGGCTATCCCAAATTTTCCATTTCAACACTGTTCAGTTTCCAGTGATGAAAAGCAAAATGGCAGTTGAAATAAAATGCTGTTATTTGTTTTATGCCTTACAAAGTGTGGGTGATTATGAGACCATGGTCTTAGCATGTTAGAGAAATCAGAGTGTTTGAAAAACTTATATAAAATATATATACATAAGTTTTTTGTATATAAGTAAATATGTACACATATACATTAGAGATGCCAAGGGACTCTCATAAATAACATATCACTAGGTCAGGCAATATTCGAGTACTTCAAGTACCTTTAGAAATATTATTTTAGTTTTTTCTTCACACAAACACTATCAAGTAAGTATTGTTATCCTCCTTTGCTGAGGCTCAGAGAGATTAAGCCGATTTTCCAAATCTCCCAGTTGGTATGTAACAGATCAGGACCTCAAACCCAAGGCCTCAGATTCTGGGTGGCATAACTTACATGAAATAAACTCTGCATTTTCTTCTGAGTTTTCTTCTGCCCTTCTTGTGTGGATATGGTGGAGGAACTCGGGACACATTATGTGTAGACAGATAATTGTGTTTTCTCTGACCAGTGACAGAGCTAAACAGAAGCTAGCGAGAAGGTGGAGAGGTCTTGAGAACGGCCCTGGGAATGTGGGAGGGAAATATTCCATAATGTAACATTATTCTCAACACATTCATATTTGGATCTCCTTTAAGCTCGGAGCTAGCCTGTTTAACTAAACACATTTGTTTTGTGTTTGATCGTGAGACTGATTACTTTTCTTTAAAGTTCTGATAGGGGATTTGGACATTGGGACTTGAAACTTGGAGAAAACTACGTTACTTTTGTTTATGAGCTTTCTGAAACACTGCATGCAAATTTCCATGGCTAACTGGTTAAGAATAAAAGGAGGACGAATGCATCGGTGGTGGGCAATTCTGTTTGCCCATGTGTGTGTGTTTTGTGAGGGTGGTTTGTGTGCCTGTGGTATGCATGTGTGGGGGGGTGTGGTGTGGCATATACACGTGTGTCTGTATGTGTGAGTGTGGTGTGTGTGTATATGTTGTGTGAGAGAGTGTGTGTGGTGTATACATGTGCGTATCTGTGTCTGTGTGGGACTGGTGTGTGGGTGTGTGTGTATGTGTGTACCTGCCTGTGTCTGATGTGTTGGGGATACTTGGCCCTCAGGGAAGGAGGTAGTCAGATGGTTCCTTGGGAGATGATTGGTGGCAACCCCGAACTTCAAAAGCCAGGCAACAAATTAAGGAGGACAGTTGGCACACGGCGAAGGGGACCCAGAAGGCTCAGTAAGGGACAGCCAGGGTGAGGCCCTCAGTTTCCTTTGTGGCCTTCGCTTCACAGGTAGGAATGATCTCAAGGACGCTTGAGGAGGAAGTCAACTGGATGAGATACGTTGATCCTGGTGACCAGTGGGGATGACGGGGTCACACTCAGACTGTCCTCAGCCTATGTCTGCCAGGCCGTCAGAAAGTCACATTCTCTTGACAGCAAAGAGGGCCTTGGGACAGCTTCCTAAAGTCTCGTCAAACATAAGCCAATGAAATGTAGTCGAAGTAAAAATCATGGCCGACGGTAGCTGGATGCCGTCTGGTGGGATAGCCCACTCTGTGCCAGGTCCTTTGGTCATCCACGTACCTACCCTGCAAGGTAGGACTCACTGTTCCTCATGCGGGGTGGCAAAGTGTCAAAGAAGGGAAGGGACACGATCTTGGCCACAGAGCGGTTTCGGGCTAGAGCAGGAGCAGAGGGGACACTGGGTCTGCAGGCTAACTCATTCTCTTTCACTCCAAACTTACTCAGAGCTCACTGAGAGGTTTACAGATGAGAAATCATGTCCAAATTGGGTCTCCCCAAAAGCAGAGTCTGTGGGAACACATGCTGATACAGGCAGAAAACATCAATATTCCGTTTCCGGAAAAGCGTTTTGCGGGACCAGAGGTGAGCATCTGGTTCGTCTGCGGCCTGAATAAAAAATCAGCGGATAGGAGGGGAAAGTAATGGAGAAGGAGGTGTGTGGGTATGATCAAGTGAGGGTTCTCCTTGCCTCTAAAAGGATACTGCGCTGGTGGTTGATTCTGCAGGGAAACCTGCTTTGGCAAAGTTCAGCTGACCAGATGGGACTGGACCAAAAAGGAAGCAGCCATTTGCTGATTCTCAAGAGGGCTTTGGCGGCCCTCAGGAGGATGAGGCAGGGCTGCATAGGCTGAGAGCTACGGCCTGGGGCAGCCCATCCAAGCTGGACTGCGTTCTGGTCAGGAGCCAATTTATAAAAGAGGCCACCAACCCAGGGAGCCCGTTTGAGGCCCACGGTGAAAATGTCGGCCATGGCTATGCCTGGCCTCCCAGCTACCTGCATTCGGGTATCTCTTCTAAACAGTAACAGAGGGATAGTGGAGAATTATCCACAGGGAGGAACGAGGAGGGGCACCAGAAGACCTCACGGATGCAAAACGCCCACGTGAAACCTGTTTTTACCTAATTTTACCCAATTTACCCAATGAGGTTCCATTGAGAAGACTTTTGCTGGCATGCTTTCCATGAGCATCACCGACCAACCTGATTTCTACGGCCTCACCGTTCAAAGTGTGGCCCTCAGACCAGCAGCATCTACAGCATCTGGGAACTTGTTAAAATGCAGAAATTCAGCCCTATCCCAGACCCGCTGAACCAGAATCTTCTCTTTCACACGCTGCCAGGTGCTTGCGTCTGCATTATGAAGTTCTCGAAGCATGGGCCTATTGGTCGCTGGGGGTCTGCCCCGTGTGAGCAAGAGTTCAGGAAGAAAAACAAAACATGGTTGCAATGGCTAGATCTACACACAATAGTTGCCATCAGAAACGAAATCTCTCGGGGTGCCCGGGTGGCTCAGTCAGTTGAGTGTCTGACACTTGATCTCAGCTCAGGTCACAATCTTATGGTTCATGGGTTCCAACCTGGTTCGTGGCTTCAAACCCTGCACCAGGCTCTGTGCTGATGGCATGGAGCTCGCTTGGTATTCTCTCTGTCTCTCTCCCTCTCTACCCCTTCCCCCCACTCGTTCCCTCGCTGTCTCAAAAATAAATAAACTTAAAGAAAAAGAAATCTCTCAAACTGTGCTTAACCCAGTACTTTCCAAAAGTATTTAACGCGGACTTCTTTTGTTTTAGTAGTTGAAAGACGTATGGACATCTCGCGGGACACTACTGTGGGTTCCCGGGAGAGATCTCCCGCTAGAAGTTGATGGGGGTGCCGATGGATGGTGAAGATTTTGGTTGTGCACAACTCTGAGGATAGAAACAGGGGAAGAAGTCTATGGGGGCGTCCAGATGCCATTTCAGAAGCAAATTAGAAGGAAGACAGAAGGTACAAAAGCATTACAGCGTGAAGGGTAACGGCACAACCATGCACCTGCCAGGTGATGTCAGGCAAGGATTTTCGTCTCTAGGAAACTCAGTTTTCTGCTTTGCAAAATGGGGATAATCATAGACCCTGATTCAACTGCAACGTTTCCTTTAGATAATGCTCAGGAGAAATGAGCATGTAGCAAGTGCTCAATAAATATTATTATTATTATTATCATCTTATTATCCAGGTGGTAAAATGGTAAAAAGATTGTAAGATCTTATAACTTTCCTAAACTTTTAGTTTTGTTTCCCCATGTCTGTTTTCTCAAAGGGATTCACAATAAAACTCTTAAACTGTGCACCATCTGTGTGGTAGTCTTCAGGTACAGCAAGAAGTTGGAATATTTGTGTGAACACCTTCCCTTTAGGCAGTCAGTCTTGAGAGAAAGAGAACACGCAGGGACAGAGCGGCCACTGGCCACCAGCAGGAAGAGACAGAAGCCCGCCGAGGCCCTGCACCCGGGGCTGGGACAGGAGACCGTGGGTAAGGAGAAGACCACAGTATGAGAGGTGGGCCTGGTGTTGCAGCAATGAGAAACTCTTGAGAATTCCCTGATGCCTTTAAAAAATTTTAGTGCATCTTGGGGCAGCTGGGTGGTTCAGTTGGTTAAGCGTCTGGCTCTTGATTTTGACTCAGGTCATGATCTCATAGTTCATGAGATCGAGCCCCACATTGGGGTCTGTGCTAACAGCACAGAGCCTGCTTGGGACTCTCTCTCTCTCTCTGCCTTTCCCTTCCCCTCTCGAAATAAATAAATAGACGTGTAAAAAATGTTTAGTACATCTTAAAAACACTTCAGTTAAGAGAACTGAATCCATGCTGTGGAAGGGATTCTTCTCTAAGATAGTAGTTTGTAGGTAGTGGGAGTCCCAGCTTCAGCTTCAGCTTTGTGGAATCACCAGGATTAAGAAATGTCTGAGCATTTGTGGTGGATTGGTGGGGAGGCCCCCCTGAGAGCCTACTTGCGTGTGGGAGTAAGCAAAGAACTTGTGGGCTCAATCTCACCCAATAAACCCGACCCACTTATAAAGTCTCAACGTAACAAGGATCTCCCCGGGCTGGGTCTAACGGAGACGGTCTGAATCTTAGGAAGGGATGGGATTGGGGTAACAACTAAAGATTTTATAGCACATCATGGTAAGGGGTTCGGTCACTCTCCTACAAAGCGTATGCCCTCTTCACTCGGCTCCTCCCCTTAGGGACTTCAGCTTCTAGCAATGGGGGTCGAGGGGTCCAGAGCATCTCCAGACACAGTGAAATCCACAGAAGTGGCAGCCATGTCCACATAGGCAACTCTCCCTAGGAATAGTGGCTCTACCCAGGTGACGCCAGGAGGTTCTACAGCTGCCACACGGTGACAGTTTGGAAGCACCTGTGCAGCCCCTTTGGGAAACACTGTCAGGCAGTTTTAGAGAAAATACTGTAGAGGGCTTAGACCCTGCAGCAGCAGGGAGCAGCGAGAGTCCGCAAAATATGGGTTCTTACTGCCAAGCTATCTTTTTTTTTCTTTTCTGGAAAAGGGCTAAGTTAGCCTCAGACAACTCGAGAGTTGTCATGCCTCAAGAGAAGGTAAAATGGCACACACACACAGGAAAATGCAGTTCTACAAGAGGCCGATTACAGATAAAGAAGGGTCCGGAGAATGGTTCAAATCCTTACCTATCACACTGACTTACCTCTAGTTCATTCAGAGTCAGCCTCAGGGTGCTCCTGGAAGACCCTTCACATTCCTCTCCCCGTGTTTCCCTCTTTCTGCCCCACTTCCCTCCTCTCAGTGTCCTGGTTCCATCTGGCAGGTGCCCTTTGCCATGAAGGTTGCGAGGATTTCATGCCTGGCTCCGTTCTGGAGGATGACGGTAACGGTGACTTCTCAGAGCCACACAAGGTGCTCCGGTTTCTTTCAAGGGGCTCATCCACAGCATAGGAACCACCTGGTTTCTTGTTAAAATAGAGATTTTTTTTTTTTGAAAGAGAGGGAGAGAATGCACAAGTCGGGGAGAGGGCAGAGGGAGAGAATCTTGAACAAGCTTCACGCCCAGCGCAGAGCCCGCCGTGGGGGGTGATCCCACAGCCCTGGGATCATAAACTGAAGTCAAGAGTCTGATGCTCAATGCACCGGGCCGCCCAGGTGCCCCTACAATAGAGATTCGGAGTCAGTAGCTGTGGGTAGGGCCGGAGATTCTGCATTTCTGACAAGCGCTCAAGTGATGCTAATCTGTAGTCCACACTTGGAGCAAAAAGGATCCAAAAGACGACAAAATTGTTTCTCTTGCTGACGTCGATTGCCATGTGTAGCATAACTTCAGACCGAAGGAGCAAAAGGGATGAAGACTGGACACAGCACCCCGCCATATGCAGGGAGAGACACAGCAAACGTGAAGTAATGTTCAGGTTCAACTGCTGTGTTGTTCTCCTGCTAACGGTGCTTCCCTGACCGGTGGTGTAAGCATGAAACTCATCACTCAGAGCAGGGGCAGAAAGCCCGTCCTGCTTTGATGCTGGGCCCTGTGCTTCCACAGCCTGTCTGGGGCTAGTTCCTCTGGTGCCCTGCCTTCCGTGAGCCCTACACCAGCTCTGCCTAATCAAGCCTGTATTCGAGTCCACATGCAAATGCCACAAATCTCATCTTCCATATTTGCCACCGTTGGGATCGCAATCTTTGAAATCAAGCCTTCGCTCACTGCATTTCCATTGATTTGGGGTTTCTTGCCCATAATTGTTATGAACGGGACCATCGATGCCATCGTTGAAGGTACGACTCTCCCGTAGTGTAAAAGCACGCACTAAAAGAGAAGGGAAAAGCCTGATAGAGAACGACTGCGCAAAAGGCCCATTCATGACCACACAAGCCCTCCTGTTTCTAGGTGTTTACAACGTGGTTATTTCCCATCCCTCAACATAAAACTGCTACGTCCCAGGAGCGCCTGGGTAGCTCGGTCCGTTGAGCATCTGACTTCGGCTCAGGTCACGATCTCACGGTTTGTGAGTTCGAGCCCCGCACTGGGCTCTGGGCTGACGGCTTGGAGCCTGGAGCCTGCTTCGGATTCTGGGTCTCCCTCTCACTCTCTACCCCTCCCCTGCTTGTGTTCACTCTCTCGCACTCTCAAAAATAAAAAATAAACATTAAAAAAAAATGCTACGTCCCAAAGCAATTATGGTTCCAAAATCTGTCTACTTTCCACCTTATTAGGCTGTTGTTGTTTGGCCATACTTCACTTTTTGATTCACTCACGTGTAAGCTACGTCAACACAGAGCATGAGAAGTGATGGCGGAGGAACCCTGGGTTCTAGGAAACAAGGTATTGGGGTTTTGAGTTTTAATCTGCATATAATCACTTGAACATGAGGTGAGGAAGGGTTGATGACATTTCATTGATTATAGATATTTGGGACGTAACGGAGTGAGACGCGAAAAGCAAATTGGCTTCACTCCGTAGGAATACTATTGATTATAGTTTATGCTCAGTTACCCAGGAGCTCAATAGTAACTAGGCCCACACTTATGGACATGTGCACATAGTACTAAATGTTAGGTTCGGGGGTGCGTTTTCTTTGATTCACATAGTCGACTATGTACAAGTGCGTGTCGTGAGCCTGAAGTAGTGAGACTCGTGCCGCAGACACGGGAGACACGTTTCACAGGCCCAGTGCCCTCGTTCCTTGGACAGCCTTTTCAATTATTCGATCCACCGCCTGGATTCATGGTGATTGTCGTATTGCCCTTAGGAACATGGCTCGAATGCCCACACCAACATCCCATTTCACTGTGGGACTCTGCCATTGTTTTTTGTTCCTTCCTGTCTACAGCCATGACCTTGGGGCCTTGGAATGTCCCGGCACCCGCTCCTGGCTTCCTGCTAATTCATCTGTCAGTTCTTTGCTAAGGATGCTCGCCCCGCCGCCTTCTCTTCCTTTCCTCTCTCAAAGTCTGGATTAAATGCTCCTCTTACATGCTTCTGACACTTGATAATTCCGCTATTTGAAAATTTTTCACCCTGCGTTGACGTTACTTGTTTGCATATCTGTGTTCCTTTCCAGACACAAGCTCCCGAGGAGAAGGGAGTTAATTGTATTCATGTTGTACCCTCTGTGCTTAGCATACTGCATGGTGGTTAATAAGACCCAGGAAATCTTTCCTGAATGAATGAGCAAGTCCCTCTCTGCTGCTCAGCCCCACGCAGGGGGGCAAGAAGTACTTCCTGCCACAGAGGAGAATGGAAGGCAGGCTAGTTGGAATAAGTCATTTTCAGGACAACTATGATTAATATCCAAGACCATGCTAAAACTTAGCTGGTCAATTTTTTTTTTTTTTTTTTTTTTTTTGCTTTATAAATCAACATCAGGCTGGCTATAACCGCGGTCCATTTGGTGTAATGAAATCCCTCACTGTTGTTTCGCTGTGAGTTTTTAAGCATAAGAGTCAACTAAAATGCCTCTACTTTATATTAAAATTCCAGGGTAGATCGGAACACACTAAAAACACATTAGAAATTAATTTCATAGTTAAAGAACAGGGTTAGTTAAAAGCTTATGGGTCCAGAGTTTCATTTTATTCCCCTGATGTCCTCATAAAGCATCATCATAGAATTCAGTCTGTAGTAAGTTCCCAGTAAATGTGAGCTGTTATCTTCATAACCTCTTCCTTCATCTTCCTCCCCAATTCACTCCTTCCTCTTCAAGCCCTGGCCTTAGGAAAATTGACTTCCAACTCCAAAGAGGATGGAAGACAGACCACTGAGATTTAATTCATTTCTGAAAGGGGGCAGAGGCTCCCTCCTCTCCTGTACGTACAGAGCTTTGTTCCTTCTCCTTAAGCTTCAGCTCAATTCAATAAGGGGGTGTTTGTACATCTTTCTGTGCCCAGAACTGCATTGGGCAAGTCTAGCACAGCCACTGCGGTGATTAGAAAAATCTATGATGCTGTCAGTTCCTTAGCAACTTCAAAGTCTATAGAATTACTCCCTTAGGGACTGGCACTAAGTGTTCCCATAAACTCATGTTCTTACCACTGGTTTCCATGCCCTTAGGTAAGCTCTAACGCCTCCTCTCTGATCACCTCGTTCTCTCGTTGGTTCCAGAACAGAAAGCGTGCACCCCTGGGAATATACACTCACTGCTAATACATTGATCTCCACAGCCTACTAGAGAAGAACCAGTAACATATACACAATACACATATAGGCTGTTAAAGAAACTTTGCAAAGTATAACCTAACCTCATGAATTCAACAACAACAACAGCAGACTCCAAGAACCCTGAAACGGTCTATTACACCATAAAGGAACAGTTAGTCATATTCATTTGGTTCTTCTGCAGCCTGTTTTGAAAATCAAATATATATCGAAAGTGAAAGCTTCAGTTTAAACTCACACAGAAAATAAATCCTAAGGCATGCCTGGAATTCATTTCCCTAATTTCTCCTGCTGTGGTTAGCTATCGCGGGGGTGGCCAGATGGGAATTAACGTCACTGAGGAGTCTGCAATGCTTTTGCACAGCGAGGTGAGCTAAGGATACAACTTTATCTTGGGTGTCAGATTCCTTTGTGGACTTGATAAGCCCTTTAAACTTACATAAGTATCAGCACCCGTTTGCGTGGGAACAAAACAGGATCAGCAGGAGAAGGGAAAAGACCATTAGGGTTCTACCCGGTAGAACTTGCTGAATTTATGATTGTTGCAGATCCTAGTTTATATGCGCTAACGTGGGTGGTGAGAGCGGGGGCAGAGTGTACATATAATTTTTGTCAGTACGGCATTGTCTATTTTGTGTTTGTGCATACACAAATTATCCCTAACTTGTTGATGGAAATGCGCAATGGGCGGAGGCTCCTTCACAACAGATAAAATGGCAAGTGACAAAAACAGAACAATGGGGATCAGGAGTCTCTGGAGAGGAGAAGATTGATGGAGAAAGCAGGAAATGTGAGCCTGAAAAAAAAAGGGGGGAGAAAAGAGAAAACGATCCATTCAAACAAAAACAAAAACCATAGTAGTATAACAACAGTTCATAGATACTAAACCAATCTGTAGCCTGTGATGGTTAAAGAGAAAGCAGAGGGATGTCTTCTGGAACTTGGTGCTGGTTGGGAGTTAGACATGAGAAGAATGGAGAGGCGATAAAGCAATAACTCAAGTCTAAGGGGCAGCTATATGTGTGGGGCAGGGTCACTAGATTTGGATAAATCTCCTTGGAAAAAAATGTCATCAAGAACTGGGACCAAGAAAAAGTGCCGGATCAGCCTGAGGTGGAACCATGCAGACTAGGACAAGAGAGAATTATGTCTGGGATGCATGACTGAGCTGAGTGTTCCTCATCATACCTACCAAGCATTCCTACCAAGCATGGCACGTGAGCAGCTCACCAAGACAGGAAATATGGGCCAGCCTGTGGCACTTGCTGGGGTACAGTGAAAAATAGTAGTTTCCTGCCCACAATGGCTCAGAAAATGGGGGAGACACAAGTACTTACATAATCACAATATAAGGTAAGGATTTTAAAATATACTCACGCAGAGAATTATGCCAGCCTCTTCAGACATCTACTACCCTTCTGGTTTCTAAAATTCTTTCTTTTGGGGTGCCTGGGTGGCTCCGTCGGTTGAGCGTCTGACTTCGGCTCAGGTCATGATTTCACAGCTCATGAGTTCAAGCCCCGCGTCGGGCTCTGTGCTCACAGCTCGGAGCCTGGAGCGTGCTTCGGATTCTGCGTCTCCCTCTGTCTCTGCCCCTAACCCACTCGCATTCTGTCTCTGTCTCTCTCAAAAATAAATAAACATTTAAAAAAAAATTAAAATTCTTTCTTTTCCCAAAGAGGAAAAGGTGGCATCTGAGACTTTCTCAATTTAAGGGAAAATCATCCAACTCACACTCTGTCTCCAGCCATATTTATATTGTTGTGATTTTCATTTGAAACTGTGGAATAAAATGTCTCTTGTCATTTAAAGGAGTGCTATCCCTCTGTAGGAAGGTAGGAAAGGTTGGGAGAAGTAGGAGAATATGAGGTGAGCCTTCATGGTATCTCTAAAATCCTACTGTTGGTTGTCAGGCAACATTCAATCCACTTGCTTCCTTGTTGGCAGAGCTCCAAATTTGGTTTGGCATCTACTTTTCTTTCACTTGAATCAGGAAGGCGGATTCAACCCCAGCCCGGCTCCGGAGGCAAATCCTAACCCACCTAAGCCAACCATGATGGCCCTAATCCTCTGCCTGTGGATTGTTTAAGACTGAGCTGTGGTCCATTGTGACCAGTGAGATTGGAGAGAAAATCTTCTGGGGGACTTCTGGGAAAGATTCCCTCACTTTAAAAGAGAGATCCTTGGGGCGCCTGGGTGGCGCAGTCGGTTAAACGTCCGACTTCAGCCAGGTCACGATCTCGCGGTCCGAAAGAGAGATCCTTGAAGACGAGGTCTCCTTCCTCCGGATACGGTTATGTCCGTGCGTGACGTGTGAAGAGGTAGCACCATCTTCAACCATGGAGAGAGCTAAGCCAAGAGCTGGGATGGTACATCCTATTGGCAAATAGGATCTAGATCCTTGATGGACACTTTTCGAACCAGTGAATTTAGCAATCTTGGATGTTTTCTTTTGCAGAATACAAAATTTCCAACTTTCAGTTGGTTTTGTCTTGGTTTGCAGCCAAAAGCATTTTGACTAAGACGCATGTTATTGTCTACAAATGTCTCAGAAGATTATTCTACTTCAGTCACATGGGTGCCTGGTGAGGTCATGTAGGAGGCGTAGTTGTTTCCTCCTCTTCCCATTCTAGATTACTCCTCTTGCCTCCGGACATGGTTGAAGGCTTATTCTTACAGCTCCTGATCCGTGCCAAGGATTGTTGCCCAAGCTTTTGCTGATGAATCCTGGAAACAAGAACCAACTTACGTGGGGACTGTCTTTTCACTGCTTTACTTCCCGTGAAGACCAACGCTTCACCTCCCATCCACCTTGACTCCGGAACCTAAAGATGCAGGGCTCATTGCCACTGCCTAGCTTCTCCCAGGCACTCTTGGCAAGGAATTCTTCTCTCCAGCCTGCCACAACATGGTAATAAGGCTGTGGCTCCCTCCCCAGACAGATCACTCAGGAAAAGGCAAGGGGGTATGTATGTGTACATGCTCCAAAACTCCATGAAGAAGTGAGGGGGAGGGATAGCAGCATGTGGGAGACATCTGGCAAGGTGAAAATGAATGGAATTGAGATCAGAAAGGTTGTAAACAGGGGAAGCCCAAACGACACGGAATTCAATTCAAAACCTTCATCCTTGAACACAGGTGGTTATGATGATTAAACCATATTAGCAAAAATCATCAGTTTCCTAGTTTTAGACGCAAGAGGATCACAGAATGAGAAACGAACAATTTTTATTTGTTTGTATAAGAGTAATACAAGATTCCACTGTGTATATATATATCACATCTCCTTTCTCCGTTCATCTATTGGTGGACACTTGGGCTGCTTCCCTCATTTGGCTATTGCAAATAATAATACTGCAGTAAATGTAGGGGCACATATAACCCAGATGAAATCTTGCAGTTTGCAATGCCATGCATGGATCTAGAAAGCACAATGCTAAGCGAAATGAGTCGGTCAGGGAAAGACATTTCCCATTTGATTTCACTCATATGTGGAATTTAAGGAACAGAGCAAATGAACAAAGGGGGGGGGGAGAAAAAAACTGAAAAAACCAGACTTGTAACTGCAGAGAAGAAACAGATGGCTCCCAGAGGGGAAGTGGGTAGAGGGATGGGTGAAGTGGGTGATGGGGATCAAGAGTACACTTACCATGTTGGGCACTGAGTAATTTACAGAATTGTTGAATCATTATAGAGTACATCTTAAACTAACATAATGCTGTACGTTAACTACTCTGGGATTAAAATTTTTTTAAGTATTACAAATTATAGTAATTTATGCAACAGCATATCATCTGTACCTAATGAGCACGCCACTGTAACAACTACGCATACATTAAATATGGCGTAAGTTTTATGTGATCTCCCGTGTCTCCAGCCTTCCTAGGGTCACACTGATTCACCATCATCAGCTAATGCATTATTATGCATTATATGAATTATATGGTGTTAACTCAACCTTACGGAGTTCACAAGGTCACTGCCTCTAAGTTACCTACATGTGTCCTAAAATTTCAAGGGTTTCTTCAGAATCCACCGTGGAACTTAGCTAAATTTTCAACCAGTGTTATCTTTAGAGACATATGATTTCAACAACTTACTTTTTCTTGTGCCATAGACTCTTTCCTACAGCTTCAAAGATGCCCACTCCTTATCTGGCAATCGCTTAAACGGCACTAACCAAATACCAGTCGTGTTTTTCTAAGTACTTCACAAATATGAATTCACGTCATTCTTGGTTTTTTTTAATATTTTTTTAAAGGCTTATTTATTTTTCAGAGAGAGAGAGAGAGAGTGCGAGCAGGGGAGGGACAGAGAGAGAAAGAGGGAGACACAGAATCCGAAGCAGGCTCCAGACTCTGAACCGTCAGCACAGAGCCTGATGTGGGGCTCTAGGTCACAAACCGTGAGATCATGACCTGAGCCGAAGTCGGACTCTTAACCGACAGAGCCACCCAGGCGCCCCCAATTCACATCATCTTTGCAACAACCCCAGCAGGTAGCGTGGCACACCCGACCGCCTCGCTCGTGTGTCCTCAGTCCATCCTGATGGCCCCTGGGGTCACGGCGGAGAGTTCTGTGAGGACTACTGGTAGACGAAGAACCACGTGCTGGTTTCCCCAACCTACACAATACCTCCAAGGATCCTCAGCATAATCTCATCCCCTGGCCTCTTCTGTACTTGCCCTTCTTGGGGTCGCCTCTCAAATAAATTGCTCGCACCTGAGTTCTTTCCCCAGGGTCTCCTCGGTATGTACCCAAACTACGAGGTTAAGTTTCTATTGTTATCTTCATTTTATAAGTAAATGAGGTGAGGCATAGAGCAGTTTAAGAACTTGCTCAAGGTCATCCAGCTAGTAAGTGGTCTGGATTTAGGCTTCAGAGTCTGTGTTCTTAACTACTACCCTATGCTGCCTCTACAAATCATGCTCTATAATTTGGTGAACACATCCACCTTCCACTTATCCGTATCATTCTCAATTATATAAATGGGGGAGAGGGGTCTGGCAAAGTATGGCCTTCAGTAAAACCTGGCGCATGGACTATTTTTGTAAATAAAGTCTTATTGGAACACAACACGTCCGGTTTACATATAGTTTACATATAGTCCATGGCTGCTTTTGCACTGCAATGGAAGCGAGTAGATAGGACTGAGGGAGAGCGTATAGCCTGCAAGGTCTAAAATGTTTACTGTGTTTAGCCCTTTATCAAAAAGGTTGCAGATCCATACTATTTCTCCTTAAGACATGATCTTTCCCAGCTAAAACCTATGTAGCAGCTGTCAGTGGGACTCCCACAGCATGGCTTGACTTTGGGTCGGGTAGCATCGGGGTTCCAAATGTCTAATCGGGAAGCATATTTCTTGCTAGGCTCTTCTGGCTGAATCCAGGGATCACGCACGTACCCAAATGCTGAGCCTGTGGCTTACTCTTCTCCTAGTTGCCAATCGAGTGGCTTGTGACTTCTCCCTTTTCCCTTTTCCCAATCTTGTCATGTTTTTAAGAGATACAAGGTATTCCTTTCCCATTAAGGAGTACACGGCATTGGCCGTGCTTAACTAAGTGGGTTATAAGCCCCTCTCTGCCAGAGATGTAATCATGCAGAAAAGGAGCTTGGCTAATTCTGCGCAGGCAAGAGAGAGCTCATCTTATTTTAGATGATTCAATGGGAACATTATGATTAGTTTGGTTGAGTTGTTATGCTAAGTGTTTGTTTGGGAATTTCTGTGTCTATGGCAATTTCTGCTGGGCTTGGCACCACAATATTTGCCTTACGCGTTTAGACACAGGTGTCGAAAGCACATTTACAGACATTCACATCAAAGGCACCCATTTGCTATCCTAGGCAATCAAAAGGATCTCTCATTATGCACCATTTATGCCAATCTGCCAATTTGGAACTTTTTTTTTTCTTCTTTCAGGAAACCATAGTAACACTGTAAATCATTGAGGGTGTTGGTATCTGTTTAGCCACACTCTGATAATAACGTCTGCCTTTCCAGTCAATGCTTTGAGAACATCCTGAAATATACCTGTTCTAGTTCAGGATGTTATAACAAAACGACACAGACTGGGTGGCTTATAAACAATGGAAGCTTGTTTCTCAAAGTTCTGGAGCCTGGAAGCCTGAGACTGGGGTACCAGCGTGGTCAGGCTCTGGTAAGGGCCCTTTGCTGGGGTGTAGACTGCCGACTTCTCATTGTGTCCTCGCACGGTAGGGAGCAGAGGCAGGAAGCAAGCTGTCTCATGACTCGTATAAGGGTGCTGATCCCATCCCTGAAGGCTCCACGCCTCATCTTGCCCTAATTACCTCCCAAAGGACCCATCTCCTAATACCATCCCATTTGGTAGTCAGGTTTCCACAGACGAGCTTGTGGGGGCATTAACATTCATTCCATAACAATATCATTTTATAAAGGAAGGAAGGACGCTGCCGGAGAATGAACAAATGTACACCAAGAAGGCCGAAGGATCTTTTATGCCAACTCTTCCTTTTCAGCTAGGTTTGTGTAGTAACTAGACAGATAGATAGATAGATAGATATTTTAGACTTGCAGACAGGGTTTTCAGAGAGTATAATGAGAAATTCTTAATCTAAACTCTCCTTCAGGAGGCTTTTGTGGGTCAAAGAGGTTGAAGTAGGAAACCACACACACATCGCTCTTGCGATACCTGAGAATAAAATCCATCCAAATGTGCACCTGGCTGTCTTCCCCCAGCTCAACTACAACCTTATAGAGGAAATTTATGAAACTCAATGTCTTCCAATTACCTCCCCAAACACCCGGAAGTTGCATGTACCTTTGCAACTTTTCAACCATAATTAATTTGATGATAAAGAATTGCCAGTTCAAACGCATGAATCTTTCAGAGTGAAGTCCTCTCCTCAGCGGACAATGTATTGTCCTGAAACCACGACGCAAATAACTGGCTACCATCTGATAAAATGTCTCAGGTTTACAAAACTTCTTCGCTCACCCCTGAGCTTGCTGGGAAGCTGTCAGAAGCAAATTTCTCAGAGAATTTATGGTTTGTCGATCAAAGGACACGGACGGATGTCCCTCCCTTTGGGAGGTTTCGGTAGCAACTGTGAGAATGAATCCGTCACTGAGTGACAACGATGTGGGGTCAGTGCCGGCCGCCCTTCCAGGTAGCTGCCTGGACGGCACAAGCCATGTGTTAATCGCGAAGTGTCTGATGGCTGGGGCTTGGAGGGGAGCTGGTCCCATGGGTGAGCCCTTGTCAGGACAGTAATTCTCGGTGGAGGGATGGACGGGAGTAAGAGAAGGAAGTGAGGGGGAGTGTGTCCAGCCACCAGAGAACTTGAAACTGACCAAGGCCCCTCTCTCCTCTCCATCCACCCTAGATTCTGATTCTCACACCCAACCCTTCTCCCCATCCCCCACCTCAGAATGGAGCGTCCCTGCTCAGTCCTAGATCCGCTGCGCAGACCCAGGCCGTGACCTCCTTTCCCGGGAGGCGCTGATAGCCTATGGCTGGAGCGTGTCAATCACTCCTAAGAGCTGATAGCCTTCAGGTATCCAAGTCCCTTTTTTCTCCGAAGTCTCAACAAGACGGATTTCCACACTAGCTTTCTTTCTCCATTTGTATTCAGGTCCACAGAGCCTTCCCCAAGCGACCCTCTTCTTATATTTTCTTGGCTTTGCTTTCTGCCCTAGCTCTTCCCCCTTTTACATTATTCATGACTTTTATTTCTCACTTAGTAATTTATTTTACATTTTATTCATGCGTTTGCACCCACTTAACCCAGGTCCTTATCTTGAAAAATGAGTGCTGTAGAGTGACCAGAGAGAGAGAAAGTAGCCGATTACCAGTAGTTTTTGGAAGAGAGTGTTCCTTAATTATTAGATTTTCCTTTTTTAACAATGGGAACTGACCTTGCCATTAAAGAGTGGTTCTCAAACTTGGTTGCACAGTGGCACCATCTGGGGTTCTGATGCCCGGGTTGACCTCTCCTTGGTCCGGGGGGGAGACTTGGCATTGGGAGTTTTGAAAGCTCGCCAGGTGATTTTTATGTACAGTCAGGGAGGACAAGTCACCACCATGGGCAACACTGGGTAGCAAGGCCATCTTCGGGATCTAGAATCTGTCCGTATCCTCTCTCAGCATAACCGTCTCCCTGTAAGATGCCATCATAAGTCAGAAAAGCTGGGCTCAAGTCCTTGCCCCACCACTTTGCAACCCTGGGCCAGTCCTTCCGTCCACCTGAGCCTCAGGTACTCCATCAGTACAGGCTACGTGTCCCACCGTGGTGAGCCAGTCGAGTTATGGGATGTCACACCTTCCCTGACGTCACGCTGCCTCTCTACCTGAAGCAAGATGGTGCCTTGGTTTACTCAGGTCCTTTACTGAGAAGCAGAGTGTATTTGAAAGAAGAGAAGGGAGAGAAAAGAGAGGAGAGGAAAAACATCATAAGCCATGAATCCGCTGTGCTGTGACACTTGAAGCTCAGTCCCTCTCAGGGCATTTGCCCTTCTTCTATCTTCTCTAGAATATTCTCCACCCATGAGCATATGGCTCATTCCTTCTCTGTTCAGGCACCACCTCACTACCTCCCTCACTCCTTACTTGCTCGTCCATCACAATGATCACTTTTTTTTTTAAGTTTTTTTTTAAATGTTTATTTGTTTTTGAGAGAGAGACAGAGTGTGAGCAGGGGAGGGGCAGAGAGAGAGGGAGATACAGAATCCAAAGCAGGCTCCAGGCTCTGAGCTGTCAGCACAGAGCCTGACATGGGGCTCGATCTCATGAACCACGAGATTATGACCTGAGCTGATGTCTGACGCTTAACCGACTGAGCCACCCAGGTGCCCCACACAATGATCACTTCTACTTAAACTTATATTATTTATGTATCTGTTGCTTGTTCACTAGCCCATGAGTTCCCTGAGGACTGGAGTTTGCTTGTCTTGTTTCTAGCTCTGCTCCAGTGCCCAGAACAGTGTCTGCCAAAAAGAAATAAGAGCAAAGTGAAGGAATAAATAAATGAATGAATGAGTGAGTGAGTGGAACTTGTCTGCTTTTGCAAGACAAAATGGCTCCCATGCCAGGGACTCTACCCAATACCTCATTCCCTGGCCGGGCTCTGTTCTCCCCTCTAATGTTCACAACCTTCTGACTTACTTTGCTATTTGTTTACTTCCTATCTTCCCCACTCCATGAAGGAAGGGACTTTTTTTGTCCATAGTAACCCCGGCCTTCTCCCCCAAAGTAAGGACAGTACCTAGCAACGTTGTGGGAATTCAATAAGTATCTGTTGGGAAATTAATGAATCCCTCACTCAAAAGAAGGTAAGGCCAATCACTCGTTGGCGAATGTGGTGTTTTTCAAGTGTGTCTCCTTTGTCATCAGCCTCTGTGTTTTCACTTTCCTCTCCTTGGAGAGATTGCTGCCTCCCCCCATGGTCCCCAATGGCCCATTGGTGTCTTCTCTTCCCAACCAAACAGAGCAGGTTTTCACATCAGCCTCTAACAATTGCCCATATGTTGCATCTCTGCTCTTGCCCTTTCGCTCCCCACCTCAATCCCAATGCCTTCCTTTCCCTTTCCACCAAAGGCCCACATATCGCTCAGAACCAGCTCTTTCCTGAAGACTTTTTGACCCATAGCTGGAAGAGCATTTGCCCTCTGAATCTCTGCTGGACCTGGTACCTCTTTAATGGTACTTAGGACGCATTAGAAGAGACAGCTGACTCTTTGTTGGTAAGAATGTAACCCAAGAATATGCTCCCTGAGAGCTGAGAGGGTGCTCAGTGGCAAGGAGTTAGTTGCCAGCTCAGTCTTAGGTTGACACAAGAAACTTTAAGCATCACGGAGCATCTGGGTGGCTCAGTCAGTTAAATGTCCAACTTGGGCTCAGGTCATGATCTCATGGTTTGTGGGTTCGAGCCCCGTGTTGGGCTCTGTGCTGATAGCTCGGAGCCTGGAGCCTGCTTCAGTTCTGTGTCTCCCTCTCTCTCTGCCCCTCTCCTGCTCGTGCTCTGTCTCTCAAAAATAAACAAACATTAAAAATTAAAAAAAAAGAACTTTAAGCATCATGGACATCTTTCTCCCTACACAGCTGAGGCCACTTTCAACTCTGAGCATAGCACATCTCCTGCCCCTAAATTGTGGAGAATTCCAGTGACTTGCTATAAGTGGGGTTTCAAGCACAGATTCCAGGACCTCCAAAACTGTAGCTCTTGTCCCTTCTCTCCACCCCCTGGCCTTGACCTCAGCCTCCTTGGTCTCCGAACCAAGGGCATTATTTGTTTTTTTCTTTAAGACGTCTCCAATCTTCTCTTCCTCATCTGCCCATATTCTGGCAATCTCTCACAGCCTGCAGACAATTCTGGACCACTCATCACAAGTATCCTCCTACCCCTGCTTTTCAAATTAACATTACATTTGTTTGCTTTGTTTCCTGGTAGCCAACAGCTTATAGTGTGAGCCGCAGATTGGTGTGGACTCAAAAGCCTAAGACTTAATGACAGGAGTAGCCCCCCTTAAAACAGGCCACGGAATCAGGGGTCTCCAAAGGGAGGTTTTTAAACACCTCCTGCAGTGCAATTCACCTGCTTGCCCAACCCCAATTTCTACGGGATGCATGAGGCAATCGGAATGTGGGTGGACATTTCTATTTTCTCCAGAGAAGTCATATTGAGAGTGGGAAAAAAGGATGAGTGACAACGTTTTGATAGACAAAATACTTTCAGGCTTAAAGATTATTCGAGGCAAACAGACTTTCACTATATTTCTTCAGAGACAAATTCAATATCTCCATATTGCTTCTTCCTCTCTTTATGGCAAGCCCGTCTTTGCTCTTATATGTAGCCTCCCACTCACTCACACGTTGCATTCATAGGGGGCACATTCTTCAGATAAATAATATAAATTTGGTAAGGCTTATGGGCTATCTGTTAATACCCCATTTTGCTAGTATAGCTAAATTCAACATTATCCATTTATAACCTAATGAATTTACTAATCCATTCACTCCCTCGGTAAATAAGCATCGAGCGATGAACACAGTGCTGGGAAGTTGGGGTACACGGTGAGCAAGAGGGACCCAGGCCCTGCTGTCATGGGTCTTGCACGGGGGTCAAGGGGATCAGATAACAAATGAGTTATACAGATAATTACAGATTGGAATAAATGTGATAACTTAAAGGGGAGGTCTACTTTAGATCAGGCAGTCAGGAGAAGCATCTAGATTTCTGAGCCAGGCATGGAGAATGAGGATAACTAGGCTTAAAAAGAGCTGAAGTGGCAAAGTCTTCCAGGCAGAGGGTCAAACAGGTGCAAAGGCCCTGAGGCAAGAGAAGGCTGGTGTGTGATTTGGAGGACAGAGAGCACTCCAGGTGAGCTGGTTGCCCCGGGAAAAGGAAAGGCTGAGCTCTGCAATTTCTTTCTGATCTCCAGGCCTCTGAGGAGCCTTCTATTTTCAACACAATTCCCTTGAGTTGCTTGAATGGGTGGAATATTTATTAACCCAAGAGTGCCTGCACTTCAGATGTTCCGGACTCCAATATCAACCTTTCCTGGCAAAAACCCACAAAATTATGCTCACGGTGTTGGAAAATTTTTGCCTCATGCAACTTCCTTACAGCCAAAGTAAATTTCTCTAAGCATGAGAGACCAGAGTTCATCGCTTGCACATTATCGGGTTCCATAAAGGACAAAGTAGAATCTGAATGGATGAGAAACACACTTCAAGGAGTAGCGCTCATGCTGGCAAGTGACCTGGGACTTCAGATCGCCATCAGGACAACAGTGATGCCACATACTGCATTAAGAGCCTGTTTTTCTTTATTTTGTATCTCTCGAATCTTTCCTCATGCAACAAAGTGCGAGAAACACTAAGGCGATATAAAGGGTGGCTCATCCATAATGCCCTGTATTTCAGATTAATAAGAGATCATTCACGTAAACAGCACACTTCCTGGCAAATGCTCGACTAATGTCAGTTGTTATTAGTATAGGACAGAAAGGATAAACCCCCAGCTTAAACCTAAAGAGTTTAGGTATTCAAAGGACAAAGCCCTCTTCAGTTTTATCCAAACGAAATCTCCAATCATTTTAAGAAGGAAACCACAACCTTCAGATTGTGCATAAACACATTTCCTTTCGAAGCCCAAAATGTCTCTGAATTTTCACAAACAAGGCACTGAGGATGTCACCACCGCTGGCTTCGGCTTCTTCCCCCCCATTTGATTTCTTCCCATTCTTGTAGATCAAGAGTTATTATTCCAGTGGTTGCCTAAGATTTTTTTTTTAACCTGATTGGGTCCATCTGTCCCATCCTAGACCTTTCTCAACAAAAATCTCAACCTAAGTCAGAGCGGAAAGTTTTCAGGCTTAAGGAGCTGTTTCAGGGAAAGGAAGAACGGAGATCGGTGCCTGGCTCAGGGGAAAACTGCTCTGCGGTGCCTTGTTTTCTCTCTGATTTCATGCCTGCAACTGTGGTGTGATAGGAACCAGCATTAAACTTGCTCTCCTGCTGTGGCAAAATGTGTCAGACGCTGTGGGGGCCTCCGGAGACTTGGACTGGAGGCCTGCAGGTAGGATGTCAGGATTAGCTATTTAATGAACCTATGATTCCATAAGAAGTGGTTGTACCACTGGAACTGTGAGCTCAGGAGCTCAAACAAGATTGAAGGTCTTGTTGCCACACTGTGTTCACCTCCCATTTTTTGGGGGGAGATCAAGGGCTGGACAGGTGTCCCTTTACGCAGGCCAGAATTGTGCGGGGCTTTCCTTCGGCACGTCCTATTGTGATTATTCCTGTACACATTCATCTCTCTGTCAAGTTCACCGGGGGAGGTATCCTATGATCCACTTTGGTGTCTCTGGAGTGTAGTACAGTGTGGTCAATAATTACAGGTTGAATGCATGAATGTAGTTTTTTTCAATTCCCACATATCAGGACCAGCTGGGTTGTCTCACAGAGGACTAGGTGAGTACCTTGGCGAGAGTGACCTCTCCGACCACCCAGTCACATAGATGTGCCCGTTTACTGCGACAAGAACATAGAGTGTGCTCTCAGCAAAGCATGCTGGGAGATCACAGATCGGGAGAAGCGTAAACCATCCGTATCCCTGAACACGGCCCCTTTGTGGTCCAGAATTGCCACCGAACAGCAGTGCTTGTCAGTATTTTTCTTTTTTCACGCCAGGAGGTACACAGAAAAATGGTAATATTTGTACAGCAAACTGGAGCAAACCACTAAGGCTGCTCACGGCAGAGAGGCTGGCCTGAGAGCTCCAGGCGCCTCCGGATGACTGCAGAGCTCGGCCAGGAAGCACATTTGCAACCATCTGGCAAGCCCGGGCCTGGGACAACCTGGACACCAGCACGCCCTGCCATGCTTATTGCAAAAAGTAGTCTTTAGCCAACCGTGACTCCTAAATATAAAATCCGTGACCCAGGTATAATCTTTTCCTGCACTACCTGTGCCATCGTTCGGAATCAACTTACTCCCAGTTTACAAATAGCTTCAAAGAACTGGAATCTGACTCACCAATCACTGAAAGGGATAAGGAGGGAGAAGAGGGTATTCGAGATGACATAGGACAGCAGTGAGAAGCGACAGCGGCTAGCGAGAGAAGATACAAACAAACACACGGAAATCTGCGACTAGTAAGGAGCCAAACGGTCCCACGTACGCAAACTGATGTCGAGGGCGTCGTGCTATTAACACAGGACCGCACAATAGTTGATGCTAATAACAACTGACAACTCAAGTCAGGAAGAGGTTATGCTATTCATACTCTGTTTAATAATGTGGGCAAGAAGGCTGCCCGGGTGGCTCGCTCTGGTACACCTCCGTCTCTTGACTTTGGCTCGGGTCACGATCTCATGACTCGTAAGGTCGAGCCCCGAGTCAGGCTCTGCACTGCCAGCGTGGAACCTGCCTGGGATTCTCTCTCTCTCCCTCTGCCCCTCCCATCCCCGCAACACGTGCTCTCTCTCAAAATAAAAATAAATAAATAAACAAAAGAATCAAAATAGAAGAATAAATACATACATACATAAATACGTAAATAAGATAATGTGTGCAAGAGTGTGATCTATTTTCAAGGCTTTCCGTTTAAAATCTTAAAAAAAAAAATCATTACTTGAAGATATAAATCCTGAGCTATATAGAAAAGTCTATCAGCTTCTTTCTCCAGGACTCCGGATAATCAAAATCTTACGGTATATGGTTTTACATTTTGCCGGATTTGTTGAATAGGGCTTTATGTTCTGTGTCCTTTATTTTAATAGCCAGTATAGTAATGATTTCTATGGGTTTTTTTTTCCTTCTTTGTAGAGACCCACTACATTTAGTTGCTATTTATTTAAACAGACCTTGCTTGACTTTGAGTAGCCCCCAGCTAGATTTTTTTAAGTCTCCTCACCCCTGCTCCAGATAATGAAACCATAGTATCCCAGCTAATTTTAGCATCCATTGGGAAGTTAGAAGCCGTGTTCTGATCTTTGTCTCACATAATTCGATACTTACCGTAGAAACAATGGGCTCTTGGATGTCAATTAGCTTGGACACACTTATCTGACTGAAAAATCATTGTTCCCTTTGAGAAAAATCAAGGGTCCCCAGGATTCCCCCTAAAGAGAAGCCTAACATTCAGATCTTTTAAAAACCGAAAGTGATGTGTGAATATACCGTTTTGTGGAGGCCCCAAAGTGTGTCAGATCTTTAGCAAATTCTATTCACAGATTCCAGTAGGAATTGGGGGCGGAGGAAACTCTCAGCCCTCTCCACTCCAGAAGAGGCGCAGAGAAAGGAGGGAGACACTAACGGGCACCCACTATGTGCCATGTGCTGAGAATGATGTTAATTCCTACAACATGTCCATGCAGAAAGGACACATAGCCCAAGAGAACAGAGGTTAAGAGAGGTGACCCATGAGGGGCGCCTGGGTGGCTCAGTCACTTGAGTGTCCGACTTCAGCTCGGGTCATGATCTCGTGGTTCGTGAGTTCGAGCCCCGCGTCGGGCTTTCTGCTGTCAGCACGGAGCCCACTTCAGATCCTCCGTTCCTCTCTCGCTGCCCCTCTCCCACTTGTGCTCTCTCGAAAATAAATAAGACATTTAAAAAAAATTTTTTAAATACAAAAAAAGAGAGGTGATGCAAGGGTCTGAGTGTCGCGGCCAGCGATGGAGGGAGTCACCCCAATTAAGTGACAGAAGCAGGAGCCCCAGGCCTGGGAAAGATCCCCCGGTTCCCTCCAGTTACACAGAGTCTGAGGTTTCTTCATGACAGGAAAATGAAATGCAGTGAGCAGCGGGGCCCATCCTGGGGCTCAACCAGCAACGGTTTAGGGATAACTGGGACCCCGTGGAGGCCCGGGGCGGGATCTCCTCCGGGGATCCTTGATGAGCTGATTGTTTCCCCCGCCTTGGAAGATCCTCGCCTGGTTAGGTTTCTTTCTTTCCAGTTGTTTATCCACAAATGTGAATAACGCCTGACTAAACAGTATTTGCTAAAATGTATCCATTAGCAAAAAACCCCAATTATTCATAAAGATTTATGAAGGAAAGTCCTTTTTGTTTTTAAATAAGCTGGTTGATATACAGTTTGGTAGCCGGTTCAAATTTCTCTGGCCATAAACTCAGGAGTGCCAAATATGGGACATTCTTTGTTTTATCATCAGTGTCCTTGGTTTTTGGATTGAGCTTGATACTTCCTGGTGGTAGAAATGACTTGGCGATTCAGAGTTTTGAGTCATTTTAGCTTTAAACTGAATCAGTTCGGAACTTGCCCCAACTCCCCTTGGGGTCGGGGTGGAGATTGCATCTAAATCCAGGGAAGATCATGAAGGGGAGAGGCATGGGGGTGGGGTGGGGTCCGTTGGACTGGGTTTGTGCTGCATGGATCGCCTTGTCCTTAGGGCACTGACCTCAAGTCCCCTGTCATTCAGCCCCTTGAGAAAACCCTGCCGTCCCTGTGCCCCATCAGTCTGCAGGGACGTCTGAGAGCACCTCCGGCCCACGTCCCCAGCTGTTCCATGCTGTCACATCTCCTCTCCTACATCAGGAGACATCACAGGTGCCTACCGCCCCTCAGAGCCCCAGGGGAAACTCAGGACACATTTCCCACACTGACGTGGGGGCTCCGCGGCCCCCTGCCTTGCAGACTGGGCCAAGGGCAGCAGGGTGCAGCCCTCTGTCCCTGCTCCTCTGCTATCCTCCTCCCTGGTACTCCTTCCTGTCCCCGGACGAACTCGACGGCTAAGAGCTGAGCCCGCTGGCTTTTGTGTCTTCAGGATCAAACATTTTCCCCAAAGCTGTTGCTAAGACAGAAACATTTTCTTTCAGCACCCGGGAGGCAGACATAGAGGCACAAAAACTCTCTCTGACAACCTATTATTTCTTTTTTTTTTTTTTAAGTTTATTTATTTATTTTGGGAGAGGGAGAGTACAAACAGGGGAGGGGCAGAGAGAGAGGAAGAGAGAATTTCAAGTAGGCTCCACGCTGTCGGCACAGAGCCCGATGTGGGGCTCCGTCTCAGGTACCGTGAGTTCACACCCTGGGCGGAAAGATGCTTCAGCGACTGGGTCCCCAAGCGCCCCGTGACCACCTATCATTTCTGCTAAAAGTTCGAAACTCCCTTTTGAAACTTCAAAGCTGAAAGGTGATATTCTAAGTTGTTTTGCTAGGGCCTTCCTTCCTGGAAACTGTAAATCCCAGAGTGCCTGAAAATATGACCCTCTCTCACCCGGGGGAGAGATAAATGGGATTAGCCCATAAATAACCCAGTAGAAAATGCTGTCTCCATGTCCCTGAGGCCCCTGGTATCTGGGCCATCAGGTCCTGAAGTCTCGGTTTTCCTCACCCCCCCATCAGCGGCTGGCACCCAAGCTCCAACTCTGGTGCCGTCCGTCAGTGGTCCACGGCGGCAGGGGGAGCTTCCCTCCACTTCATCATACTGCTGCTTCTACACTGAGAGGTAATCTCCCCACCAGTACTGTGACCCAAGGTCACTAGCCCGTCATTATACGAAGACAATCTTCTTTTTTTAATTTTTTTTCTTAATGTTTTATTTATTTTTGAGACAGAGAGAGACAGAGCATGAGCAGGGAAGGGGCAGAGAGAGAGGGAGACACAGAATCGGAAGCAGGCTCCAGGCTCTGAGCCATCAGCACAGAGCCCGATGCGAGGCTCGAACTCACGGACCGCGAGATCGTGACCTGAGCCGAAGTCGGATGCTCAACCTACTGAGCCACCCAGGTGCCCCTCTACGAAGACGATCTTAAGCAGCGGGCTTGTGAACCAGAGCCAGGAGCTAAAACTGAGCCTCGGTTTGGACTGAGATGCAAGGAAGTGTTCACGCAGCTCTTCAAGAACGCAGATCACACCTGATGCCAGGGACCGCAGCTCACGCTGGCTCCCTTCCGTCCTCATAATACAACTCCTGCTTTGGAAATGGGTGCGAGGCTCTCAGAAATCGAGACGTATGGCCCTTCCTCCCCTGCAGCCAGGTGGAACCAAGTAGTTAAGTGCCGGTTCATGAGATGTCGGTGCACACGTCGTGTGGCGATTGTAGTAAAACCTCCCTAAGAGACAGGAGGCACCCACCCTTCACGCCATCCACCTGGGTTGAGGCCGTGATAGCTTGTGCACTATGAGGAGTCATCCCTAGGGACGGGCAGTGGCTCAGTGTCCCGGAAGGAGCCTCGTTTCCCTAACGGCTTTGTTGAGCAGCTGTGGATGTGCTAGGCTGCCTTCCTCCAGACTCTTCATGGGAAAGAATCAAACCTCACGCGTTACAGCCACTGCTCATTTGCACTGTCTGTCTGATGCGGTCAAACCAATTTCTCATACATCTACACTGTAACTACATCCGATTCTGTTTGGGCTTGGGGTGAGGGTGGTAGGGGAGAGCGTCAGAGGGCCATCGGAAGCTGTCACAAGTGGTGGTTTTCACAAGTGGTGGTTTTCTGATGACTCGGCAACAGATTCAAGGATCCGGCTGGGGGCAGGAGGGTTTTGATTTGGCCGCACTGGAATGTGTATCTGATAGTGTCGCCTTCCCTTCTAGCGGGGAGAGGGGTGGCTACGATAGAAAGGGTTTGTCTATTATGCTTCAGGATGTCAAGTGCCCTTTTCCTGTGACTTGTGGGGATTTGCTGTGGTTGCCATAGAGACCAAGTGAATCCAAGTTCAACCATGAGAGCTGGGCCTTTTTATTCAGAGAGACATATTTTGAAAAGGAAACCAGTATGTGAGAGAGTAAGGTGACTCATTTTTCCTTAGCGTGGCAGAGCACATTGAAGCCTTCTTTCACAATCTTAGTGGATGTTCTCCCAAGAAGCCCATACTTGTGAGTGAATCATGAAATGATTAATTCAATGCGTTTTCCCTACCCACCCGGCACCTGGCCTCAAAGAATTCTCTTCTTCCAGAATTTTAAGGAAGAAAACACGAAGTCATCGATTTACCTTCTCCACCATACCAAATACATATGTACTTCCCAGCCTTTTTTTTACTCCTTCTTACGCACTCGTTGAAAAGATCGTGATGGAAACAGGGCTGAGGGCCCCGAGCTTATCCTAGGCTCTGCCCTTACTTAGCTGTATTGCTTGGGTAGAATTGCTCTGGGTTTCAGCATCTGGGTCTGTAGCACAAGGGGTGAGGTGGGATGATATCGAAGATTCCTTCCAAACCTAAGAATCTGACATCCCCCTTGAAGGGAACTCTCCTCTCGACTGGGACAAATACCTTAATCAGGTAGGTTCCTTAGTTTCTATCTTCCCAATCCGAATGCAAGCTGATAGAATAGATGCACAATACACGTTTCTTTGATGAATGAATGAGTGAGTGAATGAATGAGTCTGACTTTAAGATTAATTTACCTAAATGTTCTAGAGATTTTTAAAAATTTTTCCTTAATCAGTCGAACTCAAAAAGTAATTGTCCACCTGCCATCAGCTCCTACGGGCGGCAACTTTGCAACCAAAACCAGGAGCTACATTGGCTTCCAGTTGGCATCCCCAGCCGTACTTTGTCCCTAGGCTGCAGACACCTTTGACAGCCCCAGGAACTGGGACTTCTGTGTCTCGGCCTCTTCCTGAGACAAAATTATATCAGTGAAAAAATAACCCCAGGTCTAGTCCCCGGTAGCATCCAGACTGAACTCAAAGACTTAAAAATCTTCTGTGGGCACTTTTCAAAGCTCATTCCTTCCCCGGTTGCAGACACCGAGTCACTTGTATGAGTTGGAGGTCAAAAGAAAAGAGGGATCTAAATTCCTTTCCAGCTGTTTCTGGAGAATTCCAGAGAAGAAGGGAAACCCTACCGTAGAGGAAGAAGGAAGCAGACAGCGGAGGCCAGAAGGGACTGGGTTTAACTCTGGGTCCCTGAGCAGGTGTTCTCAGGCTCCTCTCTCTACACAGTGTATTGCTCTACAAATGCCTCTGCCTGCCCCCTACAAGAACCTTCTGTCTGCCGTGTTCACAGAGTCTGGGAGAATGGAACCTAAATTTTATAGATATACTGTAAAAAAAAAAAAGTGCACTTTCTTCTTCAGACCCTCTCCTTCCTAGGCTAGAGGTCACCGGACCTCATGGTCATCTCTTCTTTCTGTGCTCTGTCTGTCCTTCCTCAAAGAGGAGGGAGGAGCTAATCTCTGTGGACCAGGGAGCTCACTGTGCGCTATTTCACGTAAGCCTTACAGTACCTGTGGGAAAGGTGTTATAACAGTTCCTTTACAGATGAGGAAACAGGCTCAGAGAGACCCCACTGCTCTCCTGGGAAGTGGGAAATGGCAGATTCAACCCAAGTCTACCCTGTCTCCAGAGTCAGCAGTCTTTATCCTCCATCCTTCCAGACAATTCCAGAGCTGGCCGAATGCCCGTCATTAGGCACCTGAACTGAGCTCTCATTCTCTGTATTTACTGACATTTCCAGAGGTCGGTGAGCACCACAGGTGTTATCTGGTACTTATTTTATGGAGCCAATTTCAACCCAAGAATCTCTCTGTTCTAAGAAGATTTAAAAAAAAAAAACAACAACCCAAGAACACAAAAAAGAATCTCTCTGGTTCTGATGATTGTTTAAATAGCCTAGTTGACATGTTCATTTGTTTTCTTTTTTGCTTCATTTTGCTTTTCACTGTATAACACATTTGCATGGTTCAAGATCAAATCCATATAAAAGGGCTTTCGCAGAGATGTCTCCCTTGTATTCCCATCTCCTCTACCCCAGGCCCCTCCCCACATCTGTTGTAGGTGACTACAGCTCCTGGGTTTCTTTCTGCCAAAGAACCAGAACACATAAACATACACACATGCACGAATGCATAAATAATATATTTATACGTGTATATTTATATTCTGATTTCCTCTGACTTCATAGACAAATACAGCATAGCACAGCACTGTTTTGCACCTTTTTTCACGTAGCAATGTATCCTGGAGAACACTCTCTGTCTGTAGGACTCTTTTTCATTCTTTTTATGTGGCTCTCAAGTAGTCCACTGTGTTCTTGTCCCTTTTATTCGTTTATTATCCAAAACCTCACTAATGGCCCTTTGCACTGCCAATCCTTTGCTATCACAGATAATTCTGCAATTAACGGCTTTGTGCAAACTTGCTTTGTATGGGTGGAGGTGTATTTTGGGAGGCTCCTGAGAAGCAGAGCCAAAGGATAAATGCATTTGGAATTTTGTTAGATGTTGCTATGCCCCTGCCCGTAGAGGTTGTATCATTTTATACTGTCGTCTACAATACGCGAAGTGTCAGAAGCTCCAACTTGAATGTATTGCTCAATTTTTTTACCAATCCCACAGGTGAGAAATACCTCAGTATAATTTTAATCTGAATTTCTTTTATTAGAAGTCTCGTTGAATATTTTTTCATATGCTATTGCCTTGTATTTTCCTATGAATTATCTGCTTGTGCATTTTGCCCATTTTTCTGTCAGTTTTTCTTTTAGAGTTGATGATGATTTAAGAATGTTCCAACTATGAGGCGCTTAGTCTATTATTAAATTGCAAATATTTTCCCCAGGTTGTCATTTGTCTTTTGGTTTTTGCCACACCAAGGATTGTATTTGTACTTGGGTAGGTTTGCCGATCTTTTCCTTTACTTCTTCTTTTTTTTTTTTTTTTTTTTTCCTTTACTTCTTCTGAATACTGAGTCACAGAAAGGCTTCCCAGCTGCTACATCGGAAATTCCCCCAAATTTTCTCAGAAAAACAAATGGGTTTATATTTTGCACTGATACCTCTAAACTCATTTGGAGTTTTCCCTGGTATTTCATGTGATCTATAGATCCATTTATATAGTTTTCCAAAAGACTCTTCAGTTGTCTGATAGTCAAGTTGTCTGATAATAAAGAACCTTTGTTAAGAAGTCAAACTTTCCCCATATGTTTGAGATACCACTTTTATCATATCTTAAATGTATTCCTGTGTCTCTGTCTGCACTCTTAATTCTGCTCTGTTTGTCTTTCTATTGATTCTTATTACATTTTTAATGTGAGGACAATAGTATCTACGTTTGTAGGTGAAATGCTCCCCTTTACTGATTTCTCTCCTTATTGTTACTTCTCGGTATATACCCTGCTTTATTTTTAGTGAAGTCAGATTTTGTGTATTTGACAGCCAGCGAGGACCCATCATCATCCAAATACCAAGGCGGGGATGGGAAACAGAGACTTCTTGAGCCACTCAGTGTCCGAAGGAAGGAGATACACAGCATGTCTTTCTTAGGCTTATCTCTACATATTGATTATGGGACTTTCCCCCAAAGCTGCCTTAGTTATTCTGAAAGCTCTTAGATTGTGTCTTGAATTGGGGTTCTTTATCTAACAGAAATGTTTGACCAGGACACACGTGCCTGTGCTTTTTCTGGATGATTTTCCTCCTAAGTCCTTTTTACGAACACCCTGACCATAAGGCATCATCCTGTACGCGCTGGTTTTGCAACTTGGCTTCTGGGTTTAACTGCACCAGTATCCAATGACGTCATCAGACATGGTAGCCGAAGTCTGTTACTTTTACCCCAAGTGGCAGCTAACTTCTTTCAAATATTCTTTTTCCAACCAACTGAATTATCTACCCTTTCCCTATTCTTCCCACTTGCCTGGGCCATGTATCATGGGGATTGAAGTGATGTGGGATCAAGGTCTGCGTCATGTCTCCATCTTGTTCGATGGGCACAGAGCCATAGTAAGCAAGTTCCCTTAGCCACTGGAGCGTCCGCCTCTCTCCCCTTCCCTCTCCTCTCCCAGCTTTTGTACTTCATTCACTGCCTTACAACCCCAACTTTTCACAGAGACTTGTGAGGAAAGTCCTCTCTTTGTTTCACCTGTCCTCTTCAGCCAAAACTCTTCTCCTAGAGTGCCACAATTGTCCTGTCCATCCTTGTTATGGGTTGACTTATGTCCCCCCGAAGGATATGTTGAAGCCCTAACCTCTTGTACCTCAGAAGGTGACCTCATTTGGAAATAGGGTCGTTGCAGATGCAATTAGTTGAGATGACGTCATACTGGAGTAAAATGGGCCCTTAGTCCAATATGACTGGGGTCCTTAAAAGAAGTGAGAGAAACAAGGAAATGGCCATGTGACAATGGAGGCAGAGACGGAAGTGCCGTAGCTAAAAAAACAAGGAATGCCAAGGATTGCCAACAACCTGTCAGAAGCTGGGACGAGGGAGGAAGGATCCTCACCTACAGCTTTCAGAGGGAGCCCTGCCAGCATCTTGATTTCAGACTTCCGGCCTCTAGACCTGTGAGGGAATAAAGTTCTGTTGTTTTAAGTACTTCTTCATGGCAGCCTTAGGAAACCAATACAGCCCCAGAGTTTTGTCTCAGGAGGATTTTGACCCACACGACTCCCAGTCCAAGGTGCAGACAAAAGGGGAAAGATTGTGGGTAGAAGGGGCCTTTCCCCTCTTTTTGTGAAACACTGTTTATTATTTCCATAAACACTCAAGACAGGCTCCTATGCAATGAGGTGCTGTTACTAGGTCTATGTTCCCACAGTGAAATCGGGTCAGCAGGATGTACCTTCACTCTTGCCAGTAGGTAATGGTGCTATAGACACAGCCCTCTTCTCTAGCCAGGTGGACTGCTGGTTGTCCCATTTTCACCCAGAATTCCCCTCACCTGTCATCTCTTCCATACCCAGAACCCCACCTATCCTGGAGGCTCAGTTCAAGCTCCTTTTCCTCCGTGAAGCCTCTCTTGACTGGACCAGAGAAAAATGACCTCTGCTACCTCTGCATCCCTGTAATAATCTCTGTGCTTCTCACATGTGTAGGAAGAGGTCCCTGCGACCTCTTCCCTGCACGTCTCCCTCATTTTCACCGGAGAGGCAGCGGTGATGCCTCTGCACACTTAGCGCGATGCCTTTGCAGAGAGTCCTGAAAATTAAGAAATGGACAGAATGGGTCTGAAAGTAGACCATCAATTACAAATGAAACAGGACCCAATGGCCGTGAGCGGAAACGTGAGACACAAGGGTTCGTGTTGAAAAAGATGAAATCAAGCAAAACTGCTTGGAAAGGAGACATCTAAAACGATGCTTCTCACTACAATCAATCTAGAAAGGCCCATTGGTCAGAGAAAACAGGCTAGCTAGTTATGATGGATCTGTCTGTCTCCACTCAAGTTTCATTTTTGTTTGTTCTACTAATGCCTTCTTTAGCTCCACATTTATTGTTTTGATCAATGTTTTATACTCTTATTTTTTTGAGAGAGATGGCGAGAGACTGAGCGTGAGCAGGGGAGGGGCACAGAGAGGCAGACACAGGATCCGAAGCAGGTTCCAGGCTCTGAGCTGTCAGCACAGAGCTGGACGTGGGGCTCCAACCCACAAGCTGTGAGATCATGACCTGAGCCAAAGTTGATCATGACCTGAGCTGAAGTCGAACGCTTAACCGACTCAGCCACCCAGGCGCCCCTATGCTTTTATTTTTAAAAGAATCTTAAAATCATAAAATTATATTGCCAGAGAGGACTTAGAGATTTCCTCGTTTATTCTGAGGCAGGAGAAAAACCTAGTATTTGCAGCCAGTTGTGAGTAAAAAGCCAACACCTCCGTTTACTAGCTGTGGGATGTTGGTTACCTTAGTCATCTCTTTGAACCGTGGTGTCCTTAACTGTAGAATGGCAGAGTAAACGTCTTCCAGGAGTGGTTACTGGGAGGATGAAAACTATTGGGCATGTTGGTTGGGCATTTACACGTGGCACTCAAAAATGGTACCTTTTTCATATTAACCAGAAAACTCATCTTTGGGATAAATCAGATCAGTGGTTTTCAAACTGTTCCCTAGAGCCCTACAAGTGTAAAGATGTGACCCTGTAGCCACTATCCTGGCAGTGACTGGAGGCAAACGTGGCACCTGCCGGGCAGAGTTCAGCCTCCCAGACTCTCCTTAAGGAAGGCAGCTCCCATTTCCACCTGTTTTCGATAGTAAAGTTCCATGGAGGATTGCCCCAATAGGAAAAAACTAAGAGTCCAAAAACATGTACACTCTTAGCATAGGACAGTGCTTTCCACAAGATACTTACCGAAGCACATCTGTCTTAGTTCTTAAAATGAAGCGTTCGGTCATTTAGAACAAAGGCCCCAGTATCAAGAGAAATACGCTGGATTTCGATCGGTCATTTGAAAATCCCATGTTAGTTGGGGAAATGATTGCTCTCCTCCACAACAGAGGCTCAGCAAGTTAACTTGTTCAAAAAAAAAAAAGGGGGGGGGTATTGCATAAATGTCCAATAAATACCTAAACTACACACATCGTAATGTTTTGAAGGAAGAAATGAGATAAGGGCTAGAAAACATTTGCTATAAAAACATAAAGCATTATTGTTATGTTCATGCTGTTCCGTCATCTGTGTTTAATTTGTTCTCTCTTATCTTCACCACGCTCCCTGCAATCTGGAGATTAAACCAGAGTTGGAGGTCGAAGGTCATCCAAACAAAACTCAAACCCATAAAGGTCTAATAATTCTGAGTAATTAGAACAATAATGTCTAGAAAAGATAGACTAGCAGGGAGAATGTCTCTTTTGACTGGGATGATAGCAATGTTACTATAGCTGCTGTTCTTCTGGTTACTGTTTATAGATTAGTACCCCCTGTGGTACTAGGCTAAGTACTCAGATCTTCCTAACATCCTGAAAAGAAGGTATCATTATCTCTACAGACAAGAAAACTGAGGTGCAGAGAGCGTCAGTAATTGCACGTTGTCACCTTGTTAGTAAGTGTCACCTAGTTAGTAAGTGGTGGACCAAGAGTCTACCCTAGGTCGCCTGACTCAAAGACTAAGCATCTTATAATTATGCTACTCTCATAGAAGGGTAAGGTGATAATGCATCATTCTTCCAACATTTTGGACTGGCAGTTTTTCCACTAGAAAAACGAACATAATTCTATCTTTTCTTTCTGTCTTAGGGAAACATAGAAATGCCTTATTGACCGAATAAAATATTTTGAGGCCTGTAAGTACAATCCAGATCAAAATGGCTGATGGCGCATGTGTATTCGTCTACCCTTCCTCCCAAGTTCCTATCGCGATGTCGACAAAGACATTTAAAGGATGGCTATGTCCATTAGAATGCTGGACACGAATAGGATGTCATCAGCAGAAATTTCAGGGATTTGGAGAAACGTCTGGGAGCCAGGAAGCAGGCAGGACCACAGCAGGGTATCAGAGGAGAGGGGTACACAAGGCAAACCACGCAAGTGAAAAGATGTGATGGTGATCCCCACCTACAGAGGCTCCAAGTTTGCAGCCAGCGGGTAAAAAGAATGAATGTGGGTAGGGCAGGGAACAGGGTAGGTAACCCACCATCAACAAACCACAGAATGGCTGGGCCACTCAAGGCCTCCCTCCTGGCTCCACGCACAGACGTGCCTGCTAACTGGGAGCTTGCCCATGGTGAACCTGCCCTCCCACAGAGCTGTCACCCACTTTCTGACTCGGGAAATTGCCTTCTAAGGAAGCACAGCTATGAGCGAAATCCACTCTGTCAACCTATGTTGATTCACTCACATACGCAGTCAACACAGGATCGCTAGACATTTAAGGGAAAGGAACAAGAGGCAAAATAAAGACTGTTTTGAACACAGGGTGGTCTCTGGCGAAACAGACAAAAAGAAATCACGAGAGATACCTTGTCATCCTCAGAGCGATTTCACTGGCTATTGTCTCTTTAAAGCAAGTACTGGCTGCTATGGGGGCAAAGGGGATCAAATGGAGAATAAGAAAGAATGGTTAGAAATTTCAAATGTTTATCAGAACTTAAAAAAAAATTCAATAAAGGGGTTAAATGATGGGATAGAGGCAGTTGAAGACAAAATTAGGGACATAGTGAATCAAAGCAAAGCATATCTCCCAGAAGGCCAGATAGAAAAGAAAAAGGCCTAATATAAGAGAAAAATTAAGTCAATATGTATTTGAATATAAATACAAAAGCCTCAGTGTTTGTCAAAAAGCAGTTCCAAAAACATTGTTGTTCACTGAGGTGTTCGCTTTGGTATAAATCACTGAGTTGTACACTTAGGATTTATGCCGTTTCATGTATGTGTTATACTTAAAAAGACACTTTAAAAAAACTTTAATCAAAGAGAGTGACTGGGGAGCCATCTGAACCTCCCAAAAAACCTGAGCAAATATTACCTTCCTAATTTGAAAAGGAATCTGAAACGCAAAACCTCATCAAGTCAATATCATGGCAATATTGTGATATGCAGCTCAAAATCAGCAAAACTATTCTTTGGTTGAAGTTGCCTTTAATAAAATCATTATTTAAAAGATTCATTACGGGGGCGCCTGGGTGGCTCAGTCGGTTAAGCATCCAACTTCGGCTCAGGTCACGATCTCGCGGTCCGTGAGTTCGAGCCCCGCGTCGGGCTCTGTGCTGACAGCTCAGAGCCTGGAGCCTGTTTCAGATTCTGTGTCTCCGTCTCTCTCTGCCCCTCCCCTATTCACGCCCTGTCTCTCTCTGTCTCAAAAATAAATAAACGTTAAAAAAAATAAAAAATAAAAGATTCATTATGATAAACACTCAGAAGGCACAAAAAAATTCAAGTGAATAATGAATCACTCACCAAAGTATTATTGCTTTGCATAAACTCATTAACAAGTGATAGTCAAAAGCTTATGAATATCTGGAAATTTGCTGAAACATTTATTATAAAACAGAGTGGCATGTATACGAGTTTTACTAAAATATGCTCTTTCATTGTCGTTCTATCTGCAGTGAATGTTCTTTCTCCAAATTAAACCAAATTGGAAACTACAAAAGGAAAACTTTCGGAAAATACCATTTAACAGAATCAACTTCAGTCAGCAGATACGCTCTGGCAGCAGAAATGTTGGAAATGCAACAGACAAGTTGTGCGGATCACGGTAGAAACCACATCAACTTTGTAAAAGGAGGATGTGTTTCTTTGGACCGAATGGTTTTTATTTATTGTATGATCATATCCTGTTCTGGACTTTTAAGGGTTTAAGGATATTTAATGTTAGATGTGTTTTTTTATTTATTTTTATTTTATTTTATTTTTTAAGTTTCTTTATTTCTGAGAGAGAGAGAGAGAGAGAGCACGAGTGGGGGAGGAGCAGAGAGTGGGAGACACAGAATCCAAATCAGGCTCCAGGCTCCAAGCTGTCAACACAGAGCCCGATGTGGGGCTCGAACTCACGAACTGCGAGATCATGACCTGAGCTGAAGTTGGACACTCAACCGACTGAGCCACCCAGGAGCCCCAAATGTGTGTTTTTATTTTATCAAGAAGTTTTTTTTTTTTTCAAAAACTGGAAAGAAAAAGAAAATAAGCAAAAAAATAAACCCCGTCTATGTGATTTATTTTAAAAATCATTGGAAGTCATGAGAGGAAAGGCACAATGCCGACTGAATTAATTTTTGGTCTTTGTTATTTAATGTAAATAACATTTTGTAGCAAAATTAACGGACAGCAAAAATAATCTCCTTAAGCATGAAACAGGAAATTGAAAAACAGAAATAGGGCATTAGAACCATCTTTCTAAAACCAAGAATATCTTTTCTCTACTTCTAGCTTCTGAAAGTGGCCATACAGTGACTGATTCATATAGAAAAGCAATATTGCAATTTCCTATAAATACTCTTTGAATAACAAACAAGAAACAAAAATGAGATTCTCCCTCTTTTCACAACTTAGTCCCCAGTGGAATGGACTCTGTCATAATGTCAGGAGACCCAAAAGGTTAAATCAACATTTGCTCAATGGGGCAATCCCGAACCTGCCCATGGAGGAATTCTTGGCTAGATGCAAAGTCAAGAGGTCAAAGCAATTGACCAGCAATGAAGGAGGATAAACCTGTCTTTCACTTCCCAAGGTCCAGGTTAAAAAAATAAAAGATCTAGACTCTGAACCTCTCTATTCATGTGTCATGCTGGAGAAGGAAACAAAGTAAACCTCTGAACCCAGCCTTGGTTATGCTATAGAGTGAAGGTAAGCCTGGGACATGTTTTCCCAGGCAACAACACCACAAAAGCATCAGAAAAGGGTATGAGTCATAATTTTAGGGGGTAAAACCTTAAGTAAATTAATTCAAGGTGGACAGTTTCTATCTTGCTTGGTTCTCAGAGTTCTGGGGGCCATACCTGTGGTCCCCCTCTGCTCAGGGGGCAGAACAGCTTTGGGGACCTCTGGTTTCATCTCTTGGGGACCTCAGTCCCCCATTACTCTTAAGCAAGCCAAGAACCATAAGAATGATGAGTTATCCTCCTTTCCCCTCCCCAGTTTAGTGCTGCCAGTGATCTGATTGGTCAGTGCCTCTGCTTGTCACATGTTTGTCAATATCACTCCTGGGAACAAACAACCTTTTACGGAGGCCACTCTCCTCTGCCTTCTGTTCTTGAGTAGCTGTGACATAAAACTGTTTGTGAAGAGCAAAGAAAAAAATACAGAAAGGCTTTACTAAAATTTTTGAAATGCGAAACTACCTAGTTTTCTAAAGTAGGGATATAATCAGAAATTGTAGTTCATGGGACAGGTAGGAAACTATCTATAACACAGATAACACCCATGGCAGAGAGGCACAGAGCGGTGGTTCTCAACCTGGGCTGCGCATTGGATGACCCGGGGAAGTGGGCGGTGGAGGGGGCGGTGCTGGGCGGAGCCTGGGCAACGGGATTTGTAAAACCTTCCCAGGTAGGTGATTCCATAAGCAGTCAAGGTGGAGGACCACTCTACGGAGATACTGGGGAGGAGGACAGATTGAGGATTCTTGGAGGGAGAAGGACACGTCTGGTAGGAGAAATCGCAAATATATAGACAGCAAAAACTTAGGGTCAAAGGCTGGTGACACAGACATGGGTGACTTTTCAACAATTACATTCTGGTAGGTGATTAGGAATGTGCTCAAAAGAAGCAGAGGAAGCCCAGTGAAAGCAAAGGTGAAACTTTGCGGCACACGATTGAACTATCAGTGCCAGAGAAAGTAATCAAAGGATCTTACTTTTTAAATGTCTACCATGGAGCATGGCAGAAAATCTGGGATTTCAGAACCAAAAACTAGAACCTCCATAGAAATGGTTATAGAGAGGAGCCTTGTTATGGGTTAGATTGTGTGTTCTCCTGCCCCCCAAATTTATACATTGAAGTCCTAACCATTAATAGCTCAGAAAGTGACCTTATTTGGAAATAGGGCCATTGAAGATATAGTTAGTTATGTTAGGATGGGGTCATACTGACGTAAAATGGGCCCTTAATCCAATATCTGGTGTATGAAAAGGGGAACTTTGGACATAGAAACACACATGGGGAGAATGCCATGTGAATATTAAACTGGAAACCAGGGTGATGTGTCTATTAACTGAAGAATGCCAAAGATTGCCAACAAACCAGCCAGAAGCTAGGGGAGAAACACGGAACGGATCCTTCCCTAACTGACACCTGGATTTCAGACCTCCATTCTCCAGAACTGTGAAACGATAAATGTCTGCTGTTTGGGCCACTCAGTTTGCAATACTTTATTATAGCAGCCCTAGGAAATTAATAACCCTCCAAAGACTCTCCTCCAGATTACAAAGAGGCAAAACAACAACAACAACCACTACAACAACAACAACAACAACAACAACAACAAAAACCTCTTGCAAAGATATTTAGCCCATCCTAGGCCTAAGCTGAACTCCATGAACACTCAGCCATTACGGTATTCAGTGAGTGTTTACTGACCAGCCACACTGGGCTCAGAACTCATGGGCCCCTGGGGAACAGTAGAACCTTGAAGATGCAGCCATTAGGCCAAGAATGGAGACAATGCAGAGACACAGTGCCATTTTATTTTACCGCCTACAGGTCTATGCATTTCAGATTTTATATCTATATGTATAAGTATGGTTAATATATTTCTTCCTCCCATATTATCAAATTGAAAGATCTGTTAGTTCAGGTTTCCTGAAAAACAGACTCTGTATTTGGGGGAGGAGGTGTGTTCAGGGGGGTGTTCTCAGGAACAAGACCCATATGAAAGCCAGGAGAGCAGGACTGGGCAAAGGAGGAGTCAAACGTCGATGTGACTGTAGCAAAGGCCTCAGCCAGTCCTATGGGGAGCCCGGGAACTGGGATGACCCTTCGGAGCTGTCCTGATTTGAGGTGAGGGGGTGGGCCCTTGCACTCCTAGACTGACCACTCATTAAATAACTTGCTTGCTTCAGGTAAAGGCAATCCTGGGGAAGGACTCACCTTGCTCCACATACCTGGCCAACTGGGAGAATAAACGCCTCCGTCCTGAAAGACATTCTGGATAACGCACCATAGCATTCACTTCAAAACACGTCTGTTTCTGCATGAAAAATAAGAATCTATTAACCAACATTTACCGGGCACCTAATGGAATGAGTAGACAAAAGGGAGCTAAACCAGCTCCCTGAACTATCTTCCCAGCAGGCCATACACACAAAGGTAGGCAGTGCTTGAGGTGGAAAAGTCAAGATGGAGAATGTAGGTTAACCCTAAGGAAAGTGGCACAAGACCAAGTAGACAAGGGATAGACGTTGGGTCAGTTAAGTCCTAGATTTCACAGGAGGAAGAGTTGACCTGTTCTGTCTCTTGGCAGGCAAATGGGCCCAGGCACAGTTGTGCAATAGACAACGAGAGGCCATCTTTCTTTTTTGGAGGCATCCACCCAAGCACATGATCCTGAACACTGCAAATTGTTCAGTTCTGCTCGTTGATCTCTGGCTCCTCCTAAAGGTAATGCCCCAGAGCCTTGGCAGATTCCTGCATAGCTTGCAGCAGCTTCTCCCAGGTTGGAACAAACCCCAGGCCTGAAAATTACCCACACGGAGCTGTTGGTGGCTCCGACCCTGACCTACAACCAGAGGAGACAGCACCCCGCTTCCTATTTCCGTGGAAACTCACCACACCTATGTCAAGCCAGCCTCTCCTGCCTGCCTGTATTGGTTCCCTAATATTGCCTTAAATGACCACAACCTCACGGCTCCACACAACAGAAGTGTGTTCCCTCATAGTTCAGGAAGTGTGAGACCCAAGTATCAGCAGGGCCATCCTCTCTCTGAAGGCTCTAGGGGAGAATCTGTTCCATGCCTTTCTCTTAGCCTCTGGTATTGCCGGCCATTCTTGACATAGCTTGGCTTATACACACATCACTCCGGTCTCTGCCTCTATCAGCACCTGATATCCTCCTTGTGTGCCTCTGTGTCTCTTCTCTTCTTATACGGACACTAGTCATATTAGATTAGGACCCATGCTACTCCAGTATGACCTCATCTTAACTTGATTACACCCGCGTTCCCAAATAAGGTCACATTCACAGGTACTGGCATTGTATAAACAGGTAATCAGAATAACTTCAGCCCAGGTAAGAAGGGGGCAAGATGAGCCAAAGTAAGTCAACAAGAAAGGTATCTTGAGGTCTCTGGGGCCTTAGTGGGGTCTCTCAAATGGAAGGTATCAACTTCACCTACTTTGGGGCAAACTCCATTAATTACCTCCATCAGTTGCACAGAGCATAAGATTTGATCCTGATCCGGAACTATTATTTCCAAACTACAAGCCTAACCCTCACTGACCTTGTCACAGAGATACCAAGAACAGTGGTCCAGAGGAGACCGGTCAGAGGCGCCAGTGCAAAACCCATTCCAACCAAGCACCTTCCAATGAACCGGGTCACAGAGGCCTCCATGCCGATCGAGGATCCCACCTTATTCCAAGCAGTGTGACTTTAAGATCGCTGCATTTTCATTATGTTCTTAAATAGAAATGATGATAAGCTATTGCAGAACTCCAGCCAGCCATGTGTTAATACACATCCTGGTGAAGTTGGCACCAGAGGTTGATGAGAGGGGGCTGTTTATTTCAGGAAAGGGAAAAGTACTCACATGTATATTTTGTTGTGAGAAGACAAAGAGAAAAAAAAATAGAGGTGATTTTTTTTTTAAGTCCTCTGATTTCACGTGTAATTTTAGGTCTGCTTAATTGCTTCTTGAAAAGGGATTCGAAAGGTTAAAGGAGAAGAAGGGTTCTATCCCAAAGCCTGGCAATGACTGTAAATTCTGAGACCTGATCGATCAGACCTATCAGATCCCATACATGGGATCCCATGGTGCCCAATAACGATGAGGCTCATGACCGTCTTGGAAAAAAACAATTAAAAACAAAGATCACCGAGGGGTGTCTGGGTGGCTCAGTTGGTTGAGCATCCGACTTCGACTCAGGTCGTGATCTCTCAGTTCGCGAGTTCGAGCCCTGTATCGGGCTCTGTGCTGACAGCTCGGAGCCTGGAGCCTGCTTTGGATTCTGTGTCTCCCTCTCTCTGCCCCTTCCCCACTCATGCTCTGTCTCCTTCTGTCTCTCAAAGATGAATAAACATTAAAAAAAATTCAAAAAAAAAAAACCAACAAAGATCATGGAGAGACATACAGCAGCTGGGCAAGCTGGAAACTGTTCCTGGTCAGAAACATCTCACAGGTTAGACTTGGAGCCTAATTCCTTCTCCCCTAAAATGGCGAAGATCAGGCTTTTTCCAGGAGCACTGGAGTGTAATGGCCCAGCCATATATTGCCAAGACCTTGGGCCAAGAAATTATTTAACATCTCAGAACCTCAGTTCCCCCAGCTGCAAAATAAAATCATAATAATATTCATTCTCATAGGTTGCTGTAGGAATGCAATGGGGTACGGTATGTTAAACGTTTGCCATAGACCAGATGCTGGATATCCAATTCGCTGCTCCCGCTAAGCAGAAGACAAATCGCTTCTGAATTAGCGATGTTTGCATCTGTCGGGTCTTCAGTCCAGCTCACAGACACGCCTGCTACCTGGGCATGCCGTGTCAGCTACCACAATAAACCCGGGCATTGTGCATCGAAGCTTGCCAAGTGGGATCAGTTTACGCCACGCGTAAGTTGGACGGGTGCTGGCATTCTCTTGTTCCTTAGTTACGGATAAAAAAATGTGGCCCAGTTTCAGAGCACGTAACCCCATCCCAGAGCTCACCGAAGGGTAACATGATACGGTAGGAGCAACATGGTTCAACCTTGGTAAATGGAAATACAAAGGAAACAAACAAAGGAAGGAACAGAGGATCATTCCTTTTGCTATCGCTTTTCCTTTGGTGTCCCGATTGAAACTTTCTCTTCGAGGACCGTCTGAACTCTGGGATTCAGCGTAGGGGAGGGACTCAGAGAGTTAGGTCCAAGAAGAAGTAGAACAGACAGTCTTATCCCCTGTGAGGCACTGTCTACTGAAATAGTAACTGCAAGTTGGTGTTTTTAGGAGAAATTTGGTCTTATGTCAGAAGAAAGTGGATGTGGAGCGTTGTATTGAGCGTTGTATTGGCGGGGGGGGGGGGGGGTTCTTTAATTGTCAAGGTTTGGAATTACCCAGCAAGGCCTTACTTCTTACTAACTAAAAGGACACATTCCACCTGGTTTTGAAGGTTCTTTAACCTTTTGATTTTTTTAAGCGTATGTATTTATTTCGAGAGAGACAGAGACAGCGTGCGTGTGGGAGGGGCAGAAAGAGAGGAGAGAGAGAGAGAGAAATCCAGGCAGCTCCGTGATGTCAGCACAGAGCCCGACTCGGGGCTAGAACCCACAAAATCACGAGATCATAACCTGAGCCTAAACCAAGAGTCGGACGCTTAACCCACTGAGCCACTCAGGCGCCCCTGAAGGCTCTTTAACCTTTTATCACAAAGGAGACAGGACATCTGTGGCAGGCAGAACTTTTTGCAGGAAACTAACCTGACCGCTTCTTGTTCCTTTTTGGACTCTGGGGTGATGGCCTTTGTTCCCACAGCCTATCCATCCTGCTCTGCCAACCCCTTCTTATACCCACACCTACAGACAGACAGCTGTACTCTTTCCCTCGCAGAGAGTACACGCTGACCGTAACCCATTTCTTGCTCCTAACTTGTTCACTTGAGCAGTGGCTCTCAACCTTAGAATCACTTTGGAGACTTAAATAAAAATCCTGATGCCCAGGCCGTATACCAGACGAATTAAATCAGAGTCTTGGGGGGTGGGATTCAGGCGTGGGTATTTTATTAAAGCTCAGTTTATTCTAACGTGCAGCCACGGTTGAGATCCTCCGACTTTAATGAGAGAGTGAATTGGTGCATAACGCTGTGATAAATTGCAGGGAGCCTCCAGCCTGTCCGGGCTTAGAGATTGTTACTTGTCAGGTCATAGGGCACAGGAGTCTTTCTGCTTCTACAGAACTCCCCAAATGGTATAAGGCCAGAACATCCGAGGTGGGCACCATAGTGGCTATATTAGCCTGCTCAGGCTGCCGTAATGAAATACCATGGACTGGGTAGGTTATATGGCAGATATTTATTTCCTCACAGTTGGGGAAGCTGGAAGTCCAAGATCAAGGCGGCATCACGTTCACTGCCTGGCGAAAGCTCTCTTCCTAATTACAGATGGCTAGCTTCTTGCCATGTCTTCCTGTGAGGTAGTAGAAAATATAAACTGGTCTCTGCCCTCAGTTCCTGGCACAGAAGCTCCTGAAACCCTTGTAATGGCCTAAGTGATGAGAACACTAGGAGAATCTACTGTTCTAATATTTGCCTTTGACCACAGTTTTTGACACACGGCTCCTAAAACCCTTGTAATTTCCTGAATGATAAGAGCACCAGAATCATGTTTTGCTCTATTGAGATGGCCTTGGGTGGGATCCTAGGTGGCTCCTGGTTGGGGGCTGGTCAACAGAAAGACTAAGCCATGATTAGAATCCTAGAATTTTCAACCCCACACCCCATCCTCCAGAGAGGGGAGAGGGGCGGGAAGTGGAGTTAATAATTGATCACGCCTACATGGAAAGCCTCAGGAAAAAAAAAAATCCAATAGTACAAGGTTTAGGGAGCTTTCAGGCGGATGAACATATCCACACTGGAAGGTGACATACCCCGACTCTAAGGTGGCTTCAAGCTCCTGAGCTCGGGACCTTCCCAGGCCTTGTCCTTTGTATCTCTTCATGTGGCTGTTCAATCGGTGTCCTTTACCGTAACCTTTAATGAACTGGTAAACGTAAGTTAAGTGCTTCCTGAGTTCTTGTGAGCCTCTTTAGCAAATTAATCAAAGCTGAGGAGGGGGGGGTCATGGGAACCTCCAATCTGTAGCCAAATGGAACAGAAGTTGTGGGTAACCTGAGGACCTACTCCTTGCAAATGGCATCTTAAGTAGGATGGAAGGATCTTATGGGAATGAGCCCTTAGGCTGTGGGATCGGACACTACCAGGTAGACAGTGTCAGAGTTGAGTTAAATCGTAGGACGCTCAGCTGGTATTGCAGAGAATTGCTTGGTGTGGGGGAAACCTCTACACATTTGGTGACCAGAGCACTGTGTGAGCGTTAAAAGTAAAAGGGACCCGCTGGCAGACCATTGAGTTTTTCCTTTACATCTGAAATGGCCTTTCCTCTGTGCTCATGCTGGAGACAAGGGCCGTGGAAGGTGGGCGAATAGCTCTCTGTCTCTCTTCTCATGAAAACACTAATTCTGTTGCATCAGAGTCCCACCCTTCTGACTCGTTTCACCTTAATTACTCCCTTAGAGGTCCCACCTCTAAGGGGTCAAGGCTTCAACATATGAATTCGGACACATTTAGCCCATACCAGTGGCCACGGCCCTAACAGACTGTCTAGCAAAAACAGATTGCTCAGGGGTCATATGTCCTTGCTACTCATGGTGTGGTTCGTGGACCAGCAGCTTCCGAGTCCCCTGGAAGCTTGTTGGAAATTAAAAACCTTGGATCTCAAGCCAACCAGACCACCGAACACGGCGTTTTAACAAGATCTTGTGGCTGGTGCTTACGTTAGTGTATGTGGTGCTCTGTAATGGGCTTTCCTCACGTCTAGCAACTTGGCTAATTCTTAGATATTTTAGCAGATTAGTTTGCAAGATAGCTAGGCCTACCTCCCCCACACCCGGTCCCCGGATGTCAGGGAAGAGTCAACTTGTTTACCCTGCGGTTCACGAGGGTCCAATCTGCTGGCTGTTGAGTTGAGGAGTCAAGACGAAAAGTCCAGAGTGACTATGTTCCCACCAACTCGGTCCTCCTTAGCATTCACGCCCCCCTCCTTTCCTTTAGCTACCAAGGATTTTTCCTAAGAAAAACAGTCAAGATCACTTTTGAGCCAGCGAGCAATAAGCACTCGTGAGAAACCTTACCTCACCTTTCAGTCCATTCCCACTGGCTGAGCAAGAACCTGGAGCTCAGGGGTTCCGTCGGGGCCCAGGAGGACCTGAAGAGGCCAGTGTCGAGATGAGGGCACTTTCACAGACCTACAAGCTCCAGTGATGAAACTGTGGCGAGTGAGGGCAGCTGGCCCTGACTCTGGAGGTTGGCTGCCGCTTTAAAAAAATCAGGGTTGGGGGCGCCTGGGTGGCGCAGTCGGTTAAGCGTCCGACTTCAGCCAGGTCACGATCTCGCGGTCCGTGAGTTCGAGCCCCGCGTCGGGCTCTGGGCTGATGGCTCGGAGCCTGGAGCCTGTTTCCGATTCTGTGTCTCCCTCTCTCTCTGCCCCTCCCCCGTTCATGCTCTGTCTCTCTCTGTCCCCAAAAAAAACAAAAAAAAAAAAAAAAAAACAAAAAAAAAAAACAAAACAAAAAAAAAATCAGGGTTGGCGTGCCTGGGTGGTTCAATCGGTTAAGTGCCTGACTCTTGATTTGGGCTTAGGTCATGATCTCACGGTATGTAGGATTGAGCCCCGAGTCAGGCTCTGAGCTGATCATGGAGCCTGCTTGGGATTCTCTCTCTCCCTCCCTTTCTCTCTCTCTCTCTGTTCCTCTCCTGCTCTCACATGTATCTGCTCTCTCTCTCTCTCTCTCTCAAAATAAACGTTAAAAAAAATTGAGGGTATATGCGAACAATAGAACCGGGCTACAGTGCCTTCCATTTGTCTTGTCACAACTGTTGCTCCAGGAAAGGTGTCATACATTACATCTCTTTAGGAGTTTAGTTTTCTCGTCGGTAATGAAAGCCACGAAGGGTTGGGCAGTGGACTCTAGTGTGACATGGGAAACACTCCAGGAAGACCCACCCACATGCCCAAGCGCTCCCATCTGGTATGGATGCCTGAAATCCTGCCATCAAAGAGTCTTTTCTCTTTGTCCCTTGAGATTTAAAAGCCCGGAGAAGGATGAACACCTTAGGCGAATAAGAATTTTAGGCTATTTCCCCTGCAATGGAAGAAAAGGTCATCTCAGATGTCTAGAAAGAAGGTCTGGTTGGAACGCAGACCTCAAGGACGAAATTCACCTGCTGCGGAATGAACTTGCCTACAGCACTTCTGCTCCAGGGATCTGCACTTGGCTTCTCACGGAGTCCTCCATCCAAAGTTCCAGAGAATGAAGCACTCTCTCTCTCTCTCTCTCTCTCGAGTTCTACATCTCACGGGGACCCAAAATCAGCCTTGGTTTGCTCCAAACTGTCCAGATTATTTAGAGCCTTCTGTGCCCCACTCCACCCTCTCCATACCCACAGACTGCTCCAAATTAGTCACATGAGGTGGGGGCGGGGGGCACGGTGGTGGAGAGGGCCTGCCTTACAGGGAAAATTATATTCTATAGACACACACACACACACACACACACACACACGCATGCACACACACAGGGTTTTGTCCAGATTATAATAAATTGTGTAAAGAGCAGCCTCAAAGGAAAAAAATTCATGGAGATACAGTAGACAAACAGAAGGGGATGTTTTAGAGGGTGAGAAGGGCTGTCCTGTTACATGGCCTTGGTAGTGTGGCGACCCCATTGTTGAGAAAGAAGGAGAGTTCCCAGATGAGACTTACTTCTCTCTCTCAAGTAAAAGAAGTGTGGGACAATAAAGAGAAGTAGTAGGACAATACCACCATCTTGGATTTTATCGTAAACCACAGAAAAGGAGAATATTTTTAATCTTTATTTATTTTAGAGAGAGAGAGAAGGAGGGAGGGAGATAGAGAGCACCAGCAGGGGAGGGGCAGAGAGAGAGGGGGGTGGGGACAGAGGATAGAAAGCAGGCTCTGTGCTAACGGCAGAGCGCCCGATGCGGGGCTTGAACTCACCTACCGTCAGTTTGACTAAAACCATTAGTTTTAGTCAAAACTAAAAAGGATAAATTTAGTAAGAATGAACATAAAGTCTGGTTTTGGGCTAAAAGATACCTATTTATGTGCAAGATGAGAGAACTTGACTGAAAACTATAAATTTCAAAATAAGGAGTATTAATACAGAGTTCCAGTATCCTCTGCCCTACTGTTATGTTAACACAGTCCTGGATGTCCCATTTTCTAGAAGGTCATTGTGGGTTTCGCGTGATAGCTTGAACGTGATATCAATCATTTTTTTTTTTCCTCCCTGGAACTTGCTGCAGCGACCAGAACCGTGCATGCACATTTTGGGTCCTTTTTGCAATTTTTTGTCAATCTCAATACATCCGTCAAGTTGCTGAGTTTGTTCGCCCGCTGACAAATGTATTCATTCATTTCATACTTGTAGAGCACTTACTATGTGCCCTGCTATGAGCCTACATAGATGCATAGCCCACAGGCACAGAGGGTATCAATGACCAATAGGACAGCACTCATGAAGCAGACTCTATCCCCGCTACTCTACCCCGATCCTGGAGGAACCTGAAGCAGTGGAGATAGCAACCCATACTCTACTCCCCTGCCTCTGGCCCCTCCTCTGAAGGTGCAGTCTGAGCTGGAGGGAAGGGGGAATCTTGTTTTCAATGTACGACTGAAACGTCAATCTTATCCTTGAAAAAAGGGCTTTAAGTGCCTAGAGAATTGGGACTGATCAGCTAGCAAGAAGGAAGAAGACAAACTTCTTCCGAATGTGTTTAAAGATAGTAATGGAGGAAAAAAGGGAAGGCTGTTTTCTGGTTGTGTTCTCTGTGTTCGGCCCATCCAATGACCACTGAATCTACAGAGAGTATCTTTAGAAGAAAAGAACAAGAAACTCATAAGAGTGGTTGGTGGAGGAGAGCAGGTGACTGAGGACCGAGTGGAAAGAACGTATTTGTATCTTTTGAGTCTTGTACTGTATGCAGGCATTACCTCAAAAACCAAATAACTTTTTCTTTAAGGACCTAGACAAAGAGACAGACAAAATGGGGCCTCTTCAGGGGAGAAGGATTAGAATCGTAAGGGGTCTGATCACGATGTCCAAGAAGGAGTGCGAATGGATTAGAAAACGCGTGCCTGGAATGAGGCGCGGTGGGGTTGTGGAAGCGGGGTAGTGTCGCAGTCTCCGTGTTTTCAGAGGACAAGACTGGGACGAGAGAGAAGAAATCGTGAGCAGGCGAATATTGTGTTGCTTTCACTTTTCTTTTTAGGTCTGAGTTTCCATCGTGTGGATGACAAGCGGTTCTAAAAAAGTTGAGTGGAAAGTGGTCTCAACAACTGAAGTCGCTCTCACTCTGATTCGGTGACAATGGGGCTTCAGTTTGGTACCTGTGTGAGCCTCGGGTCCCTTTGAAGTCAACGTCTGCCACCGCTGTCTTCCTAATTCCCACCTGTCAATTCCAGTCACTGCTCAGACTCAGTAACCACAGGGAGGCGGGGGACAGGAGCGTGAGAATAAGTGGGAAGCTCTAAGAGGTACACTCTAATCAGCTGTCTGCGTTTGCTCAGCCCTAAGGGGGTGGAGTACAATGTATTGCTACGTATCTATACTGAGGTGTTGGCATCACCATCAAGAACTTTCAACCCTCTGTGGGTTTACCCTGCTTGCACGCTAACAAGTTAACCTGCCCTCGTTTCACAGATGCTGGCAGAAGACAGGAGACTCCCGGGTCAGAGATAAAAGACTTTATTACTCAGGGCCACGCCCATTCTCCCTGTCCCCCAATTCCCAGTGTGGAGGCGGGCCTAGATGGATGGCCGCTGTGCACTCAGTGGGGCCGTGTCACAGCTAGGGAAGTTCAAGTTGAAAGCCCGAATTTTACAGAGTGGGGAACTAGCAAACTTGCCCAACCTTTGCCCTTGAGGGAGATATTATCTCTTTTTTATCCTGGTCAGGAAATAAATTTGCCCTCTTTGCTGAAGAGACCTCTATCTTTGCTAAACAAACATCCTTGAAAGCAGAGTCTGAGACAGAAGACTGTCACACATAGTGTAGACATACCCATACCGTACAGAACTGCCCCTCAACAACGTCTCCCTATAGGAGTGAAGCTTCTGACTCATCGTCTTGTGTTGTATTTGGGTGTAGAACTGCCAGCTGGCTATAACACTCTGGGCCCCAGTTTACATCTTTCTGGACCAAGGAAGTAAACACAGTTCTTGGGGTTGGACAGACCTCAGTTAGAATCTTAGCTCTGTCGTTTAACTACTGAGTAAATTGTTTGCTTCATGTCTCTGACCTTTGGGTTTTCATTTGGAACACGGGTCAATGGTACTTAGCACTGTTATGAGAATTAAAATGTATATAAGTGAATCTGTGTCCAAATAAGCATTAATTCACCACCTGATAGTCTTTGATTTTTATTTAGAAAAAAAAAATGACATTCTGAATACCCAACTTGTAAGAACTGACTAATGCATGTACAAAGTCATCTATCTTCTCCTGTGATTTGGATCTATAAATTAGAGGGGGTGGGAGGACAGGAGGGGACAGCCCTTTGAACCTCCCCAGTTCAAAAATACTCATTGGTGCCTTTCAGTCCCTCTTGGACCAGAAGATCTCAGATTCTAAAATTCTAGTAATTCTCCTGATTGGAGAACAAGTCATGTTTGCTTTCTTTCCTTTTGGGTCAGATCGCTGCTGACCACCCTGTTTCCTTCACCTTCCTACTTCTCCACCCTCCACTGTTTCCCTTGACCTTGCCCGCTTAGAAAGAATTTAGGTCATCTGCCCTCAATTCTATATCATAAACACCCCATCCTGTAATATCGAAGATTTCCCTGGGAACTCCAACCCAGTAACTCTCTAGTTAAACCTGTTTGGGGCATAATTTTCTCCTGGCAGCTCCAGGCTTGTAAGATGAAGTCACAGTAGGTTAAATCTAGAAATCTGCTCCCTATATAAAACGATAGGAAAGCAGAAGACTTAATTATTAGTGACCAAATAATTTGTCTCCTTTTCTTCATTGCAACAGTTAATAGCTTAAGTACCTCGGCCAATTTTTTTCAAGTACCACTCTGGCGTCTGGGTGGCTCGGTCAGTTAAGCATCCAATTCTTGTTTGTGGTTCAGGTCATGATGTCCCGGTTCATGAGTGTGAGCCCCGCATCGAGATCTGTGCTGACAGCCCAGAGCCCGCTTGGGATTCTCTCTCTCCCTCTCTCTGCGCCCCCCCATCCCCTGCTCATGCTCTCTCTTCCTTTCTCACTCTCCAAATACATAAATTCAAAAACTTAAAAAAAATGTTTTTAAAAACACCACTTTGTCATCTAAACTGGTTCTCAAGCTTTATCATGCATGAGAATCACCTCGAAGTCTCGTTCAAACTGCTGGGACCCATCCCCAGAGTTTCTGATTCAACCTGTCCAGCATGGGGCCCGAGAATTTGCATGTCTAATGAGTCCCTGGGGTTGCTGACGCAGCTGGCCAGGGAACATACTTTGAGAACCAGGGCCCCAACGTCATGATCACATCACAGTCACTTGTGGGAGCTTTCAGACCGTGCTGCCTGGGTCCCAACCCTCTGAGCTTCCGACTGATTTGCTCTGGGGCTGGGCTGGGGCATCTAAGCCCATTTTTGGCAGTTTTAAAAGCTTCCCAAGTGATTGAATAAGATACTGGGGGAAGGAGAATGGATGATACAAACAAGCCATTATTGTAAGCCGTGTTGGATGGAAACCAGTCATTTGTAAGCCAAGTAACTGGAAAGTAGAGGAGGAAGAGCCGCCTGGCATTTCCCACTGGTTGGGGCTGACAATTCCAGCATGCAGTGACCCAGTTTGGAATGCTGGTTTCCTGGGCAAACATGCCCCCCCCCAGAGTCTTCTTAAATTGTAAAATAATCAACTCTGTAGTGCCTCCCCACCTCGGCAGAGGGGCTTAGTGTGTGGATTTGAGCCCAGTGAGAGGAGAAAATAGGCGAGCTGCTCTCTGGGCATGGTGATTCCCTTGGGACTCTCCAGGGGGAGGGAAGGGTGCCATTTGGCCAGGACTTCTCATTTACAAAGGGCCTCGTTAGTAGCAGTAGTATTTAAAAAGAATCCTCTACAAAAGAGTAAAATATTTTCAAGCCTTTTTTTAACAAAATCTTTTTATGTTTATTATTGAGAGAGAGACAGAGTGCAAGCAGGGGAGGGGCAGAGAGAGAGAGAGGGTGACACAGAAACCTGAAGCAGCTCCAGGCTCTGAGCTGTCAGCACAGAGCCCGACGCGGGGCTCGAACTCACGCGACCGCAAGATCATGACCTGAGCCGAAGTCAGACGCTTAACCAGCTGAGCCACCCAGGCGCCCCGAGGTATTTTCAAGTCTTAAGTTACCTAACCTGGGGTATGGACTAAGTTTAAGGATTTAGACCAGTGACTCTCAACACTGACTGCACATTACAATCATAAGGGACACTTACAAAGGGAACTCATATCCACCCAGGGGGACCAATTTGTCCTGGATTCCTGTGATGTCCTTTGTTTCAGCACTGAAATTCCCACATCCCAGGAGCCCTCCATCCCCAGCAAACAGGGATGGCTGGTCACCCTGTCCCACCCTGGAACTGTTAAATCGGAACCTCTAGGGTGGGTCCTAGGCATCAGTATTTCAAAAGCCCCCCAGGGAATTGTAATGTGCAGCCAAGGTTGAGAACTGCTGGGTTTTAGAGTAAATGAATTTGTGTGCAGTGCAGGGTTTTGGTGCTTTTTGGAGCTCTGATTAGGTCGGGGTGTATTAGTTGTGTGTGTATGTCTACATGTGTGTATATGCATGTTTTTAGGGTCATTTTCCTTTTTTTAATGTTTCCTACTTTTGAGAGAGTGAGACAGAGAGAGAGAGAGAGAGAGAAGGAGGGGCAGAGAGACTGGGAGGGAGAATCCCAAGCAGGCTCTACTCTGCCAGCACAGAGCTCGATGTGGGGCTCAGACTCACAAACCGTGAGATCATGACCAGAGCCAAAATCAAAGGTCAGATGTTTGGGGGCGCCAGGGTGGCTCAGTAAGTTAAGCATCCGACTTCAGTTCGGGTCATGATCTCAAGGCTTGTGAGTTCGAGCCCCGTGTCGGGCTCTGTGCTGACAGCTCGGAGCCTGGAGCCTGCTTCAGATTCTGTGTCTCCTTCTCTCTCTGCCCCTCCCCTGCTCATGCTCTGTCTCTCTGTCTCGAAAATAAATAAAAACATTAAAAAAAAAAAAAGAGTCAGACGTTTAAGTGAGTGAGCTCCCCGGGCACCCCAAGCGTCATTTTCTTTTTTTTTTTTCTTTTTTTTTTTCAACTTTTATTTATTTTTGGGACAGAGAGAGACAGAGCATGAATGGGGGAGGGGCAGAGAGAGAGGGAGACACAGAATCGGAAACAGGCTCCAGGCTCTGAGCCATCAGCCCAGAGCCTGACGCAGGGCTCGAACTCACAAACCGCGAGATCGTGACCTGGCTGAAGTCGGACGCTTAACCGACTGCGCCACCCAGGCGCCCCCCAAGCGTCATTTTCTAGGGACGTTTAAACAAGAGAGATTTCAAGTCTCAGAGAGGCTGCGTCTTCAGCAACCACATCAGATGTGACCATCTGGAATTGTTTAGCTTTGTGGTGCAGGGCACTAACAGGTTCCTACAGTCTAACTAACTAAGTGCTTTGAAAGTGTTCAGAAGTGGGGAGGCCAGCTTTTTCAGTTCAGTTCTCAGGGTCAGTGGAGGTCACCCTCGGCAATGTTAACAGTCTCTTCTACAGAAAAACCCCTTCCCACCTCCATGAAGCTTTTAAAACCAGTGATAAGCTATAATTTTTTTTAAAAAATGCTTAATTTTTTTAATGTTTATTTATTGACCGGAAGAGGGGCAGAGAGAGGGAGACACAGAATCTGAAGCAGGCTCCAGGTTCTGAGCTGTCAGCACAGAGCCGGACGTGGGGCTCGAACCCAAGAACTGCAAGATCATCACCTGAGCCGAAGTCGGACGCTTAACCGATTGAGCCACCCAGGCGCTCCCCCTGAAAATTTTTTAAACCTAAAAACAAATAAGGCGACAGAGACAATCAGGCGGGCAGGACAAGACTCGTAGCCCACAAGACAGAGAATGATGCTTTTTCAGGGATAATTTCAGGAATGTTCTTTTATAAGCCAGTAATTTCATTTCCATGGGAGGAAATCAGGAGGCCTCAGGCTGAGTAGCTTTTCCTCAGTGTGAGAAATGTCTCATACTCTCCTAGAGAAAGAACGTTTCCCAGTTGTCCAACATGCGGGACAGCGCGTTTTATTCCATTGTCCAGAATTAAAGGGTCCTGCCTTTCATGATGAATGATAAGCATGTGAGGAAGCTCCTAGGTGAAGGACAGGAGCAGGTGGGTGGCCCCACTCTAAGGCTGACCGCTCCCCAAACCAGCCTCCCCAGGAAGGCCAAACCAGTGGGAATATGGGGCAGCCAAGGGCTGACGGCCAGCGCCTGGACAGTGGAATGCGGAAAAGCGAGCTCTGCCCCCAGGTGTTTAACCCACTAATGTCCAGCTGGTAGGGCAGGAGGGCCAACCACATTATGGCTTCTGGGGGGTTCTTCCCCTCTGGATAAGAGAATAAGCATTTTCATAGAAGACAGTAAAAAATGGGTTTTAATTAGTGGCTAGCCAACCCCCAAAAAGTTTAATTTCAAAAAAAAAAAAAACCCCAGAGCATTGACCCCTGCATCTTCTGACATGCGTTGGTCGTCTGGCTTGGGAGGCCACACTTGTCATGACAAAACGCTATAATGAAAACGGCGCTGATCTTGGACAGTGATGACTGAGGAGTGGCTTCCTCAAGAGGTCACCGACGTCTCCCTAGAGCAAACAGGTGTTGCTTTGGTCCGCCAACCCACGCCTCTCAAGTCGGGTCCATGTTGGACAGGAAAGAATACCATGGTCCATCAGCCACACAGCCCAGGGTAGGGACTGAGAGCCACGCCACCTGGATTAGATTCCCAGCCTGCCACATGCCACCTGAGCGACCTTGGGCACGTCACTTAACCTCTTTATGCCTCAAACACAGATAGTAATTCTACCCACCTCGTGTAGGGAGTTGTGAGGATTAAACGAGATGACGTCTAGAAACGGCGTCCCGCCAGGCCAGCCACGTGCGCGTGTCCTGTAAACGTCAGCAGCTCTTCTTCCTGACGGTGATTTGGCTCATCCGGAATAACACAGTAAAGGACCTAGATCATGGAAAGCCTTGAAAACCATGCAAAGTGTGATAGAGAACATTGAAATTAGCTGTAGGAAGCAAGATTTTTTTTTTTTTCTTAGCAAGAGAATGTGTAAAAATGCCACCCTGAGGTCGCCCCGAGGTCCCCCTGGCTAGCACATAAAATGGAGTATGTGCAAAGCCAAGCCAGGATCTTTTCATTCTTTTGGGTTCTCTATTTCCACTGATCACCCTGCTTGCCATGCACTTAAAACAGAGCCCGGTGCACAGAGAGCTGTCAATAAGTCAGCAACTAATGGCTGCTTTTAATATGTATACTATCCCTAAGAAACAACACCTTACGGTAAAACGCAAATTAGATGCTGTGGGTGAACGTGCTTTGCAAAGTGGAAGGCGTTTTACAAAGCTAAGGTGGTTAAGTGTTATTCCCCTGCCCAGTGAGCACAACTGAGCAGCCAAATAGCTGTGAAGCACCAAACACAGGCTCTATCTCGTGCAGGAGGAAATGATCGGTGTTACTTTACGTGAACTTTGATTCTTTAACAATTTTTTTAATGTTTATTTATTTTGAGAGAGAGAGAGAGAGAGACAGAGTGTGAGCCGGGGAGGGGCAGAGAGAGAGAGGGAGGCACAGAATCCGAAGCAGGCTCCAGGCTCTGAGCGGTCAGGACAGAGCCCGATGTGGGGCTCAAACTCGCCAACCGCGAGATCATGACCTGAGCCGAAGTTGGGACACGTAACCGACTGAGCCACCCAGGTGCCACTACGTGAACTTTGACTCTAACAGACTCCTCTGCAGTCTAGTGAAGGATGACTGTCATCAGACTTCCTCAGGCTTGAGAGATTTTAACCTGCGTGGGGTTCATGTTGTCCGCGGAGATCCCAACAATGAACCGTTATAACGTTGACTGAGTCATGCAATTGACACAGCCCTGTTCTTAAGCCTGTGTACGTATTTGGAGAGGAGACCAATGAAACTTGGGAAAGGTAAGGACCTGCGTCTTTCCGGTCAGACCCTGTGCGGGGGAACCCTGCACACAGATCTCCGTGGATGCCCAGCTCAGGTCCCGCCCCCAGGGATGGGATGACTTCAATCCCAGCTCTGTGCTAAGCAGACATTTGACACTGTGCCAGACGCTATCGAGGCAGCTCCTTGGGCTGAGTAACGGGAGTTGGTTTATTGGGAGCCTTTAATTACCAGTCTTAATGGACAAACATTTCCCTCTAGAGATATTCACGCAAGCACAGCTTTTGTTCACCAGGGACAGCAAGCTGCTTCCTCTTCCTGGCAGAGAAAACGTGGCTCCAGGGTGATGTTTATCTCTGATTGGTGAAATCCACCCTGCTCCAGCCGTGATACATGCGTGTTCTTATTCCCCTCATTCAAAAACCCGCTCAGCCGAGTCTATAATGATGTCTGCTAAGTGACTGTCCCTTCGTTTTGCCTTTATTCTCTCTGTAGGATGGATATAATGACTGTACTGAGAACATTGTCCTAAGTACTAAGATTTACAAAGCAACAGAAGCATGGACTCATCGCTTTCCGGGAGCAGAGTCTAACGTGGAAGGTAAAAGAAGTCCCCAGAGTCCAACTATCTGAACACGTTTCTATTTGTTGCTACAGTAAAAGACTTTCTTGCAAAGGATCACGGGAAGAAATCATCATACTATTAATAGTGAACATTTATGGGATGCCGTTTGCCAGACGCTGTGCTGCACCTTCTTCCTGAAATGTCTCTGAATCCTCACCAAGACCCCTAAAATAGGAGCTATGTATCACCATCCCCATCTAATGATAATTGTCCTAAGATAACTTAGTAAGTGATGGATTTGGAACGTAACCTTTACAATGAGGCTTAAACCCTGCACGCTACTCTCTCGGGTTCGTGACATTCGTTCATTCGTCCATTTGGCAAACTTTTGCGTGAAAGCGTGAATGTGCCGAGGTGTTAGGAATAAAATATTACACAAAGCAAATGTATGCCTCTGCACCCTTGTCCTCTCGGAGCTTCCATGACCACATGATGTCCGCCAGCCCTGTGTGGTGGCCCCAGAGACGCACGGCTCAGGTATCTCTTGCAGACGTCCTGATGCACCATTTATGACGCCTCACTGGGAACCGTCCCGCCACTGACATCAGGGGTTCAGATGCCCCACGGTCTGACTGCAGCCTCGAATCCTGCGGGTTTGCACGCTCAGACTCTCTCCCCTAGGTCTGATCTCCTGCTCACACCTTCCTGTTCTTTGACCTGCCTTCTTTCCGTCTCTTGTCTTTACCTCCCTATCTATTTGGATTGATCAGAGTCCACGATCCCTCAGTTTCTGTGTTTATCAACGTGGACGTTGGTCGTTTGGGAGGACAAGTATTTGTTAAAGCACCGCAGGACATGTGGCACCCTCGGCTCCTGCCCACTGAATTCCGATGGTCTTCTCCTTCATCGTGACAATCAAAAACATCTCTACCTGCTTCAGACACCAGGGCAGGGTGGTACCCCCACCCCTCCACTGAGAGTCTCTGGTTTGTCCTCTCAGCAGTTTCCTTGCCGTTGTCCCTCCATCACGTCTGCCTGAAAACACCCCAGGCCTGGATGACTAGGGCTGACCATCTGCTTTCTGCCAGGAGCAGGGATCTGGGTGCTGCTGGGAACAATCTCACACTTGGACGGATCGATCTTGCTGTCAGTTCCTCGTCATTAAACCCAAACAGGCTGCTGACCCTGATGGCAAGCTAGTGAGCTCACTCTGGCATTCTACAAGTTGACCATGAAGACCTTCTTCACTCTCCTAGGGGCAGCGGGGTCGCTCAGTCCCTTCAGCATCTGACTCTCAGTTTCAGCTCAGGGCATGATCTCGTGTGGTTCACGGGTTTGAGCTCCACGTCAGGCTCTGTGCTGACAGTTGCAGAGCTTGCGCGGGATTCTCTCTCTCTCTCTCTCTCTCTCTCTCTCTCTCTCTCTCCCTCCTTCTTTCTCTGCCCTTCCTTCCCCCACTCATTCACCGCCCCCCACTGCTCTCAAAATAAATAACTAAACTTAAAAAAAAAGACCCCTCCACTCTTAAAATCTCTTATCCTCAGCCTCCACAAACCGTAGAAGAGAATTTTGTCTATTATTGCACAGAGAGTAAATATTATCAGACCCTATGTCCTGGGACTTCCCGCCCACGACAGCTAATTCTTGATGTATCTACCGCCTCAACCCCGTCCTACCTCTGTGGAAAACCATCAGGATCCCACCTTGCCTATGGTCTCTGCTATTAAAGTGCATATATATCCCCTCTGCTCCACCTTACCTCTCTTCCAGCTCTCTCCTAACTGCATCTCATAACCAGAAAACATGTACTTCTTTCTCCAACACGAGAGATCCATTGTTTGGATGAAATATGCAATACAATGTCCCATAAGGTCTCACTAATGCTCCATCATGGCGAGTGGTTAGCTTGACTGCGGATTTAAAAAATGGCTGCCTTCCTTTGATCTCACATCACCTCTAAGGATGGTCAACGCTCTTTAAAAGACTGCCTACCCCCATGGTATCTATTTTCTTCTCTCTCCCTCATTCCTGAATGCTTTTAATTTGAACACTATTCCCAACACTGCCATCAAAACTGATCTTGCCAAGGTCACCAAAGACCGGATTCAGCAGACATGTTTAGCCCTCACTTTGCTTGACCTCCTGGAAGCATCTGCCAAGCTGCTCCGTTCCTGTAGACCCACTTTCCACCTCTGGCGTCTGACACCAGTACCCCCTGATTTTCCTCCCACCATCTTCTTCCAATGGCCAACTTACATTTCTAACTATCCCTTAAAAACTGGTATTTTCAAAGGTCCTGTCCTAGGCCCTCCTTTCTTCTCACCGCTCAAACTCTTTCTTGGCAATGCCTCCCTGAATGACCTCACCCATTACAATCCATATGCCAACAATTCAGAAAAGCCAGTCCAGTCTTTTCTCCTAAACCGCAGACCCATGCATGCATTTGAGGTCATTCCACATGTTTATATCTGGCTGTCTTGCAGGTTCAGACTTATTTCTTCTATGTCCGTTAAGTTTCAGCTGCTGATAGCATGAGCCATTCTATACCTTTCAAGCCAACGGAGACTTCTATAAGGAACTGCATGCTTAAAACTTGTGGGAGAAACTGGAAAAGGCTCTGGGCAAGGTGTCCAGGAATGACGCCCGGAATAACACCACAGAACTAACCCTCCAGGAGAAATGTTATCTTTGCCACAGCAGGAAGCTGAGGAATTAGAAATCCTCTGCCCCCCAAAGGGCTTAGTTCTGGCACAGCTGTGAAGCAGCTGTGGCTGGAATCACTTGACCCAGGGCCTCTTATACCCGCTTGATTTGCGTGAGCAGGAGGGGTGCTTTGGGATCTTCGGTCTCCATTTTGAATTCAAGACCCACGTGGGTGTAGCTTCCCTATATTACATCGATGACTGTATCAATGGACCTAAACCACATTTGAAGCCTTAATTGCGAGGGAGCGTGGGAAAGGTGGTTTGGGCTGTTGAGACTCTGGAGGGCTGGATGGGCCGCTAGAAGGAGTGTAGAATAGAGGTCAAGTGAGCCAGTATCCCGGAGCTCGTTGCTTCCCCAACAGGCTACTTCTCTCCTAATATCCCGTGTTTCTGCCAATAGCTCTCCCTCTACCCAGCTGGCCAAGTCTAAAATGAGGAGTAACGCCCCTGAGCTGTTCTCCTCCAGTCTGTACCCAATTCATGCCAGTTCCGCCCCAAATATATTTTAATTCCATCCACTACTCTCTCTCCCATGTGGCGCTCGTCTCTCACCTGAACCATCACTGCTATTCTCACCCCAGCCAGGGTCTCTGCACCTTTTCTTGCATTCCTCACAACATAGCCAGCGCACTTAGTAAAATACAAATACGAATGTGACACTTCTCGGTTTCAAATCTCAGTGGTTCATTTCACGTGCATCATGCACTCTAGCCGGTGATCTCGCTGAAGGCAAGTCCTGGGTCTTCCTGACAGCCACGGGCATCCCCAGAACCTTGCACGGTGCCTGGCGCAGAATAAATGCTATTGCCACTACGGCAAAGGTCACTACTTGACCTCGCTCTTCCTCGTGCGGTAATCCGAACAATCCCACCCTCGTGCGGTAATCAGCAAGGTTTCTTGCCGCCTGGTCACACGCCATAATTTGGTGAGAGAAACACAGCATTGAACGTCAGGAGTCAGCAGCGATATGTGCATCCTTGGGCTTGAAGTCAATCCCTCAGGATCAGATGGGCTCTTGGAGATGCCTATGTTGTGCTTTAAAAAGTTTTGAGGGGAGGCACCCCAGTGGCTCAGTTGGTTGAGCGTCCAACTTCGGCTCAGGTCACGATCTCACCGTTCGTGGGTTCGAGCCCCGCGTCAGGCTCGGAGCCCAGAGCCAGCTTCAGATTCTGCGTCTCCCTCTCTCTCTGCCCCTCCCCCCCTCAAAACTTCGAAAGAAATTTTTTTAATAAAATAAATAAAAACAAAATAAAAGGCAAAAAGAAAAATAAAATAAAGTGAAAATTAAAAAAAATTAAGTTTGAAGGAGATAGAGGATTCAACTTGTCTTCTTGCCGCTAGGTCTTGCCTTGTTCTGCTTCTTATTCTCTCTTTCTACCCTCCCTTCCTATTGTTTTTCCTTTTTCACTCGGCCTCTTTTCTCTACTCAACCCCATCCTTCTCGTTTAATATCCACTTCCTTGCAAGCCTAATGGAAACTTCCAGGGCCTTCCTCGGCCTCGATCCCCCGTAAGCCGCGCGCTTCTGCGTCACACTCGCGCTCCGTGAGTGCTTCCTCTGTAAGGTGCTCTCCCCTCCCAGAAGCACTTTTCTTCTGGAACCTTTGCCCCACACCTCAAGATTTCGCTGACAGCCAGGATTCTGCCAGCCCCACGCAGTTACGTGTTTTTGCCAGCGTTTTTAAGAAAGTCTTTTAATAGTCTCAAAACACAGTCTTGGAGCCAAATTCAGCAAGTCCCTGGAGGGATAAACAAGCTGCAAACAGACCTCAGAAGAAAACAGCAATTTTATTCAAGGTACTTCTCAATTTCACTTACATCAAACGTTACCACATCAGCCTCATGAGAGGAAGCGCACAGTCACGCGGACCACGGCCCGCCCGAGGGAGGGGTCCTGAGATGTTGCCCTCTACTCCGGAAGTCATGTTCATCACTTCCTGTATGGAATCACTGCCTGTGGCTTTGTAATGCCATCTCTTGGACTTGGGGTTGGATCCTGCCCCAGGAGGAGCTGAGAGCAAGCACACAAGTTAAGGATGTTGAGTGACCCTGAAGCTTCTGTTACCTGTTCCTGTGCATATCATCTCTCTGCAAAATGGATGCTCTCATGTCTGAGAGGGACGCTGCTGGGGAGGGACGCCCTGGCCCTTACTACTCCCTCGCTCCACTTCCTGTAGCAGGAAACCTTGGGCAGTGAGCAGAGCTGTGAGCCCATTTTTTTATGTCCTAGATCTATCCCCTTTATTTACTTTAATGTTTATTTATTTGCTTTGAGAGAGAAAGTAGGGGAGGGGCAGAGAGAGAAGGAGAGAGAATCCCAAGCAGGCTCTGTGCTGTCAGCGCAGAACCTGATGTGGGGCTCGATCTCATGAACCTTGAGATCATGACCAAAGCCAAAAGTCAGACGCCTAGCCAACTGAGCTACCCAGGAGCCCCTCTCTCCTTTTTAATGATATGTGCTGTGGTTTGAGATGTTTTGCGTAGCTGGGACACACCTACTCACTTGCTGAGGAAGTTTATTCACCCGCTCGCTCAGAATTTCATTCGTTCACTGCACTGGGTACCTACCAGGTGCTCTGCTGTAAGAGTACATTGATAAAAGCCACCCAGCAGGCACTTGATAAATATGTGTTGAGTTACTGAATAAACGATCCTCCCCTCTTTCCTAGAACTTCTGAATATTGGAAACGGAGGAATGTGACTCCCGTCTGATGCTGTCTTGATAAGTTTAACATAACGTTAACTCAAACACGGGGATAAGAAGCTGGCAAAGACCTCTTTGCTTCGCGGCCGATGCCCAAGCTTCACCGTCTCCCTTAATGGCTGAAACAGGAGTCTTATTAGTGAGGCTTCCCCCCTGCGTATCCCTGTGATGTCCTTTCTCCTCACCCTCCCAAGGCCTTGAGTCATTACCGGTCACCTCAGCAACGTCTCAGGCCAGACATTTAAATGCTGCCAAGTTTTATCCAAGCACGTCTAGGGAATGAGATTTTAAATCTGCATCTGAAAGCAACTTCTTTTTTTTTTCCATTTCTCTAGACTATTTTTCCAGAGCATAATAGCTCCCAGCTACTGGGGGCTTGCTATGGATCTTAGTCCCTAAGCTGTGCAAAGTGCTTTATATGAATTACTTTGTTTAATGCTCACACCTAGGAGGGTAGGGGTTCTTATTTGTCCCGGTTTCATAGATGGGAGAAGTGAGTAGGGAGAAAAATGAATCTGCTCACAGTGGCACGGCTAGAAAAGGTCAGAGACCAGATCTGAATCCAAGGGGTCTTGGGCCAGAGAGCCCCTTATCAATTTCCACCCCTGCCTTTCATCAGGCAGGGGTCCTGGGAGGCCACCTTCTGTCTACAAAAGAGCCAGTCTGGGGCGCTTGGGTGGCTCAGTCGGTTAAGCGGCCGACTTCGGCTCAGGTCACGATCTCGCGGTCCGTGAGTTCGAGCCCCGCGTCGGCCTCTGTGCTGACGGCTCAGAGCCTGGAGCCTGTTTCAGATTCTGTGTCTCCCTCTCTCTCTGCCCCTCCCCTGTTCATGCTCTGTCTCTCTGTCCCAAAAATAAATAAACATAAAAAAAAAAATTAAAAAAAAAAAAAAAGAGCCAGTCCACAGACCCATATCCCATGCATTCTGTTAGGACTTTTAAGGGGATTCAGAAAAACATCCCCCTCCTTGGTACCAATTGAGAATTGCATAGGATCAGACCAATGAAGCTCAGAATTTGAGCTTTATCCTGATGACGCCAGGTTGCAGGATGTGGCCACGATAAGGGACCAAAGGGGCCTGTGACGGCTCTCAGCCCTGCGGCTTCCGCTCCCACCCCCCGGCCTAGACTCTGGGACAACCCACATGAGAGAAAATTCTGGTCTATAGAGTAGGCACGTGTATCGAGAACCGCCACCTCCCTCTGGACAAGGACAGAGACAGAAACAAAAGGCCAAAGCTCCAGGTCTCAGGCTGTGAACAGCACTGCCCGACAGTACTCGTTTCTTGAGGCTGCGGTCACAGAACCGGGTGGCTTAAAACTACAGAAATGTATTCTCTCACAGCTTTGGATGCCAGAGTCCAAACTCAAGGTGTCAGCAGGCCCACGTTCCCTACCACGGCCACATTGCTGTCGCCTCTTCTTGCGCCTTCTCCGCTGTGTTTGCCTCAAATCCCCCGCCTCTATCTTACAAGGACACTCGAGATGGCATTTCGTGCCCACCTCGAAAATCCAGGATCATCTCCTGTTATGACTGAATTGTACCCCTTGTAAAATTATTTTGTTGAACCTCTAGCACCCAACGTGACTCTATTTGAAGATAAGGCCTTTAAGAATAAGTCATTAAGGGTAAATAATATCTTACGGGTGGGGCCCTAATCCAGTGGGACTTGTGTCCTTACAAGAAGAGGAAGGGACACCGGGGATGCATGCCCACAGAGGGAAGTCCACGTGAGGACACAGGGAGAAGCCGGCCATACCCAAGCCGAGGAGGAGGACCTGGGGAGCAAGGAGCCCCACCGGCACGTTGATTTTGGACTTGTGTTCTCCAGAACCATGAGAACTAAAGTTCTGTTGTTTAAGCTACCCGGATGTGGTATGATGTTATGGCATCCAAGCTGCCATGATGCCAAGCTGCCATGATGATGGTATCCAAGCTGATGGACACTAATACCCTGTAGCTCAGAATCCTTAACTTTTATCGTTATTGTTATCATTTAAGTATAATTGACATACAAGGTTATATTTGTTTCTGGTCTACAACATATTGATCCAACAGTTCCATCCATTACTTCAGAATCCTTAACTTAATTGTGTCTGCAGAGACCCCCTCCCCCTGCCGCTTTCCCAAATACATTAACATTTACAAGTTATAGGGCTTATGACTTGATATTTTACGATTGCTCTTAGGCAGTCTACGCTAAAAACCATGAACCAGTGGCTGAGCCCACAATCAGACCCCTCATTTCTCCTCCAGGGGAAAGGGTGAAAAAGGCCAGGGGCTAAAGGCTGGGCAGTAAGTTGTCGATCTAGTGCATGTCCCTGAAAGCAGGGACAGGCAGTGCCCCACCTCCCACAGACCACTGGTCCTCCAAGAGCCGGCCTGCCATTCACATTGCATTTGGAAAGCTCTCAGCCTGATACTTGACTACGGCGAGTGCTTATTTAACACCACTTGCCTCGACTCCCTGATAAGCCTGCTCCGCCAAGGTCTGCTATGAACCAGATCCCCTTGCTCTATCATATAAGCAGTCATGTCTTCTGTACAGGGGCCCTGGCCACCAAATAATAAAAAAAAGAAAAGATATTCTGGTAAGAAGACCATAATATTATCATGTCCAGATGACTTGCCACGAGTCAGAAATTGAGGTGGGAACTAACCAGGATTTATTTTACCACCGAGATGGGAACCAACCAGGACTGACTTTACCTCCAACAGGATGGGCAGCTGCTGAATCAGCCAAGAAATGTTTTTCAGCCTGATACTTGGCATTACGCCACTGACTGTAGGTAAATAGACATGGTCCCAAGCCCGTCACGGCCAGAAGTGTAAGGCAGACAGTATCGGTCTGCACAGGCAACAGAAGAACAGGGCAACAGCTGTCATGCGTCAATAAGGGGCAGCAACATCCATGCACCGATTAAATAGAAATTGGCATTAAGTGGGTGTCTGGGAGGCTTATATATTGCATAAAGAGTGAGTTTCTACCTGGAGCAGGGACTAGAATCAGGGGTGGAATCAATATTATTTCTGCCCCCGGACTTACTACATTTTCTCTCACACCTTCTTCCAAAGTAGCCTAGACAAGAGTGGGAGGAATTCACTAATTCTTGGAGAAATGAATAAACCATATTTAAAATTTTTTTAATGTTTATGTATTTATTTTGAGAGAAAGAAAGACAGCAAGTAGGGGAGGGGCAGAAAAAGAGGGAGAGAGAGAACCCCACACAGGCTCCACGCTGTCAGTGCAGAGCCTGATGTGGGGCTCGAACTCATGAACCACGAGATCATGACCGGAGCAGAAATCAAGAGTTGGATGCTTAACGGACTAAGCCACCCAGGCACCCCTAAGCTATATTTTTGAGCATCTGCCATGAGCAAAACACTATGCAAGCTAGAAAACACCAAGCAATACAGGCTTAGCACCCAACATGAGGTCCTGGTCCCCGAGTCTATGTTGTCGGGACGGTGGCCCCTCCACTTGCCACGTGGCCGGCACCAGAGACAACAAACACAACCGCCCCAGTCTCACGTGTACAGCTTAGTGCTTTATCTGCGTCCTGTCTACTGACGAATTGGATAGGATCATCCCCACCCTACAGATGAGGATGATCATTACCAACAGCCAACACTTGTTGAGTCGTTACTACATGCAAAACAACTTAAGTGCATCCTGTGAGGAGGGAGCTGGGTGGTAACATAGTTAAGGGGAGACACATGGGGAACCCGACTGCCCGGTTCAAATGCCAGCTGGGCCCTTCGACGGTGGTGTGACCGTAGGCTGGCTGCCCCCTCTGGGCTTCCGTTGTACCGTGGGTAAGTGGGGTAGCAACACCACCTAGCTATTGGGTTGTTCCTGAGGAGCAAAGGGGGGGAATACATGTGAAGCACTTGGTAGAGTGCCTAGGGCATGGGGGGAGGGGGTGCTCAGTGGAGGCTGGTGAGCTCGTGACATTGGCGTTTTACAGATGAGACAGCTGAGGCTTCAGGAGGTTTGTTGATGCCCAAGGTCACAGGCGATCGGGGGAGGAGCTAGGACACAAACCCAGGTAGCCTGGCTTTAGGGGCCAGACATTTAGCCACTTAACGGATACACCAGCTGTCTTTCTCACAGCTACTACGTCGGAGAGCCAAGCTTCACCCCAGGTTGCACTGTGCCATACAGAAATGCCTTGGCCAGTGTCCCGCAGATTGTTGGTGACAGAGCTAGGATTGGGAAGCAAGCCAACTCCCCAAATACCCCTTTTCAAATCCACTGTTTACAGCTGACATCTTCCTTTAAAGGAGACCTTCCTAAGCAGGGTGAGCCCTTGATGCTCTGTGTCCTAACACGAAGTGACCCAGCACCCTTATGCCCAAAGCTGGCATCAGAGTCCCTGGGGGCCTGTTCTACTTTCTACAGCTCAATTTTGATGATTTTAAAACTACCAATCATTGTGAGCATGATCATATCCAAAACACGGTACTAAATATTTTTTAATAAAAGAGAGATAAGACAGTTTTTTGCTCGCAAAGGAGTTTGTTAGCTAGGGGAGGAGCTAGGCAGGTACGCAAATAGCACAGAGGCATGAACGAGGTTGGGAGAACAGAAACAGCCACCCCTGTACGGTTGTCTAGGCTGCCAGTGGCAGATGTCCCACCTCCCAGGTCCGGGAACTTAGTAGATAGGCTGCTTTTCGATCCATCTCTGAGCATGCTGGGATTGCTGAGGACCTCCCTCTAAGGCTTCTGAACAGTGTCAAGGACACCAGGGTCACAGAGCAACGTCATTTGGCAGATGGCAGAAGCTGCTTCAGGGAAGGAGAAAGGCTGGTGCTAATGCCAAGCCAGAGAGAGAAAACATTTTCTGAGTTAGAGAGAGGGAAGAGTGTCCTTTTCTGAATAGAAGCAGCAGATGGGTCCAATATTCCAGAACTTTCTAGTCATTTTGGAGGTCATAGACCCTCTTGAACATAGAATGAGCACTGCGGACCCATGTTGCAGAAAAATAGAATGCAGGCTGATACATACATTGCATAACTTCCGTGGCTTCTCAGACCTTTGGAAACCCTCTGTGGATTCCTGCTGGGTCCATAAACCCTCTGTTAAAAATCCCTACTTAGACTATTTTTTGTTAATGACTGCAAATTCTTTGTTACTCTTTCCCTCTGGAGTGAGGTCTAATGTCCCTCTTCTTGAATTTGGGCAAGCTTATGACTGCTTTAGCAATAGAGGATGGCACCCAAAGCTAGTCCATCAAAGACCATTTACTTCTATCTGGTTCATCTGAAACGTTCGCTTTAGGAATGGTCCCTCTCAAAACCCAGCTTCATGCCTCATGGACGGGTCATGGGTAGGCACTGCTGTGGACAGTGCTAGCTGAGCCTCTCCGTTATGGGTTGACCTATATCCCCGCAAAGACGTTGAAGTCCTAGGTCCCAATACTGGTGAGCGTGACCTTATTTAAAAACGAAGTTTTTGCAGATGATCCATTCAAGATGAGGTCATTAGGTGGGCCTTACACCAATAATGCTGGTGTTCTTACAAAAGGGGGCAATTTGGAGACATACACGTGCACAGGAGAACACCACGTGAATACGAAAACAGAGATCAGCATGTGCATCTACAGGCCAAGGAATGCCAAAGATGGCCAGGGAACCACCAGCGGCTGGGAGGAAGGCATGAAATGGATTTTTGTTCACAGCCCTCAGAAAGAACAAGACCTGCCTACTCCTTGAGCTTGTACTGTTAGCCTCCAGGACCGTGAGGCAATAAATTTCCGTTGTTGAAGCCACCCAAGTTTGGTACTTTGTTATGGCAGCCTAACAAACTAATATACCAGCCTCAGAACCATTCCTGCCAGGGCTCCAGGTGGGTAGTGAAGAAGCCATCCCAGAAGTGGATCCTCCGGCCCCCAGCCATTCAAGTCACCTGCAGACATTCTGGTCTTCCCAGCTGGGGTCGCGTACATCATAAGGTAGAGACACGCCACGGTTCCTGGGTCTCCCTTGAGTTTCTGACCCACAGAATACATGAGTATAAAACAATGGTTAAGGCTACTAAGTGTGGGGGTGTTTGTTATGCAGCTGTAGTTAACTGGAACACTACTGAAAACTCTTCTCGCCTCTGATAAGCCTAAATTAGGTTCTCTTCCTTCTTTGTCTGCACAGGGAACTCTCCTGATGAACTAACTTGAGCTACATCTCAACGGCATCATAGAAGCCGAGAACTGGAAGGCAGCTTGATGCTCACATTGAAGCAGAAACAAAAACAAATTACCCGCAATCCCAACTTCATACAAATCAAACAGCCTTCATTTTCCCTTTCAATCCCTGTGCATACATAATTTGCAGATAGTTTATTCAAGATTCATTCAACATAGTCATAATCAGAGTAGACATAATTTTCAGGCCTGCTTTATTCAACTTGCCATTTATCATAGTATTTTCCCTATTGCAACACAGTCTTTATTTTAATTGGCTGCAAAGAATTTCATGAGTGATTATACTGCAGTTTACTCAATCATTGTCCTTTTGGCCGACATAAAAACTTTGATGTGAATCTTCTTTAATTGCAACATTTTAATTATTGTTCTAAATCAGCGATCAGCAAACTATGGCCTGACAGCCAAATCTACTCACCCCATTTTTCTACTGCCTGCCACCTAGTGATAGTTTTTAAGGTTTTTTTTTTTTTTAACGTTTTATTTATTTTTGAGACAGGGAGAGACAGAGCATGAACGGGGGAGGGGCAGAGAGAGAGGGAGACACAGAATCGGAAACAGGCTCCAGGCTCCGAGCCGTCAGCCCAGAGCCCGACGCGGGGCTCGAACTCACGGACCGCGAGATCGTGACCTGGCTGAAGTCGGACGCTTAACCGACTGCGCCACCCAGGCGCCCCGTGCGGGCCCCTGTTCTAAATATACTTCAAGGCACCTCTCCTGCCCCTCCGGATTCATGTCCATGTTGCCTTTTTTTCCCCACACTGTCAGAAATCTCTTTTGGTCATCTTTCTAACTATCATTATTAATTTATTCAACCATGATTTATGAAACATCTGCTCTTTGCTAAGTACCTGCTCTCGCCAGACATTGTACGGATACAAAGCTAAATGAGGTAAAAATCCTTGTGTGCAAGGCGTTTACAGTCTAACAAGACACTGAAGACAAAAGCACATATTGCAGTGTCACGGGTGTGGAAGTCCTACGGGGCATTAGAGGGGCACAGAAGAAATGCCTTGGGGTCCAGATGTGTGATAAGTCCTGCCAGCTGGAACGTGACATCTGAACTTCAGAGAAGGGAATGGAATGGCAATCTCATAGAAGAAAACAACTACAGCATGGCACCCAGCTAGCGTGTGTGGGGAACAATGTGGTTGCAGTAGAGATGACTTAAGATCTCCAGTGGGAGATAAGACAGAGGAGGGAGATCTAGAAGGAGGGAAGGAGGGGGAGGTAACGAAGGGGAGAAGGGGAGGGACGAGTAGTTTGGGGTCAAACTGAGACACCCGTGGAGGGAGACAACAGCATACAAATCTGAAAGAAAACCAAAACCTCCAAGTAGCTACCAGAATCATTAATATTTTTATTTCTCTTTGGCCAAACGTGGAGAACACAGATTAAAAATTTTAAGTTCTTCTACCAAAGGGAAGAAGGCATGCTCTATAAAACTCCAGCACTTAGAGATGCCAACCAGTTAACCAGGAAAGGAAACTTCTCACGCAAGCCTTTGATATGGACTGCTACATTCCATCAGAAACAAGGTTAAATTTGAGAAGGCTGGATGTTTCCAAGAGGACTTCTTACATCTATCCTAGCGGGAGTGCTTTTGGGGTTACCAAATGCAGGACAGGGTGGTTACAAATATAAATTTTTTCAGGGCGCCTGGGTGACTCAGTCGGTTGAGCATCCAACTCTTGATTTCAGCTCAAGTCATGATCCCAGGATCTTGAGATCAAGCCCCACATCAGGTTCTGTGCTGAGCATGAAGCCTACTTAAGATTCTCTCTCTCTCCCTCTCTCTCTCTCTCTCTCTCTCTTCCCCCATGCCCCTCTTCCTTGTTCACATATGTTCACTCTCTCTCTCTTTCTAAAAATGAAAATGAATTAGGATTCCTGGGTGGCTCAGTCAGTTGAACATTCGACTCTTAATTTGGGCTCAGGTCATGGTGTCAGGGTCATGGGATCAGGCCCAAATCAGGCTCCATGCTAAGCATAGAGCCTGCTTGGAATTCTCTCTCTCTCCCTCTGCTCCTCTCCCATGTTTGCACTTTCTCTGTCTCTAAAATAAATAAATAAATTTAAAAATAAATAAGTACAATAAAAATGGAAAAATAAATCTTTTTTTTCTTTCTATAATTTACTTATTTATTTTTGTAATTTACATCCAAGTTGCACAAGGTGCAACAATGATTTCAGGAGTAGATTCCTAAATGCCCCTTATGCATTTAGCCGATCCCTCCTCCCACAAGCCCTCCAGTAACCCTCTGTTTGTTCTCTATGGTTGAGTCTCTTATGTTTTGTCCTTCTCCTTGTTTTTATATTATTTTTGCTTCCCTTCCCTTATGTTCATCTGTTTTGTCTCTTAAAGTTCTCATATGAATTTAGTCATATGATACTTGTCTTTCTCTGACTGACTAATCTCGCTTAGCATAATATCCTCTAGTTCCATCCATGTAGTTGCAAATGGCAAGATTTCATCCTTTCTGATTGCTGAGTAACACGCCATTGTATATATAAGCCACATCTTCTCTATCCATTCATCCATTGATGGACATTTGGGCTCTTTCCATACTTTGGCTGTTGTTGATAGTGCTGCTATACACATTGGGATGCATGTATCCCTTCGAAACAGCACACCTGTATCCCATGGATCAATGCTTAGTAGTGCAATTGCTGGGTCGTAGGGTAGTTCTATTTTTAATTTAAAAATGGAAAAAAAATCTTAAAAAATATATATAAGTTTTCAAATAGTCTCTACATTCATAAGAACAGGTAAAGTTTTCTTCTTGTATTTTCAAGTCTTCCAATTCAGCTCACTAGTTGTTCCAAATGGCCTTACTCTTTGGAATTCCATCCTCATTCTGTATGAAACCCCCCCCAACCTTATCCAGGCTTCCCTTTACAAATTAAAAGAGATTTTGATACCAAGGCTAGACACAGTGTTGCATTTACTGAAAGGTAAATACTGAGCATAAAGAAGTCTAAGGTCAATAAATATGAAGCTTCTACAAACTTCACTCATTCTCTAAAACTTAGCTTATGAACCAACTCTCCTGGAGTAGTGCTTCTCAAACTTTAAAGTACTTATAATAGGCTGAAGATATTGTGAAAATGTAGACTCTGATCCATTAGGTCTGGAGTGGTACCTGAGATTCAGCATTTCTTTTTTTTTTAAATGATTATTTATTTTTGAGACAGAGAGAGACAGAGCATGAACAGGGGAAGGTCAGAGAGAGAGGGAGACACAGAATCTGAAACAGGCTCCAGGCTCTGAGCTGTCAGCACAGAGCCTGACGCAGGGCTCGAACTCACGGACCGCGAGATCATGACCTGAGCCAAAGTCGGACGCTCAACGGACTGAGCCACCCAGGTGCCCTTCAGCATTTCTAACAATTTCCCCATCATGCTGATGCTGCTGGCATGGGCCACACCTTGAGTGGCTAGAACTTAGACTCTTCCAGCCCCCTTTCATTATCCTTTTCTGAATTCTTTTTTTAATGTTTATTTATTTATTTTGAGAAAGGGGGTAGAGAGAGAGAGGGAGAGAGAATCCGAAGTAGGCTCCATGATGTCAGTGGGACACAGGGCTTGATCTCACAAACCGTGAGCTGAGCTGAAATCAAGAGTCAGATACTTAACCAACTGAGCTACCCAGGCACCCCATCCTCTTCTGAATTCTAACGACACTTACACTCTATTCTCTTTAGTATTTCAGTCTTGTATTGTTTCCTGTTTCATGCAAGTTAGTCTCCCTGATTATGAGATAATAAAGGAAGGAATCTTCTCTGATATGCATCTGTCACCTCAGCATGCAATGCCATGCAGCACAAGCTAAGCAAAGTAGGCTCCAAAAAAAGTGTTCTGAAAAGTGAACACGTCATTTGAGAGAGCCCAGAGAAGTTTCCAGTAAGAGAACCAGAGCCTTGGGCAAAAGTACCAATTCAGGCATCCTTACCATCTCACCACTTATGGGAAGTGGTCATTGTCTTGATATACAGAGTGGGTACAAATTTGCAAGCCTTATATTTGGGTGAGCAAGAAATTGAACCTGTTTTTCATTCCTACAACTAAATTTAGTCATCATTTCAAGCTTTACTTTCTGCCTGATTGCAGAAAAGATTATCTTAACCACATTTGGGTGAACCCAATTACTTCTGGGTTTCTCTGCCATTTTAGGATTCCCCTCCTCTTTCCCCTCCCTTTATCAACCTTCCCCATTGGCAGTCCCACACTGCATCCTCCTCTTGGACCCCCAATATCCAGGGGTCCTTTTTTAGCCATTCCTTAATCCACTTGTAAGGCTCAAGAATTTTTTAAAAATAATATTTAATGTTTATTTATTTTTGAGAGACAGACAGAGACAGAGCGTGATCAGGGGAGGGGCAGAGAGAGAGGGAGACACAGAATCCGAAGCAGGCTCCAGGCTCTGAGCTGTCAGCACAGAGCCCGACGTGGGGCTCAAACCCACAAACTGTGCGATCATGATCTGAGCCAAAGCCGGACACTTAACCAACTGAGCCACCCAGGCACCCTGGCTCAAGAACTTTTAACTTCCAAAAGCATGCCTCAAAGTCTGGCTTTAAGCAGGGATACTGTATGCTATTAGATCACAATATTAGCCGTGAACCTGCCACATAGCACATGGAAGAAGCATCCTCCTTGTTTTCTAGGAGTTTCTCCACAAGAGAAGAGCAAAGAGAGTTCTCCAAATAAATAAGAGCTTATGTGAGTGAGCATGTTTCATAGCTGACGTGGTGTTCGAAGTTAGACTCGCCATAAAATGAATAATGTAACTATAAAGCTTAAACTTCAGGGCTCCTCACTTGCACAGACCCCTTCTAAGACCCTGCTTCTAATTTTGTGTTCTTTGCCTCAAAAAGGACCCTTCAAGTTGTATAAGCTTCAGTCTGCACAAAACTTAGATCTGCCCCCGGCATATTATCAGAGGAGTGAGTGAGATGGTATTGGTGAAGAAAGAACCAGGGACAGGGGACATAGAACAAAGTTCAGTGTCGTGGTGGACATGTGGCAGAATGCCCTGTGTGAGGTGCAAGTCTGCAGGTTCCTCCTTCTCCCCTTCAAAACCAGACATTTCTCCTCCTGGTTGTGTGTGCCTGTGACTGGCACCATTATTCATTTGGTCTGGTCTCAGAACCCACGGTCACAAGGACCCCTCCCTTAGTAACCAGTGGAGTGGATTCTAGCCCAGCCACGGTTTTCGTCCATGCTTCCTCCTTTCCGGCCCCATCACTAGCACTGTCCAGGATGCCATGATAGTTAATCCCAAATCTTGCCTCCTTGTGGCCCGATTCCCTGCTGTTCCTGTTTCTCTGGAGAACCCTGACTAATAGTGTCTAATACACATCTGTAGGGTTAACAAAGCTGTTGTGAACAAGTGACATCCTGTACATTCAGGAGGCTTCTGGGCTGTGCGAGATTCATTCAGAAGCCCTCTGGTGCACTGGATCTCAAAGAAAGGCTGATTCAGCAAGCAACTGTTTGGTTGCAGGGAAGAGAACCCACTCACTCAAGAGACAGCAAAGGAGACCAGTTGGACGAATACAGAGACCTTCCCAGAACCCGAGGGCAGGACGTGGAGCAGATAGTACCAGGTAACTTATCTGTCATGTCTCTGGTTTGGAGCCACACAGTCACTCTCTCTTCCTGCGTATCTTCTCTGCTCTCCGATGGGAGGCCGGGTTGCTCTGCAAACTGTACTTCTCAACACAGTCACATTCTAAGGTACTTGGGAGGTTAAGACTTCAACATATGACTTTGGTTGGGGGGGGGTGGACGTAATTCAGTCCATAATACACCACTTCCAACAAGGGATGTAAGTAGTCCACTCAATCTGAAGCGTCTCTTCAAGAAAATGAGGGCAATATTGTCTCTTATGATTTATGTGAAGGATGAGTAAGGGGATGGACATAGAACATAAATAGTAATTATTATAACTGCATTTTTCCCAAACAAATGTCAAGGCACCCACTTCCTGTGCTCCAGGGCGGTCCTTGGGTCACATTAGATGGCTTTCCTCCTGCCCTCTTCTTTTGCCTTTGGTTAATCATGGTCACTGCATATTCACACCTTGCATGGAATAAGTAGGGTTTTTTAAACAGCAATTTTATTATCCAGTTATGTTAATGGTGCGTGAAATAACATGTGAAGAGCCCATTAAACATTGTGAAAGAGTTTCCATTTCTTAAAATTGAGGGAATAATAAGAGAGGCCAACATAATTCATTGCCAAAGGGGAGAGAGGCTGACTTTCATCTTCAGATGCCCTTCTAGGAGACAAAACTTTCATAACTTGGAACTCAGCATTTCAAAAGAATTTGAGGAACAGCTAAGCCTCTTAGGCATTACCCGGCAGTGAGTTTTTGACCAAGAAATAATTAACAGTGTGTGTAAAGAAGCACAGGAATAAAAATTAACAGCTTGTAGTTGAGAGGAATTTTGATCCAGAATGTTAATTTCTGTTTTCTTTCATCAAATTCTATTCTGGTCTCTGATTCATACCTCATTGTAGGACCACAGTCTGTTTGTCAGTTCCAGGTATAACCTGCTTAGAAAACGATGAAGGATAAATCCATAAACGGTTCCTTTTGATCCTTCCCCCCTACCTAAGACTAATACCAGCCCCACCTTAAGCTCTCAGGAACTTCAGGCAACAATGGGTTCTAATTGCCTATGCATGAATTCGTGATGGCCATCTCATCTCTTCAGATTCTTTTAGATTCTAGAATTATAGACTCCTGGGGACACTTTGTAGTTCTGGCTTCTACCATTGGTCAACCACCACTTCTCACCCATCACCTTTGCTGTTTTCTCTTCATCTTCTTGCCCCTTTACTAGTGGAGACCCTGGGTGTTGGACTTGGACTTCTGTTCTTCTCTATCTACAGTCACTTCCTCAGTATTTGCATCCAGTCTCATGGTTATAAATGCCTTCTATAAGTTGATGACATCTGGATTTAGCTCTCTCCCCCTGAACTCCAGACTCATGTGTCAAGCTGCCTATGTGAATAGCTAATTGACATCTGAAATGTAACTCTCCCAAAATCTAACTCCTGGTCCCCCCGCCCCCACAAACTTGCTCTATCTCAATCAATGTCAACTACATCCTTCCAGTTGCCCCAGTCAAAGCCCAGAACTCTTGATGTGTCCTTGACTCGTCTCTTTATTTCATATTCAACTCCCAATCCAATCCAACAGCAAACCCTGTCAGCTCTACCTTCAAAACATATCCTGAGACTCAGTTACCCTTCTCAATTCGTCTTCTGCCCACATCCTGATCCATGTTATCATCATGTCTCATCTTGACTGTTGTTCTTTGCTCCCCTATAAACTATTCTCTACACAGTAGCTGGAGGCTTCCGTTTAGGACACAAGTCAAATTAAATCATTCCTCTGTTCAACCCATCAATAGCTGCCATTTTACTGAGAGCAAAAGCCAGAATCTGTACAATGACTTCAAGACCCTACAGGATTTGGCCTCCCCTCACCACTGTCCTCTCTCTTCTTCCCTCCACTTCCCTCACTCTGTTCCATTCACACTAACCTCTTTATTTCTCAACCCATGCCAGGTGTGCTCCTTCTATACTCTTCTACTGTTTCATCTATCTGGAAGGCGTTTCCCCCAGTAGACACATAGGTCTTTGCAGCCTTTTGAGGCCTTGATGAAATATCACCTTCTGTGTGAGATGTTTGCTGGCCATGCTATTTAAAATTACAGCCAGCTCCCAACCTGTACCAGCACTTTCTCTCTCCCACCTCAGCTGTGTTTTCCCCATGGCCTTTGTCATCATATGATGTATTAGATGTTTTCTCCCATGTTCTGTTTACTTTCTGTCTTTAACACCAGAATGTAACACCCATGAGGTCAGAGATTTGTCTATTTTGTTTACTTCTATATCTCCAGCACCCCAAACAGATTAAATTATTGGATGAATATAAAAATGATTGTTGGTGCTGGAAAATTCTTCAGAGAACATCTAGTCCAACCACCTCATAGTATATTTAAGAACACTGAAGCAAAACCAATAGCAATTTGATAACACATAATTTGTTAATGGTAGCTTTGAGATCAGAACCCTAGTTTCTTGACTCCAAATTCAGCCTTTTATCAAGTAAAACATCATCTATCTTCTGTCCAAATGGATTACGGCATTTGGGGACAGAGATTCTGATCTCAATTTTCTCTCTAATCATAATACCTGGCCCAGTTCAAAATAATTGTGATGAAAAAATATTGACTTCAAGGTCTTTAAAACCAGTGGCAAATCCAAAGAGTTAAGAGTATTAAGATGGGATTTTTTTCCCACTGAGATTTAGCATGCATATGACTTGGTTTATGAATCAGCTTCTAACAGAAATCATGATAACACTACACTCGCCATTACTGAGTGCTCACCAAATTCCAGGCCTTCCATGTACCTGATCTCATTTAATCTTTACAGCCAACTTCTAAGGAAGATATTATTGTATTCTCATTTTTAGATGAGTAGATTTAGACATGCAGAGACTAAATAACTTATCCAACTCCATACAATTAATAAGGGGCAGAGCTGGGATTCAAGGTCATGTTTGTTTGGCTTGAAGCCATGTTCCAAACCACTGCACTGTACTGATTCCCATGGAAAAGAACCTTCAATTCCCACTCAGGAAGAAGATTTGATTCCAGGTTTCCTAATATGGCCCAGAACCTATTACTTTTTTTTTAATGCATGGAAACTTCCATTGTTTCCTGGGAGGTAGCCATTCAGCTAATCCATGTGCTGTCTGGAAAATGCTGACTCCAGAGCAAAAGCTTTTACCACTGGTTTAAGCAATCAAATGTTAAGAAGCCCATATAAAATAGTGAGATGAGCATAGAATTCTTTTCAGTACTCACATGGGAGTGGATGGGCACAGGATAGAGAGAATTGGCAAAAAGTGAATGAGGGTTGTACTAGACGCTTTACATGTACTATATCATTTATTTCTCATAACAACTTTTTGAAGTAACTACCACTGTAGGATTCTCTTTCTACAAATGAGAAAACAAAGGTTGAAGGAGATAATTTTCCCAAGTCATCCAGTTATCAGGCTTTGAGCACAGATGAATATGATTCCAAAGCCATCAGACATTCCCTAATCTCTGCTGAGCAAGGTCAGAATATCTAAGTTCTAGATTTGCCACTGACTCAACTAAGCCTCAGTTTCCTTGTAGGAGAATGAGAAAAATGTATCAGATCTTCTCAAAGCTTTAACCATCTACTGTTCTAGCTTTCCTCCAGCAAAGACCCTTCAAGGCCTTTAAGTTAATGGGGGGAAAATGAAGTCATTGACATTCTGTAATAGGGAAAGCAGGCATGAGAACGAGTAATTTAGTTCACTTGTGACATGTACAGCGATAAAAGCATGTGTAAAACATATGCCCTCTGTTGATGGGCAACACAAATTCTACCAGACCTTTCTGCTCATAGAACAAATGCATTCACACAGACAGAGGACCATCTTTGCCCAACTGCCAAGCCACCAGCTGTAACTTCCAGTTGTCTCATACTTCCTTTCTTGCAGCTGTCAAGGAACATGTGTCTACAAAAATGGGCCACGAGTTTGGAGTGTTCAGAAGGTGAGAAGAAGGAGGGATAAGAACATATTATAACAGGGGTGCCTGGGTAGGCTCAGTTGGTTAAGTGTCCAACTCTTAATTTTGGCTCAGATCATGATCTCACAGTTCATGAGTTCAAGCCCCATGTCGGGCTCTGTGCTGACAGTGCAAATAACTTGCTTGAGATTCTCTCTCTCTCTCTCTCTCTCCTCTCTCTCTCTGTTCCTCATCCTCCACCTCTCAAAATGAATAAAATATTTTTTTAAAAAAATCTTTAAAATAAAAGAACATATTATAACACACAACTAATGATGCCTAAGTGGGATGGACTTCAGCTGTGGGCTGTGAAGGGAAGCCAGGATGGGACCAAGGGGCACAGAAATAATATTGATGGGGGAACACTAATGGGCAACTCCCTGTGCTTCCCAGTCAAGCCTTGAGATTGGCAGGTGTCAGGCCAGAGAATATGGTGAAACCAAGAGGGAAAAATGGGGAAATGGCAAAGCGAGGTTAGACTGAGCTCACGATGCTGAACTTGTGGCAGAGCATCCTTTTATGAAGATCCTAGCGGACTGTGCTGAGTTGAGGTGACATCTAAAAGGATTGATGCGAGGTGTCTGTTGAATTATAGGCCTCTTTTATAATTGCCCATGTAAACTTCAGCAAATACTCCCTTTGGAATGCTTGCAAAATGGTGATGGGAACAGTAGGATCTGTATTCAAAGTCCAGTCAACGTTTGTGGAATGGAAGAATGATAACGGTACCCGGGTCGTGCCAGCTTAGCTATCTAGAGGGCCATCTTGTATTCTTATTTTGGAAGAGTTGCTGGTGTTTGGAATTGTCCAGTGAGGCTTAAAGACAGGCAGAATTTTGCCCTGAAGGGTGTGTCCCTCATGTATTAAGGGAAAGATAAATCTGAGCGAACCTCTTCTTCCCATGGTCTGGGCAAAAGGCTCGTTTGAAGAACGCATACTTACAGCCGAGAGAGACCAAGAATCTGTTAGATTTTTAAAATAGATTTGACTGTGTGAATCACATTTAAGTTTACTCTACCATATTTTTTGCTACTTCTGTGTATCTTGGTATCAGAGGAATTAGAAATTTTTTAAATGATCAAAAACTACCTTAAGGATTAAAGAAAAAAGCCCAACCCAGCAAGGCAGAGGCACTGATGGAAACAAGGTGACCAGAACACATGAGGGAGACACCTTAGTGTCACCTCACCTCTGACCAGGGGGCCTTCCAAGTGCGCTGGCCTCGAGCTTTGTACTTGGAAAGGAAGCCCTCCTTCCCAGTAAGGCATTAACAGCATCTTCTAATAAAACTGGATCAACCCAGGAGGAGACCGACAACCCTTTTTCATTCTGTAATCCCAGATCATGTGCTTTAGAAAATGCCCAACCTTCTATCTTGTTGTTACTGACATGTCCATTGTGAGAGGTGAGCTCCATGATGGGTCTACATTGGGTCTGCCTTTTTCATGAGACTTATATTCATTTCTTAGGGCTGCTATAACAAAGTACTACACACTGAATGCTTCAAACCACAGACATTGATTCCCTTACAGTTCTAGAAACCAGAAGTCCGAGGTGGAAGTCAAGGGCTCGGCAAGGTCATGCTCCCTCTGAAGGCACCAGAAAAGGATCACTCTAGGCCTTTCTTCAAGTTTTTGGTAGTTCCTTGGCTTGTGGTAGCGTAACTCCAGGCTTCACTGGCATTCCCCTGTGCACATATATGTCAAAATGTCCCCTTTTTATAAGGCACCTGTCATATTGGATTAGGGCCCAACCTACTCTGGTATCACCTCATTTTAACTTAATAGATTACATCCGCAGCAGCCCTATTTCCAAATAAGGTCACATTCTGAGGCCCTGAGGGTTAGGACTTCAACATATAAATTTAAGAGGTGATATAGTCAGTTCATCACAAGAACGCTGAATTGTTTACCTGGTTTGAAAAATCCTTTAAAGTTCACAAGATAAACCCACGTAATGAAAATATTGGGGTTCTATTTTATAGAGAATAAATGTGGCATGAGGTCCTTATAGTCACATCACAGGGGAAGCCTCCAGATTCTAAGGTATTAATAAGAGAACGACTTCATCCACCCTCTCTCCGTCCCTGTGTAAAGGTAACAAGTTTCATCAACATCTTTAGCAGGAAGAGAAAGGTTAAATTGTACATTTTAAAACAAGGTATACGCACAAGTTGGCCAACTATGGCCTGTAGGCCAAGTCTGGCCTTCCATTTGTTTTTGCAAATGAATTTTTATCGAAACACGTGCCAACTATGGCTGCTTTTGAACAACATCAACAGAGTTGTGTAGTTGCAATAGCGATGGTGTGGCCCCCAAAGCTTAAAACGTGTACTATCTGGGGGCGCCTGGGGGGCCCAGTCGGTTGAGCGGCCGGCTTCACCTCAGGTCATGATCTCACAGCTCCTGAGTTCAAGCCCCGTTTTGAGCTCTGTGCTGACAGCTGAGAGTCTGGAGCCTGCTTCAGATTCTATTTCTCTCTCTCTCTCTCTCTGCCCCTTCCCCACTCATGCTCTGTCTCTCAAAAATAAACACTAAAAAAAAAAAAAATCTTAAAAAAAGCCCTTGACAAAAAATATTTGCCAACATCTGGGATAGCACAATGTAGCACTCAGAAAACAAGAGTCCTCGGGAAAAGGGAAGTTCTCAGGAGGTAACACAGGCGAGCAATTAGAGATTATTTGGGATCTGGGGACCCGTATGAAAGGTCATATATCAAGTTCATCAAATTGGACCACCTCTCAAGCAGGTTGAGCAAACTCTTAACAGGACAGTCCTAGAGGGACAAGTATCCCAGGCCAGCAAAACACTCTGTTCCCTTCCCCAACAAAAGAAGGTCAATATTCTATCTGCCCCCCCCCCCGCCCCCCACAAGGCAAAGCGATTCTTGGCCAGTGGCAAAACCCTTGTGCCTATGAGATTTAATGTTGAATGAAACAAGTCACCCAACTAGGAAAGAGTAACCTGGCTCTTTTGTCTTGGTTTCTTCCCCGAAGGTCTCTGTGCATGTGCTTTAGAGCATCAGTTCTGAATACCGGGACTGGCTTCCGAGGAACTTACCCCGGTCCTTTGTGAAACAAAAATAAAGTGAGTCTTTTGTAACACTATTTTCTTCCATTCACAATACTACCCTTTATTCTGGACTACGCCCTCCCGCTCTGGGGTTTGAAAATGCCCCCATCTTGTAGGAAATGATGGCGCAAGTGGTTGGTAGCTGGTTTATTTATTTATTTTCTTGTGCCCTCATTGGACTAAATAAAAAGTGGTCAGTCCGATTTATTTATTTATTTATTTTTTGGCCTGAAAACTCACAATCCCTACATATGAAATGTCCAGGGAACGTTGCTCTGGGCAGGACCTCTGATACACCTGCTTTCTTGCATGAGGGGCCAGCGATGGAGAGCCGGTGCTCTCAGGTCAGTTATCTCCAGCAGACGCTGATACCTCTGCTCCAGAATGGCGAGGGGTTCACCTCTGTGTGGTCACCCTCTGCTCATCTGTTACAGAGACTCAGCTGGAGTTAGCTGAAGTAAAAACAAGGAAAATGTTGGCTCATGTAGCCCAACTGCTGAAGAGACAGGAGCAGAGCTGGCCCCTGGGGCCTGCATGACCCAGGGCTTCCAACTCCCTAGAACGACCTTCTCATTTCCTATCTCCTCTTCCTCCGTGCTCCATCACCATTTGCTCACGAGGTAGGGGGCACAGTTTTTAGCAGATGCAGGCTTCCCTCTCTACAGCTTGGGAAGCAGAGAAAAAATGGCGGGTGTGGGTCAGCTTTGGTTGAAAAGTCCCCGAAAGAGACCGTGATCGACCTGCCTTCGATCATATGCCTGTCCTGACCAAACAAGGCTCACGTCCCGAGATTCCCTGCCTTACTTTGTCAGGCCTGTACTCAAATGTTCCACTCTCAGTGAGGCCTTCCCTGGCTACCCCATCTATAATCATACGCCTCACCCTCCCTCCTCCAAAATCTGTCTTTTCCCTTATCCTGCTCTGGTTTTCCCATAACATGTATCACCTCCTAACATATATTTACTGACTCGTTAAATTTGTTGTCTGGGTCCTCCCACTATGATATAAGTTCCATGAGGCAAGGAGCATTGTCTGTGTTGTTGATTACTATAGCTCAGTGTCTACAACAGGGCCTGGGACCTGTTGAGCCAGGGGCTCAATGAATACTGTCTATGGAATGAACTAATGAGTGGCTTTGACTGTTAACCTCCCCTCACTAGACTATAATCCTCCCATCACGTAGGGATTTTTTTTAATCTTTCTTGACAAATCGCAGTGTCTGTAAGAGTACCTGACACCCGGAGGACTCTCACTGAACAGTTGTTGACTTGATGAATCGATGAATCCCCGTGGCCGTGGAGATGGCTTAACCACAGCACTCTACGTCCACGGCTATGGTGATCATCGATTCACTTCCCAGGAGTGGAGTTCTATTATTGTTCATAAATATCCACTGTACTTTCCCGCTCTTGAGTGAGGTGGACTTGAATTTGAAGTCCGAATACTGTGGGAGGTTGTAGCCGGTACAAAGCAATAAACTATGGCCGTCTACATGAATCATAGTACAGTGAGGATGTGTGCAATTGAACCAGAGTTGACAACCGTACCTGACATAAAACACCAGGCTTTAAAGCCGTTCTCCAATCTTACAGGCACTTCTCAGAGCCTGCCAGGATACTTTTGTACTTTTTTTCGACCTTGTTTTTCAAGAAAAACGTAGGTTTCAATTGATGAGCCATATTGAGGGCAGGCTATAACAACTCTGGATATGTATTAGCTTTCATACCTTCTGTTATAAACATTACAATTTTGTTCAATTTTTTGAAATCTCCATATGCAAACCTTCCATTAAACCAAACCTTTGATCTCCTCCTACTCTGAATGCCTCCATATGACTTGTTGCCATGGAAATGATCACATACACCTCATTTAATTGTGTAAACGATATGTCTTCATCTCACCAATAGGCGGTATCATTTTTCCCCTTTCTGCTGTAAGTTTTGATTTTAGCGTTAGTATATTTAGAGCACCATGTTTAAGGACTCAGGTGTTTCAAGTCAACAATGAAATTCAGTTTCTCTTGATGAGTTAATTAGACTCCTGATATCCAATAAATTCAGATGCAGAAGAGACGGTCGTTAACAAATTAGAACTTGAATTCACAAGCAGAGATTTACAATTTCAATTTAATTATTTGAAGCTCAGAACTGTGTTATCAGAAGATGGCAAAAAAAATACTTTTTAATACAAAATAATACTTAAAATAAATATACTGGGGCACCTGGGTAGCTCGGGCCATTAAGCATCTGACTCTTGATTTCAGCTCAGGTCATGATCTCACAGTTGAGTCCTATGTCGAGTCTGTGCTGACAGCATGCAGCCTGCTTGGGATTCTCTCTCCCTGTCTCTCCCCCTCTCTCAAAATAAACAATAAACTTAATAATAATAAATATACTTTTTAAAACAAAAAGTATACTTTTTAAAATATACTTGTTAAAAATTTTAGGTATAGAATCTAAAGAATATTAGATGCCTACCATAACAACACTTACTTGCAGACAACTCAAAATATATCTTGTATTTATCCAGTTTTGAGTTGTTGCCAGATACAACACAACATTTAGGACGTACTCCTATGAAAACATTTTTTGTAGTTATTTAAAATTCAAATTTAAGTAGGCAATCTGTATTTCTAGTCGCTAAACAGGGCAGCCCTACTTACGAGACACTTATTGATCATCTGATACTCCATAAACCATTAGGGGGTCTCCCTCCACTGGGAGAAAAAGGAGAGATGCCACTCAGGAACGACGGGGTCTGTCTGAGGGATAAAAAGTCCCAGCCCAGGTCTCGTCTGTTGGTTCCTCAGCACAATACAGGAGCCTGAAAACTTGTAGCAACTAAAGACCCCATATCCAGTCTCATGCAGGGTAGAAGTAGGGATAATAGTTACAATTAAGTCCTCGTGGTCTTAAAGTCCAGCGGCCGAGTGGTCTTTTCATGATATGGAACCTTCTTCTCAGGCACACTGTTACTCTGTTTTGACATTGGCAAGGGAATGCCACAGAACTTTCTTAGGCTCCTGCCCTGCTTCCAGTTAGATTTGCGGTAGAGTCTAGCCCCTGATCAGTAACTAACTCACTGGGTGGGCATTTTCTGACCCTCCTTGAGCCTTTTTTCACAGTCTTGATCCCCAAAATGGGAGTGGCACTGACCTTATCAAACTTGTATGGCTGATGTTTTCAAATGAGATTGGGTATGAGGATATAAAATGTTACGACTGTGTACATGCACATATCACATGGGCACAAGGTGGGGTTGTTATCACTGCCCCTTGGTGGTTTCCAAAGTTTGCTCAGTCCTGTGTATAACAGGAAAGACCAGTTAGGAGGTGGGGTGGGCTGCCTGTCAGAACCGAAAGGCCTTGTGTTTTTTTAACATTTGGTTCTTCCTAACAAGAGCCCGGGACAGCTTGGTCCAAGGCCTTATCAAGGCTAACACAGTTTCACAGGCACAAGAACCCAGCCCGCTCCGGCACGGCCCCCTGGAATGGCCAGGGGACTAAACAGCTGCCTTCCTCCCCATAAAAACCTGTCTAAGAAATCACCAAATTAGACCTCAGCAGGGCATATTGAAGTAATTACTCACTGCAGTGAAACCAGACCACTTTTCAAACCTGATCAAGTCGCTAGTTCCCATTCTGAGGCCAGGAAACAATAGGTCATGCCTGGCACACACACGTGCGTGTGCACACACACACACACACACACGGAATATTATCCTAACCCAGAACATGCAAAAAAAAAAAGAAGGTAGAGCAAAGGAGAGAAATGTTCTTGCTTTGAAGTTTTAGATAATTGCTGTGTGCCCCAAGGACCTGAAGAGAGGCCAAGAAAGATAAGGTGTTGCCAAAGGATACATGAACTCACAAATCTTTGTGGCTTTTATTGTTCCGGGCTAGGGTACTGGTCAAATTCTGCACGTTGATAAGAGGTGTGAAGAAAGGCTCACGCAGCCCCTCAGAACCCTCTGTTTTCATGTCACCTACTTTCAGTGGCACTTTCCTGCTTTTCTTCCTTATTTTCTCATTCTTTCTCCATCTTTTGTCATAACGGACAGCTGGAGAAAATATGCATTTATATATTAGCACATGTTGTGTGCGAATCTCATTTCTTAGTGTTCATTTAAAAATCAGAAAAAGGGGCACCTGGGTGGTTCAGTAGGTTAAGCGTCCAATGACTGATTGGGGCTCAGATCATGATCTCATGGTTCATGAGTTCGAGCCCTGGCACTACATTGGTCTCAGCGTTGATGGTGCAGAGCCTGCTTGGGATTCTCTCTCTCTCTCTCTCTCTCTCTCTGCCCCTCCCCCCTCATGCATGCACGCACTCTCTCTCAAAATAAATAAACTTAAAAAAAGATTTTGCCCTTGTAGACAGACACATGTCTTCTCAAATTTTTATTTATTTTTTAAATTCCAGTATAATTAACATACAGGTGTTATATTAGTTTCTAGTGTAAAATATAGTGATTCAACAATTCTGGACACCTACTCATTGCTCATCAAGGTAAGTGTCCTCTTAATTTTTTTTTAATGTTCGTTTATTTTTGAGAGAGAGAGAGGGACAGAACGTGAATAGGGAAGGGGCAGTGAGAGAGGGAGACACAGAATTGAAAGCAGGCTCCAGGCTCTGAGCTGTCAGCACAGAACCCGATGAGGGGCTCGAACCCACGAACTGCGAGATCATGAACTGAGCTGAAGGTGGACGCTCAACCGACTGAACCACCCAGGCGCCCCAAGGTAAGTGTACTCTAAATCCCCTTCACCTATTTCAACCATCCCCCACATATTCCTTTTGAAGGGTGTATGTGTGTGTGTGTGTGTGTGTGTGTGTATTTCCAGTTAAAGATACACTGACTACACACACACACACACACACACACACAATTCTAGCTTAACATATACTGACTTAAGAAACCTCAGTGCTAGTCTTTCTAAGACATTTCTGACATATCTGTTAGCCACAAATTATTAGTTACTAGGACTTTATTCATATATACTATGGGACATACGCCAATATGTGTATTGTTTTCAGAGGGGAGATTCCAGAGAATAGAAAAGCCCAACCACCTCTCTTGCGTACACAGTTGGCAGCTTCCCCCTTAAGCTCAAGACATTATTCCCACTTAATATGAAAACATGCCCGGAAGGGGTAAGATTTCAACGCTGTTATCCATCAGTATAAATGAGGCATCGTAAAGGAAGTTTTTTGCAAGGGAGGAGGAAGGAAGCAAGGCATGAACATGGAGTTGAGGAAGAACCGAAGGCTAAGGCCATGAGGATGGAAAGCGAGAGTAAGAGCTCACGCGCAAATGTGGTGTTTATATGGCGCCAGGCATCGTTCCCGGTGGTTCACTTGAGATGGGCGCAAGCATTTCTATTTTAGAAATGAGAAAAACCGAGGCACGAGGCATGTAAGTAACTTGCCTCAGGTCACTCAGCTAATAAGTGGCTGAGTCAGGCTTCAAAGTGGTCTAGCGTCGGGAAGTGTCATCATGCTCCCAAGAGGCAGAACAGCCCGACCTCCTGCTACTTACACCCTTGTGCACCCCCTGCCCATGACATTGTAGGAGGGCCGGTCTGTGTGACCAAGAGAACACAGCAGAAGTCGTGCTGTGTGGCTTCTAAGATTAGCTTCTTAAAGACACTGTAGCTTCTGCGTCCTTCGAGGAAGCCAGCGGCCAGGTCAGGCGCAGTCCTACGGACAGAGCCATGTGGTGGGGAAGTGAGGCCTGCGGCCAACCGAATGAGTTGGGGAGTGGGTCTTGCAGCCCCCGCAAGCCTTCAGATGACTGCAGCCCTGCCTTGTATCGACATCCTGACCACAATCTCAAAACAGACCCTGGGCTAGAACCCAGCTACACTGCTCCCAGATTCCTGACCTTCAAAATTTGTGTGAAATAATAAATGTGTGTTGTCTTAAGCTGCTAGATTTGGGGATAATTTGTGACACAGCAATAGATAAGTAATACAGCCTCTTGGTATTTTTTTAATCCAATTTATCATTTTATCCAGGCTGGATGACCAGGCATGCCAAACTCTTCCCCGTACCTCAGTTGGATTCTCTACGAAATCAATGGTCACACGTATTCCATCTTAAACGATGCAACTCTTCTAAAGTAAGCCTGACCTCTGTGATTACAGTGGGGCCACGCTACAGTCCTAAGACCCTGGGAGGGTTCCTTCTCTGGGAATAAAAGTCATTCGTTTTCAAATTGGCCTTTTAAAAAAACAATGAAGGGGGGCCTGGGTGGCTCAGTCGGTTAAGTGGCCGACTTCAGTTCAGGTCATGATCTCGCGGTCTGTGAGTTCGAGCCCCGTGTCCGGCTCTGTGCTGCCGGCTCAGAGCCTGGAGCCTGTTTTGGATTCTGTGTCTCCCTCTCTCTGACCCTCCCCTGTTCATGCTCTGTCTCTCTCTGTCTCAAAAATAAAATAAACGTTAAAAAAAATTAAAAATAAATAAAAATAAAAAAACAATGAAATTCCCATTTCAGCCTCTTACCCCAGAAAGCATAGTTCCCTATCTTCCTTCAAAATAACCCTACCGCGGGCACCTGCGTGGTTCAGTTGGTTAAGCATCTGACTCTTGATTCGTTCGGTTCAGGTCATGATCCCGGGTTTGTGGGATGGAGCCCTGCATGGGGTTCCACACTGAGCATGGGTTCTGCTTGGGATTCTCTCTCTTTCTCTCTCTCTTTCTCCCCTCTGCCCCTCTCCCCCACTTGCTCTCTCTCTCTCTCTCTCTCTCAAAAATTTAAATAAATTAATTAAAAAAATAAAAATAACCTTATCAATGGTTAGAAGAAACGCCATTTTCCTTAAAGAAACCTGTAAACCTCTCTGGGCCAAATGATTAGTATTCTCATTCATTTTCTGCATAAAACACCCCAAACTTCATTACTTTAAAACTTCATAATAGTGATTTTTAAAGTATCATTGTTGAAGCTGTGGGGAGGGAGACAGGGTGTGCCTTGACTACTTTTTAATATGTATTAAAATTTAGAATGTGCCATTGGACTCTTATCCGTCCCTTGTAACTTCTACAAATACTTGAATTAAATTTAATTGAAATTTATGTCCTTTGAGAATTTCCTAACACCCATTGAGATCGGTGGAGACCATTCCGGTGCCCCCAGGGTTGAGATTTACTTCTCTCTGAAATGATGTTCAAGCACAAACAGAAAGCGTTCAAAGCAAGATATTTAGCCTCTCCTTTAAATAACAGTTAATTCATCTACTGTAGGGGCGCCTGGGTGGCTCAGTCGGTTAAGCGTCCGGCTTCGGCTCCTGTCATGATCTCACAGCTTGTGAGTTCGAGCCCCACGTCGGGCTCTGTGCTGACAGCTCAAAGCCTGGAGCCTCTTCAAATTCCGTGTCTTTCTCTCTCTCTCTCTCTGTCCCTCCCCCGCTCACACTCTGTGTCTCTTAAATAAACATTAAAAAAAAAAAATCATCTCTTAGTTGGCCTTGAGCCAGATTTCCTCTGCATCGTTCTACCTCTACGTGGTTAGATCAGGGAAGACCGTCCTCCCAGGGCCCTGATTTAAGCGCCTAAAGAAACCGACTGGAACAAGTACCCGTGAGGCACAGGTACACACATTATTAGCTCATGTCACCCTCCCAACACCCCTTCAAGGCCCGCCTTTATCGCCACTTCCCAGGTGAAGAAAGTGAGGCTCAGAAATGTGAGCCTGTTTGCCCCAAACCACACAGTCAATGGGCGGAGGAAGTGGTTTTGAACTCAAGACTGTAGCCACCAGCGCCATCTTGCCTGCTGCCTACGGCCGTGGGGCTCGGAGGAGCTCTCCCTGGCTGACATCTGCTGACGTCAGTGTGCTCTCCCGGATGGAGGCCTGTAGAACTTGGCGCCGCCCAGAAACTAAACGCTCCCCAGCCCTCCCTGCCCCTCTCACTGGGTTCTCCACTTAGTTTTAGGTCTTCCTTTATGGCCTTCCTCTCTTGAGGTGCTCCAGGGAGAAAAATAACCCCTCCGTCTCACGAACGTGTTTCACGCGAAAGCTGGCATCACCACGCGGTTCGCTTCTCCTCACGTAGCCTTCACCTTCCGCCCCCACGTCTTCTCACTTCCTGACCCCGCTTGACGCTGGCTGTGTGGATCCGCTTGTCGACTTCTCTCTCTGCCACACACACACACGTACACACACTCCACATGTACCTACCAGAGACACACCCCCCTCACGCACTGTGCTTGCGTAGCCTCCTCGCATACACACGCCCCTCAAACACATGTACCTCACACCATACACAAACGTACACACATCGACATCTCAGACACACCTCCCCCCTCACACCTATACCTCAGAGACACACACATACCTCACACATACCTCACATACTACACAGATATACCCCCCTCCCATGCACCTACACCTCACAGGCACACCCCTCAGACAATACACACACCCATCTGTATCTCATACACCCTCCCCCACGTTTATACCTCAGAGACCCACATACACCTCGCATTCTTCACATCCCTCCCTCACATACACACACGTCATACCACACACATACACACCCCGCATATACCTTACCTCACGTACCACACACATACATACCCATTTGACACACACGTTCCTCACACACACCCCACCCATATGCAGGAAACACTTTGTCTCCACTCTCAGGTTCAGCAGTTGAGATCTATGAATAAACCGATAAAAGACAGGTTAACAGGAGAAACGGTTTATTATGTATGCGTACAGAGACCTTCACGGAAAAATAGTGAAGATCCAAAGAAGCAGTTAGACCCCAGGGTTTATATATCATTTTAACAAAGAGCAATAAATTTGTGTAAGAGTGACAGGACAAAGGGGTCTAGGCTTTTGGGGGCAGTAAATTGAGGGAAAGCGAATAAATGGGGAGGGGGGAAACTAATGGAAGATAAGGGTTGTTTAGTAAGGTTCTGTTCATGCGGACTCATCTCAGTGCTGTCTCCCGCGCTGAGATTCATTGTCCCCTTCCTCGTACGGGAGGGAGGAGGGGAGACCCCTTCACAAAGGGAATTTTATGCTCTGCCTTCAGACAGAGAGGAAGACGGCGGAGGGTTTTTCTGGTGGCTGTTTCTTCCCAAGTGCCTTTGGTTCAAATTAATCCTTATGCCAAAGTGGCATATTTTGGGGTGATCTATTCTGACCCCCTTTTACGTACATCTTAAAGACGCCCCCCCACACACACACATCTCACACCACCCTCAAACACCCACCCGCTATATTTCACATGCTGTATACACCCCCCCACATATTTACCTCAGACACACACACATAAAAACATACATATACTGCACGTACTAAACACGTAACCGCTTCACACACACATACCCTCACACACACACACACCTCACATCACACAAAAATACACCCACCCCCGCCTCCCAGGCTACACATGCCACACACATGTCACCCACGACACGCAGGCTGTCCCCAGAGTTCTGCCCCCTCGTTTCCCCTTCCTGAGATCTCCCTTCCTCAGGGAGCCCCTTCCTGACACCGCTCCTGCCAGGCTAACTCGGGAGGATCTCCGGGGGTCCCATACAGCTCCCCCCGGCCTTCCCATCACTCCCGGGTCTGAGTCTGTCTTCTCCAGCAGCGGGTGGGCTCACGGCAGCCCGAACCTTTCCATTCACGCGTGGGTCCCCCGCCTCCCCCCATCAGCACCCTGCAGTGAGCACGGGGTAGAATCTGAGTAGAACTGGTTTCCGCAACCGATGAGCGGGTGCTGCTGTTTCTGTGATAAAGAACCCACTAGGCAAATGGAAGCCGCACAGCCTTCTGATTCCGGACTCTCGGGAGCCAGACACGAATCATTAGAAGCTGACGCCTTAACTTCGGGCCCGTTTGCCAATCTATGAAGTGAAGCTGTCATCGTAACGAGTTCCCGGCTGGCTGAGACGATTCCGTGGGGTTTTACACGTATGTAACACGACGCACATTAGTACTTAAACAAATAACGTTATCAGTCACTACAATGGGGACGAAAGCCACGCAGCTGTTTGTTAGGAAAAGCCAACCCGATCTCTGGCCTAACCAGGGAAAACGCTGATTCCTCCACCTTCCCGGGCCTCTCTCTTATCTCAAGCAGACAGGTGTCCCAGGCACAATGGATTCCAGAAGAGCGATGCTCAATCCGGTCTCATTGGCCCTCACCTCTGCTCCCGGGCGGACCCAGCCCTCAATAAGCAGACCTACTTTCTGGCTCAGACCCGCACAAGTGTGCGCTTTCCGGCTCCTAGCTGCCGTCTTTGTTCTGAACCCACACCGATGCCCGTTTAGCATGTCTGACAGATTGGTTCTTTCTATTAGGTGACTTTCTGAATAAATGAAAACCATTTCCCAATAGCCTGCCTCTCACACGGTTTTTTTTTTTTTCCCCTCTGTCCTCTAATTGGGAACACTTTCCAACCTCTCCAACTCCTGTCTGCTTCGTAGTGGAGCGGAGATTTGATTTCTTCCCTATTCAAATTTCCTTTCGAGCCAAAATGGGTACGTGGGGGGAAAGATGATTGCCAAAGGAAAGGCCGAGAGCAGAAAAACACACAATTTGGTGAGTTAAAACCGGGTTAGTGGTTCATGTCTGGTACGAGGCCAGAGCAAGGGAGATCCAAGCGGGAGCCAGTCTGGGTGGGGGACGCTGGCAGGCCTCCCGATAACTTTGCACTGACCTCCTCATGGAAACATCTGCTTCCTCAGAGACCAGCATCCAAAATTGCTTGCACGACCTTTTCATCCATTGCCAATGCCATACATTACAGCACATTAGAGGGGAAGGGCTGGTGGGGGCAGCACAATTCGCTCGCTGAAAGGCTAAGTGGGAAAGAGGGTGAGGAGGCCGAAGCGAGCACGATTCCACCTCAACGTGCTGGAAATACTGTTCGCTCCTCCTTTATGCTCCTGCGTGTGCTGCCTTCGGCATTTCCAGCCACCATGAGCACACTCATTCCTGATCCGATCACCCTGCTTAATATTTCGTACGTTCTGAAGGATTGGCCTAAGAGGGATCGGGGGTGGGGGAGTGGGCGGAATGCTTTCTGGGTGCTGCTGTCCCCACATGCTCACACTCCCTCTGGGGCTACCAAGCCACCCAGGGAAGCTGCCTGGAGCTTAGCCCAGCTGAGTAAAGGGGAGGGTGGGGAAGCCTGAATCCAACAGGAATTGGGGCAGGGCTCCAGCTCTCCGAGTCAGTGCATCTCAACTGAGACCTGCTGTTGGGTCGGCACCACCCTGGGCACTCAGCATCTTTGCACCTTATGAGCTATTTGACACACGAGTGGAGGTTCTGACCCTATGGAACATGGACCCATCTTGCTTCGCTTTACACACGAAACAAAGACACCGGCAAGAAATGGCACCGAAGCACGGATCAGGAGGGCACAGTATGTGCGAGAGATACGTACCGAACGCTTGAGCTGGAATAATCTCCTCGTCCCGGGGCCTCCAGCGCCTGATGCCTGGTGTGCCCTACGCTCTGCTTTACCAAGGACTACAGCAAGCATGAGACATGGAGAGAGGAAGAGGAACGGGGGTCATGAGCAATAGCTATCACGCGGCTCGTCATGACTTACAAACGTTACTTTAAAAACTAGGTACTGCGTGCACTGGGTACTCAATTCAGCAGTACAAAAAGTATACAGGGCAGGGTAGGTCCCCTCCACCCCCATCCCCAGAGACGATCTCAATGACCAGTGCTTTGTCGAGGCTTCCAGAGGCGTTCCACACACACGGCACACTTGCGTCTCTGCACTTCGTGAAGAGCTTTAACGCAAACAACAGAGCATGGAGACTGCCAAGGATCGTGTTGTGGCAAAAACGTTACTGTATCGTATTCTCATGGCAGTCAACACCAGGCAGCTCCCTCAGACGAGGGAGCTGGGTGACAGGCTGGTTTAGGTCACCGCCCACGTCAGCAGCCAAGTCTTTATTGGATGCGATGAGACTGAATTCGTTTGCAAAGGCCGCCACAGCAAATTGCCACAACCCAGGTGCCTGACAGCAACAGAAGTTTATTCACGAGGAGTTCTGGAGCCCAGAGGTCTGAAATCGAGGTGTCGGCAGGGTCGGTACCTCTGGGAGCTCTGAGGGAGCTGTGGCGGGCTCTCTCTCAGCTTCTAGTGGAGGCCAGCAATCCTGGCATGCCTCCGTTGTGATAGCATAACTTCGGTGTGTCTCTTTATACCTGTGTGTGTCCTCATATGTCTGTGTCCAAAGTTCCCTCCTTTTATAAGGACACCAGCCATTGGATTTAGGGCCCACCCTAAAGCTTTTCCTGGTCACCTCCCCGTAACCAGCCCCTTCTGTCTTTTGTTTCTGCAGAAGGCAGTATTTACGCCTAAGTTCTAAGCCACCTCTGAGAGTTCCTTATTTTTCCCTCAGTCTCTCTCCTGGACACACGACAGGTACATGTTAATAAACTTCTGCTCGTCTTTATTTATCTGTCTTTCGTCATGGGGTCCCCAGCTGAGAACTTAGCAGGGTAGAGGAAAGCCCTTTTTCCCCCTCTACAACTTCACCTCCACTGAACTAATCAAGTCTGCAGAGCCCCTGCTTCCGCATAAGCTCACGTTCACAGGTCCCAGGGGGACATGAACTTCGGAGGACACTAGGCAAACCCAGCACAGTGGCCTTAGCGAGTCACGTAACCCTTTTCAGCTCCAGATTCTTCATCTGTACGTCAAAGGGGTCCTGTGGGGATGAAGTGAAAAGACCCACCAAAGGCACTCAGCGCCCCGTTTGGCGATCCGTGAATGTTAGCCACTGCTGTGCCTCAGCGACATCATCATCTTCATCTTCACCCACTGGAGTGATAGGGTCTGGGGGAGACGCCAAGAAGGACCGCTCACGGTCTCTGCCCCCAAGGAGTCTACAGTCTAGCTGTGGAGGCTACAAACACCTCGTGCGTTCTAAACGCTAAACTCTAGGGACCCGTCGGCGCCGCAGAGGAAGACAGGGCCTTGTGGACACGTGGGTTTAACAGACAACACAGAAGGCGCCACCTGTCGGTGAGCTTAGAGGACCTTCAGGGAGCAACACGGGCCCCTCCAGAGCTGCTATCTATGCCTCAAGGGGAGCACCTCTTCGTTCCCAAACCATGGAACCTGGCCAAGGACACACGGTCTTACCGTTGGTGACGCTGAGGGGCTTTCAGCTCTGCCTTGGAAAAGCACACCTCTGATGAAAATAACATCATGTGTCATTCTGGCGAAAGGTCTTTGAGATTTGGGGTCCCCGGGAGGTGGAATCCCCTGACCTCCTTTACTTACCTCAAAATTCAGACCGAGAACCTCAGGCACACAATGGGTAGGGCTCATCCCTTCTTTTTTTTTTTTTTTTAATTTTTTAAATGTTTATTTCTGAGACAGAGAGAGCCGGAGCACGAGTAGGGGAGGGGCAGAGAGGGAGGGAGACACAGAATCCAAAGCAGGCTCCAGGCTCGGAGTTGTCGGCACAGAGCCCGACGTGGGGCTCGAACTCACAAACCGTGAGATCATGACCTGAGGTGAAGTCGGTTGCTCAGCCGACTGGGCCGCCCAGGCACCCCTTGGGCTCATCCCTTCTAAATGTGTAACACGCATGCAATCTGCACCATGGAATCTGTAGAACATGGTATTTGAATGCTACTTACCCGTGCTGGAAAGCCTGAAGTGCTGGTGAGGATCGTAGCAATGGAAAAGACCAGAAGTCAAGAGTGTATGTTGTGAAAATCACGCTTGGGAGCACTCGGTGCTTCTTGAACTTGCCAGTATAATTGGCACTTGTAGCCCTCACATCTGGAGAGAAGTTGGAAAACCAGCCACACCATCAGCCATGCTGCACACTTCTGAAGTGTTCTGCTGAGGCAATTGTCTTTCTTTTATCTGCAGCGGGCCTTGCCTTTCATGTTAGTGTCATAAATAAGATGAATCCTATTCATCCTCGAGAAGGGGCTAAAAGGCAAGATTGTTCCTCTCATAATAGGTTTCCCTGGGAAAAATAATCTGATTGGGTTTCTTTGTATGAAATGAAAGATGAGTTGACTGGAGTTTAGTGCTTTTTTCTTTGAAGAATTCTCCAGTGCACAGAGTTAGGGGACAACATGATACAGTCAGTGGCTACCTAGCAGTGGGTTATATCCTCAAAATACAGGTGTGAGTGGCTCTGTGGACCTCACGGTGCCACAGGGCCTGGGTTCATAGATCGGCCCACCATATGAACCACCCTGGGTTCATACATCTGCCACCATAGATGTATGGAGGATTGGCCCACCTCCATACATCCATTATATCTTTACTGTACCTAGTAATCTTAGCCCAAATTCTCGGTCCTCTACGCAGAGGTCAAACATACAGTGATAAGATAGCCAGAATTTTCTAGAAGGGTTTGGATACTAACTCCTTCCCACCAAATGGCCGGTTCATATATCCTGGTATTCCTTTCAAAAATACGTCGGCTGTAATCTTTAAGTAGGAGGGGTGACAAGATGAAGAGGAAGAATGCTCCTTTAAAATTCCAAGGTGTAGGGGCGCCTGGGTGGCTCCATCGGTTGAGCATCCGACATCGGCTCAGGTCATCATCTCACAGCTCGTGAGTTCGAGTCCCGCGTCGGGCTCTGGGCTGACAGCTCGGAGCCCGGAGCCTGCTTCTGCTTCTGTGTCTCCCTCTCCCTCTGCCCTGACCCACTCGCATTCTGTCTCTGTCTCTCTCAAAAATAAATAAACATTAAAAAAAAATTTTAAATTCCAAGGTGTAGAGGAAGCCCTCACCAATTCTTTAAAAAGACAAAGGACCTCCTCCTATCTTATCTTCTGTACCTTTCTCCCGCCTCCTAGTAAAAATGATAATTGTGACGATAATGATGTTGACAACACGAGTAATAATAATACAATGAGGATGAAAACTAATATTTACAGAAAGTGTAATGTTAGGCACTGTGCTAAATGCTTTACAGGTATCTTCTCATTTAACCCTGCCAGCAACGTAATCAAGTTAGTACCATTATTATCCCCATTTTACAGATTAACAATGGAGACCCAAGGTCATACGGCTGGAATTCAATTTCAGCAGTCAGCTCAGGGTCTCACACCCTTCAGTAGTACCCTGTGTCTTTTGCATCCTTCTCATGGTATTGAATTCCTTGAAACGTGCACACAGAAACGGTTTAAACACTGTGGAAAAAACCAGAAGAGGCCAGGACCTGTGGAGACTTCCAGGAAGGAGACGGCATCTGCAGGTGGAGGTGGGATGATGTCCCATCGGCAGTTATGCACAGAGGCTGACGGCAGGCAGGTGATGTTAGAATGTAAGGACAGAATATAGAACTCCCAGAAAGAGGCATTTCAGAGACTCAGAAAGACAGGAAGTACGAGACCTTCGTCAGCCGGCAGGGAGGGTCAGCCTCTGGACAAAGATTCAGAGACAGTCCCTGATATTTGTGAGTGTGGAACCCCCAAGAAACCTGGTTACCAGCAAAGTCCAAGTCAGGCCACAATATGTGGGGATCACTGCCCGGTCTCCTGATTATTGGAGGGATGGCCTTTGTGCTGCCCCTGAGTGTGGCCTAACCTGTGTTTTCCAAACTTCCCCTGTGTCCTTGGTGAATCCCCAGATTCCCAGCACCTCCCCCAAATCTCTGAATGAGTGCCTAGGTGATTCTGACCATCTAGGAAGTTTGAAAAACACCGAAGGGGATTATTCAGAGCCTGGGGGCCACACTGCAAGTAAAAGTTAAGTACAGGAAATCAGGAATATTATCCAAAGATTTTTGGGTCGCCAAGTGTCCCAGTTTGCCTGGGATTGAGAAGATTCCTGGGATCTGGGACTTTCCGTTTTTAAAACTGGGAGAGTTCCAGGAAAACCCCATTTCTATCATAAAACCACATCCATTCTTGCCATCAGCCTGACGTAACCCCAGAATACTAAAACTATTTTCCTTTCCCATTAAGATCCTGCTTCCCTGGGCTGTAAGGAAAGCCTTGCAGAATACCGCATTACATCTTGAATTGTGTATGAGAGAAAGCTCCACCGGCCTCCCAGAGGTATTTGCATTTAAAAAGAAGGACTATTATTTGTTTGGCCTCCTTCCTTTGCAGCTGAAATTACAGAATATCTTCAAAAATCAGCAGTAAAACTTCTAGCTGCATCTCAGAAAAGTGATACTTGGACCTAATTTACACTTTCCTTTTATTTGCTAGAGGAAATAAGAATTCACACTTCTCTCTCAAAACTGCTCTCCACCAAACTCATATATGAATTCTTGTTGTCCTTTTTTTTTAATGTTTATTTTTATTTTTGAGAGAGAGAGAGACAGAACGCGAGTGGGAGAGGAGCAGAGAGAGAGGGAGACACAGAATCTGAAGCAGGCTCCAGGCTCCGAGCTGTGAGCACAGAGCCCGACACGGGGCTCGAACCCACGAACCTCAAGATCATGATCTGAGCCGAAGTTGGACGCTTAACTGACTGAGCCACCCAGGTGCCCCTCTTGTCCTTTTAAAATTATTTTCAATTTCTATTTGATTTTCTTTTCCTACATTCGGTACTGTGACATTAAGGAAAAAAAATCTTTCCACACAGATCTGAAGTCATGTGCTTGAGTCATGGAAGGCCAAATTAAAAAAGCAAGATGAATAAATAATTAAACCAAATATTGTATGTAGATGAATCCAAATTCCAGAGCAGAGTAGGGCTTTACAAAAAAAAAAATAATAATTACAATACAATATAAACAGAAGTAATGGAATGACCTGGGTCCCTGAGTCGACACTGGCTGGGGAGTTTGCCTCAAGATGGCCAATGAAGAAGACACCTCAGACGTGACTTTTCCCCAAAGCCACCATTGCACAGGCGCCGGCCTGGGGACCCTGACTCTAGAGGCCTGAGTTCAGGAAGAAAAGAAACAAGGGTCTCTCTGTCTCTTTCGATTGCTACTGCTGAAGCTTAGTGTGGGGGGGCGGGGGAGGGGGGTGGAGGATGGGGGAGGGGAAGAGGATGGGAGCCCCAGAAGGGAGGCAGTTACAGCACAGAACTTTCCATGCACGGATGCCACCTTCACACTGTCTGAGGTTCAAATCCCATCTCTGCCGTGGGCTTGCTGTGTGACCTGGGTCAAGTTACTGAACCTCTCTTTGCCGGAGGTAAAATCGTAGTAGCATCTACCCTACAAGGTTGTTGTTAGGAGGGTCCAGCGATCCTTTAATTTGTAAGCGGATATGTATAGAGCACTTATAACAGGGCCTGACGCTTAATCAGCGTTGTGTAACTGTCTGCTTACAGTTAGAAGGACACTGTTAATAAGCAGTAAATAAGCCAGAGATCTGATGCACAGTATAATGAATATAGACAATAATATTGTACTTTAATTGCATAATATGATCAATATCACTACCTGGGCAGTCATATTATAATACACGAATGTAGCAAAGTAACGTCCTGCACACCTTAAACATACACAATGTTACGTGTCAAATTAATTCCATTTTTTAAAAATGGTAGAAATCTCTGTATCTGTATCTTTTTTTTTAATTTTTTTTTTTAACGTTTATTTATTTTTGAGACAGAGAGAGACGGAGCATGAACGGGGGAGGGTCAGAGAGAGAGGGAGACACAGAATCTGAAACAGGCTCCAGGCTCTGAGTGGTCAGCACAGAGCCCAATGCGGGGCTCGAGCTCACGGACCGCGAGATCCTGACCTGAGCTGAAGTCGGACGCTTAACCAACTGAGCCACCCAGGCGCCCCTATATCTGTATCTTGAGCACATTGCCTGATTTTATTATTATTTTTTTGTTTTAATGTTTATTTACTTTTGAGAGAGTGAAAGCACAAGCAGGGAGGTGCAGGGAGAGGCGGGGGGACAGAGGATCCAAAGCGGGCTCCGCTGACGGCAGCCAGCGCGTCGCAGGGCTCGAACTCACTGACGGAGAGATCATGACCTGAGCTGACGCTGGCCGCTCAACCGACTGAGCCACCCAGGCGCCCCGAGCATGTTGCTTAATTTTAAAAATCACTCTGCACCGGAAGCTACGCCACAGGGCCAGATGCCGCCTGCCGAGCTGTCCTTCTGGGTCCCCAAGGCGGTGCTTGTCTGAATAAACTGACAAATTTTAAAAATTGGAAACTATCACATAAAAACCTGGATTTCCAGCTGTTTGGAAATACAAAGACCTGGCCTCACTAGGCTCACATTCTGCGTGGCCAGATTCACACATTCTGCCTGGCCGAGTGGGGTCAGCTCTGAAGTGGAATGTGTGGTCCCTGGTTTGTCACAGACCCCGCCCCAGCCCCCATCCCGGCACCTGATTCACCAGAGGCAATTGAATTTGTGGTGCTTATTTTCAGGTAAGGATCAGCAAGCCATGTCCATGGGCCCAACCCAGCCCACTGCTGGTTTTGTAAATAAAGTTTTATTGGAATATAGCCACACTCATTCGTTGACATATTGCCCGTGGCTACTTTGAGGTTGTAAGAGCCGAGTTGAATGGTTCCAACGGAGCCCACGTGGCTCCCAAGGCCTAAAATATGGATTCTCTGGCCCTTCATGGAAAACGTTGGCCAAATCCTGCTTTCAGGAGCGGAGCGTGTTGCTTAAAGAGAGCTTATTTTTATAGTTTCAAAAATATATAGGTTACTTAAAATTTGAGATTGTATTATTACTGTTTAGAGGGAGAGTGAATTAATCAGAGAGCCGTGATCTTGAATCACAGAAAAAACGAAATATTTTGGGGCTTGATTCAACTGACCCACCTGTCTCCCCTGGTGGCAATGTGCCTCAATTGCAGGAACAATTCTTGGTTTCGTTTTGTTTTGTTAATGGTTATTTATTTTTGAGAGAAAGAGACAGAGCATGAGCGGGGAAGGGGCAGAGAGAGGGAGGCACAGAATCCGAAGCAGGCTCCAGGCTCTGAGCTGTCAGCACAGAGCCCGATGCCGGGCTCGAACCCACCAACTGCGAGATCACGACCTGACCCTAGGTGGGACACCTAACCGACTGAGCCACCCAGGTGCCCCACAGGAATAATTCTTAAACCACGAGACAAACATCAGGTGGTATAATCTTTGCAATACCATCTCTAAGAGCAGACACTATTAAATTTTGTGATTGATTATAGAAATCTTTCCCCAGAGCACCAAATGAAGTGACCATTTTCTCCCTCTTCACCTTGAATAAATTGAACCTTCTTGCTTCCTCACCATGGAAATAAAACTGGGCGGAAGAACAAAAATCAGTTTGTCTAGGGGCGCCTGGCTGGCCCAGTTGGAAAAGCGAGCGACTCTTTATCTCAGGGTCGTGAGTTTGAGCCCTACACTGGGTGTAGAGATTGCTTAAATGAATAAATAAATAAAAACTTAAAAAAAAATCAGTTTGTCTTTGTATCATAATTAGGAAAACATATGTAAAATTCATAATAGCAATGGATCAACATTTCAGTTCTCATAGAGCTTATTTTTTAATCATAGAATAACGTTATTTTACTAAAACACTGTCATACACATAACATGTTTTACGTATTATTTATATAGAGATTTCTGTTATTATTAATCCTGCCATAACTTCCCACAATACACAGTGTGCATAACACTCAGCTGACCCTCCCTTTGAACTTGGAATACCCATGTTACTGATTCTTGTAGGATAAGGCAACAAGGCTTATCCCACACAGATAGACTTCAAATGTTACCTGGGACTTCCACCAAAGTAAACCATTGTGTTCAAATGATGTTATCTATTGACAACTCCTTCTTCAATTGGTTCTGGGGGAATTAATGCATTTAATATGATGTGGACCAGTTCCTGTTATTTGTCTCCTTCAAGTAGTGATTAAATGGAGTCTCTACATTTTTTTCTCAGCAGGGACCTTGGCAAGGAATTTATGTTAATATTCTGCTAGATTCTTTTCAGCCCCGGGGACATATTTTGCATCATGAATGTGGTGCAGAGTCCATTCTGGAATATGTTTCCTATGTCCTGTTGCTTGCACATTCTGGCACGTAGAAAGTACTCGACAGGGGCGCCTGGGAGGCTCAGTTGGTTAAGTGTCCAACTCTTGGCATGGGCTCAGGTTGTGATCTCACGGTTCATGAGATCGAGCCCTGCGGGGGGCTCCACACTAATAGCACAGAGCCTGCTTGGGATTCTCTCTCTCCCCAAACTTGTACACATGTTCTCTCTTGCTCTCTCTTTCAAAATAAATAAATAAACTTTGAAAAAAAGTGCTCTATAAGTATTTGTTGAATTAATGAATGAATGTGCTGAGAACAGGGATTGGCAAGGGTTGAAAGCAAGGGTCTGTCCCGCAGGGAGTTCTAAGCATGGGACAACCTTGCAGAACTGACCTGTGTGGGTAAGAGAGAAATGCCCTTATTGACTCCTCCCACCCCACCCCCACCTCTCTGCGCCCTCCCCCCCCCCCCCCATTAATCAGTCATTGGCTGAGGGCAATCCTAGAAAGGATTAGTAAAGTAGCCTCAGGCAAGGTTGTTCTCTTTATTTAAGGCATTCCTCAGAGAGAATTCGGAGCAATCCAGTTGACAGCTGCTTACCAAGGGCACTCCCAACAGCAGGGGATGCCTTCATTCCTGAAAAGGGATCTGGGAAGCACATTACAGCAGCTACCATATGGTGCTTGCTCAAAAAATGTTAGCCCTGTCCTATAAATAGTTGCCCAGGGAATGAATAAACACAGGGAGCAACTCCTGTACCACCGGTAACCTGTGTGCCATACCTGTGTATGTTTCATCATTCTAAATCGTTCTTCTTGGCCCTGTGGACGCGTGGGGAAGGAGAGACCGTTCCTTCCCCGTCTTCCACGCTCATCGGTACCTTCATTCCAGGGTGAGCCCAAGCAGACAGTCGAGGCGGTGCTTTATGGCCACAGCTTCAAGGACTTGTGGCAAGTCTAACTGCAGGACACGAGCCATGAGGGGCAAAGAGTGGGGATATCTTCAGCGCGCGATTTGGTAAATGGGTTTTCCTCGGCACCCTTGACATGGCATCCCAGCCAAGTCTCGGGCATTGAATCTCTGATGGTCACAGTGGTGTTCCCTTTGCCTACTTTCTTTCTGGGGAACAAAATGATGACTCTCACTAATGATCTCTGAAGTCCCTCTTAATCCTAACCTTCTATGATTCCACAATCCAAAATACAGGAGCTAGCACTATTGGGTGTTGGTCACGTCCCAGCTTCAGTGCAAAGCGCTTTGCATACATTAGCTCATCTCATCTCCGTGGTGTCCTCATCAGGAAAATGAGGATAGTAACTGTACCGCCCTCAAAATGGAGGGTGAAATGAAATACAGATAGAACACTTAGAATATAGCCTGGCATGTAGGAAATGTCATTATTTTTATTCCTGATTACTCAGAACTCACTGTATGCTCTCCCTCAGGTCTACCTTTTCTTGAGAGTTCTAAGCTCCGTACATTTCCTGACCTCATCCCACCTTGAGTGTCAACTCTTTCCTCATGGCTCTCTTGGGTGATCAAAATAACCTGAGTTTTAGTTCACAGCCACTGATCTGTATGTTCACACAAGTCATTCTTGAAGGGTGCTATTTCCCACGAAGTACTCAGCACTCTGAGTAGTTGGTTCGTAGGCCAATTACGTTGTACATAACCCCAAACCCATTTTACATGCCCACTCTTTCAGTGTCTTTCATTATAACCTGTCTTTGTCCACCTTGAACTAAATTGCCACATAATGGGATCATTAAAACTTCACATCTGGAGCCTTCTGCCATATACATAGCCAAACCTATTTATGTATAATCAAACCAATCACAGGCATATTAGAAACACATGTTTACCAATTAGAATGGTAAAATGATAAGCCAAGTCTCTAGCATTTGTGTTACTCTTGGCAGGAGGGGAGATAGTTTGTAAAGCCATGAACAATTTTCAAGTGGCACAGGTAAGCCCCCAGAAACCGCTAGCACGACATATGCTCTTTGCTTAGAATAATTGTTTATACCCTCGGTTCTCAACTCTGGCTGCACATTGAAATCATCTGGAGCACTTTTAAAATTACTAAAGCCCAGGCGGCGCCTGGGTGGCTCAGTTGGTTAAGCATCCGACTCTTGATTTCGGCTCAGGTCGTGATCTCGCGGTTCATGGGCTCGAGGCCCACATTGGGCTCTACTGAGCAGAGCACGCTTGGGATTCTCTCTCCCTCTCTTTCCGCCCCTCCCTCTCCCTCTCTCTCAAAATAAATAAATACACTTAAAAAAAAATACTAAAGCCCAGGTCACATACCCAGTTTCTGATTTTTTTTTTTTAAATGTTTACTTATTTTTGAGACAGAGCATGAACGGGGGAGGAGCAGAGAGAGAGAGGGAGACACAGAATCCAAAGCAGGCTCCAGGCCCTGAGCTGTCAGCACAGAGCCCGACATGGGACTCGAACTCACCGACCATGAGATCGTGACCTGAGCCGAAGTCGGACGCTCAACCGACTGAGCCACCCAGGCGCCCCACCCAGTTTCTGATTTAATGGGTCTGGGTACATCACAATTTTTAAAGCTTCTTTGGTGATTCTAATTGTAAGGAAATTCGAGAACTACTGTTCTCAAATGGTTAATGAACATGGTTGCTTAATTGCTCATAGTTTCATTCTTTTATACATATAGTGCACCTTGACTCCTAAAAACAAAATACCTCAAAGTTTTCAACAACTGTCGGCTCTACTCTACATCAAATGGTGTACAGGGAGCCATGCATTTCCAAAACAGCCTGGGCTCTGGCATATTTTAGAATGTTCCATAATCATGCAACTTAGGAATGGGTAAAGAAATGTTCCATTTGATATTAACTGTGGTTATAGGAAAGAAAGAGGTTCAGAATCACAGAAATAAATGAAATTAAATAGTTATTTACCGAGGATTTCTCAGAACCTTGCATATACTAATGGGCGTATAAATCTTCCAGAGCATTTCCCAAGCTCGTTTCATCACAGAGTCCTCCCATCACCCCCTCCACCATTCCACCGCCTCATAATATATTCTAGAATATTCTACTGAGTACTTTGAGAAACACTGGTTTGTGTTCTGGCAAGAGGAAAAGGATGGGATGCGGGGGCTGAAGGAAGTACAGGACACAGAGCTGGCACCCACAGGACCTGAGTCTGCTTTGGGAGCACGGTCCCAACTTCCGGGAAGCCAGCCTGAGAAATTGATGGGTCCTTTTTTACTGTTGCCTGTTGTGCCTGGCAGCAGGACGCTGGGGATGTTCAGCTCCACCCAAAACTGGGTGAGCTATGTCTTTGTCTCCTAACCCCTGGGATCATAAAGAAGTTATGTGGGAACTGTAAGTGGCGACCTGGGACACTAAGCGTTCCCATGAAGAGAGAGAGAAGATCAATGTCGGTGTCAGGAGCTCTTTCTTGGCCAGGGCAGAGAGGAAAGCCGGAGATAGAGGCTATGGTCCCACACGGATGCAACAGTTCTGCTCTTCTGACCTCTACCAAAGTCTGGCAGCATGACCTAAGCCAGCTTTGTTGTGCCTAAAACGGGGATATATAATACCTAAATGTCCTCGTGGAGATTAAATATGACCGCATAGATGAAAGGACTGTACAGAACCATAATGATCCATGCAAATGTTGGCAATTACTTTTATTATCATGGTCATTATCATCAATAGGATTCTCTCACTGAGTCTATCTGATTAATAACCCAGGGGAAACTTGATTTGAGAATGCATAACATGCAAAATTTTTTCACTAGCTCTTCATAAATGTTGCTAGTTGCAGAGGGAGGAAGAAAGGGGGGGGGGAGAAAGACAAAACGGAGAGAGAGGGAGGGAGAGAGAAAGAGAAAGGGAGAGAGAGAGGGAGAGAGGAAGAGAGAGGGAGGGAGAGAGAGAGAGAGAAATTCAACAACATGGGGCTCCAAGGGTCTTCAGAAGCATTCTGTTTTACTTGTTCTCCTCCGAGACCTTGAAAGTGAGCTGAAAGTTCACCTCATTCCACTGTTTAATAGTGCGTGGTCTCCTACCATGATTTCCAATGCATCTTATTGACAGATGGTTCCTTTGGGAGAGCGCCTTAATGATTAATTGAGTAGAAAACACCACTCATCTTCCTACGGGTCGGCACTTGTTCAGCAAGACTAAATTGGAGCAACGCACATGAGCTGGCGGAATACAAACAGCAGCTTGTTCCTCTCCAGATTTTCCTCGTTGTCCCAGGTCTGTTTTTGCAGCCACGCCAGTGAACACGGCTGGGAGGTGGTTTCCACCCACCTTAACCAGAGTTCTGTAGTCCTGTGACTAGAGTCTGAAGCTAGAGTCTAGCTACATTTTAAGTCACGGTTCTTTTCATGAATAAGCCTTCTTAATCGACCGGGTCCCATCCCATTCCATTTGCCGGTTTCCCAGTGTACGCACTTAACTTGCTTTCTACTTGGCACTCTTGGTTCTCTGTTCTTTTTATTGTGCAATTTTGTATTAGATATGCTTGATTTGTTTCCCACTAAGCAGCTTCCCTCCTTTCCCTTCCACCCACCTTGTGTGGAAACCCTCTCTTTCTTTCTCTGGTGCCTCTTCCAGAATACTTGACACCTGGCCCTGGATGACCTTCTGTCTTTGATGGGCTGCCCCCACAGAGAAAACCCCTTGGAGTCTTTCATTTTGCTTAGACTACCCCATGTGATATTGGTCTGATATACCCCAGCTTGCTTGAAGGGATAGAAATACACAAATGCTTTGAATGGCTTTACTCCTAATGCCTATGAGAATTTCATCTTTCTGCCTGATAAATACAACTGTGCTGAGTTCCCCTGACTTCCAAGCCCTTAACAATAACCAAAATAGCCATATTTCCATGCCATAGATAGATGCCATCGCATTAAGCTTCCCACCCTCCACCTCTGCTGGACCTTGCTAAGTGAGAAGCGGGTGGTTGAACAATCTTCTCCTCATTCAAAGTCAACAGGAGGGGCGCCTGGGTGGCGCAGTCGGTTAAGCGTCCGACTTCAGCCAGGTCACGATCTCGCGGTCCGTGAGTTCGAGCCCCGCGTCGGGCTCTGGGCTGATGGCTCAGAGCCTGGAGCCTGTTTCCGATTCTGTGTCTCCCTCTCTCTCTGCCCCTCCCCCGTTCATGCTCTGTCTCTCTCTGTCCCAAAAATAAATAAACGTTGAAAAAAAAAATTAATAAAAAAAAAATAAATAAATAAATAAAAAATAAAAAAAAAAAAAAACAAAGTCAACAGGAAACAGGCAAGGGTGAATCTTCATTTTTGCTGAAGTGCCAAGAGCCAGTGGAAGCCTTGAAGTACAGAGAAACTACTGTAATTGCTTTGAGGACTTAAGGTAATATTGCCAACCCATAAGTTCTATAAAATAGAAGAGAACCTATTATTCCATGTAAACAGCAGGATTAGAGCTTGGGATATTCTACAAATTAAGCATAAATTGTACATGGAGCCAAGCACACCTTGCCTGGGAACACTCCCCTCTCCCTACCTTCCACCCCCAATATCTTCATTGATTCTTTCCTTCCCTCCACTGAAGACACTACTCAAATATCATCTTATCGAGGAGAGCTCATGAGAACTCGTCTTTTTAGGAAACATCTAGACTTGCCCTTTCTCATTGCCTTATCTTGCTTTGCTTTTCCATCTAGCACCTATTACTACACATGTTGGTCACTGTCCCCTTGTTGGAATGTAAGTTCCATGAGAGCAGAGGCTTTTTTTTTGGTCTGTTTTACTCCCTTGCATATAGTAGGCACTCATATATCTTTTGGGTGAAAGAAGCAATGAATGCCCAAAGACATGAACAGACACTTCTCCAAGGAAGACATCCAGATGGCCGACCGACACATGAAAAAATGCTCAACATCATTCATCATCAGGGAAATACAAATCCAAACCACATTGAGATACCATCTCACCCCTGTCAGAACGGCTAACATTAACAACTCAGGCAACAACAGATGTTGGTGAGGATGAGGAGAAAGAGGATCTCTTTTGCCCTGCTTATGGGAATGCAAACTGGTGCAGCCACTCTGGAAAACAGTATGGAGGCTCCTCAAAAAACTGAAAATAGAACTACCCTATGACCCAGCAATTGCACTACTAGGCATTTATCCAAGGGATACAGGAGTGCTGATGCATAGGAGCACATGCACCCCCATGTTTATAGCAGCACTATCGACAATAGCCAAAGTATGGAAAGAGCCCAAGCGTCCATCGATGGATGAATGGATAAAGAAGATGTGGTATATATGTACAATGGAGTATTACTCGGCAATCAAAAAGAATGAAATCTTGCCATTTGCAACGACGTGGATGGAACTGGAGGGTATTATGCTAAGTGAAATTAGTCAGAGGAAGAAAAATCATATGACTTCACTCATATGAGGACTTTAAGAAACAAAACAGATGAACATAAGGGAAGGGAAACAAAAATAATATAAAAATAGGGAGGGGGACAAAACAGAAGAGACTCATAAATATGGAGAACAAACTGAGGATTGCTGGAGGGGTGGTGGGAAGGGGGATGGGCTAAACGGGGAAGGGGCACTAAGGAATCTACTCCTGAAATCATTGCTTCACTATATGCTAACTAATTTGGATGTAAATTTTAAAAAAGAAAAAATAAAGTTAAAAAAAAGAAGCAATGAATGCCCACATAGAACCAAAAATCATTAAAAGCAAAGTGATTTTTCTCTCCTTTTTTTCTGTTCCTTTTAGTAAATATTCAGTACCTTGTAGAAAGTAGTGAAGATAATCATTCAAAAACAAAAAAATAATTTTTACAAAATTAAAGACCAGGGCACCTGGGTGGCTCAGTCAGCTAAGCATCTGACTTCAGCTCAGGTCATGATCTCACAGTTTGTGAGTTCAAGCCCCGAGTCAGGCTCTGGTCTGATAGCTCAGAGCCTGGAGTCTGCTTCAGATTCTGTGTCTCCCTCTCTCTCTTCCCCTCGTCCATTCACTCTCTCTCTCTCTCTCTCTCTCTCTCAAAAATGAATAAACATTAAAAAAATTAAAAAATAAAAATAAATGATAGACCAGGGTAACTTTAAAGAATAAATAAAATACTTTAAAATGGCTTTGCGTTCTTTTAGTTATGCTGTTGTCTGAGATGCGACCTGATATGGGGGAAAGAGGTTGGTGTTGGGTCTGGGAAATCAAAGACCTGGATCTAAATTCCAGCTCTGGGGGCGCCTGGGTGGCGCAGCCGGTTAAGCGTCCGACTTCAGCCAGGTCACGATCTCGCGATCTCGCGGTCCGGGAGTTCGAGCCCCGCGTCGGGCTCTGGGCTGATGGCTCGGAGCCTGGAGCCTGTTTCCGATTCTGTGTCTCCCTCTCTCTCTGCCCCTCCCCCGTTCATGCTCTGTCTCTCTCTGTCCCAAAAATAAATAAACGTTGAAAAAAAAAAAATAAATTCCAGCTCTGTCACATCCATGCTTAGCATCTCATCTGCAAATGAAAACTCAACCCTTCCTACCTTTGCAGGATTATGGTGAAGGTCAGCAATGAAATCTACAGTGTGCCTGACACATGGTCGGCCCTCCTTAAATTGAGTTACTATTATTATCTTGATCTAACTTTCATGAGTGATACATTTCCTTATTTAATTCACGTACTTGGTAGCATTTAATTTGTAAAATCAGCATCAAGAGTGACATTTTTAGCTTTGGACAGTAACTGAATCTGCTTATTACCATCGACGGGTAAGCTCATTCGCTCTGGAATTACAACATTAATGTAGATCACTGGTAAGTCAGGAACTATTTTCCCATGTTGACACATGATTTGAAATTTTAAATGAACAATAGTAACCAGAAAAAAAAAAAGAAAAGAAATATGTCCTAGCAGGCTAGCTCACAAAAGGAGCCAGAGAAGAAGGTGTAAGCTGTATAAACTGATCCCCAACCTTGGGAAAATGACCCAAAGCACAGAATGAATGAACAGTAGGTTTTTGTAACTGACCAGTTTTCTAGGAGCCAGGTTCTTTTTCTATTTTTTTTTTAGTAGTCCCCTTTCCAGATATGATTTTTCCAGTTTTGTTGAGAAATAGTTGACATGTATCACTGTACCAGTTTAAGGCACATACAGCATGAGGGTTTGCTTTACATATATTGTGAAGTAGTCACAAAAGAGGTTCAGCTAACATCCGTCATCTCACATGGATACAAGAAAATTATTTTCCTTGTCACAGGGACTCGTAGGATTTATTCTCTTAACAAATTCCCTACAATCACACAGTAACGTTAACTAGTCATCAAGTTGGACGTTACATCCCTATTACTTCTTTAACTTATAACTGGAAGTTTGTACCTTTTGGCCACCTTTCTCCAATACTCCTCCACCCTACTCGCCTCTTCTGGTAACCACAAGTCTGATTTCTTTTTCTATAAGTTTGGTTTGGGGAGGTTTTGTTGCGGAGTTTTGAGAGGGGTTTTTTTTTTTTTTTTGGATTTTATATATAAATGAGATCTTGTCTTTCTCTGTCTAATTTATTTCACTTGGCATATCTTCAAGATTCATCCACATTCTCGCAAATGGTGTGATTTCCTCATTATTTACGGCGGAATAAAATTCCATCGTACATAAGGAACACAGGTTCTTTAGATATTAATAAAATTCATTTTTAAATGTTGTCAAGTGACTGCAATTTATCAACTCCTACACTTGACCCTAGGATATCACTATGCACAAGTCAGACAGAGAACTGTGGCCCAGGACTGACGCTACAGTGGGAAATACAGACAAGTATAGAGCCCGTTATGATGCAGTGTGGTAAGAGCAGTGTTGGACAGGAAAGCAGCACACAGTACAATGGTAGCAGCCATCTGGTTCTTAAGGTGAGTCGGTAGATGCATAGATGTTTGTTTTTATGATTACGCTTCATAACTTACATAAAAATTGCATACGTTATTTTATGTGCGTACCAAATGTTTCATAAGTTAAAAGCTGAAGTTCAGACAGCTAAGGGATTCCCCATTATAACACTGTGGGTGCCACATCTAAGCTAGAATGATGAGTAGGAGTGAGCCAGAGGAGGGGAGACAGGAAGGGAAGAGTGTCCTCAGGAGGGAGGAGCATGGAGAAGAGGCTTGGATGAGGTGAGGGAGAGAGTGAGATCTGTCTGAGGAAGCCGTTGCATTCTAGCGAGGCTGACACATGGAGCGCAGGGTGGGAAGAGGTGAGGAATGATAGTGGAGACCTGAGCAGGCGCCCAAACCCTGAGGACCTTGTGAACCTTGGAAATTTTATCCCAAGGACACTAAGGAGCCACGGAAGAGTTCCATACAGCTGACTTACAAGATTGGACTTACATCTGAGAAAGACCACTCTAGCTTCAAAGCGAATAGTGACCTAGAAGCAAGAAAATTGCTTGAGATATATTTGTTTACTGTATATTTTACAAAGATCAGAAAGCTGAAAATGTACAGCACTGGTAAGAGAGCAGAGCGGCAGGGAATATAAATTGACATACTCTCTTTAGAGGGAGATATTTGTCAATAGCTATCAATAGATATTTGTCAATAGCTATCAAAATAAAAAAGCCTTTGATGTAACACTTTCACTGCTAGAAACATACCAGGCAAACAAATCCTCACAGCTGATAAGAGATGTGTGTACGAGATGTTCACTGCAGGACCCATAGTATAAAGATTTTAAAAAGGAGTTAGATCATTCTGTGCACGCATGAAAAGAGCTCTTAGATGTGTTCTTAAGTGAATAAAGCAAGGTATTCTCCCATGTATGTAAAAACTACACGTACATTCACTGACACATATGTATATCTGTCGGAGCATGAAAACATATCTGGAAGGATATATTGGTTGCTTCTGAAGAGAAATCCTGAAAAACTGGGAAAGGAGAAAGCTAACTTTTCGTTGAATATACTTGTTACGTTACAGTATGTTACATTGTGTTGTTACGTTTTATGTTACGCTGTGTTGTTGTATTATGTTTGCTGTGGTGTGTTATGTTGTTATGTTATGCTGTTATGCGTTGTCATGCAATTGTGATAAGACACTTCACATGAGATCTACCTTCTTAACGACTTTTTGAGTATATAATACAGCATTCTCGTAACGTGAATTTATTAGTGAGAGACAGAGCACGAGTGGGGGAGGGGCAGAGAGAGAGGGAGACGCAGAATCCCAAGCAGGCTCCAGGCTCTGAGCGGTCAGCACAGAGCCCGACGCGGGGCTCGAACTCACAAACCGTGAGATCATAACCTGAGTCGAAGTCAGACACTCAACCGACTGAGCCACCCAGGCGCCCCTATAATCCAGTAGTATTGACTATAGGTACCATGTTGTACAGCAGATCTCTATAATTTACTCATCTTGCCTAACTGAAACTCTGTCCACTGATCAGCGTTTAATCAAAACCTAATACACGTGATGAAAAAAATCACATCACAAAAAGTGTATGAGAATATGTGTAAATATTGTGTTTTAATGAAACACTGTGGGGATTGTGTGCGTGCGTGTGTGTGTGTGTGCGCTTAAGACAGATTTTCCAGGACGTGGCAAAAGATGACATAACTTATTATCATTTCTCAGCTGAGGCCTAAGAGGTCCGGGAAGAGGGCCTTTCCAAGGTGGCCTGCGTGCATCGCTGTTTTCCATGCTGAGAAGAAGAGAAAGCAAAAATGACCTACGGCTCCTACACAGCCCTTCTGAAGGCCTAATGCCTAGCAACTGCCTGGCCTTCTTTGAAAATGTAGAATAGTTAGGAATCTCATGATAAGCCTTTATGCTGTTTATCGTTTTGTTCCACAAACATCCGGGTCAAGCGTCCACACCCTGACAGAGTGTAGCCTGCTCACACAGACTTGCTCCTGGCACCTCCTGAAGCTCTCTGCCCTGGATGGGCCGTGGGAAGGAGGCCTTCAGAGGGCTTCCCGCCACCCCGCCCACCTGGGTCCTTCCCTCCCTGCTAACAGAGGCTGTGCATCTTCATTCGTGGCCTGTGATGCCCAGAGGGAGGGGACGAGGCCTGGAGAAGGGGGTTCTTGCCCAACACACCCACACACGCAGGGTGCCTCGGGGAACCTTCCCACCAGACTCGGAGTCAGGGGACTCACCCCCAAGGATTCCCAAGAGCTTTCCCAGCAGGTGAACTCAAGTCTTCTGCTGGGGAAGTAATTTTCCTAAAGGTGAAGCAGGGCTGGAATACAGCCCATCCACGTATGTCCCTGCTCCCACTCCTTCGGTCTCTTCATTTATAACTTGAAGTTTACTTCAAAATACTCCAGGGAACTTCTGCCCCATCTTGCAGCCTCCAAGACCCTGAATGATCGATTTTAAAAGTAGCTCGTGGCCTATCTGCTCCATGAGGGGCGGTCAGGGAGAAGAGAGTGTCATTTAGAAAGGCAGCTGAAGTGGGCAGAGAGACAGGTGAACAATCTTCTTAGGTTCTAAAAACCTCAAGCGAATGCCTATGTCCACGTAATAGCTAATAATGAGCTAGAAAATTTGGCTCAGCACCAAGTGAGGTCCAGCTCAGCGTCAGAACAGGCAAGTGGTTAAGAGGAAAGTTCCACCTGTCAGCTCACTTCCCCTCTGACTAGATCCCTCATGGAGTGCAGTGTTTCTCAATTTTGAGACATAAACCGCCCCTTTTTAGTTGTTTTTTTTTTTAACGTTTTATTTATTTTTGAGACAGAGAGACAGAGCATGAACAGGGGAGGGGCAGAGAGAGAGAGGGAGACACAGAATCGGAAGCAGGCTCCAGGCTCTGAGCCATCAGCCCAGAGCCCGACCAGGGGCTTGAACTCACGGACTGCAAGATCGTGACCCAAGCCGAAGTCGGACGCTTAACCGACTGAGCCACCCAGACGCCCCAAACGGCCCCTTTTTAAAGGAAAGCCAAGTGTCTTGCAAACTCCAGTCTGGGTAAAACTGATTCTTTTTTTTGTTTGTTTGTTCGCTTTAATTTAGATTGAAGTTGGTTCCATACAGTGTGGTCTTGGCTCCAGGATTAGAACCCCATGATTCATCTAACAGCACCCAGTGCTCATTAAGCCCTCTTTAACACTCATCACCCATCTCGCCCATCCCCCACCCACCATCTCTCCAGCAACCCTCAGTTTGTTTTCTGTATTTAAGAGTCTCTTATGGTTCGCCTCCCTCTCTGTATCTTATTTTTTCCTTCCCTTCCCCTATGGTCATCTGTTGAGTTTCTCAAGTTCCACATATGGAGTGAAATCATATGATATTTATTGTTCTCTGACTGATTTATTTCGCTCAGCATAACAGCCTCTAGTCCCATCTATGTTGTTGCCAATGTTAAGATTTCATTCTTTTTCATCAAAACCTAATTTTAAGAAAAATAAAAGGTAACTATGTGAGGATATGGTTATGTCCATTAGCTCGAGGGCGGTAATCATTTCCCAATGTACGTATACATCAAAACATCACGTCACGCACTGTAAATGAGTGCAACTTTTATTCATCAGTTGTACCTCAGTAAAGCTGGAAAAAGTAAAAGTAAGAAATAAAAAATGTCTTCTGTAAAAATTACATTCCACTGTAAGGACTGCAGCAAAACAAGTTTTATGTTATAGCTAGAAAACTAATCAACATTTTTTTGGATTGTCTTGAAGATAAAAACACAAGATTACAGAATGCTCAGAGGAACCTCTGACTTCAGTTTGAGAAACGTCAGTGTAAGTCGTTCTTCCTAAGAAACCTCTGGTAATTGCTACATACAACCTGGGAAAGGTAGCATTAATCTGTCATGAACCACCACTCACGCTCTACTGTGCATTTGTTATAGATAGTTGCCTCATTATTACGTCATCATCCCAAAAAGGACAAGGCCGTGGGCAAGTGGGACTTAAGATTGGTGAGCTTTGGAGCAGCTGGATGGCTCAGTACGTTAAGCGTCTGACTCGTGATTTCAGTTCAGGTCATGATCTCACGGTCATGGGATCGAGCCCCGCCTCAGGTTCTGTGCTGACAGCTCCACAGAGCCTGCCTGGGATTCTCTGTCTCTCTCTCTCTCTCTGTCCCTACCCCAGTCACACTCTCTATCTCAAAATAAAGAAATAAATATTAAGAAAGAAAGAAAGAAAGAAAGACTGGCATGCATTGAGCCTGGAGGGCAAAGAAAGATTGACACTTATAAGGCCACAGTGGAGCATAACTGTGGGGCCTCTGCGGACTCTGAGGGAGGGGAAGAGAAGAGTATTAGTTTCTATGAACTGGTATAACAAGGTACCACACACTGAACGGTTTAAGACAACATAAATTTATCCTCTCACAGTTCTGAGGCTGGAAGTCGGAATTCAAGGTGTCAGCAGGGCCATGATCCCTCTGACGTCTCCCAGGGAGCACCCATCCTTGTGTGTACTAGCTTCTACCATTTGCTGGCGATCCTTGGGGTCCCTTGGCTTGTAGATGCACGGCCCTGGTCACATGCTGGTCTTCTCCCTGTGTGTTTTCACATCATCTTCCCTCTGTGCGTGTCTGTCTCTGTGTCCAATAGCCCCTTCTAGTAAGGACACCAGTCGTACTGGGTAAGGACCCACCCCATTGACCTCATTTTAACTTGATTACCTCTCTAAGGATGCTGTGTCCAAATAAGGTCATATTCTGAGGTCCTGGGGGTTAGGAGTTCAACATCTTCTTCTTTCGGAGGGGACAGGAGATGGTTGGGGGAACCCTGGATGGGTGAGGAGATGTGATGGCTCAAAACAGGAGAGGGATTGGGGAGGCTGAACCATCTGATTTGAACCCACTTACAGTGGTGCCCGGGGTTGCCTGGATCCATTCTATCAGGAGAGAAAATGAAAACATGACTTTCTATGTAGCACAAAACACCACAGAGGCCCATTGTTTGGCTCTATAGACAACCGTGCACATGTGGCCCAAGCACACGGGGCAGCCGGTTTAAAGCACAAAGCAAGATAGATTCGTTTTCCGTCATGAAGAGGACTTAATGGAAAGAGCGACTTTTCACACAATAAACCCACAGAGGTGGACGTGTTCCCTCAGGAACGATGGCTCCTCAGAGGCTGGCCATCAGCCAGGGAAACCGCATCCGCTGGTGCTCCCTGGATGCCCTGGGTGGGTGATATTTAAGGTAAAATATAGCAACTCGAATGAGGTTTCCACCGCCGCTATTTGATACATTGACGATTGTGTTGATGTGAAGAGAAAAACGCGGGCGGGGGAAGGGCATAAATGAGGAAAGGAACATTTCAGCCCGTGTACAAAAGGGAAGTTGTGAGCTTATTAGTCAGAGCTCTTGTGATTTAAATCGGCAAACCATGGTGATTTAAGTTGGACTCCAACTTTTAGGGCGGGCAAAGACCTGGCCTTATAATCCCATAAATTTGAACATGACTACAGGCATTGACCGTACACGGAGCTTCAAAGCATAGCCTCTGCTTTTAAGGGGCACGAGATCTTTTTTTAAAAAGGCTCGAATGCTGCTACAAATGGGTCTAAAGCTGATGAGTGACTTTTAGGGCCCGTCTATTATTTGGTATTGAGTGTCCTGCTAAACATGTAGTTGTGACAGGATATGAAAAAGCATCATTTCACTGTGTGTTCCCTCCCACGTAAATGGGCTGCCCCACTCAGCATGGGGAATGTGTGTGGGCTAAATCATGCAAACGCCCCAACCCAAGAGCACATCGCTGAAGGGCTGATGGTTTCTGGCTCCCTCATGAAAGTGGCAGTCCCAGGTGGCTCCTAGGAGCTCAAAAGAGCCGTCCTGCAAGCTGTAGAATAGTTGAGGAACAAACTTTACTCCTAATGTTCAGCTACTTTAAGTCCTTTTGGGGGGTAAGTTGGACACAACGAATAAAGAAATAAGGAGAGAACACACAACTCGTCCCCTAAGCACTAGTTCCAAAGATCGTCGTTAAGCATATCCACTGAATTTCGGGGCGCCCGGGTAGCTCAGTTAAGCGTCTACCTTCAGCTCAGGTCGTGATCTCCCAGTCCATGGGTTTGAGCCCCGCGTTGGGCTCTGGCTGACAGCTCGGAGCCTGGAGCCTGCTTCGGATTCTGTGTCTCCCTCTTTCTCTGCCCCTCCCCTGCTCACACTCTGTCTCTCTCTTTCTCTCAAAAATAAATACACATTAAAAAAAATTTTTTTTTTAAAGAGGATCCACCGAGTTTAAACTCTGTTCAGGGAACATGCGGACTGCCAGGGACACAAGCCTTGCCTTGAAGGGAAAGCCATTTATTTGTCAGTTCATAGCATCACCAGCCACTCAGGCAGCAAGTGGTTGTTGAAGATCTACAGCATATGCCAGACATGGTCCCATTCACCAGGGATATGACAGTCATAAAAAAAAAACAACAAAAAACAAAAAACCAAAAAACAACAACAGCAACAACAACCAAACTCCCCTCCATCAAAGAGGATCAAAGGGTCAGAGTCTGTTGAGAAGAGAAATGGGTAAAAACTATGCCACATCATATAGATGCAGGAGCAGGGCCATGGGTGTCACAGAGGAAGGAAAAAGTTCTTGCAGGAAGTAAACCTCGGAGCAAGTCAGACTTTGCTGTGGGCCAGATGGATGGTGGGAACCACAGCGCTCTAGGAGACAGAGAAAGCTGTGACTGCACATCTGGAACAGACCGTATTGAGTTTCCAAGGGCACTGAAGAATAAAATAGAAAATGTAAAAGAATTTCATAACTACATTTGTATATAAATATTCCATTTCTCTTGTCTGGGCCCCACAGTCACCACCATGTCCAATACAGAAATAAAGCCCGTGGAACCAGACATGGAGCACTCCAGTGGCTTTGGGCAAGGTGAAGGGTGGGGGCCGGGATGCTGGGCATAAAAAAAAAAGGATGGGTCCAGTTAAAAAAAAAAACATGGAAAGAGGCTCTCAGAGATGATCCCTCCGAAGTCCATGTTGGAGTCCTCTTCCGTCCACTCCCTTCCTGATGACTGTCCCTCTCTCCAGCTGTCTCTCTGTCTAGGCTTCTTCCTGGATGACAATCAACTTGGCCTTGTTTCATTTGCATTCCTAGTATAGTCTTCATCTGAAAACTACCAATGAACCACTAGCCCCTTCTCCCCTAATGAACCAACAGCTCTCTCTTGGTTGTAGACAGCCGATATCTTTTACACTTAAGCTCTTTGTTTCAAATGGGACCAAGACTGCAAATTTAAAGTACTCATAGATGGACAAAGAGGGGCGAAAGCCAGGTAAAACTCCGCTGACCCATGGAAAAGACAATGACATGCAGGGTATGGACAATACTATCAATAACGATATTGGTGTATCTTATGGAGACACAAATCAAGAGAGTTGTTTCAAAAACTTACATAAAAGTGTGACATGCCAGGAGGCAAAGAGAAGTATCATCTTGCTGATGAGTTGACTGGCCTTGGGCCTCACTTCTGGAAGAATGATGCACACCTAGATGTCAAGTGTCCTTACGCCTATCGGAATTATTTTAATGTCACTGGGTGACTCTTTGACCTTTTCTATGATTTCTCCAATCTTCTCCACCTCTTAGAATTCTACCCACCCTGCAAAGAGTAGCTCACCTCTACTCTCTGGTGTGAAAACATCCCCAGCCACGCCAGGCTGTATATTTGCTCCTTCCTCTGATCTACTACTGCAATTATTTTCCGTGCACACCCCTGGCATTTCCCTTATACTCACTTACACATATATATATACACATATATACATATATATACATCTTGCCTCCCCAGCTTGATGGTGAATATATCAAGAAGGATCTATCTTAATAACACACTTATTCATAGCACCTTACATATTCATTTATGTAGCTCGCTGCATAAAAGACAGTAAAGATACAAAGAAGAACAGTACATGTCTCCTGCCTTTAAGGAACTAACAGCTTGGAGAGCCATGAACAAATAATTTTGGGTGTTAGTCATTAGGAGACGCAATGGCCTCAGCACTGGAGGATTACACAAGCACCTGGCCAGGGAGAATAGGTGAGGAGAAGAGGGAAAGGTTGACAGTTATTAGTAAGGATAGGCTTCATTGCCAACACAATGTGATTTAATACCGTAAAGTTTCTCAGTCAAGTCACATTCCAGTGTGGTCAATGGAGAGGTCTGTTCCGTGCGATCTTTTGGGAACCCAGGCTCCTGTGAAACTGTGGCCCTGCCTGAGTTCTCTCCATTCATCAGATGCGTAAGGAACGACGGAAAGCATGTCAAAGACACACGTGGGCAGGCAAGCGACATATTCCTCCTCTGCGGGAGGAGCCCCATTGGCAAGAATCAGTCCCATGTCCTGGCATGGACACCACAGGGTGGGAAATGTGGTCTAACTGTGCGCCCCAAGGAGAGCTCAGATATTGTAGTCTCCACCAGAGTGCGTAAGGCCGGAGAAAAATAAAAGGAAGGAAAGGACCCTGATAAAAGGGCAGCCTCAAACTCCACGTGTCCTGCCTCCCTCCCTTCAAAGAGATGAACACCGGTATAATAGGCTCCTCTTTACGGAAGGACCTTCGCGAAGTGTGTGGGGTGAGGCACTGCGAGGGGAAATACCCCCTTTTTCTCAGAATAGTCTTTGCTTTGTGACTAATTAGCCATAAGGGGAAATGAAACAATCAATGAGGAAAGAATTAGAACCATGTAAATTTGGGGACGCCTGGGTGGCTCAGTCGGTTAAGTGTCCAACTTCAGCTCAGGTCATGATTTCATGGTTCGTGAGTTTAAGCCCCGCACTGGGCTCTGTGCTGACAGTTCAGAGCCTGGAGCCTGCTTCACATTCTGTGTCTCCCACTTTCTCTGCTCCTCCCCCACTCGCACTCTGTCTCTCTCTCTCTCTCTCTCTCAAAAATAAATAAACACTTAAAAAAGAAAAAAAGAACCATGTAAATTTATATTAATAATAAATAAACATAATAAATAACAATAACATTATTAATATTCATAATATAATATTCATAATAAGAATTCAATTATAATAAAAATACATGAATAAATATAAGTAAATATTTTATATACATATATAAGTAAAATATAAAAATAAATCTATGAACATGTATCATCTGAACCACGGTGCAAAAATACTTTTCCTTCTGTGTCCCCAAAGGATTTGGGAAGTGATGGAGCGTCCCTAGTCAGTCAGAAGACATCTTGTGCAAGCCTCAAGGAAAAAATCTGTTTAACTCTTTTAGGGTTTCTGACTATTCTGTGAATATCCTGATAATGAGCGGACAAGCTATAAGGCCAGGAGCATTTGTGGCCATGTGGGGAGAGCAAAGACAGGAATGTTCTGTTTAGCTGATAATAACAGTCACCAAGAGGTCAAGAAAATCCAATTTCAAAGAGCATTAGTGGAATCTTCCCACTTTAAAGGGGCCAGAAAGGAGATGAAATTGGGAGGAGGAAGAATGTGATGAGACCCTACAGAGGTAATAATTGGAGGAAATAACCCAGTCCTCTTGGCGTCCTGTTTAACCCTTTCTGAGTCTATATCTATCCAAGGTTCTTATAAGTCCCAGAAGCTTTGATCAGTCGAAAGACGCCATTAAAGTAGGAGAAACTCTCAGACACTTCCCGCCTCGCTTTTTGTACACCTTGCTGTGTCCCAAACTTTCTCCTCTGCCTCCCTGTGTTCTCTGGATGTTCCTCAGAAAGAGTCACCCTTTGTCCCCCTATGCTTACACAGTGAACTAGAATTTTGCTTACTTAGTCTAACGTGTGAATGACTGAGAGCTATAGTAACTGTTACTGTTCTAACTCTCCCGGGACATTTGCATTTTAAAAGAGGATCTTACAAAGACAAATGAATCAACTCCTAATCATAGGCTTTGAGGGTTACAAGTGGAAAAACAGTCTTGTTCTGCCTCTTAGATCAGGGGGTCGCCCTACGTCGGCTGCATAACATTCCTCTGAAATCATTGATCTAAAAGGCCCAGGTTTCTCTTAATGTCATAGATCTGGGTTTAAAGGAACTGTGGGATTGTGTGTTGAATTTTTTAAGGGCACACTGTCACATTTTAATCTCCTCACAATCTGAAGCTAGGAAAAGAGTCATGGGTGGTTTCGGTTTTTTGTGGGGTTTTTTGTTTGTTGTTTTGTTGTTGTTGTTGTTGTTTGGTTTTTGTTTTTTGCCTTCCTTTGACAGATTTGAACTATGACCTAGAAACGAACCGTTTCTTTCCAAAGTTCCACACGACTCCGGCGGTGAGGGCAAGTTAAATACGTAGTGTTAGTGGGCATGCTTGGGGGAAATAACACACGCAGTGAAAAACTCTTTGATGGGCTGTCTGTAGCTGTTTCTCCCTGTGATCTTTATGATATTATTGCCATTTTCCTTGGTTGCCTTTTAAGCGTGTGGCTCAAACAACTCTTTCATTATGCTCACAATGTTTTTCAGTCAGGAGTTGGGGAAGGCCCTGCCAGGCCAGGGCATCTCTGCTCCACGGGGGTGTCTCCACTGGGGCTGCAGGGTCCGCTCCGGGATGACTTGTCCACATGACTGGCAAGTCGGTGCTGGCTGTGGACCTTGGCTCCTCTCTGTGTTGGCCTCTCTGTGGGCTGCTCAGGCTTCCTCACAGCATGGTGGCTGGGCTCCAAGAGCCAGCGTTCCCAGAGGCCAATATGGAAGCCAAAAGGCTCCTGCCGACCTAGGCAGGGAAGTCACATGGCATCACCTCCCCTGCATTCGATCAGTCACACATGCCACTAAAGTCCAGCCCAGACTCAAGACAAGGGAAATTAGACCCCACCGCTGAATGAGAGTAGGCAAGGATTTGGAGCCATCTTTAATCTACCACAGACATTCTCAAACGCAAATTATCAAAAAAATGCCATAAAGGTTTACCATGTTATCAAAGTCACCACAGAGGAAACTCTCCTTTTACGTTGTATTCTATCCTTCTCCTTAAACACAACTTTTTATCCATTGGCCACTGTGCCACTGAACAACGACCTCCCTCGTATGTTAAAGACGGCTCAGTCTCCAGGTTTGAGGACTCTCTGGGTGCCTACCCTGACCTGTTCCCACAGCTGGAATATGGATTATTTATTTACTTTCTCTGGACTCCATCTTAGAAGTGACAGGTGAACTTCAGTGGTTTTTTTTTTTTTTTAATGTTTATTTATTTTTGAGAGAGAGAGAGAGAGCACAAGAGGAGATGGGAGGAGATGGCAGAGAGAGAGGGAGACAGAACCCAAAGCAGGCTCCAGGCTCTGAGCTGTCAGCACAGAGCCTGACGCGGGGCGTGAACCCACAAACCGTGAGATCATGACCTGAGCTGAAGTCGAACACTCAATCACCTGAGCCACCCAGGCGCCTCGAACTTCAGTGTTTTTTTAAACTTTTATGATCAATTTGCTTTTAAAAAGAACAGGAACAATTCTTTAAACACATGTATTTATTTAATGAATACCCATTAAACACCTACGATGCCCAGAGCACTGCACTGGGTCTGGAACATGGAGGGAGGGAGGGGAGATGAACAAGCTGTATTTGCTGCGTTCACGGTCGCAAGATAACAGGAGTAGGCGAAAGCCAGTCTGGAAACTGCTGATTGTGGGTTGAGAAAGAAAAAAGGCGACCTGGGGTTTTTGAATCTTAATACCAGTGCGTGCACGGGCAGAGGGTAGCTTTCCAGAACACAGAAGGTGGTCCCACCCAGCAGAGGTAGGAATGTAAGGCCTGGATTAGCAGTACACCAAGAAGGCAGTGTGGTATAGTGGTTAAAGCCCAGGCTTGAAAGCCACGCTGCTGGACTTTGAATCCTGGCTCTGCTAGCTGTGGGATTTGGGGCAAGTTACTTAATGTCTCTGTGCCTCAGTAGTCTTACTTGTAAGACAACGAGAGTGATTGTATCTGACACATGGGACGCAAGAATTAAATGAGCTACGATTTACAAAGCCCTTAGAACGCTGCCCGGCACACGGTAAGTCGTATATGAGTGCTCATTACATAAATATGCCAAGCCTTCAAGAAATGCCAAGTCTCTATTACCTCTTTGTGACCTGGGTCTGGAACTGGAGAACATTACCTTGACGTGTTATTGAGACCAATATTTTCACTCACCCACAATAGCGGGAAGCTCATTCATCACATGAAGGAAGCCTGCAATTTGAAGGAGGGAACAACTAAACAACTTTGTGAGTGCAAATATAGGAGCACAATATTGGATATGTCATAGACACGCATTTAATTGTGTTGAATGAAGGGCTATGCTCTTCTCTTTCCCTAGAGAAGGGTGTGGATGTTTGGGTAGAACTTGAGTATCAGTTTTTAAATGTCGCTTAACCAGTAGGTGTGGAATGCCCCACAGTTGGAACCACTTAACGATACAGCTGTGAGCAAAGAGACAAAAAGCCCCTGCTTATAAACTCCTGGCGTTTATACCCTATTGGTGAGACAAAGAAGCAAGGTGCACCGGGTGGGGACACAGCATGAAGAAAACACAGAGAGAGGAACACGCGGGATAGAAATGTTCAGGGAACAGCGGGAGACAAAACAGACCAGAGCAGGTGGCCTGTATAACACAGCTCAGGAGATACTAGGAGAAAGTCGTCTTCATTCCAAGAGAACAGATCAAACAAAATGGCCCATGCCAGAATTTTTAAACCCCCAGAGCTGCCCACAAATGGGTTGCCTCTGATGCATGGGTAACTGAACATTCTAGGCTCCAGTGAAGACAAAACAAGGGAGGTCAGGCAGAGACTGCGCTAAGAGTTTAGGCTTCACATAATTTTCTGATCTCAAGGGCTGTCAAGATTAGAACAAGGCTAGAGGAGGTAGTGAATTTTTTATCCCTGGAAATTTTTCAGAATAAATTAGGAATGAGCTAGGATAAAAAGTCTTGTTTAAGAAAAAAAATAATCCTTGAAGGATCTCAATCTCTTCCAGAATTCTCATTCTTATATGCCTGTGGAATGCTGTATGTCTACTAGACATTTTTCTGGGTTTGAGAGGATTTGTAATTCTAAATATAATTGCTGTGTTTTTTTGTTTTTGTTTTTGCTTTTTTCCCCATGGGCTCAAGGCTCACGGGATTCCTGCCAGGCAGAGAGCTGCCTGAATCAAGCGTGATTGGTTATAAAACCAATCCCTTCCAACTCGCAGATTCTGGGATAATTGAGGAAAGACCTTCCAAAGAAGAAGTTTCCCAAATCACACGTGAAAGACACGACTTAAAAAGTCAACTGATGCTCCCAGATTAGAGAACTGAATAAATTGTCACAGTTACCCCAAAATGCAAGTAAACTGGGTTAAAACAGGAACTGGGCAGTCTCTAGAAAACAGAGTAAATGTAGGAAGGAACCAGAGAACGAATCAGAGAGAGAGGGGGTAATCTCAACTTCATACTGAAAAGCCAGAGGTTTGAATTGAGGTTTCTGATTTCAAGCCCTCTCACAGCCAAGCTCGTCACCACAAACGTACAAGTTCTTCCAGGGATCCTTGATAAAAACAATGCTCTTCAAAGATTTTCCATGGAAAACTGATCTGGGCTTCATGTGTAGCCCCCAAATTCTTCTTTCCTTATGAACCAGAGTGGGAATAATTAAGTAGTTTGCTTCAGATGTCTCTAAATTCGACGTATGTCCAAATCCAGGGTAGAAGTCGATCCGCACATAGAAGTTAGAAATGCAGTTCTTTAACATGTGAGCAAAACAGGCTGGTTTCTCGGTTCCTTTTCTGAAACCAAAGGAAATTAATCCTCTCCTTCTTTGACCTTCTGATACTTAACAGCAGCCTCTGTCCTTTTTGGGAGACCTGTGTTCCCATGACCAAGTCAGCCATTTAAATCATATTCTGGCCTCCCAAATAGTAGAATTCTGATTGGAATTTTACGTTTACCTGCTGGGAAAATGTTATCCAGCCACCTTTGAAACTTTTCTGTCAACTCAACCCGTGTTAATTTAAAAGCATTTCCTGTGCACGTAGTCTTGAAAGACCATGTTCTTCTCCAGCGCTCAAGAAGCGTGTGCCTACCCGAGCAGTTAAGAGATGTGCACGTGAAAAGTAAAATAATAATTAAAGATGGCACATGACTAAGAGTCACCTGGGTGATTTAGATAGGTATGACAGGGATCCCAAGGAGCAAGAGGTCATGCTACGCTCACGTGGCCCTACCAGATGAAACTGAAATTGGGTCTTGAGTAGGAGTTGGCCAGGTAGAAAGATCAGGAGAAAGCTCTCCTGGGAGGAACACAGGCTCAGACGTGGCAACAGTGGCTAGAAGGTGACTGGTCAACCTTCTCTTCTGACCACTTACTCTTTTGGAAACAAATCACTGTAATCACCCAAGTGACAATGGGGGTTTTTAAAACCCTTGATATTCAGTTCATCTATAATATTACACTGGCTTCATTCTGTTTCTGCTTCCGGCCATTTCCATACCCTCCTCTTCCCCAAAGCCCAACCTATCCGACGAGGGTCACTCGAAAACACCTTCAACCTTAAAAGCCAGAATTCTTGGCCCTGAGTCACTGGTAGGTTTTTGCTTCGCGGCATTGTTTTTGCCAGACAAAAGGAGAGGAAGAGACAGTAAGGCTGACCGACAACTTCTAAACAACCTCATGAGGTGACTTCCTGCATTTCCTTAGGAAGCGTTAAGAGAAATTCGATCGTGGTGCGTTCTATTTGTGTCAGAACTGAACACAGTTATCCTACAAAGCTTGTAAAACTTCAGATGTTTGCCCAGAACTGTGTTTTAGTCTTCAGGTATTTGTAGTGCTTCCCCAGGCTGCTCCTCTGGGCTTGCAGAAGACAGAAGAGCTGCCTTCGAAACCTGGAAACCATGGCAACTTTACACACGTTCTCATTAGGGCACGTGAGCCTGAGCCATCAAAGGGGAGCTCTGTGACAGCAGGAGCGGGAGGGGCTTTTTGTGTGGCTACAGCCCCACTTGTCTCCCGTGTTTTCTGTCTTTCCATTTCCACGATTCATTTTGATCGTCCTTGGGGTTTACGATGGTACTTTTTCCAACCTTACTTCATTTATCCTCATGATAACTGTAGAAGGTAGATGTTACTAACCCTCATTTTATGGTTATCACGGAGCTGACGCCCCATGAATTTGTAAGTTATGCAGAGAGAAGAACAATCTCTGGCCAGTCTTTCTGAGTCTAATGATAATAGAAAAAACTTTTTGTGTCTGTGATATGATTAGGGATTTTCAAATGTCGCCGTATGCAACGACATACGCGATAAGGCCATTGGCTAGCATTAATAGCCCCTTACAACTATATTATTGCACTGGTCACAATGTGAGAGAGAAAGTAGAAATTTAGATCAGGACAAATCACCCGAATGCAGCCACATCGATGAATGTGAACATTTTATCCATACTATTGATGTGGTGGGGATAACAAGATAGTAAAGAGGGCAAATTTAAAAGCGAACCAGCACCATTTTCCAGTTAATTGAGAGTCAAAGAGTTTTCCTAAATATTCCCTAGAGACCTACAATTTGGCTACAGTTCAGGGAAGTATGTTCACATTTGTATTTATGGCCAATCTGTGGATTATCCATCTCAAAAATGCACATTTTGGAACATTTTGATTTAAGTGGATTGGTTACTAAATTAAATAACTTGTATATTGACACATCTTCTGTAGACACATATAGATTATGTAAAAATTACTAACTACACACTCCAAGATTATACACTAAGCCCAGTCAAATCCTGCTCAAGATTTTTAAAACTTTTGTATTCAAGGCTAAGATGGCTAATATGTGGACGTTTAAAAATGGTTATCTCGGGGCGCCTGGGTGGCGCAGTCGGTTAAGCGTCCGACTTCAGCCAGGTCACGATCTCGCGGTCCGTGAGTTCGAGCCCCGCGTCAGGCTCTGGGCTGATGGCTCAGAGCCTGGAGCCTGTTTCCGATTCTGTGTCTCCCTCTCTCTCTGCCCCTCCCCCGTTCATGCTCTGTCTCTCTCTGTCCCACAATAAATAAAAAACGTTGAAAAAAAAAATTAAAAATGGTTATCTCTAAGATACTCTTATTTTCACCCTGATATTAAGCGTAAGTATTTTTTCTGAGAGAGAGAGCACGAGCGTGAGCAGGGGAGGGGCAGAGAGAAGGAAAGAGAGAATCCCAAGCAGGCTCTGTGCTGTCAGCATGGAGCCCAATGTGGGGCTTGAACTCACAAACCGTGAGATCACGACCTGAGCCAAAACCAAGAGTTGGACGCTTAACCCGCTGAGCCACCCAGGAGCCCCTAAGTGTGAATGTTTTTTAATCTGTCCTTTTTTCATTTCAGTTGTGCTCTGTTAATGTCACATATCTGACAATAAAACCGTTGGCACCAGAATTCCTCCTTTCTTTTAAAAAAAAAAAAATTTTAATATTAATTTAATTTTGAGAGAGAGAGAGAGAGAGAAACAGAGCATGAGCAGGGGAGGGGCAGAGAGAGAGGGAGATACAGAATCCAAAGAAGGCTCCAGGCTCTGAGCTGTCAGCACAGAGCCCAACGTGGGGCTCGAGCTCATGAACTGTGAGATCATGACCCGAGCCAAAGTTGGATGCTTAACCGACTGAGTCACCCAGGTGCCCCTAGAATTCCTTCTTTCTAACAGTCTTCTACCCTCAACCAGATACTTCCTGAATGTCCTTTTGATCTACTGTTTTCAGTAAAGGCTGATGAGCTTAAGATTCTAGAAGAGACTGAGCATCTTCCCTAATCTAGTCATTAATCATTAATTGCTTTAATAGTTGAAAATTTATGCAAAGACAGTTCATCCATAATTATGCACATATTATACCTTTGGGCATATGAAATGTGAGACAATTTTCTACAGCTTTCAAGGGCAAGGTAACAGACAAGCTTTCAGACATCTTTCCAGTGGCTACCAACAAACAGATGTTCTTTCTTCAAGGAAATAGTTCTCAAACTTTGCTCTCCGGAACTCTAGGGGTTCCTAGGAAGTGCCCCAGGGGTCTCCAAGGAGTCTGGGGTGGTAACAGCACGTGTTGTGTTTAATGCTTCCACTCGCTTCAGACAGAGCAGTGAAATAGTTTCAAATGCTGAGATTCTTCCTAAGTTCAGCTAAGGTCACCGAGAACAAAACACTGATGGCAGACTATCGCTTTAAATCCACCTGTAGTATGTCTCTAGGTGCCTAGGAAGGTGTATTGAAATTCCCAGAAGCCATCTCAAAACAAGTTGAAATCACTTCAACTTTTTTTTTACAAAAAATGACGGCATACTTTTGGGAGGAATATGAAGATGTCAAAAAACAAGAAGCAATGGGGTCCCACATAAACCGGGCAGGGTTGTGACAAGGAACTCACTTTAAACACTGTATTTGGCTGCCTGAGCACCCAGTCAGCTCCCTCTTTGTCCTCAGGTGAAGCTACAGGAACATTAAGTATGGCTCATTCCCTCCCTTTTGTCACTGGCTTCTGAGAGCATCTCAAGTCATCCTGACTGCCGCCTCCTGACCTGCTATTTCCGCCTGGCGTTGGGGTCCCCGGTGCCCTCACTTAAGACTCCACAGCTGCATCCGTTTCGCCAACCTCTCTTCACAACCAGCCTCAGTTCCCAAACCCTTATTATATCTGAGGTCATCAAAGGAAAAAGGCTCAGAGTTGATCTACTACACCAAAACAGAAGCACCTTTCTGTCTAGGTTTTAATCCTGAAAAGAACAATATGGAATCATAACACAACAGGTCTTTAAAGGAACAGAGAAAAGCTGGCATTTCAAACGATGACAATGAAGACAATGATGAAGAAGGAGGAGGAAGAGGAGTGGGAGGAGGAGGAGGGAGGAGGGAGAGGAGGGGAAGGAGGCAGCAGAGAGGGGAGAAGGGGGAGAGATGGGGAAGGGGAGGAGGGAGAAGGAGGGGGGGGAAGGAGGGAGAGAAGGGGGAGGAAGGGGAAGGATGGAGATGAAGGGGGAGGGGGAAGAAGGGGTGAGGAGGGGGAAGAAAGGGAGGAGGGTGACAAAATCATAAGCCAGCTGCTTCAGTAAATGAAATCATAAGCCAGTTCTAAGCCTCAACCATCCCCTCTACGGAATGGAGAAAATAATATTAACTCCCTCATAGCATTGTTCTGGAGTCTTAAATGGGTTCTCCCATGTAACAAGATTGGCACAGCCTGGGGTACAGGAAACACTAAGTACATACGCTTTGGTCTGTGCCATTATTGGTTGGCTGTGGGGCCAAGGCTTTGGGTTTTCTTCTCACCCAGTGTAACAGTCCATTTCGAATCACTTTAAAATTTAAGTTTATTCATTTATTTTGAGAGAGAGAAAGAGAGAGAGAGGGCACAAGTGGGGAAGGGGTAGAAAGAGAGAGAGGGAGAGAGAGAATCCCAAGCAGGCTCCAGACCACCCGATACAGGTCCCCCAATCCACGAACCCCAAGATTGTGAGCTGAACTGAAGTTGGAGGCTCAACCGACTGAGCCGCCCAGGCACCCCCCCCAAATCACTTTTATCCAGTTTGCCGAGAAGTCAATCATTGGCTAGTAAAGTGGGGAGTCATTTCCATTTACAACCCCAAACAACATTTTTTATTTATGCCCAGGGCGTTGTTTCCTACCATGACTCCTAAAGCCATTGGCACTTGTTTCTTTGCAAGGAAAAAGCTAAGAAGCATGAACAAATGGTTTTCTCTTTCTCCATTCCCTCTCCATCCCATGAGGGCCCAAGCCAAATACATCTCACATTCAGGACATGGCCACTTGATTTTCCAGGCACACTTTTAGCTAAAGGTTGATATTGCACGCTGACTTACTAGAGCAAGTCAAGGTCTCTTTCATTTACCTAGCATGTCCTTAGAAATAGAACCAAACCTCATCCGTCCATGAGACCTGATCGAATGCCCTCTTTATTGATATTTAATCTCTTTCATTTAACTCTGATTTGTAAAGAACTCTTCAGGCGTTTTTACTAAATACTTTTTAATGAAAACATCTGGAGTTTCTTCTTATTATTTAGCGATGAAGGAAGACATTCATCCTCATAAAATGAAGTACACCACCCATTTACCATGAATTCCCATGCATTCGTCCACGGATTTAAAAATAATAACAAAAATTTACAACTTGAGAAGGAACTCAGGGACTCCGGGTGACTGCGGTGAAGCGGAAAGAAGGCAGCATTTGTAGTTTGAAGATGGGGCTTCTAATCCCGGCTCTGTCACATGTCAGCCGTGTGGCCTTGGGCATCAAAATCCCTTGACCTTTCTGGGTTTTCCTCGTCCACAAAATGAAAACATTTCTTTCATTGACTTTCACCGAAAGTCAAAACATTGACTTTCATTTGTGTCACAGCGTCGTTATGAGGCAGGAACGTGGTGTGGCATGCGGGAGGACTGTGACAGTTCCAGCACATTCCACAAGCCTCTTCACACCTCTCTCCAGCCGGGCCTCCACGGCCCCCACATGCGCCACGGTTCAACAGCCGGGCTCACCCATGAGTGATCCACTTGTCCTGAGAGAAAAATACTCAGGCCTGTCACGGAGCTAACATTTATTCTTCTTCATTGATGATTCTAGACAAGTAATTCTGCGAGACCCCACGGGGCTTAATGAAATCTGAAAACAGAAAAGGCTTCCGAACATAATTATCTTCTAAATATAATTCACTTATGAAAAAACCCCGTGCTCCTACTAAGTCCTGTTATCAATCAGTTCAGTCTGTGATTCAACAGAATGTCACCGCAAAAGTCGTTTTCTAGAATGTCACCCACACATACAAAAAACAAACAAACAAACAAACAAAAAAACAGCAAAAAACTTCCTTCTGCTGGTAACTATTAATGGTTGAATAATGGATTCCTTTAACAATTTTTAACCATTCCTTGTGACTAACCTCTGGTAAAACCGAACTTTAATGTTTTAATTCACTGAGATTACATTTACTTTGTCACTTGGGTAATTATTTAGAAAGTCTAAGCCGTGCATGTATTATATAGATACAGATATGCAGGTATATATACATGTATAAATGCATATGTACACACACACACAGTTTGATACTTTAAAATGATTTACCTAAGCTGATTATATTAAACAAATAATTACTTACCACCACTCTCCATCACTCTATAGCTTTATAGACCCAAACTAAGTCACTGAGACCCAGCATATTTATTTTTTTAATTTTGGTATGAATTTTTCTGTCTGTAAAACTGAAAAGACCCACACTCACGAGGTGTAATGTTTTTCAACAAATTGGTTGCAGTCTGTTAGGATCAATGAAAGATGTTTTTGACTGTTTCTCTGTTCCCAACCAAAGGCAGTCACGCTGCTGTCTAAGCAACCGTGTGTTCCCACGTGCTGTTCCCATTATTATCCCCCTTGGTGCTTTTTCTCTTTATTTTAATTTAAAAAAATGCATTTCCAATTTGGAGCACATCTTGATGGCTCAGTACCACACAGCTCTGAGTGCTCCTGGGGAACAGAAAGAGCCTCTGGAGACTTGGAGCCTGAATCCACATACGGAAGGGTGAAGGGCTCCACAATGCCTAAGCGTGAGGACCCAGGTCTGACTCACCCCTCCAACCTCCTCCCCCCCCCCCCCCCCGCCACTCCCTCCCCTCTAGCATTGCCATCCGGGTTGAAATCGGGTTGAGACGAATGTCAAGGAGAGTCTACAAATGGACAACCTGTGGAGTGGTCTCATGTTGCCATGGTAATAGGAAGGCAGGGAGGGGGCATTATAAGCTACCATTTTTTGAGGCTCAGACTGTTTTAATACCATTTGTCAAAGCCATCTCTGTGCCCCCCTTCACTTCCCTCACAGCCCTCCCCAAGTGCAGAGGCCTATTTAACTGTTGCAGAGGTAAGCCGTCTGATCAGTTCTGCATCGGCTCTCTGAAAGATGAAAGATCAACCCACTGTTGATCTGACCCGTAGCAACCCGCTGACTTCTTCCCTGACTTGGCCGATCTGATTGATATTTTTGGGCAATGGCAATACACAGAGTGGGACCTCACGTATGCAATCGGGAACAAAATTAATCTTTTTGATGAGCAATTACTTCAGTGTATAGATTGGCTGCTCAACTTGGCCCGTGCAGACCATCAGTGTTGTGTATCTCATCATCCATACAGACCAGCTTCCGCCAACCTCTGCGTTTATACAACAGCACCAAGGCCAATTCCTTTGGCATATGAGGTGGGTGGGACTGCTGTCTCCCTCCCCCTTCCTACCTTCTCATGGCTTTCGGGAGATGTTCTGTATCGTCCCAAATGAGCCAGTTCTCATGCATTGCTTCTCTGCTCCAAATTCGCCCTCCAGTACCTGCTCTGCCAGAATAGATTGGACTTGGTGAGCTTTCCTCCTTTGCACTGCCTGTGATATAAGCCTTGTCAGTAGAGAGCACCACAGGGGAGCTGCGGGAGGAAGGAGGTTTCTCTTCCTGATTCTGGTTTCCGTTGTTTACTTTTCTTGTTCTTCTTGTGTGGTCTGTTATGGGGCTTGTGTGCGGGGACACCCGGTGGTGTTCTGCCCCAGCTGCACGTCTACAATCTCTCCAGGACTGCAGTCCTGCCTGGGCCTGTGACCCCCTTCCCATGGCCCTCCTAGTGTGGACACCAAGCAATCCAGTTTTAGGCTCACGATGGCGTCCAAACTCTCTCTGTGCCCCCGCCCAACTCACTTGCACCCTGCATACCTTTTTTTTTTTTTTTTTTTTTTTACCCAATAAGTTTCAACTATACCTTCTCTAGTAAGATCTGAACCTCAAGCTTGGGGAAGGGCACCCTCCTGGATTTATCCTTCCTTGGATAGTCTTCCTTAGCCCTGTGGTACCCTTTGCAGTTATCTTTAGATCCTTATAGTTACTCCATCATGATTTAATCATGCCTTATATTAGATTCTCCCTGTTTGAGTTACCATGTGCTTTCTGTGTCCTGATTGGAACCCAATTAACACACCCCCTTCCCACCTAGGATACAGGAGCTTCCCAACTGGCCATTAATTTGATGACCATTCACACTCTCACTCTTTTCCTAGACTCATTCTGTATTCACCAGGGCCCCAGGGAATTGGAGTGAATGTTTCTTCTTAACGATTTTCAGCCTTTCACTCAGTGATGCCCCCTTTCTCCCCACCCCACTCCCCCACCGACCCCGTGAATAACGATTTCTCTGGGTAAAATGGATAAAGACAGATTGGTTAAAAACAACACTTTTCCTTGAAAGAGACACTATTTCAGCCTCTAAGAAGCTCTTCTTTATTTAGAAGGACATACAGAGCCAATCTATGGTCTGGTTTTTGCTGCTGTTAACATTGATGAATTTCAGCTGAACACATAGATCTCAGTCTAACATAACTAAGTGGTTGGTGTATTTTTTTAATAGGAAGGGTTCTGAGACTGACAGGTGAGTAATTGTCAGCTGAAGATATTGTGAGTGCAGGGGTCATCATAAAAGATGTCAGCTTGCTTATTGCGATCTTTTTCATGAAACTGGTTGGAATGACAGCTCCCACTCCAGACTGATGATCATACATTCATGGATTGATACACAGACAGTATTGGTCAGCTTTCCAGATAGCAATCTCTTCCTAAAGCCAGTCACAGTTTGAAGAATTCGTTTTCTTTTGTGATACAGCAAGGTATTTCATTTTCAGAGCATTTTCCTACCTAATACATAGATTGACAGTGAATTTTTTTTTCAATAATGAGCTTTAATTAGAAGAAACCTTTTAGTGAAATGAATGGTAAGAGCTGTTTACAGAGAGGAAAATCCATTTGAAAACAGCTTGTTCCCATCAGACCTTACTCTGAATGGGACATTGCCATTGGAAACAAAATAAGATGTATTCAAGGCAAAATCACCCTGGAATCATTAAGGACATACTAGTAACTACATTCCATTAGCAACAGTTGTCTTAGGAGATGCAGCCAATGAAAGCTTTTGCCTTAGAAAATGGAAAGTGTTTCGGGGCGCCTGGGTGGCGCAGTCGGTTAAGCGTCCGACTTCAGCCAGGTCACGATCTCGCGGTCCGTGAGTTCGAGCCCCGCGTCGGGCTCTGGGCTGATGGCTCAGAGCCTGGAGCCTGGTTTCCGATTCTGTGTCTCCCTCTCTCTCTGCCCCTCCCCCATTCATGCTCTGTCTCTCTCTGTCCCAAAAATAAATAAACGTTGAAAAAAAAAATTTAGAAAATGGAAAGTGTTTCTAAAACTTTGAAAATTAAAAATACACACAGTTTATATGTAATGAGTCAATGATCATGTATGGGGATAGCAAAATGCCAGGAAAAAAAAATACCTCCCTCCTACTCCTCCTGTCATTGTGAAAAAAGCATTCCCATTAAAGACTCATCCCTTTTGAGGCACCTGGGTGACTCAGTTGGTTAAGTGTCCAACTCTTGATTTCAGCTCAGGTCATGGTCTCATGGTTTGTGAGTTTAAGCTCCGGATTGGGCTCTGTACTGACAGTTCAGAGCCTGTTTGGGATTCTCTCTCTCTCCCTCTCCCTCTCTGCCCCTCCCCAATGCTCTCTCTCTCTCAAAAGTATAAATAAACTTAAAAAAATATTCATTCCTTTGGACCTTTAGGGGTTTGGGATGTCAAGAGTTGCTTATTTAAATGCAGATATTTCTAAGAAGGATAATACTTTAAGTCTTTATGAGGCAACTTTATCAGAGGTAAGTCTATCGAGTCGTTTTACAATCATGGCAGGTCCACAAGTAGGGGAAAAAGCTAGATTTCTGGTAACCATTGTTCCAGAAGAATGATCATGCATCGTTCTGCAGGCCTTGTTGTTTATAGGCTTATCAACATACATTGTCTTACTTAGTTTAAGAAGATTACTTGAAATATATATACTATTCATCCATTCTCCCAGATGGACAAGCTACATCATCAAGGTGCAAGATATCTAGAAATACATTCTATGCAACTTTTACATGTTTTGCTTTATTTTCCTAGTTGTATTTTACTTTGGTGTAATGCCATCAAAACATCAATATAACAAACAACCCTATGAAGCCCATCATTGTATTTACTGTCAGATCATTGCCAAAGATTTTGCCCATCACCTCATACACTGTCTTCTTTATACGGAAAAATGTTCTTCCTGGTTTTGGAGCCAATGATGTTTGGTAGTTTTCTTGGACAATTGGTTTCTTTTTATATTATATGGACACTGTGAAGTGTTCTACAGACTAGATTTCCTTTTATTTTATTTTATTTTTTTGCTAGCTGCTCTAAAGATGAGAACCAAATTTGTATTCCACTCATATTTTTATTCTCATTTCTGTCTTCAGTATATGTTTCCACCTTGGTTTTCCTTTCATATTTTATCTGTGTTTTTAATGTGTGCTACATTCACATACAGTATATGTATAAGTCATAGGCATCCATATGTGACATGTATGGTTGTGTGTGTGTGTGTGTGAGTGTGTGTTGAATAGAGGCTTGTTTATAAGTTACCTTAAATAATTTCTAGAGCAAAGTGAATTCTAAACAACACAGATAGCTGATTTTATTTCTCATATAAATCTATTGGATGACCATAATTATTTTTCTGATTTTAAAAACGAATAAGCCTCAAAGCTGTAAAATCTTTTTTTTTAGTTTTTTTAATGTTTATTTATTTTTGAAATAGACAAAGTACAAATGGAGGAGGGGCAGAGAGAGAGAGAAAGAGACACAGACTCAGAAGCAAGCTCCAGGCTCTGAACTGTCAGCACAGAGCTTGACATGGGGCTCGAACTCACAAACCACAAGATCATGACCTGAGCTGAAGTCGGACACTCCACCGACTGAGCCACCCAGATGCCCCTAAAATATCTTATTGAAGTCATGAAACTAATAAGTAACAGAACTAATCAGAAGTTCACTTTCTTTTTTGTTCTTAATTCAAAACCCCTGCCTTTCCTTCCCTACTGAACACCATGCTAAAGGAGAAAAAGATAACAAAGGAGATCATAGAAAGTCATGATCTCCCTAGAAGGAGTCATTTCCTATTTTTGCTGTACAAACAGAATGTTTACATAAATGCGACTAAACTATCTTGGCTCCCAGCGTAAAATTTTTCAAAATCAGTCATCATATTGGATGCACCCAGGCATGCATAGTGGGACCACCAGGATGGTCAGTCTGTATTCAGTGGAACCCTACTTTACCCACACATTCAAGGAGTCTCCCTCAGGACTCGTTAATGAGTTGGGTTTTGTAATCTCTTTTTTACACCCCGCTTTCAGAGGCTTGGGAATTGCATTTACGGATGTTGAGGTTGATTAGTTGACATGACCTCTTTCTTTTCAACAAATAAAACATGAAATTTCAATCTCTAAAGCTCTCTGTACATTTATTTTTAATGAGTAATGTTCCCCGATAAGACAATCAAATCACAAGCTCATCCAGAGAAGCCTGGAATCCAAAAAAGATGCCCAATAAAAACTGTGAGAAAGAATAACCTGAATGAATGACTTTCTAGCTGTCAAGATCAATTAAGGGTGCTTGTTACCTTAAGAAATATTCATATGCATGAAGGGTACCAAACACATTTCTTATTTTGTCTTTACCTCCGTGAATATGGGATTTTGTTGCAGGGGAGGGGAGAAGCTGATAAAAACGGTTTGGTCTTGTGATTTCTTGGCCCTTACTTTGAAGGCTCATAAATACCCATATGCCAGATATCTAATTACTGCTATAATCTAAGCTAATGGGACAGGCTATTAACTTATGACAGAATTGCTAACTGGAGGATGGGGGATGGGTAGAGCTTCAAATGCCACTCAGTCGAAAGGCACACTGCTCTGACTGTCCTCTGGAAGACAGTTGACCTGGGCTCATTTCCTGAGTTAGAAGGTGCCTTAAAGGTTATCTGTTTCAGGGGCACCTGGGTGGCTCAATTAAGCATCCGACTTCGGCTCAGGTCTTCCGGTTCGTGGGTTCGAGCCCCGCATTGGGCTCTGTGCTCACAGCTCGGAGCCTGGAGCCTGCTTCAGATTCTGTGCCTCCCTCTCTCTCTGCCCCTCCCCCACTCACGCTCTGTCTTTTTCTCTCTCTCAAAAATACATAAACATTAAAAACAAAATTTTTTTTAATAAAAAGAAAGTTATCTATTTCAGGGGTGCCTGGATGGCTCAGTCGGTTAAGCATCATCTGACTCTTAATTTCAGCTCGGGTCATGATCTCATGGCTTGTGGGATCAAGCCTCACGTCCGGCTTTGCACTGACAACGCGGAGCCTGCTTGGGATTCTCTTTCTCCTTCTCTCTCTGCCCATCCCCCCCCCCCGCAATAAATAAATAAAAAATAAATAAATAAACATTTTTTAAAAAGCTTGCCTGCTTCAAATGTTCTCAGTAACATCCTCCAAATGCTCCTTTTTATTCTTTTGAATACCTCCAAGTATAAGAAAATGCCCCATTTTTTGAAGCACCCATTCCACTTGGAAGACATTCTGACGTCCCAAGACTTGAAATTACAACACAGCTGGGTCTGTTACCCAGAAGTAAACACAGGGCAGCAGAGCGCACTCTCCCATAATAATAATTAAAAAAAAAAAAAAAAGAACAAAACTCTCAAGGACCTTTCCGTTACTATTGTGAAGTCACTGGGAATAATCAAAACACAGACAAGTGTCTCCATCTGAAAGGTGGCTTAAATGTCACTCAGCAGGTCATTTAGTGGAGGACGATAGACTAATTTGAGGAACGGGAGATATGCACTGTAAGTTGCCTTTGGGGTTCCAGGGTCTCCACGTGGAGAAGAGAGTAACGATAAAGGTTAGTAAGCAGCCCCTTATAGCTCTGCGTGGTTTTTAAAGGAAATTGCTAGCATCATGCCCCTGACATGGAACCTTTGGCCTCTCCTTGAACCACTCCAACAATAGCTTGGGTTTGTTTTCCCTTCCTATTTCTCCTGCTTCACTTCCTCCTTTTTTGGACCCAGAGGCACAATATTATTTATTGTTCTCTCATGTTTACGTATTTCACATATATATGTGCTCCCCAAATATATTACTTAGTTTGCCTTTTGACTTCATAAAAAGAGTGCCACACTGTAATTAATATTCTAGAATTTAGTTTTTTCACTGAATATTAAATTGCTCAGACTCATCCATACTGCTGGGTGTAGTTCATTTAATTTCACTGCTCTGTAATATTCCATTGTGTACATGTACTTTATTTAGTGGGCATTTGGGTTGTTTCTAGGATTTTGCTATTACGAATAGTGCCCCTATGTCTACTCTTGTACATGTGCAGGAGTATACCTATAGGCAGAATTGCTGGGTTAGATAACATGTGAATATTTAATTTTCGAGGTAATGCCAAACTGTTCTTCCAAAGTGATTATTATAACAATTTTCACTCCTACCAACAACATATGAGAAATTCTGTCTATCCACATACCCTCCAATGCCTGCATCATCAGCTTTCTTAATGTTTACCAACCGAATGCATATAAAATTGTTTCTCACTGTGAACTTGACTTACATTTCTCTAGTCACTAATAAAATTAAACATCTTTTTATGTGTTTATTGGCCAAATATGGTTTTCCTTATACAATATGGCTGTTCATGACTGGCCCATTTTCTTACTGTATTGTTTATTCTTTCATTTTATATATATATATATATATATATACACACACATATATATGTATATATATGTATATATATGTATATATATGTATATATATATATATACATATATATGTGTGTATATATATATATGTATATATTTATATATTCTTGACATTAATCCTTTCTTGGTTGTATGTGTTAAAATCTTCCCCCAGATTGTAAGTATTCTTTGTATTTTCTGTACTGGCATCTTTTGAAAACTAAATGTTCTTATTTTAATATGGTTAAAACAATATTTTCTTTACTATGTATCACTTGTTATGCCTTGTTTAAAATTCCTAACCTTTCCCACATCATGACAAATGCTGTGATGGAGCTACTTAGATACCCATACAAACATAAAATAGTCTTCAGCTGAAAAGAGCCCCCATATCCAAGCTCATGGCTGCTGGCATAAAGGCTGGGCCCTTTCACTCAAACTCAGGACGACTCTCAAAGACCCTGTTATGTTCAGAGCTCTCTGTAGTATCAGTTAAGGTTTCCATTGTCCAACACCTCTGTTCATCTTCCTTTGCTTAATCCTCCTTCTTCCCTCCCACGATTACTGATCCCAAGAATACCCCCAATAACCTTCTTCAGAATCTCTGTCTCTCAGTCTGCCTCCATGGAAGCCAACCCACAACAAGGGTCAAAATAGAAACTCCTGGTTTCTACTCCTGATCACAAATCCCGTTGTTGGGCAATTGCTGCTGTTAGAATTTTCTTATTCTTGAAACACAGCCAGCATCCTAATAGCCTCTGGTCCTCCTTTCTGCTCTTTGAAACTGAACAGGGCAAACCTACCCTCTCTTTCTCACAACGTCTCTTAAATGAGCAGAGCACAACGATCACGTGCCCACTAAAGCTTCGTTTCCTGGGCAAAAGAGCCTCGTTCCTTCCATTGTTCCATATGAGACAGGGTTTTCAGACTTGTATACATGCTTGTTGACCCCTCCAGCTTCCCCATCACTTTCTCTATTACTCAATAACTGACTTGGGATGGTTCAACTTATAATTTTTGGACTTTATAATCGTGTGAAAGTGACCACATTCAGTAGAAACTGTACTTTGAATTTTGAATTTGGATCCTTTCCTGGACTAGTGATATGTGTTACAACTCTTGCATGAGTCTGGACAGCCGTAGGTCCCAGAAAGCCTTGCAATCATGAGGGTGAAGGACCAATACACTGACAATCACTCTGTCCCGTGCAGCCACTCTGTTGTTCACTTTCAGTACAGCATTCAATAAATTACATGAGATGCTCAGTACTTTCTTATCAAATGGGCTTTGTGTTAGATGATTTTCCCATACTTTCCCAATACTTTTCAACTTAACAATATTTTCAACTTACAATGTTTTTTGTGTTTATTGGAACATAACCCCATCATGAGTCAAGAAAGATCTGTATATTGAAAGACATCTTTTCCCAATAAGTAAAGAACATGATTTCTTTACTTGCCAAGGTATACTGTAGGTAATATCAGAAATCCAGGCCTAGTGAGGCCCCAGCATTTACGTTGTAATATGACCTTCGTATGGAATGAATCAGAATGAATCGGGGACACTGACAAGTTGAGCGCTAAGAAAGCAAATCGCCCCAGAGCTGAAAACGATCCTGTCAGGTCAGTTCATCCGTTCCCCTGGCCGGCAACTCAATTTGCCACAGCAGAGAACAAGGAATTGCCCTTTCTATTAGTTCTGTCTTGTTTCCAACTAAAATAGTTTACTGCTCCTACTTACGTCCAATTCCTAATTAATCTTTTATAAAACTTAAGATATGAGGGAAAGAAAAAGGCACCTACAGACATACCCTTGTTCAGCAGTAGCCCAAGGTAATACCTACTTTTTATGCATACCTTTTAAAAAAGAGAGAACACGTTACCTGCATATCCCCGATGGGCACTGGGAATATAAATGAAGCATTAAAAGCTGGTCTTAGAGGGGGAGCATTGTATCTACTGCAGACAAGGTTTCTTTGGCCTTTCCCACCATCTTGTCTCTACTCCTTTCCCACCTGTGGGTCTTTCTCCCTCTTTGCACCCTAGCCCCACGGCCCCCTGGAGCTTCTGGCCTGCTTCCTCCCAAATGTTCCTGAATGACTTCTTTTATTCTCTTCTCTCTCTTTCTCAACTGTTAAACATGAAGCGTTGGCAAAAAACAAGCCAGCCAACCCCATTACAAGTGGCTACACAAGTGACTTTCCACCTGAGCCTCCTCAGAGAAGTTGTCACATTTAAAACATGGGGTGGGGAAGCTTTTAACTGATTATTAGAGAACTACAAGTCCCATGTTGGAAATGCCAAAAGATACAAAAAACCACAACACACACACACAAGTACACACACAGAGAGAGAAAAACTCCATTACACTGAAATTAAAACGACTAACTACTAACATTTTGGTGTGTATTCTTTCAATATGTTTTCTATGTAAATAAATATGCTTTCTTTTTCTTTTTCTTTTTCTAAATTGTGGCAACATTGTTTTGCCACTTGACATTTTCACTTAACGATATGTCAGAAGCATTTTCTCAGATCATTGGTATCCTAAAATATCATTAGGATAACATTTTTTTTTAAGTTTACTTATTTATTTTGAGAGAGAGAGAAAGAAAGAGAGAGCACAGGAGGGACACAGAGAGAGAGAGGGAGACAGAATCCCAAGCAGACCCATGTTATCAGTGCGGAGCCTGATGCAGGGCTCGAACTCAAGAGCTGTGAGATCATGACCTGAGCCGAAACCAAGAGTCCGATGCTTAACTGACTGAGCCACCCAGGTGCCCCTTGAATATCATTTTTAATGACTCTTGCATTCTATCATGTGGATACAATATAATTTATCTTACCAATTCCCCATTGTTGACTTTTTTGGTTGTTTCCCAATACTATTATTTTAGATAATTCCACAATAAACATCTCTTAGATAAATCTTTATAAACATTCATATTTATTTCCTTAGGATAAATTTCTAGGGCGGGGGGAGAGTTGGATATTCCATTTTTACGATCTTGGATAAATATTTCCAAAGAATCCTCTAATTTACTCTGCTCTGGAACGAGCAGTGTGTGGAAAATGCTTACTTTCCCACACCTTCAATATCACTAAGTTGTTACTGTAAAAAGGAAAATTTCTTCCAATTTGATTGGAGATGAGGAACTATTTCCCTTCTTGTCATTTACGTTACAGCTCATTTATTTTCTTTTTAATAAAAGATCTTTGGAGCTCTTTGGTGATACACGCATACACACACACTCAGTGGAATATTACTCAGCCATAAAAAGGATGAGACTGTGCCATTTGTGACAACATGGATGGACCTAGAGGATATCATGCTAAGCAAAATAAGTCAGAGGGAGAAAGACAAGTATCATATGATTCTACGCATATGTGGAATCTTAAAAAAAAAAAAAAGAATAAACAAACAAAGAGCAGAATCAGACCTGTAAATACAGAGAACACACTGATGGTTGTCAGAGGGAACGGGGGTAAGGAGATGAGCAAAATAAGTGAAGGAGAGAGAGAGAGACACAGGCTTCCAGTTACGGAATGTACAAGTCACAGCGATAAAAGGCACAGCATAAAGGAAAAAAAAAAAAAAAGAGTTTCATTGGCCCTTGGTATTTTCAAATTTTCATGTCCCTCTCTTTTTATCTTTTTGTCTTCCAATTGATCTATTTTTCCCTCTTTGATTTGTATATTCTCTGTATGCATTAACGATAGACCTTTGTCTTCCATTTGTGCTAGTTTATCTCATTTTTGAGGAGATTACCTGATCTCCTATATCCAATGTCTAATTGATGAAATTGGAGGCAATGTCATTAAGTAATATGAAATTTCCCATAAAACATAAAGGAGAAGGGCATTCCCCAGAGCTCCCCAAGGTCCCCATGCAGGTAATAAGGCCCAGTAAAGAAGGAAAACTCTTCCTCGTGCGTGTGTGATCCACGAAAGCATGGCAAAATCATGTACTCTAGGGACGCTGTAAAAAGAGAGTAGCCTGTTTTCAGCCCTGATCTGACAGTCCTGTAATGGCTCCAGCGACAACTGTCATTGTGACAAAGGCCTCAGGGCTTTCCTGTCTCTTAAAAAAATCAGCTTCATATCAATTAATATGTTTCGTTTGTCACCAGGTTTGAGAGGAAGAAACACTACTTCCTCCTGAGATAAATACTTCCATTTAGAACTCATTAATAAGACGTAGCTTGGAAGGTTGTAATCATAATTTAAGCAACAAAAACACACTTCCAGGTCAATGCTTTGGAGAGTGGGTTTCTTTTTGTTGCTTGTTAAGGGCCTTATTAGGGCTTTAAGATACATTTAAAATCTTTGCCTCAGCAAGACTTCCAGACTCGTTTAAGCTCTCAGCACGCCAGTAGGGGCTGTTTAATGTTTGTTTCTGACAAGAGAGAAATAAATGCATCATACTTTGAGAATGGGTCCTCTGGGGACCAACAAAGAACAGGAACAAGAATGTGGAGGGAGATCTCAGGGGCTGGGTGTGAACAGCTGCCCCAAAGCCTAGAAGAGTATGAAACAACCTATACCACTGCTGTCATTGTTTTTAGATTCTTATATGTAAATATTTTTATATTCTTGACCTCCGCTGCTCATATCAGGTACACTTTCCTTCTCTGAATCACCCAACTGCAAACCAAGAGCTGCGAAGCCAATCGCTTACACACGCGTGACAAATCCTGATGTCAGTGGAGTAACGTCACCTTAAACCGGTTGTTGGATCTGAAGTAAGAGGAAAACTGTATGGTGGAGTCTCCATTTTCGTTCCCTTGGCCTTTTATAATAGTCAAGATAACCAATGCTTGTAGGTGTGACAAACCACCCCCAAATCTCCGTGGCTTAACGCAATACAGGTTTATCCCCTCCCACATCGTGGTCCAATGCCGGCCAGGCAACTCTCCTGGGAGTCTCTCCTTTAGGCAGTAAATCAGGGGTCTGAGTGCCTTTCATCATGCAGTGCTGCTACCTAAAACATGGCGGGCAGCTGTCATGGAAAGGAGCTCTGGAAGTGGAGAGAGAATATGGAGGAGGTGGAAGAAGACATGGGGGTCTTAAGAGCTATTGCCCAAAACCCAGTCAGATGGCCAGGTCTAATTATAAAAGAGACAAGGAAATATATATATATATATATATATATATATATATATATATGTGTGTGTGTGTGTATACACACACACACACACACACACACACCCAGGAAGAAGAAAATGGAATAAAATTTTATAACATAGCACTGTCCTTCCCACATCTCAGTTGGTTTGACTCATATGAATGACACAACCAGTGCAAGGCCCCAGTGACCCAAAACTTTCTTTCTTCACCTCTCGATCTTGTTGGATGCATAAAATGTCTATGTCACTATCCCTTTCTTTAAGACTTCAAAGACTATATTGAAGGGGTCAGAAAGTGTATACTAAAAACAGAGTCCCTTCTTGAGGAATATATCCCAATATTTCTTCCTGTCTTAGGTGTTCTTTTTTTTTTTAATGTTTTTATTTATTTTTGAGACAGAGAGAGACAGAGCATGAGCAGGGGAGGGGCAGAAAGAGAGGGAGACATAGAATCTAAATCAGACTCCAGGCTCTGAGCTGTCAGCACAGAGCCCAATGTGGGGCTCAAACTCACAAGCTGTGAGATCATGACCTGAGCTGAAGTTGGACACTTAACCAATTGAGCCCCCCAGGTGCCCCATGTCTTAGGTGTTCTTAGCATCTTAGGGAGGTGGAGTCAGCTACTTACCACCTGAACCACAGCAGATTAGCCCAGGGGGGCTGTGCATAAGTGAGACACACCCTACACAGACCAGGCATGAGGCAACTCAGACACATCAGCTGACTGGTACAAACAATTCAAATAGACATGATTCATACCAAATTGCTCCGGACAGCCTGCTCTAATGCTCTCTTTTGTGAATCATAAATATAAAGGGAACAAAGAGGAATCGGGTCTTCAGCTCCAGGTTGTTAATGCTGCTACAGAAAGAAAAGTAGGACACGTGGTAACCATGTGCCACTACAATAACCCCCATTTTATAGTTTGTCTGGGCCTATCGTTTAGCTCATGACAGATCTCTGGCAGAATTCCAAATGGGGTCTGAAATTTTTCCAACACAGAGTGGGGAGTGAATGAAACCATCGCTCTTGAGCAAGGTGGGTCAAGGAAGGACGTGAATAGTCAGGAGTCCGCAGCAATTCTGACATCCCATCAGGTCCCTCTACCTTAACGGATAGGAAGTGGTCTTTCATTAAGCTTTGATTCTGCTTCCTGGGAATAAGTTCCACTTCCACTGTTCTCCATGGCTCTTGAGGCTACTGTCTGTCTGGTGTTCCTTCCTTCCTTCATTGTTTTCCTTGGCTACATAGAGATAGCATGGTAGAATGTGCCCTCTTTGGAGGTTGACCAGCTATCCAAGTTTTTCTGGGACTGAGAGTGTTCCTGGATTGCAAGATTTTCAGTACCAAAGCTATGAAAGTCCCAAGCAGACTATAATGAGTTGGTTACCCTACCTTCCTGGATGCTTCTTTAGATCTTTTTATGTCTTGAAAAGTCACCGTGTCTTTTAGAACAGCCTAGGGTGCTTTGTGCAAGATAGCTCACCCAAAAGTTTTGTTGTTTTTAGTTTTGTTTTTTTTTTTTTTTTTGGTTTTTTTTGTTTGTTTGTTTTTTGGGTTTTTTTTTTTTTTTTTTTGTATTTTACTCTAGACTTTTGCATGCAACAAAAGTTATACCCACAATTTGTTGTGAGACATCCAATATTCTTAAGAGTCACTTTGATATATCAAGCTTCTATGGATCCATTGTATCCCACTGGACAAAATTCTATTAGGTCAATTTTTTTTTTAATTTTTAATCCTTTCCAGGATCTTTTAAAAGCTTGATTTGGGGGGCGCCTGGGTGGCGCAGTCGGTTGAGCGTCCGACTTCAGCCAGGTCACGATCTCGCGGTCCGTGAGTTCGAGCCCCGCGTCGGGCTCTGGGCGATGGCTCAGAGCCTGGAGCCTGTTTCCGATTCTGTGTCTCCCTCTCTCTCTGCCCCTCCCCCGTTCATGCTCTGTCTCTCTCTATCTTAAAAATAAATAAACGTTGGAAAAAAAAAATTTAAATAAAAAAAAAAATAAAAGCTTGATTTGGTCTTTTCCTGGAGGTTGAAACTTAGCAGGTTTTTCAAACTCAAAAGGACTTCTTAATTTTCTCTTTTGCTGGTTGTGAAAGAGCAGACCTACGTCGGCCGACTCCATCTTGTTCTGAGTCCTCCACCTTGAGTGACTATGTCCCGGACATGGCCCCTTTCCAGGAAAATCACAGAAACCTCAGATCACGCCTCCTCCCCTTGAGTAACCTCCCGCTCACCTGTTCAAACTTCCGGATCAAAACACGCCCAGCGACCTGCGTAACAGGACTCCGACCCTCCCCCAGCCAATCGGCCGAGGCCACAACCCTTCCCCAGCCAATCGCCTGAGGCCACAGCCATTACCTCACCAACTGCCCCTAGACCCCTATAAAACCTTTGTGCTTTTGAAACTCGCTCTGTCTCTCCGGTATCTCACCAATGCGTCAGCGCAGGTAGGGGATTGAGCTCGAGCTAGCTTGAATAAAGGCTCTTTGCTTTTGCATCGGACTCAGCTCCCTGGCAGTCTTTGGGGATCACGAATTCTGGGCTGTATAACAGTTGGAGATGAGAAACAGGTTTGTTAGTTAGGCCTAAGAGTTTCAAAATTCCTGGACTCTCTCTTTCTTCTCTATTCTGTTTTCAAATCAACCAGTTATCTTCTGATCTCTTTCTTTTAGTATTTTATCATGTACAAATTATAACCACCGGCTCACATGATCTACATTCTGCCTCAAAACCACCTTTACCCTCTTCACAAATTCGTCAGGTTTTCTTCTTGTTGTTGTTGTTTTTGTCTTTCCAATTTTGACAGGTGACAATGTTGCCAAGTGTTTTGCCACCACATAATATGGCTCACCAACGCGTAACCTCTGTTATTGTCTCCTTACTATGTGTTGATTGAACTTAAAGCCGCTGCCCTTTGTCTTAGGCGATACTCCACCTTCTAGTACTGATTTCCATACTAGGCACTTTTTTACTATAACACTTCTGCCCAACAGAAACTCCAACATCTCAGTGTATAAAATAATAAACATTTAATTTCACACTCAGGTATTTAGGTAATCTGCAGTTCATCTGATATCAGCTAGACTTAACCAACCTAACTGGATGGATGAGTCAATTCTCCTTCATTTCTGGTATCATCTAAGAAAGTCACCAAACCTTTCCACCAGTCCTGATGACCTTCAAGGTAATGGGTGATATTTGGATGTGGGCACCAGCCCACAACTCTAAACAGGTAGACAGAGACATCTTATTAAAAGATTATGAACAATTTCATCTCTCTCACTGAAAAAAAAAACAGGGGGCGCCCGGGTGGCGCAGTCGGTTAAGCGTCCGACTTCAGCCAGGTCGCAATCTCGCGGTCCGTGAGTTCGAGCCCCGCGTCAGGCTCTGGGCTGATGGCTCAGAGCCTGGAGGCTGTTTCCGATTCTGTGTCTCCCTCTCTCTCTGCCCCTCCCCTGTTCATGCTCTGTCTCTCTCTGTCCCCAAAAAAATAAATAAACGTTGAAAAAGAAAAAAAAACAGTTATTAAATTTCACAATACCATGCTTTATTTCTATTATTGCAAAAATTGTGATTCTTCTACAAATTTGCTTTAAGGGTCTGTTAAGTGCTTTGTGGTATAGGATTGTCTGAGATGAATAATTCTTTAATCCATTGAGAACTGTAATGAAGGAAACCAATGGTACTGTCCCCAACACATGTTTATTGGATGCTGATTATATATGCAAGAGACGCAATGGGTAGGAGACCTATCACTGTTACCAACAATGATACTGATATGTAACTTACATTGGGCTGGGCAGTGCTCTGAGTGCTTTCTATGTACTAACAACAGATTAGTTGTTGAGGCAGGTGCTATGTTATCCCCATTTTATAGACGGCATGGTGGCACAGAAAAGACAAAGTTCTGGGGCGCCTAGGTGGCTCTATCGGTTAAACATCCGACTTCAACTCAGGTCATGATCTTGCAGTTTGTGAGTTTGAGCCCCACATCGGGCTCTGTGCTGACAATCCGGAGCCTGGAACCTACTTCAGATTCTGTGTCTCCCTCTCTCTTCCCTCCCCCACTCGTGCTCGCTCTCTCTCTCTCTCTCTCTCTCTCAAAAATAAATAAACATTTAAAAAAATTTTTTTAAAGAAAACACAAAGTACTTTGCCAAAGCTTGTGCTTCTAGTAAGTGGTCGAGCAAGGAGCTGAACCAAGGCCGTTTGCCATCAAAGCCCCTGTTCTTAACACTGAACTAGGCTGGGTTCCTGGTGCCTGTCACCCAGTGAGGCAGACTGTGACAATAGCGTAAAATGAAAGCACCATGGATTGAAGTGATCAAGGAGGGAAGTGACTTTTGTGTCTGGAGCTGACCGTTACCAGAACTAGTCGCTCAGTTAGTAAATCCACAGGAAAGGGAAGTGTTAGGGGAAGGGGTGCAGTTAGAAATGGTCAGAGCACAGGCTAACTAGGAGACGGCAGGCTGAAGAGACAAGGAAAATGCTCCAGGGTTGTTCAATGGCAGTGCAATGATGGGAGTGCTCTGTGAAAACAAGAGGGAAGTATAGAATGGTAGAAATATACCATTATTTGATAAAGTGGCTTGACCTGGCCTTGCCGTAAGATCTAATTCCGTCCACTGTTTGTATTGTTGTTAGCCACAACTGGACATTCTCAGTAAGATCTAACCTGCCAACTCAAAAGTAGTGTTACTAATCCAGGTAAATGTTCCTCGGGCATCTTACAGACACAGGCAAAGTCACAGCACGTAGTTGCTCTCGTCTGGGTTTAACTGCAGGTGAAAAGCTATTACATTAACCTGCTGAGCTGATAGTAATGAGCGTTTCGGTCTCATTTCATCCTCCGAAGGGGTTTGGTATGGTGTCTTACCTTTGACCGCTGTTAAATGAGAAGATGCATGTGTAGGGCACTATAGAAATTACATCACCATGTGAATGTTAGTTGTCATTGTGTAGATAGATTTCAGGCAGATGATTAGTTTCAAACATGACTCTGGCTGAAGATGAAGTTATGTCCAAATATCGCACAAAATGTTAGCTAGTCCAGTTGCCGCATAACACCGGGGGTCTGAGGATCAGACAGATGGTAGGGTACACCCAAGATATACTCATGGGGATCTGGTGTCAGGGCCTCCAGATGAACCAGGAAATCATTCAGTTGTTCAACAAATACTTGCTGAGTGCCTACTCTGAGCCAAGCACTGTTCTCCATGATGGGCATTCATAAACACGATAGACAAGACCCCCAGCCAAGAGCAAGGACTCTCAAGCCAAACTGTTTGGATCTAGTCTTCGTTTTGTCACTTGTGAGCTAGGTGACCTTGAAGAAGTTTCTGTGCCTTCATTTCCTCATCTGAGAAAAGTATATAAGGGCCATTATGAAGATTAAATGGCTAATGTTGCTAAAACATCTAGATAATCCCAGGCTCATAGTAGTGAATATAAATGCTTGTTAAATAAATAGGAGTATATTTAGTCAATCAAAATAGACAATAAACGAATAAACAAAGTATGGGTCATGCAGAGTAATATGACCAAAAGTGACAAGGCCCCCTTCAGATGAGGTGGTCAGGGAGGACTTCTCTAAAGAAGCAGCCTTCAAGCAGAGACTTGGATGATGAGAAAAAGCTAGAGGAAGGACTGAGGCCAGAGAATTTCAGGTCAGGATAGACTCTGCAACAGGAGTGAGCTTGGTTCTGGTAACAGAGACAGATAAGCACGACTAGGGCACAGAGAGCAGGTGGGAAATGGTGGGAGGTACAGATGGGGAGCAGGTGGGAGACAAGGTCAGAGACAGACAGAGGCCATGTTGGGTCTGCGTATGGTCAGCCTGGGTAAAGATCTCTTTAGAGTTTATTCAAAGGGCAATTAAAGGGTTCTGAGCAGAGAAGGAATAGAAGCTGATGTGAGTTGGGAAGGTCACCTGGCTGCCATATGAAAAAGCGACCATGGGGTGGAGAAGTAGAAACGGGCCAGGTGAGCAAGCTGTTGCTGTCGTTCAGCTGAGAGATGATGCTGGTTTGGACAGAGGTCCATGTGGTGGAGATAGAGAAGATAGAATAGATTTGGAATATGGTTTGGAAATAGGATGGGCAGGTGATGATAATATATAGGGTGTGAAAAAGGATAAACAAAAATGAAAAAAAAAACAAAAGGAAGGAAGGATGGAAGGAAGGAAAGAAGGGAGGGAGAGAAGGAGGGAAAGAGGCAGGGAGGAAGGAAATCTTTGCACACCTGGGTGACAGCAGTCCCAGATGAAAACGTGAGGTGGGGGCAGCTTGTGGGGTGAGGAGTACATCTCTTCTTAGCACTGTGACTTAGTTGGAGCGTTGTCATTGTCGCTTCCCTCATGAATGAAATGAGAATGATAATATCTTCCCCCATCCCCTCTCAGGGAGTTTGTAAGGATTGGATTAGGCAATAAAAACAAAAGGCTTTGAAACATACAAGCCACCACATAAGTGTAGAGTATCATTATCACAATTTTCAGCCGATCTGGGGCCCAACAGCTTAGTCGTTGAACATGGGGCATTGAGAGAATTCTACTGACATAGTCAGCGATGTATTCTAAAAGACCTGGCACATGAGGACGCTTTTCTTGAACACATTCGTAGAAGAAAGCTGAGCGCCCGGCGTGTTCCATGTCCAAGGTCACTTCTGTTTTCTTATTATAACCCATTGGCACCGACAACATCCTGATCATGGACCCAATGACTGTATTCAGGATCTAATGCCTTCTGACAGCGTTTAAAGGAATTTTGTGTTAGGTTTTTAAGTGGGAGAAAATTCACAGCGTTGAGATGTCACTTGCAAAGTAAGCGAGACTTGTCGGAAAGAACTCTGAAGCAAAGAAAAACCAGTCCTCTCCAGCTTTCGTGGATAATGGTCCATAACTAACACCACACTAAGGGCTTCCTTATAGCTTAGCAAATTTGCAGAGAAATCAGACCCCTGAATTCCCCCTGAATTTTATTATGTGTAACAATGGTATCTTGGTCCAAATCTACTTTTTATTGTAGCACAATTTGTTATATTAAAAGAATATAAATGATATAAAAGTACACGAAGTTTAATTACTTAGATGATGTTACCTGCCTACAATGAACTGTATATGCTTTTTAAATGATCAAACGTATTTCATGTATTAATGTTGTAATTTTTAAACATACTATTAATTGACAAACCCAGGTTAAAGGCTTGTGTATGACGTATATCCTCATTATGTTTTTAGAATATGTATTTGCATGTGTGTTGTATATACGTGCTTCCTTTTGAGTTTTGAAACAATTTCAAATGTATGGAAAAATTACCAATATAGTACAAAGAAATCGTTCCTGAGCCATTTTTAGAGTAAGTCGTTCTGAGAGCCTTAAGTGAGCCATTCTGAGAGCTGGTCTGTTCCTAGAATTGGAGAAGCACAGGTCTAGTACTTGTCTCCTGCCTGGGGGAAGAAATTGTTGAGCTGAGAGTGGCCTGCATTTCCAAACTGGAGAGCCCAAGATGCTTGAGATCCCGTGGGGCCAAGATGGACCCTTCAGAAGAAGCTGGGTCACCTTGGGGGGGGACTCCTATGAGAAGGGTCTGGAGAGGCCAGGTGGCCACAGGAGAAGGTGGGCCCTTGAAGGCAGGTACTGAGGGAGCTCCTAGGCGGCCAGCCAGGGAGGCACTGCCCACATCAAGGAGTGGCATTTGGAGATCCTCCGAAAGAGTCACTCAGGAGCCCGCGAGTGAGGGAAGTCAGCATCTGGACTGTGCCATCCAGGGGCCCGACATTCTAGAACTGTACCAGGTGAGCAAAACCCTCATGCCACTTAGCCCTTCCCCCTCCCGCAGCCCTGGAGGGGCCCGATGCTGCCTGGTGAGCAGGAATGAGGCGCGGGGAAAGGACACAGAGCAGCTGACCCACCTCGCTCTCCCTGCCTTCCCACCCCCAGCCAGGTCCCAGCTGGAACAGCAGATTATCGAATGAGACTTTGCACAGAACTGGATTTCTTTCCTGAATGTGACCTGTCATGAAAACGACTGGAAAAGTTCTCGGACCCGCCCAAGTTTGTATTCGGTGGCAGGAAGGAAGCAGTCGAGAGCATCAGTTTGCAGAAGCAGAGGTAGAACATCGTAAAGCAAATTGCTGCTTGCATTCTATTAAGCTGGTCTGATAAGCCAGATACATGTAACATAACAGAAAAGATAACATTTAGTTTGAGCGTGAAACTTATCTCTAAATATAAGAAAGAATTCTGCCCATTTAAAAAAATGTTTTCAACATTTATTTATTTTGAGAGAATGATGGGGGAGGAGCAGAGATAGAAGGAGACAGAATCCAAAGCAGGCTCCAGGCTCTGAGCTGTCAGCACAGAACCTGACGTGGGGCTCAAATCCACCGTGCGGGGCTCGAACCCACAAAATGTGAGATCACGACCTGAGCCGAAGTCAGACGCTGAACCAACCGATCCGCCCTGGCGCTCCAAATTCTGCCCATTTTCCATGGATCACTACTTCCCCACCCCACCCCCAGTTTTACTGAGACGTAACTGACACACAACGTTGTGCAAGTTTAAGGTGCACAGTGTGGAGATTCATTACGTTTTGGGATTTTTGCCTGTTACAATCTATCGACAACTTGCTAGTTTTCAAAAATTAGCTCTGTGTAGCCCTCTACTACATTTCCCACTTAATTATGATGTTTGTGTGTTTTAAGACTCCTGCTAGCAAAATAATACTGATAATACTGCTTCAGCAAAATACCTCAGAAAGGACTTTTTTTTAAGGGATTTATTTTTTATTTTTTTAAATATAATTTATCGTCAAGTTGGCTAACATACAGTGTGGACCGTGTGCTCTTGGTTTTGGGGGTAGATTCCCGTGATTCATCGCTTACATACAACACCCAGTGCTCATCCCAACAAGTGCCCTCTTCAATGCCCATCACCCACTTTCCCCTTTCCCCCATCCCCCATCCACCCTCAGTTTGTTCTCTATATTTAAGAGTCTTTTATGGTTTGCCTCCCTCCATCTCTGTTTGTACCTATTTTCCCCTCTTCCCTTCCCCCATGGTCTCTGTTAAGTTTCTCAAGATCCACATGTGAGTGAAAACATACGATATCTGTCTTTGTCTGGTTGACTTATTTCACTCAGCATAATACCTTCCAGTTCCATCCACGTTGCTGCAAATGGCAGGATTTCATTCTTTCTCATTGCCAAGTAGTATTCCATTGTATACATAAACCACAGAAAGGACATTGTAAGTGTCACCCATATGATAATTTTCTAACACACTACCAAAGAAAGAATAGCTTGTGCATAAACCCGTGATCTCAGGAAACACTGAATTAATCTTAGAAAAAGAAGGAATTCATATTCTATTTCTATAACATTCCATTTTATACTTGCACGATGCCTATCATATAGAACTGGCAACAATAAATGACCCAGGGCACTTATTTAAATGTGACTGGAATTATTAAGTTCCCAAGATACCAGTTTGTTAACTTGTAATTTTAAAACATACTAGTTCTTTCTAGAATTACACTAATTCCATTTTCCCAGCTGCTGCTGTATCATTTTATTTTATCCTCCTGGTTGTCCTAGAAACAGTTCTGGAATTATTCATTTTCAGAAAACATTTTCTTATTGCTTGCATGGCGAGTTCCTCCTATTATTTTGGAAAATAAGTTAATTGGATGTACTCGAAAAACAAAATACTTTAAAGCACATGGGGGGAAAAAACACTGCAAGAAAATTATGAAGCCCCAAGTTCAAAAAAGAAAACCAGACATCTATGAGAGTCCGCTAAATTCCAGGTCAACATGGGTTTCGGACATGCTCCTCTATTAGACTGTATAGTTTGCAGAACTAGTAACAAATGTCTACCCATTGGTGTATATGCCCATATGTCACCTTTCTTAGGAGATCCCCAGTGGTTGGACAGGTACCATGGCTGCTGGGAAGCGATCTCTATCCTAATGTCCTCCAATAAATGTGGATAGAGACATCTTGAAGTGTGCAGACCAGGAGGAGAAGGTAGTTCTGAGCTTCTGCTATCTTCTACAGCTCTCCCCCTCACAAAACAAGAACCCCAGGACCCTCTCCATGCATCCCACCCAACGAAGAGAAAGGGAGCTAAATCACCAGTTTGGTCACTATCTCTTAACATCAACAAAAGTAAAATGTTTCTGGGACTGCAACCAATTGATGGGTCCTAGTCTCATGCAATCCCTTCCTCAGGTTTCAGTGCAATTTCAGGGGGAGGTCTTGAACTGCAAGGCTAGCTCGTCTGCCGACACTTCTTTACTTCACACTATGTGCATTTGTTTGTTTGTTTATTTAACTTTATATGGCTCCTGTATTTCAGAAGCTCATGATTCCATCTCCGGTATACCCAAACCCTACTTCTGGCTTTCAAAAAAATGCAAAACCAATGCCAGTCTGCCACTTCAAGATCGTCAGAAGAGGGGCACCTGGGTGGCTCAGTAGGTTAAGCATCCGACTTCAGTTCAGGTCATGATCTCACGGTTCGTGGGTTCGAGCCCCGCGTCGGGCTCTGCTCTGACAGCTTGGACCCTGGAGCCTGCTTCAGATTCTGTGTCTCCCTCTTTCTCTGCCCCTCCCACTTGTGCTCATTCATTCTCTCTCTCTCTCTCTCTCTCTCTCTCTCTCTCTCTCTCTCCCCCACCCTCCCAATCTCTCTCTCTCTCTCTCTCTCTCTCTCCCTGTCTCAGATCATCAAAAGAAATAAATTCTGCAAGGAAGGAAGGTGGGAAAAGAGGTATTTTTGAACACCACCAACCATCAGTAAGTCATTTGGCAGACCGTGCAATGTGGTGAAAACCAGAATACCCGAGTGCTGTTCCCAGCGTTGTCCGTAACCAGCCATGTGGCTTTAGTCACTTCGCTCTGCAGCCTGAGTTACCAGAAAAACTACAAGGTCCTTTCTGCCCTTAAAAAAAAAAGATCTATAATGTGAAGCAAGGGGACTTTAGACTTTTAACAAATGCAAGACCATAAAATGTTTTTTTTTTAATTCATAGAAACTACTAATGTACCACAAGCATCATTTATCCATGACAAGAAGATAATTTACAATGCCTGAGTGGCATGAGCACCAGAAGCTGTTATTTGTGCGTGGTGCTCAATCGAAAAAAGCTTTTGAATGTGAAGATCCCGTCCCCTCCTGGACGCCCACAAGGAGTGTGTCTGTTGCTTGAAGGCAGGAAGCATTTTTTACTTGGAGGGCTCCGTGTCAGGGGAAAAACCCAGTGACAGCATCAGCAAGGACTCCCGGGGCTCTCTGCAAGAAATTCTCCGGGATTTCAGATTTCTGAGATTGAAGAGTGTGAAACGTATCTTGGACACAAGGTAATAAATGATGCATTTGGACAGAAATCTCTAGGATAAAAAATAAGAGGAAACTGCTGGCTTGAGTTTACAGTAAAATTACCAAGCAGAGTGAAAAGGGCGTACTTTCCCAGAAAATATCATGATTGTAACGAAGCCAACCAAGTCGTGTTGTGGCTAAATAGGGGCTGCAGTGTTCTAAGTCATCCGAGCCAGATGACAGCAGGAGGGGGTAAAAAGACGAAGCCTAGGGTAAAGAAGGATGGGGGGGGGTGGGGGGCGGTCAGCTACAATAAACCACCTGCAAGGTGTTCTTTCCTAAGATTGCAGCTGCTATACTCTGGACCCACAGAGATGTTCATCGTCATGGTTAATTTTACATCAACTTGACTGGGCCCCAGGTTGCCCAAACACATGGACAAACATTAGTCTGAGGGGATCTGGGAAGATGTTTCCAGATGAGATTAACATTTGAATTGGTAAACTGAGTAGAGAAGATTGCCCCCCCTACAAGGATGGGCCTCACTCAATCAGTTGAAGGCCTGGATGGAACAAAAAGGCTGGATAAGAGGAAACTCCTCCTACCTGAATTCTGTTGGGCTGGGGTATCAGCTTTTACTGTCTTCAGACTCGAACTGAAACATCTACCCTTCCTGGGTCTTGAACCTACAAACTTTACCTAGAAATCTGCCATAGGTTCTCTTAGTCCTCAGACCTTCAGACTCAGACAGGAGCTGATATCATCCACTCCCCTGGATCTGCCGACTGAAGATCCTGGGACTTGTCAGCCTCCATAATTGCATGAGCTAATTCCTTATAACAAGTCTCTTTATATATACATTCTATTGGTTCTGTTTCCCTGGAGAACCCTGCCTAATACACTGATACTTACATATGAAGTCAGATATAAGAACATCTATCCATTCTTTAAAGGGAAAAAAAAAAAAGATTATTGCAGAGAAAGTAACATCCTATGTAGCCTGTAGTACAGAAGCACTTATTTAATCTATTTTGCTCACATTCAAAAGCCTGTCTGGAGACCTGAATAAACAGGCAGGCAGAGGACCCAGATAATTCACAAACATTGTCTTTAGTCACAGGGAGCAGGTCTTTGATGGAGGAGGGGGTTGGGGTGTGCTGCGGGGGGAAGAGAATGGCAAGACATAGGGACAAAAATGTAATGTTCTCCTACTCCCAGCCAGGCATGGGCTAGGTCCTCTACATGCAAAATCCTAACAATAATCCCGGGAGGAGGGTGGTGTTTTAATTTTTATTTCTTTAGTGCCACTTAAAACATCATATAATCCCACTGATTTTAAAATTGATAAATCAGGAGAACCAAGAGAAATTAAGTGCACAGGAAAATTAGATGAATCCAGGGTGAGAGGTTCATCTCTAAAACGCAAATCATAGCTAGAAGTAGAACACGGATTGGTCTAGCATCTATTACAAACCAGAGAGCAAGGTCAAGTTTGTGACTCATGATCAGAAGACAATGGCAGGAGAAATAAGAGAAATAAAACTCCTCAAAGCATCCTTGGAGACATTGCCCGGGGGATGATGAGAGCAAGAGAATCTCTACAGAAGTTACAAGGAGAAGCATCATATGGTCGCTTCACATCACGTCCGTCCATGTGGGCAAATAGAATAACGCCAGGTGCCATTTAGTAAAAACAAACAAACAAACAAAAAACACGTTGTCCAGGTACACAGCTCTCTGGAGACCTGCCTTAATCCAAAGGGTAATTTTTTAGCGTAATCTGGAGCAAGGTTCTCACCGGGACATTTTGCAAACGTATGCTGGAGTCTTGGGTTGGCACAATGTGAGGGTGGCTCCTGGCAGTTAGCAGGTGGAGACACAGGACCCGATAAAGAACCGTCCCACATCCCTTGTGGCTTTTAAAGTATAGTGGTGGATGTTTGCGTAGATGGAAAAGTTGTTTATCACATTCTGTCACACATAGCTCGTGAGAAGGCAAAATGGTGACATTTCTATGGGGAAGAACGTGACAACATCTAAAATGCTACACTTTCGACCCAAGCAATCCTACTTGTAAACAAGCACTCTCAAGTTACAACCATACGGATGCAGATCAACATGTGCACAGGGTAATGTGTTGTAGCATTAGTTGTAACTTTTTTTAAAAAGGTTGGGGGGCGCCTGGGTGGCTCAGTCGGTTAAGCGGCCGACTTCGGCTCAGGTCATGATCTCGCGGTCCGTGAGTTCGAGCTCCGCGTCGGGCTCTGTGCTGACAGCTCAGAGCCTGGAACCTGTTTCAGATTCTGTGTCTCCCTCTCTCTGACCCTCCCCCATTCATGCTCTGTCTCTCTCTCTGTCTCAAAAATAAATAAATGTTAAAAAAAAATTTTTTTAAAAAGGTTGGAAACCATACAAATGTTTCAAACTGGTCAGAACGCTAAGGTACATCTATATAATAGAGAGTGATACGGCCATAAAAAAACATGTAAGAAGACTGACACAGAGTGACTTCAAGTTATCTATGAATATCTATGTCATTTGGTACACTACATTTTCATATTAAGAGGGATAAAGAGAGAAGGATTTGCCAAAAATGAACATCATTACTCATGGGAAGTTGTAGGTGGAAAACAGCGTGCAATGTGTGGGAAAGGGGGCAAGGCTTCTCTGAGAATAACTTTTAAATAGTTATAGTTTTGGGGCACCTGGGTGGCTTGGTTGGTTAAGTGTCCACCTTCGGCTCAGGTCATGATCTCACGGTTCAGGAGTTTGAGCTCCACGTCGAACTCTGTGCTCAGAGCCTGCTTTGGATCCTCTGTCCCTTTCTCTCTCTGTCCCTCCCCCTCTCGTGCACCCGCTTTCTCTCTCTATTTTTAAAAAAATAAATCAAAAGTAAAAATCAAAACTGAACACAAGGAGAAGCAATGAACACAACCATCACCATAACATAAAACTAATGGCAAAGACAATTCTTTCTAGTAACTTTTTTTTCCTGGTAACTTTTGAACAAATTTCTCTGACAATTAATTCATTCTTAGGGTCATGTAAAAAATTTTTTAAATGCTTATTTATTTTGCGGGGGGCTGGGGGGCGGGGGGGACAGAGAAAGAGGGAGAGAGAGAATCCCAAACAGGCTCCACGCCTCCAGCACAAAGCCCCTTTCAGGGCTCGATCTCACGAACCATGAGATCATGACCTGAGCCGAAATCAAGAGTCAGACGCTCAACCAACTTAGCCACCCAGGCACCCCTCTAAAGGCAAAATTAATTGTAAAGAAATCTTAAACTTGATGGAGAAGATTTATTGTCAGTAGTACTATTGATATCATATTTTTAAGGATTTTTTTCAAATATTATAGAAGACAGTAAATAAGTTAAAGCTATTAAAAATAAAAGCTATTAGAAATAAAAATTTTCAGCCTAAGAAAAGAGATACAAATATACACAATAAAGGGAAAATCTTGGGAATATTTCATTTGAACTGAAAATAGCATATGAACTCAATTATGAAAAATGCTGATGTAACCCTAGCTCTATCCACTGACAGGGACACCCTCAAAACGATGCTCACACCTGCTTCCCAGATTTTGGTTTCTAAAATGTGTACCCCACTAAAAAAAAATAGAGATCTTTGGATAAATGGAAAATCCCAATTCTAGGGAGAGAAAAGCAAAGTTGCTTCAAAGATTAATGGCAGAGTTATGTCAGAAAGTTACAAGACTCAGAATGTGGCATGTTCTACAAGACAAATGGCTTGGATTCTTCCAAATGTATGTATCTCATGGGGGGAGAAAAAGGTAGAGGGATTGTTCTAGACTAAAAGAAACTAGTAAAACATATAAACAAATACAACAGATTAATGTTGGTTGGATCCTGATTTTTTTAAATCACAGCTTTGAAAGTAATTTTCTAGTCAACCAGAGAATTTTGCACCTAGACTAGATATTAGATAAGACTATGAAACTGTTGTTAATTGCTTAGGTGTGATAACAGAATTACACATATGAGAGAAAATGTCCTTAGTCTTACAAGTTGCACACGACAATAAATTGTGATATCTGCAACCACTTTCTAAAAATTTTTTTTAATGTTTATTTATTTTTGAGAGACAGAGAGACAGAGTGTGAGCAGGGGAGGGGCAGAGAGAGAAGGAGACACAGAATCGGAAGCAGGCTCCAGGCTCCGAGCTGTCAGCACAGAGCCCGACGGGGGGCTCAAACTCATGAACTGGGAGATCGTGACCTGAGCCAAAGTTGGACACTTACCCGACTGAGCCACCCAGGCGCTCCTCTGCAACCACTTTCAAATGAATCTAGAGAGAGAGAAGGAAAAAAAAAAAAAAGGCTGAACTTGGTTGGAGGGTATATACATCAGTATTTTTTGCTATTCTTTTAACTCTTTTACATGTTTCAAATTTTTCATAATTAAAAACAATGGGAGAAACATTTCTAATTTTCTGAGCAGAGACTTCTACTCTGTTTCACATAAAAGCCCCAAATATTTTTTTGGCATGGTTTTTAGTCAGTGCATTTTCGAAGAATGCACCGGCTCTATGAATCAAGAGGAGCTCTTAGTTTTGTTTGGAATTTAACCAAGAGTTATGCACCAGTCCATACACAACACACCCCCACCCACCTGTTCCGATAGTTGTCACGCGGTCACACTGACAGGTGACGCATCTGACTGCTTCATTCTGCCTTCCACGGTGGTTGTGCCGAACACTCAATACTTCTGGTTGAAATACACGTGTGTTATAAATTAATCTCCTTTTCTGTCTTCTTTAGATTCCAGTGAAAATAATATTTTGATGTTTTTAGAAATCGTATGTGTGGGTAGCCTATGTGTCGCAAGATCTCCATCTGAGAACAGTAAATGGAGTCCTTATAAAGCTTTGTTCTAGAAAGACAGGGCGGAGAATTGCTTGACTGAGAAAAGGCCATAGCACACATCCTCCGGGGCAAAGCAGACACGCATAGTTTTTCTCCACTAAGCGTTTGACAGAAACCCCGTGGCAGCCGGAAAAGGGGGCCATCCACCAGGGAGCCGCCCCACAGTCAGCAGAGAAGCTGATGCCAGCAGTAGATCTGGCCTCGGCAGAAGCTCAAATCTCCACTCCCTTATGTTTGCACTTGAAAATAGAAAAGTTACCAAGAGACAGATATTTAAGACCCAAAAAGTTTTATGTGAGGATTTGCTTTGGTCTTTGCGAGAAGAAATTTGCACCGTGGTGCCTTTCTTTCTTTCCTTCCTTCCTTTCTTCCTTCCTTCCTTCCTTCCTTCCTTCCTTCCTTCCTTCCTTCTTTCCATCCTTCCTTCCTTCTTTCTTTCCTTCCTTCCTTCCTTCCTTCCTTCCTTCTTTCCTTCCTTCCTTCCTTCCTTCCTTCCTTCTTTCCTTCTTTCTTTCTTTCCTTCTTTCCTTCTTCCTTTCTTTCTTTCCTTCTTTTTTTTATGGCATTTTGAGAAGCATGTGATAGCTCTGAAGGCAGTACTAGAATTACCTTTCTCTGAACCCAAATTGGGAGGCGGCTTGACAATGAGTCATCTATGATTTAAGAAGGAATTATCAAGAAAGGTTCACAATGGTACGCAAATGAACCATCTCTAGTGAGTTGATTAATGAGGATTCTTCAGAAAGAAAGAAAGAAAGAAAGAAAGAAAGAAAGAAAGAAAGAAAGAAAGGAAATTTCACTGCCGATGTTTGCAGGAAATCTAGGACATGCTCACTTTACGACACTGAACAAAAGATACAAAGGGATGGTGTGCCCAGCTGTCTCAGTCACTGGAGCACGTGACTCTTGATCCTGGGGTTGTGAGTTTGAGCCCCGCATTGGGTGTAGAGATTACTTTAAAATGGTCACCAAGAAAAAAAAAGATACAGAGGGAAGGGAGATTTATGTTTCCATTCATTCAACTGGCATTTATTCGATGCATTCTACGTGCCAGGCTGTCACAGGTGCTGAGGCTAAAACAATGAGGGGCAGTATCTGCCCTCAAGGAGCTTACAGTGTAACGGGGAAAAGGCAACACGCAGTGAACAGGTAAAATAGTTACCACGCGTGCTTCATGGTGTGTGTTGGGTGGCCCGAACAGACGAGGAGACAGACAGGCTGGTTAAGAATCAGGCATGGAGAAAGCCATCACGGAAAAGGCTGCTTTTGTGGACAGAGATAGAAACAAAGCCCTCTGTGAAGCAAGGTCATTGTAATAAGGAGGTCAAAGACATCATTTCTCCTCATGCTACAATGCCAGAGCTAGAGAATCGCTGGTGAAGAGGCAGAAAGAAAATGCTGCATAGACGGATTCTGCTTGAAAGGTATCTAACAATGCTAAAGTCAGACGTAGGTCTTATGGATGTTAGGATTCTAACAAGTGCAGAGAGGATGGCTGGTTTTGTCTATTTATTTGTTTTCTGCCCAGGATCTGGACTTGCTTTCCATGTGAGGGACCCCCTCTCCCCACCGCTTTGTATGAGTCTTGGCAGCCCCCTCCCGCACCCTTCTCCCCACCCACGGCAGCAAGGCTGTGGACACCAGACCTAGGCGCAGCTCGCCTGATTCTCCAACCTCCGATTCTGACTCTCAGTCAAGGGCAAGAAGCCCGGGGGGCAGCTCGAGTCCCGCTTTCAGTGACAGTGTGCAGCAGTGACGATCGCCAGCAGGAGCGTTCCCCCAACCGGACTGTTTCTGTGGCATGACCTTGAAGCCGCTCAGCTTCCCCTGGCTCCTAACTGCATTCTGACCTTGTCCTTCGGCTCTCCCATCAATCTGTGCATGTCTCAATATTCTCGTGAAGGGTGCGTAGAGATAAGTAATTTTCTAGACAGGAGAGAACAGGTGAAGGTAAGCCACGTAATTAATGAACAGAAAGACCTTCTCAGCCTTCCAGATAGACACGATTGATGGGCAGTTGTGGGGAAAAAGACGTGAAGCCAGCGGTGAGAAGTAGAATCAATGCGAGACGATTTAAAAGACAAAATCTGTATGGGGGACCAATGAGGAGCCCGCAGAAAATATTGACAGAGGGATGCTGGGGGAGGGGAAGGCCCACGAACAGCACGAGGCCAAGGAGCACAGAGAAAGCCAGCAAAGAGGAAACAGAAGAAGAGAACTTTCTTCGAAAAAGATGAAAAGGTATCTACCGATGCAGAAAGGGTCTGGATAAATCCAGACTAGTTCACCAAAACACGGTGGAAGAATTTACTCAGATGTGTTCCTAGAAAAGAATGAGGAAGAAGGAAATATTAAAGAGGCTTATGGGTAAATTTTTGTACCTTTGTGTTAAAAATAATCACGTCCACTGTAAATATAATACTGGAATATCAGGGAAAAATGAGGGGAAATTGTCTATCATCCTAATAAGACTGACATAACCTTATTAGCATGCTGGCCAGTGCTCTGTTTTTACTGCATTCGATTTTCTTTTAACTTGGTAGTAATTTTGTATCCTGATTTTTCATTTTTTTATTATGGTATCAACAGTTTATCTGCTGGCTCTGAAAATCTTCTTTAATATAAATTTTAATGGCTGCATAATCTATAAAGGAGATAACCTTGATTTCAGAAGGGGTGTGTGTGTGTGCGTGTGTGTAGCCCTTATCATGTGCTTACTATGGAATTAGGGCTCTGCATGCATTTTCTTTAATCCTCAACGCCATTCGTCAAATACATGACCACCATTAACAAGTTCAGAGGTCTGCCACAAGGAGGCAGTAAAGCCAGATATGCAGCCACATTTGTCCAATTCCAAGTCCAAGACTTTTCCACCATGAAACTTCCCGGGTAGTTGTTGCCAAATTCGTGTTACCCTGAATTACATTGGGATTAGTATCCACATGTTGATAGTTTTCCCCTTCGTCTGAACTGACTCCCAAGAATAGCTGCCCAGAAACAGAATTATTAGGTCAAAAAATTATTTTCGCATCTTGACACATCTTGCCAAGTGGCTTTCCAAAAGGTTGAATGTCGTTTATAGTGCTGTCCCTAATGAGTAAGGGTGTTTCAGTACATCCTTGCCGTGCATTAATCATTTTTTCGAATTTTTTAAAAAAATTGTTTAATGTTTATTTATTTTTGAGAGAGAGACAGACTGTGAGCAGGAAAGGGGCAAAGAGAGAGGGAGACACAGAATCAGAAGTGGGCTCCAGGCTCTGAGCTGTCAGCACAGAGTCCGACACGGGGCTTGAACCCACGAACCGCGAGATCATGACCTGAGGCGAAGTCAGACGTCTAACTGACTGAGCCACCCAGGTGCTCTGAATGGTTTTCTTAATTTAATAGTAAAATTTCTTAATTTTCTGACAGAGTTTTTTGATATAAGTGGGCAAAGAGAAATGACAAATTACATAATGCAAAAATGCTTGACTTTTTAGTTTTCAAATGATTCCAGTACGGTAACATTTCAAGAGACCCAATCGGTCTCCATATCCCCTTCTTCTTTGCCATCAGAACCCCAGTGTTAATCAAGCATCCACCTTCCTCTGGAAGACCTCTGGACCCACCTAAACTCCACGGGGTAAATCTTAATTAGCTTAACCCACTCATGGTAATGCCCTTCCCTTACTAGGGATGGACTTGGGAAACGACCCATGACCCTATTCTGGCCAGTGAGCAGGGAATGATTCTGGGGAACGGCTTCCTTGCCACTGTTCCCATTTTTGCCAGTGGACATTAGCCAACATGAGCCAACATGATAGGAAGCCTGGAGCTACCGTTGCTATTTTGAAAGCATGAAGGAGGCCGCATGGCACACAGATCGGCAGATCAGAAAGGTGGGAAGAACACGGGTCCTTAACGATGTTATAGAACCACTGAGCCGGCCATCAGCAGAATGCCCCTCTGTGTAGACCTCTTGATTGATTTGATAGCAAATATCTTATTGTTTAAGCCTGTTGGGTCTGGGCTTTCTGATTCTTTCCTGTTCTTTGCAGCAGATGGTACCCCATCTGACGTGAGGATTCACAGTCAGAGGCCTTCCATATGTTGGACTATCATGTCTCAAGGGTCAGTTCTGGCCCATCATGAAGACTGTAGTGGAAACTGCCAGAACAACACAAGAGGCCCCAGAGGGCAATCAAATGATACAATATGGAGTGAGTGCACTCCTTTTGAGAAACCATAATTTGCAAAGGTCAGGTACAAGTCACCTACCTGGCAAACCTGAGTCATAAGAAGACCGGACAAGACCAGGAGTGATTTCCTTCTTAAAACAGCATGAGTCCCTAGCCCTCATCCAAGGTGTGAAATCTGTGATCCCTGTAAAAGGAACGGAACAAGCAGAGAATTCCAAGAAGAGGGGCCAAGTGGAATCTCCCAGTGAATGAGAAGAGACGAGGAAATAGAGCTCACACGCAGTCAAGATCATTCAGAGGTCAGGTGTCAGCTCTGGGGTTTACTGTCAGCTTAGGAAAGGTGCTTCCTCTCTAGGGGTCTTAGTTTCCTCGACTGTAAATAGAGGAGGCTGCCCTAAGTGATCATTCAGATTCATTTTAGCTCCAAAGTTAAATGATGGGTTCTACCAATGTTGAGAGGGAGAAAATAGATGACCACGCAGCGTTTACTGATACGGGTTACTCTTATTCTTATTAGAGGTATCACTAACACTAGAGAAAGTGCGAGGTTCGGTGGTAACGGGTGGATCCTCTGCGATCAGACAACGCTGGGTTCAAATACCACTGAGACATGTGGTGTTGGATAAGTCACTCAACCTCCCCCAAACTCGGTTTCCTCTCCTACTATACGAGGATAATAAAACAACTCCTTTAAAGGGCTGCCACGAGGATTACGTGAGCTAATGCACGTAAGGAAGCTTAACCCATGGTAGGCACTCAATACGCTGGTAGCTAATGTTGTTAAAAGTAACAATGACCACCAGCATCGACACGGCACGCTACGGTTTATGAAGTCAGGATTAGCACCTGGGTCTCCTTTTGTGTTCTTCCTAATATAACATGGAGTCTTCTGAGGTCAAGTTGAGTAGTCTCAGAGTCCTAAACCATAAGAAAGTGAGAAGAAAACACGCACAGAGAGCACTGCACTGGCAAATACGCATCATGTCGCCATCCCGGGTACACCATGACACTGCTCTGTACCCTGTTCCACGTGTCACTTTAATAGTTTTCTACTCCTTGGTGAGTTCAGCTCTGCCCAAACCAGCAGAGTAAGAATTTCCTCCTCCATGAAATGTCAGACTTGAGAAGATAAGGGGACATTCGTGGTGGGGCCGTTAGCTGGTGGGGTCCTCTCCCCCGATCCCCAGGAAGAGGAGCAAAGTGGAAAATCTGTACCCCAAACAGAGCCCTCTCTGGAATCCCAAGTCACTTTTCCCATGTGCACAGTTCTCAGGGTAGGAAAGGGTGTCAAAGTAGTTATCTAAAAATAGAAAAGGAAGCCATCGAAAGTCCAGCAGCATAGGTAGCAGTAAGAGATAACACAACAAGAAGGAAGGGAACGTCCGACTTTGGCTCAGGTGGTGAGTTTGAGCCCCACTTCGTACTGCCTGCAGTTCCATTTGCGCTGATAGCGAGAAGCCTGCTTCGGATTCTCTGTCTTCCTCTCTTTCTGCTCCTCCCCCACCAGCTCGCACGCTGCCTCTGTCTCTGTCTCTGTCTCTCAATAATAAATAAAGAAAATAAGGAAGAGAGCAAGTAGGTGGGCCCCCAGAGCAGAGCAGTTTAGCATCTACGGAACAGACTCGACCTTTCAAAAACTTTCCAATTCCTTTTGACAAGAAATGCACGTTACGTCCGGCTCTAGACAATTACAAACTATCTCTACCGAGTCTGGGTTTTCCATTGTTGTTTATTTTTACAGAACAGCGGCCAGCACAGCATATTAATGTACTCAGGCTCCCGTTCAGACAGAGAGAAGGCAAGAAAAGTAACGCGAGATTTCTTTGATTCCACTTGAAGTTGTTAACTGAAGGTCACAATAACCTTTTGGAGGATAAGAATAAAAGGCTTAAAAGACAAAGACATAATCAAAAGGATCACAGGGAGCGCTCCAGAGCCGACTGGAATCCATCCTTCCCTTGCTCTCTCTCAAAAACCTGAAATTCTCCATATGTCAAAGAGCACGTGCAAGGGAGAGCTGGGGGTGCTAGGAAAAACAGTTAAAGCTCCCAAATTGGAAATTACTATAATTTAAGAAAAATCTGAAATAACAAACCATGCTCTCAAAACTCCTAAATGTAGAAGGAAGAAATATCTAGACACCCTAAATGTAGAAGGAAGAAATATCTAGACACTCTGAAATATCTAGAATCAGAGAGGGGTGGGTGCCCAATAACCAGAGTCTCAGTGATGCCTTGAGTAAGATCTAGAAATCCAAGTATCCTGGAAGGATACACATCATATCAAAGAGGACGAGTGGAGGGAATCTGGGTCAAAAGACATTAGCAACAGTAATTAAGACTCTTTAGGGGTGCCTGGGTGGCTCAGTCGGTTAAGCGTCTGACTTCAGTTCAGGTCATGACCTTATGGTTTGTGGGTTCGAGCCCCACATCGGGCTCTATGCCGACAGCTCGGAGCCTGGAGCCTGCTTCGGATTCTGTGTCTCCCTCTCTCGCTGCCCTTCCCCTGCTCACATTCTGTCATTCTCTTTCTCTCTCAAATATAATAAACATTAAAATTTTTTTAAAAGACTCTTTAGAGTATATGTTCAAATTTTTAAAGATCAAGCAATGTTTCACTGATGGGAAATTTAGATCTACGGCATTAAGGAAAAAGAGATCAATCCCCTTTACCAAAAAGAAGAGGAAATGATAAACAGTTTAGGGGAACAGGAGCAGAAAACAAATTCTCTAAAAATCAAAAAAAAAAAAATTAATGTGGCATTTTCAACTTTAGAAATCTTCCACATTAATTTTGACCTAGGTGAGCTGTGGATGTCTGGCCAGAATGGAAATACATTATGAGGGGAACATAAGTAAAAGTTCATGGAAAAGTTAATAGAACGTTCTCGACTTCCCAAGAGGCCATGTTCCAAATCCATTGTCCTAGACCACAAGCTCTAGGGTGTGTTTTAAATAGCACTTAGCTTCTACTTCCCATGCAGCACCCAGAGCACATAAACACACCACACTGGGTGAGGTTTGAAAAGTTAAAAAAAAACAAAAACAAAACCCGGACATGTCGATGGGATGAAAATGTAGGCCAGACGGAAGCAAACACCTGTGCTACTCCAGGATGAGAGAGTAGGGTGTTGTCAGAATTAGTGGCCAGGCTTAAGGATCCCACTGTGAAATAGAAGCCATAAAGCAGGGGCACCTGGGTGGCTCAGTCGGCTAAACCTCCAACTTCGGCTCAGGTCACGATCTCATGGTTCGTGAGTTCAAGCCCCGTGTCGGGCTTTCTGCTGTCAACACAAAGCCGCCTTCAGACCCTGCTGTAGATCCTCTGTCCCTCCCCGCTCACATTCTCTCTCTCTCTCTATCTTTCAAAATAAATAAAAAAGAAGAAGCTGCAAAGCAAAGGTGTTTTGGGGGGGGCGGATTTTTCTGAATCCTAGAAGAATAAAGATTTGATCCCAAAGACCATACGCATTCCTCTGAGAAATGGTTCTCTCAGACTTCAAAGTGCTGTTGTGCACCCAACAAAGCATCCTTTATCTCCATCTGGAAAATGTGCTTTCACAAGAAAAATGCATCCTGAGCCCCAGGAGAAGGGTACAAAATCAGAAGCAATGGAAAACCATGATCAGAACCTGGGCTGAAACACGAGGGGACCTTGGAAACATTTCGGTCTGACTCCGTCATGTTCAACGAGAGAAAATGGAGGAGGATGGGTAGAGGCACGTCCTTACCCTCAGGTCTCACAGGAGGGACCAGAGTGCAGGGCTGGTTGAAGAAATTCGTCAGGAAAAAGTCCTCTCCAACCTCTCTTGGGAGAATTACCTGCCCCTCCCCTTCTATATATACCCCTACCTCAGCATTTACCAAATTGTAACCAAGTAAACCCCATCATGCCTTCTTTTCCGTCTCTCCCACGTTCCCCAGCGGCCTTTGGGATGAAGACTGTGTTTCACTTTTCCCTTTTAACCCAGGCCTTAAAATAAAAGGCTTCCCATTGATGCTCATGGTTAGGAGTCAGTAAGTATTTAGAGAATGAGCTGATGAACGCCAAACATGTAGATAGGAGGGTGGGCAGCCACTGAGGAGTGATACCCAGGGTACCCCCAGGACTCCAGACCAGACAAGGTGATAGTCAGGTGACGGTCTGTCCTGGTCAGACCACTTACAGGCACAGAGCACACACTGACAAAACAGTTTGTCTGGGGAAAGGGATCTAGATTCGTGAAGGTTCTGGAAGCTTCTAAGTGCACCTGAGGAGTCAGGGAGGGCACTAGACATACGCAGCCTGAGAAAGAGAAGTCTCAGGAGGGTTTGCAAATTGCATGGATAATTTTACAGAGATGCCCGAAGGGCTGCCAACAGAGAACCGAAAGGGAGTGAGCAGAACGGCGGGCCCTAAACCAGCCTCAGAAGGAGGAAGTCTGCTTTCCTCTCCTTTCCATAGTGGACGGTAGCATAGGATTCCCATCAGGGAGGGTGCGCAGGCCCCCCTGCCACTGCGACTGGAAAACCACAGCCCAGGGTACTATGATAAGGGCCCTTAAATATTTGGAGATTCAAGGACACCTGGGTGGCTCAGTCAGTGGGGCATCCGACTTCGGCTCAGGTCATGATCTCGTGGTCCATGGGTTCGAGCCCCGTGTCGGGCTCTGTGCTGACAGCCTGCTTCGGATTCTGTGTCTCCCTCACTTTCTGCCCCTCCCCTGCTTGTGCTCTGTCTCTCTCAAAAATAAATAAACATTTAAAAAAATCAAATATTTGGAGGTCTGGCTGTAAGGAAGAAGTATTAGACTTGCTGTTTGTTGCTCTCTGGCAATCTGAACTGGGAACACAAGGAAAGGGCACCCGAGGACCAGGCCGATGGCAAGCACCTGTCCAGATTCCTGCCCTGTTCCCATTGGCACAGCCGGGACCACGAGGCCTGCGTGCCTGGCTTGTGTGTTTCAAGCTCTGTCCACTCCAGACTCCCCGGGGGGTGGACTGGGGAGTCCCTGAGGGAAGCAGCTCAGGGTTCCGTGGCTAAGCGGGTCGTGCTGCTGATTCCGCTCTGACCCTAGGCTGGGTTCTCATCTTATCCTTCAGAAACCGAGCCTCCGAATTTATGCCCTCATTTCTGCATCCTTCCCACCTGCCTGAGCTTCCTAAGCTCCCCGGTACTACAACAGAGATTCTCAGAGTAAGAGTTTTTGGGAAACAGAGATTTTATTTCTGAATCTTATTCCTCACCACCACATCTCTTTTACCATCATCCTCCAGCCGTCCAGGTCCTCTCCACAATGCCCATGACCTCATGCCTTCCGGAAGGTGCTCCACTACCTGGCGGCAGCAATGCCCCCAGCACTGGGGCTCGCTGCCCTTGACACCTGCCTTGACCTCCTGGCCCACTAGCAACTGCTTGTCTCCTCCGATCTTCCACAAGCTTGTCCAGATCTCCTCCTGGTGCCTGGGACTGGGTACTGAGCGAACGGCCAGCTTTACTGAGGGGATTTTGACGACGATGATGATGGTATTCCCCTCTCCTTTCTAGAATGCCAGCCCCAGGAGGGAGCTGTTTTGCTCACAGGTGTAGCTCAAGTACCTATAACAGTATCTGGCATAGAGCAGCGGCTTCACAGATATTAGTTGTTGGTTTTCTTTTGTTCCTTGGCCATGATCCTTCCTGATTTGGTCTTTTATGCCATTGACCGAACTCTACAACCAGCACTGCCTTAGCATTACCTTGCTGCGTATCTGCCTTTGAAATCCACAGCTTCGTGGGGACGGAAAATGAATATTCATTCTTGCTTCGAGAGTCAGCAAGGGAGGGAGAAGGGGAGGTGGCTGACCCAGATGCCTTCCAAGTCTCCTTACAATTAATCAGCGACAAATTCCATATAAACTTGCCTCTACACTATTGATTCAGAAAGAAAATCAATGTCCCACGTCATTATCTGTGCCCTAAATTGGCTTCAGTAACTATCATCAGCACCCCCTCCTTCCACCCACCCGCTGCCCCTTCTGGCCAGCCATGCCCCAGTAAAGACATAGCTCTCAGGCAGTCCCATGTCTCAGCATCACTCTGAATAGGAGTGGTACTCTATCTAAGGACAGCCCACATGTAGGCTGACCCATGACATGGTCCAGGACGGTAATTGGGCTGGGTCAGTCAGGTGGTCCTCAGGAATGTGAACTAAGGCGTACTGAAAGAATGGTTCAGGGGCACCTGGATGGCTCAGCCGGTTAAGCGTCCGACTCTTGATTTCAGCTCAGCTCATGATCTCTCCATTCATGAGATCCAGCCCCATGCTTGAGCTCGGCACTGACGGCACGGATCCTGCTCGGGATTCTCTCTCTCTCCCTCTCTCTCTGCCCCTGCCCCGTGTGCTCACTGTCTTTCTCAAAATAAATAAATAAACGTTAAAAAATAAAAGAGTGGAGCAGATAACAGGGAACCTGAAGCTAAGGGAATAGAGTTGCAGCCACGATGCATCATTCTCAGGGCCAAATTATGAGGGAGAAAAAGCAGAAAAGCAACAGAGACCAGGAATAAAAAACAGAACACAGAGAACATGGGGGGAGGGGGAAGGGACAATAAGCCAACTGGAAAGGAGAAGCAGACTCACCCAGTAGCCCAGTCAGGCCAGGAGCCACCGGGTCTCCTGCTGAGGTCCCGGAACCATCTCCAATCCTGCTCTTCCTGGTGGGTGGGCTTCTGGGCACAGGTCTCCTGAGCATAAACATCTCCTTGTTTCAGGTGCACTGAATCCTTGCCACTAAACGAGCCTAATTACAACCCGTGCCAATGGGGTGGGGGGGGGGAATGCATTTGTTTCTTCTTGCCACTGTTACAAATCACCATAAATTTAGGGGCCTAAAGCAAAACAAATTTATGAGCTTCCGGTTCTGGAGGTCCGAATTCGCAAAGGGCTTTCACTGGGCCAAAATCAAGATGTCAGAAGGGCTGCGTTCCTTCTGGAAGCTATAGGAGAGAATCTGTTCCCTTGCCTTTTCTGATTTCTAGAGGTTGTCCGTCCACCTGGGCTCGTGGCCACCAGCCTACAACTGCATCGTACCAACTTCTATTCTCCTACCTCCTTCTTTCCCTTACAAGAACCCTCATGATTACACCGGGCCCTCTCAGGTGATCCAGGATAACATTCCCATCTCAAGGTCTTTTTTTTTTTTTTAATTTTTTTTTTCAACGTTTATTTATTTTTGGGACAGAGAGAGACAGAGCATGAACGGGGGAGGGCCAGAGAGAGAGGGAGACACAGAATCGGAAACAGCCTCCAGGCTCCGAGCCATCAGCCCAGAGCCTGACGCGGGGCTGGAACTCACGGACCGTGAGATCGTGACCTGGCTGAAGTCGGACGCTTAACCGACTGCGCCACCCAGGCGCCCCCTCAAGGTCTTTAACCTAAATTATATTTGTGAAATTCCCTTTGCCATGCAAAGTAACATAGTCGTAGGTTCTAGGAATTAGGACACAGACATCCATGGAGGACCATTATTCAGCCTCCCATGGGGAACAAGAGGTCCTCCCCTAAGGACAGCAAAGTAGGCTGAGCTCTCCTAATACCCACAAAATCATATGTCAGCCAACAGAGAGACACATTTTAAATGCCTGGAACAGGAAGGAATCAAGCTGGCAAACCCCCTTCTCATAAATATCTGATCAAGAATAGAGTCTTCTCCATATTCTCAATGCTGGTTTCCACATCTTACATTAACACAGGGGTTCCTGGCTGGGAGTGTGGGCTTGATTTGAAACGCCAGGTGAGAATCTCACCCTCGTTGGAACACCATCTTATTAGTATAGCGATGAATAAACAAGCCGTCTTGTGAGAGTGAGGCCAAGCAGAACCGTTAAAGGGATTGGTAGAGCTTCCCCTTCTACTGCGGTCCTTCCTCATTACGGAAATTTATTTAGCTATATTTCACTCAGAAGATCCTGTTGACAGCCCAGATGCACACTGCTGGGTAATTACAGGGAACCAAGAAATGACATGATGGGAAGAGAGTCGAATAAATGGTCAGAAAATAATGTCTGGGAACAGCACTGACTGATCGCACAGGGCTGACCCACCATGCCTGTCAGGCCAGGGGGAGAGAGGCAAAGAAAGAGGCCAGGCCTTGTCCCATTCTAGACCTACCCTTTCTAGCTCATGTTCAGGCTTCTTGTTGACTGTGGAAGGAACTTCAGGTGCCTTTTGCACTATTTAGCTGGAAAGGAGTCTTAGAGGCCTGGGAGTTCATGAAAACCAGTTGTCTGGTTTAAGAAGCAGAGATGCTTACCAAAAAAAGAAAAAAAGAAAGAAAGAAACCTTTGTTGGATTTAGATTTTCAAAAACTATGTAGGCACCAAGCACCAAACAGAGCATCTTCAGAAGCCAGTGACTCATTATTCAAATGCATCCGGGGGGAGTCAGATGCCCACCCCCACCGCTGGGTTATAGGAACCCCAAATAGATTCTGCAGCAATGACTCCACATCCTTTTGTAAAAGTCATGAAATCAGCATGATTCGAACATGGTGATTCTTTCTGATGTGATACTGAGCCATGTTTCAGACATGAGTTTCTGACCTCCTCTAACACGGTCACAACGGAATCTACACTCAGCTAAATTTAGATCACTAAAAGAGCAGATGTTTTGGTCTGAGTTATGAGGTCACAGCTCATTGAGCTTTCTATGTGGACATGTTTTGGTGACTGGGACCCAAATGCTAACACCGAAGAGTCCAAAATAGGGAATTAACTTCCATCGTCAGGGTTTCCTGGACCACCGACAATCAATACAGGTCAAGTGCAAAGTGTGCACGATGGCAGACTGTGCACGATTTACATCTGTTTTCTGTTTCTTTATGAATTCTCAGTTGCCATGGCCCTTCTCGTGTAAGTATTCTGTTTTCCAGCGTGATCAGTTTGGATGATGGAATGATGAGAAAGCATGTTGTTATAGCCAATGAGATTGGGAAGGACAGAGGAAAAGAGAGAAAGGGTATCATTTCTCACCTGTTGAAATAGCCTAAGACAGTTTCTAATATGAAGGCAGCTTGGGTGATCTGTCCCAGCCAGGAGCTGGGCTAACAGTTAAGCAGTTTAAGCAGTTTCTACAGACTCTCGAAAAAAGGAAGCCAAAAAGGAGAAAGTACACTCTCTGCTCCCAGATGGATTTATTCCGACAAGGAGGCCATACGAAAAAGGAATGAATGCATATAGTACAACCCTAAATAGGAGCACCGTGGGATGAGGATTCTATAACGGGCAACTGCACAGAAATATTGACGCTATGAGGAGCAGAGGCTTAGAAAGCAGAAAGAAGAGATGCTTCTGCTCTCTGATCTGATTTCAAATTTTGTGTCTTCAGCGAAAAACCAGCGGCACAGCCCTTATGGGCCCAGAGGACATTTAATGAAATGGCCTCTAGAACACTGAAGCTGCACTAGTTTGAGGCCAGAAGGATCCTATGAAACTCTGAGAATTACAAATACCACAGGAACGGGGTGCCTGGGTGGCTCAGTCAGTGAAGCGTCCGACTTCGGCAAAGGTCATGATCTCTCAGTTTGTGAGTTCGAGCCCCACGCGGGGCTCTGTGCTGACATCTCAGAGCCTGGAGCCTGCTTTGGATTCTGCATCTCCTCTCTCTGTCCCTCCCCTGCTCATTCTCTGTCTCTCTCTCTCTCTCTCTCTCAAAAATGAATACATATTTAAAAAAAATTTTTTTAAACAAATACCACCATAACAAGAAGCAAATATTATAGAGAAGGAAAGGAAATTGTTTTCCTACCTACAGAACAATGACTCCCCCCACAAAGATTTCCATGTTTCTTACCCTGGAACCTGTGAACTTATTAGGTTACACAGCAGAGGGGGATTCACATTGCAGATGAAATTAAGACTGCTAATCAAGTGACCTTGACCTGCTAATCAGATATCTTGGGTTATCTGGACGGGCCCAAAGTCACCACCATGTTCTTGAATGTGGAGGATGGAGAGCAGAAGAGAAGGTCAGAGTCTGGGGAAGGCTCAACCTACCATTGGTGATTTAAAGAAAAATGAAGGAGCCGTGAGCTGAAGAATGTAGGCAACCTCGAGTAGCTGGAAAAAGCTGGAAAAGGCAAAGGTATAGATTTTTCAAAGGGCCTCCAAAAGGAGCGCAGCCCTGTGAACACCCGTATCTTAACCCGATAGGATCTATTTCAAATGGACCCCTGACCTTCAGAACTGAGACGACAAATCCTTGTCATCTTTAGCCAGTAAGTTTATGGCCCATTGGCTCGGCAGCTAAAGGAAACACACACCCGCCAAGCGAGTCGAGGATCATTACAGGTGTCTGAGTTGGTCTCAGTGAGCACTGGGTACATACCTCATGCTCCCCGCAGGGCACGAAGTTTTTGAGAAATGCCAAGCAGTTGTTAGGAGAAAAGGAAACGTTTTCAGATTCCTTGATCTTAGTACCTTGACTAGTAAGCTGGGGGAGTCTGAGCCACGTGGAGGGACCACTCTAATGGAGCTCAGGAATCAACCTTCTGACCTCCAATAAGGTGCAGGCGCCTCGGCTAAGGATCGCATATTCACAACGAAGAGACTTTGTGACGTCGTGACCTCTGCTCTGAGGAAGATCTCAGATGTGCCACTCTTTTGTTTCAAAACCAGAATTTGACGTACGAAAGTAGTGGTGTGGCAGATACTGTTGGAAGTAAATCCAAAGGTCGTTCCCCCAATCTTCCCGGCTAAGGGTCCCTTTGTTTTGTTGAAGTATCCAGTCCTCCAGCAGTGAGCTTCACGGTCAAGTGCTGACTGATCTCAGCCTATCACAGTGGTCACCTTGGTGCACAACTGTCATCCCGGGCATGTGATGCAGTTCTGGCCAATGAGATAGAAAAGAATGTCTGCTTGCCTTGAAAAGAGACTCATGGAGGAAAAGAGACTCTCTCTGCCTCTGGGTGTTGTGATGAGGAGGTGATTTGTGGAGTTTCAAGCCATTATCTCCAGTTCGTGAAGGCACGAAGCTGAGACCAAGGCGATTTGGCACGGATAGAACGGTGGAAAGACAGAAAGAACCTGGGTCCTTCATGCTGCCAAAGTCCCCGAAGTAACCAATTTCGAGCTGCCCTACTTGGGTCTTCTTATTGATGAAATTACGAATCCCTTCATTTCTCTGTTGGTTTGCAACTGAAAGTATCCCACCTGATGAACAGATGGTTAATTAACATCCTGACAACATAAAAGTTAACGAGGCAAAGATGTCTATTTCAGGATTTTAAAAACTAAGCAAAAGAAAAGAGCAAATCATTGCCAACTGAAGAAAAACAGTGAGACCGTAAACATTTGAAGAAGCATTCGAATTGACCAGTAACTAACTGAATGCCAGTAAGAATAACCAGATACTATTTGTTGTCTCCAAACTGACAAATTCCATTTTTCAGCAATGGTGTTTAATACTTTTGATGGCTTAGAGAAGCAGGCGTTTCTGTGAGAGATGTGCATGTATGCATCCTTTCCGAAAAACAATTTAGTGACACAGATAACAGAGAAAAGTACTGCTGACTGGGTCAGAGATTGGAATATCCCTGGCAACACCTTTCTCCCCTAATATTTGTTTGTATTCTCTGATTTACTGGGGAGGCTAGAAGCTATCTTGGAAATATCCAGAATATGTCCTCATCCGAAGTTCAGACATGTCTGGCAAACTTCCGTGGGGCCGTCTGAAATTGAGTTTTCAAACTCAGTTTTCAAACACAGTGTCCTCAGAAGGAAATCTCCCACAAGGAAGAAAAACCAGACTCGTCAGGCAACAGGGTCTCCAAAAGGAGGAGACAACAATTCTGAGCACATCGTAAGTATGCAAGCATGTGGCCCTGTCCAGATCCAGCCACCTGGGATGTTCTGGGGGTGGGAGGGGGGATGCTACATTTGAAACCAGAGATCATCAGCACAAAGGCGGTGATAGCTCACACCCCAAGGTTCTCTGCAAGGGGGCCCCTCAGTCAGTAGAGGTTAGATGGGCGGGAAAGCAAGCCCCAGAAACCCGGAGCAGAAAAGAGCCGCTTAGCAGCACCCCCAGGGCACATTGGTAGTCAGGGTGCCCACGTGTCTGAGGGACCCAACCAAAGTGAGGCACCCTCTGAAACCTCCTTTATTTGCTAGAGAGGAAAAGGAAGCTGTACAGGGAACTCTAGTAACTCAGCTACTCAGGTAAGAGAAGGGGTCCTCAGGCCAGGCCAGTAAAAGCCCTTTTTTTTTTTTTTTTTTTTGGATGCTGAATGCTGATTTTATTGCCTTTTATATTTTGAAAATGCACACCAGTACAAATCTTCGGGGGGTGCCTGGGTGGCTCAGTTGGTTAAGCGTCGGACTTCGGCTCAAGTCATGATTTCACAATTTGTGAGTTCGAGCCTCACATCAGACTCACTGCTGTCAGCACAGAGCTTGCTTCGGATCCTCTGTCTCCCTCTCTCTCTGCCTCTCCCCTGCTCTCACTCTCTCATTCTCTCTCTCTCTCTCTCTCTCTCAAAAATAAATAAACCTTAAAACATACAAGTCTTCAGGACTATGGTGGGTGAGCGCAAGGCAAACCGCCTCCCACTTTACAGACCCTTTGCCCACTGAGTCGACCTCCTCCTGGCTTGTGAATTCTGGCGGCTTCTTGAAAAGGTGCAGGAGCACCTGTGAGATCAGCAACAGATGAGTCTCTCAATGGCCCTGGGAGGACTCGCCTCTAGAGTGCTCCAAGGCAGCCTCCTTGTTCAACCCAGTTGCAGGCATTGCTTTGCTTTAAGCTAAGTCAAAGGGGCGTTGATCTGCAGTGCTCCTCCACAAGAGATGATCCCTTTGGCCAGGACAGTTGGATATCTTACTCGAGCCGTTTAATTCTCAAAGCACACTGAGGATTTTAAGTCTGTGGCTTCACAGGTCTAGAAAGACCTGAGTGACATTCGCCAGGTCTTTCTTCATTCCATATGACCCAGCTGTTCCTCGAGAAATGTATCCTGATAACCAAGATTCACTCAAAGATCTTTGGACAAGAATATTTATCATAGCATTTTCATGATTGCAAAATATGAAACAAAAAATGTTTAAGAATTAGAGAAGGGCTGGGGCACCTGAGTGGCTCAGTCGGTTAAGCATCTCACTTCGGCTCAGGTCATGATCTCGTGGTCCTTGAGTTCGAGCCCCACATTGGGCTCTGGGCTGACAGACAGCTCAGAGCCTGGAGCCTGCTTTGGATTCTGTGTCTCCCTCTCTCTCTGCCCCTCCCTACTCTTGCTCTGTCTCTGTCTCTCAAAAGTAAATAAACATTTTTTAAAAATTTAGCAAAAAACAGAATTAGAGAACGGCTAAGTAATTTATATCACCTTCAAAAATTATATTTATAAAAAGTATTTAACACCGCGGGAAATGTTACAGATTATCCAAGGAACAACTAATACAAAGAACTCAGTGTGGGTCATGACCCTCATTTTGTTTAAAAAAATAATAATGGAAAAAAGACTGGAAGGTAAGCAATTTTGCACAGTAATTAACTCAGGGTGCGGAGATTATGTAGGGTTTTACTTTTCATTCTTTTGAGGGAGAGTTTATTTTTCATTTTTTATGTTTTGCAATTGCCTCACCATGAATGGGAATAGCTCTTGTGACCAATGAAATTATAATAAAGCTATGAGAACACTGTGTTAATGATTTGAAAACGTCTATTCAAAAATCTGATACTTCGTTTATTTTTGTAATTTTAATTCCTGTCTAGTTAGCAGCGTTAACTGTAGTATAACAGTATAACAGTGCCATATTTGTTTCAAGTGTACAATATAGTGATTCAACAATTCAATACGTGACCCAGTGCTCATCATGATAAGTGTCCTCTTCATCTCCTTCCCCTGTGTCACTTATCCCCCCTTCCGTCTGTTTGTAACCATCTGTTTGTTCTCTGTAGTTAAGAGTCAGTTGTTTGGGGTTGCCTCTTTTTCTCTCCTTTGTCCATATGCTTTGTTTCTTAAATTCCACATGTGAGTGAAATCACATGGCATTTGTCTTCTCTGACTTATTTCCCTTGGCTTTATACTCTCTAGCTCCATCCATGTTGTTGTAAACGGCAAGATTTCCTTCTTCTTTGCGGCTGAGTAATATTCCATTATGTGTTTAGTTCTCTTCTTTACCCATTCATCAATCAATGGACACATGGGTTGCTTCCATAATTTGGCTATTACAGATAATGCTGCAATAAACATAGGGGTGCCTATAGCTTCTCAAATGAGTGTTTTCATATTCTTTGCGTAAATACCCAGTGGTTCAAAGCCTATCATTTTAAAAGAAAAAAAAATAGAAGGGTGATAAAGTGCCCTGTTCAGACAGAGAACAGATTCACCACCCAGTTCTTTTCTGTTAATCAACCTGCAAGACAATACTTAAGATGATTGCACTCTGAAGCAGGCTATTTTAAAGCTATCTTTCTTTGCACGCATTTGGTACATTTCTCTAGGACTTGAACGAAATGATTTGTTCTATGCTGGATGTCTTGTTTTGTCATAAAATTTTCCTCAGAATTAGGATATTCAGTTTTAATGTGAAATTGAAATATTATTTCTCTTACAATCTTTCATTTGCCGTCATTCATGTAAATACAGCGTTTAAATAAACCTCTTTTCACGTAATGCATGTAAAACTAGATTTTGAGAAATATTTTTAAAATGCTAAAACTAAATAAAAATATTTAAGGAAGGGACTAGCTTCCAGTTTTTGACATTCCCACCTCGCAAGAACAAATGAAATGTCTGGGTCTTGAACGCGGTGTGGCAATGAAGATCTGTTGGAAGAGCGAGCTGATGGAGTTGCCTTTGCCTTGGATCCTCTGATCCATCCTGACCCTCGGCTCCGCTGGGCGCAAGCCAGGCAGTCTCTGTGGGGTGGTGGCCCAGAGGCTGCAGAGAGTGCCCTATCCCCTCCTTTCTGCCCCGAGACTGCCTGCCACTGAGCTAAGCCCGTGTCCGTCCAGCAGAGAGCAATTCAAGTCTGCCAGAGCTTGGGGGCCTCCTGGCGTCCCCTTAGCCCTATTGTCTACGAGTAAAGACCTTCAACCCCAAAGCCTTCTCCATTCCCTTCTGGACGTCAGGACCTGGTATGGACTCCTGATGGTCCCCAAAGAGCCAGGCCCTCTGGGGACCAGAAGGCCATTGAGAAACACAAGAAACATGGGACCAACCAACAGTTCTTCCGACCCCACGCTGAATTGTCACTCTGTTTTGCCTGCATCTTGCTGTCTTACCTATGTTCTCCCTGTAGGGACAGCATTCCTACTGTCTTACCAATGTTCTCCCTGCTAGGCCTTCCACACAGCCCCATAGCCAGGTCCTGTGTCACATCTCTTCTCCTCTCCCTCCCCTTCCTTCCCTCTCTCCCCTTCACACATGGACACACAAGCATACCTAAATACACACGTGCATGCACATACATACACATACATGTATATACACAGATGCATACACACATACACGTGTGCACATGCATACATATGCACATATATGTATAGGCACATAGATGCATACACCTGTATGCATATATATGCATGCACACATACAGGTAGACACGTGCATACATGCACACACATACACCAGGGCTTTGGGAAGAAGTTCCAAGTTGCCCATTATCAATTAATGAAAACCGTTTGCTTTTAAACTGTTTGATTGTCTCAGTTATTGCCTTCTACTTCCAGTTCTCCTTTTAAGTACAAAATTCTTTGTTTTTCAAATATTAATAAAATGCCCACAGGATAGTAGTTATACCTCGAGGAACCACGGATTGAGAGCACCTATAACCCATAGGGGTTCCCAGAATCTTCACTGTACCTCCAACCCCTCCATGGCCACCACCAAGGCACAGGGGTCAGACCTTTGCTGGGAGCCAGGACAGAATCATTCTGTCTCAACTCTTCCCAGAGCCCAGGAAAGGTCCCGGAAGCTCCACACACACAATGACTATTATGTAGTGGCGATTTGATCAGCTACAAGAGACCAAGGTCAACCGTGCTATTAGATTAGAAGCTCAGTCCCTCAAGGACCCTGGAGCTGATGTTTATCCATATTGATTATCCATAATGATCCATAATCATTATCCATGATTATTCTTTTGGTTCATTAACAATTCCCTGACAACAGCCTCTGTAACTTGGGAAAGAGGGTTGGGGGATCAGAGCCCCGTGCGGTCACAGGTCACTCTCCACTTGGGGGGCCACACCTCTCACATACCTGAAACTCCCTCCCACTGTCCACTTCCTTCCTGGCTGGGAACTCTGTCCTGAACCCCACTCTTCCCAGCTGTGTTTCTGACACTCTGCCTCATTCCTGCCAGCCCCCTCCCCTTTGTGGCCATATCCAGCTCCCTAAAACCCCACCGGTGGGGTTCACAGCCTTGCTACAAATGGGTTCAGTGCCGAAAACTTTAGCTGACTGGCACCTGACTGCCAGATCATCTATGACCCCGGGTGCTGCCCCCCAGGCCAAACCCAGTGAATTAGAGCCCGAGAATCTCACCTTCCTTTGATGCAAGCTTGAGACACCACCCCTTAGGAAAGGAAGTCCAGTAGCTGGGATACTTTGTCTAACTTCTGCCCCATTCCCACCTCATTTGAGGGGAGCAGCTGACTTCAGACATACCCAGATGCCAATCCTAGCCTTTGCTACTTATTAGCAGTACAATGTCAGGCAGGTACTTAACCCCTTTCCACCTCACCTGCCTCAACAAAGAAATGCCAATAACGACACTGGCTTTGTCCAGTGTCAGGGAGGTTAAAAGTAACTTAGGCAAGTATGGCATTGGGCACGTAGTAGACGAGCAAAACAAGGTCACTGCTGTTATTACCCAGCTTCAGTATATCCTCTCCTGGCTCTTCCCAGAAGTTCTGGAGACTCTAGCCATATATCCACTTGCCAGCCAGATGCAAAAACATGGCAATGACCAAAAATCGTGGGTCAGGTGTCCATACACACACTCTCCCAGACAAGCTCAGGCTTTATGCCTGCCTGTATAGGCTATCCCTGTAACTTCTCAATTTGGACTTCTGCCTGTCACGTGCTCCCCGTGACGCCTGCCATTAGCAACACCCCCCACCCCTGCAGTGGTATGCCACAGCTGTTTGTACTGGCTAGCAAGAGCTGGCCATTAAATTTCCGGGAATGTTGCTAGCCAGTTGAAATCAGCCATGGTAGGAATATTTACACCATGGAAATTGGCAATCATTACAAATAAATCTGGTTTTCCCCCCTGCCTCATGCCCCCCATTGCTGGTATATGAGCCCACCCTCTACCCAGCACTCGCTCTTAAGCATGATTTGTCTCTGCCATTCCCCCCCAGACCACACTCCTTCTACCAGCTCATGGCCCATCACTAACACCTCGTCGTAGGGAGGACTCAACAGAGGACTGGATTCAAGGGCTCCAGGCGCTTGTGACCCCCATGTGGCATAAAAAGAATCCCAGATGTGGCGCCATCCAGTAGAATAACACAAACTTTGGACATCCCAGAGGACTCCTTGCTTTGTTTACTATCCAGTCCCGTCCATCTGAGACAGCTCCTGTCAAAACAGAGGCAATAGACCATTTCACACATTAATTATGTCAGACTGCAAACCTAATGGGAAGATTTCAGAGGTTCTCCTACTGAATAAATCAGCCCTGTCAATGTTCTGTAGAAAAGACCCTGGAAAGATGAGTCTAAATGACAGTCCCCCGGTAATATTTTAATTGAGATGATGCCGTGTGACAGAGCGAATTCCATCCACGACTTTCCGTTGGCTCCCGTGTGACCTCTTCCCCCATCTTGTGACAGATTTGTCTTGCTGAACATCTCGTGGCGAATGCGAAAAACATCCCTTTTTTTCTTCTGTCATGCTGAAATCTGAATCTCATGAATTTATTTTCCTTAAAATAACAGGTGCTGCATATTCTGATCACTTCTTGCTTCACTTATATTTGGTTTAATACTCCTCTTCTAAGTAGCTCTGTGCGTTTTCTCTCTCTTCCTACCCTCCTCTGTAGTCTAGCTCTATCAGTGAAAGATTATTGCTTTGAACTTTAAGTTGACCATGGCCAGCAAAATAGCAAAGGGAGCAAGGATGCTGTTGTTTTCATGAGTATAAGTTCAGAGTATAGTTTTTCTTTTCTTTTTTTTTTTTTTAAGTTTGTTTATTTATTTTTTTTTTAATTTTTTTTTCAACATTTTTTATTTATTTCTGGGACAGAGAGAGACAGAGCATGAACGGGGGAGGGGCAAAGAGAGAGGGAGACACAGAATTGGAAACAGGCTCCAGGCTTCGAGCCATCAGCCCAGAGCCTGACGCGGGGCTCGAACTCACGGACCGCGAGATCGTGACCTGGCTGAAGTCGGACGCTTAACCGACTGCGCCACCCAGGCGCCCCAGTTTGTTTATTTATTTTGAGAGAGCCTGAGAGCAGGGGAGGGGCAGAGAGAGAATCCCAAGCAGCCTTCACACTGTCAGCGCAGAGCCCGATGTGGGACTCGAAATCATAAACCATGAGATCATGACCTGAGCTGAAATCGATATTTGGATGCTCAACCGACAAAGCCACCCAGGTGCCCCCAGAGTATAGTTTTTTTATTCTTGACACTGTCTTTAGTGCTTTAAGTCAATGAGGGTAACTTAGGAAGGTCCTATAAGAGAGTCACAGACTTAAGATGGCTTAAGGGTGATGGGGGTGGGGGCGGTGCCTGGGTGGCTCAGTCGGTTAAGCGTCCGACTTCAGTTCAGGTCATGATCTCGCAGTTTGTGAGTTCGAGTCCCGCATCAGGCTCTCTGCTGTCAGCACAGAGCTTGGAGCGTGCTTCAGATTCTGTGTCTCCCTCTCTCTCTGCCCCTCCCCTGCTCATGCTCTGTGTGTGTGTGTGTGTGTGTGTGTGTGTGTGTGTGTCTCAAAAATAAATAAACATGGGGCGCCTGGGTGGCGCAGTCGGTTAAGCGTCCGACTTCAGCCAGGTCACGATCTCGCAGTCCGTGAGTTCGAGCCCCGCGTCAGGCTCTGGGCTGATGGCTCGGAGCCTGGAGCCTGTTTCCGATTCTGTGTCTCCCTCTCTCTCTGCCCCTCCCCCGTTCATGCTCTGTCTCTCTCTGTCCCAAAAATAAATAAACGTTGAAAAAAAAAATAAAATAAATAAATAAATAAATAAACATTAAAAAAAAAAGATAACTTAAGAGAGGGATGGGTGGCCATGCCTGTCCATCCACATTTATGCAGGTCACCCACATTTATGTAGCCTGTTATGTACTAAGGCCTCTGATAGGGGAGGCTTTTGAGGTGCCTTCCCTCAAAGAATTTCACGATCTGTCTCGTAGAGAGAGAAACAGGAAAGCAGACAAACACAGTCGGGTCTGATATGGGCAGTGATACAGGTGCAGACAGAGAGCAGAGGTCGAAAGCAATCGAGAAGGGGTGATTGAGTCAGCCGGAGAGCGTATTCATTTCCCGTTGCCGCAGTGACAAGTTACCACAAACGTAGTGACTTCACACAACACAAATTTATTGTCTTGAAGCTCCAGAGGTGAGAAGTCCCAAATGAGTCTTACGGAGCTAAACACAAAGCGTTGGCAGGACTGGGCCTTTCTGAGGACCCCGGCAGGGGGAGCATCCATCCGTGTGCCTCTCAGATCCACTAGAGGCCACCCGTGTTCCCTACCCCATGGCCCCGTCACTCCTGTCTCCAGGTCCATGACCACCTGATCGCCTGCCACCTCTCATAAACAGCATTGTGATTACAGTGGGCTCCCCCAGCCACCCAGGATCACCTCTTCGTCTCAAGACTTTTCACTTAATCATATCTGCAAGTCCTTTGAACTGGGTAATGAATTCACACGTGCTGGGAAGATGGACGTCAACACGCAGCCGACCTCGGGCAGCAGAGTTCAGCGACACTTCTTCCCAGTGTCCAACAGAGGACGGTGGCGCCATTTGCTGTGTCCTGCCCTCTGCGTATTGCAAATGTGACCTGTTGCAGATACCCACCCATCAGCTTCTGCCCTTCTTCCTTCTGGAAGAGGCTTCAGCCTCCAGCTCCTCCAAGATCACAGGGGCCTGTGAGGCTGGACCTGCCCAATGGTCCAAACATTGGCCAGCAGTCCACCTTAGAAGTGGACCACCAACCACCACCTTTCTCAGGCACTACGGCCGAAGTACAAAGGGTTTCCCTTCTACAGTGGAAAATAACGAGAATAATTTTTCTACTTATTCTTATTTTTTCAATTTAAATTCAATGTATTTAACATAGAGTGTAGTATTGGTTTTAGGAATAGAATTTGGTGATTCATCTCTTACATACAACACCCAGTGCTCATTCCAATGATGCTCTCCTTAAGTCCATCACCCATAGAGCCCATCCCCCACCCACCTCCCCTCTAGCAACCCTCAGTTTGTTCTCTGTCTTTAAGAGTCTCTTATGGTTTGCCTCCCTCTCTGTTTTTATCTTATATTATTTTTCTTCCCCTTAAAAAACAAATAATCCAGTGAAGAAATGGGCAGAAGACATGAACAGACAGTTTTCCAAAGAAGACATCCGAATGGCCAACAGACACATAACAAGATGCTCCGTGTCACTCATCATCAGGGAATTACAAATCAAAACCACAATAAGATAACGCCTCGTGCTTGTCGAAATGGCTAAAACTAACAACTCAGGAAAGGACAGACATTGGCGAGGATGCAGAGAAAGCAGAAAGCTTTTGCACTGCTGGTGGGGATGGATGCAAACTGGTGCAGCCACTCTGGAAAACAGTGTGGAGGTTCCTCAAAAAGTTAAAAATAGAACTACCCTACGGCCCAGCAACTGCACTACTAGGTATTTATCCAAAGGTTACACAAATGCTGATTCGAAGGGGCACATGCACCCCAATGTTTTTAGCAGCACTATCAACAATAGCCAAATTATGGAAGGAGCCCAAATATCCATTGACTGATAAGTGGATAAAGAAGATGTGGTATACACACACACACACACACACACACACACACACACACACACAATGGAGTATTACTCGGCGATCAAAAAGAATGAAATCTTGCCATTTGCAACAACGTGGATGAAACTAGAGGGTATTATGTGAAGCGAAATAAGTCAGTCAGAGAAAGACAGATACATGATTTCTCTCATATGTGGAATTTAAGAAACAAAACAGATGAACATGGGGCAAGAGAATAATTTTTAAGTAGCTATCTGCTATTAAAACTTGTTAGTCACAAGAGATACTGAGTGATTTCTGTGAGTTATCTCACTTAATCCTTAAAAATAACCTTGGCGGCAAATACTATCTTTATCCCCTGTTCAGGATGAGGAAATTAAGGTGTAGTAAGGTTCATCCATTTGTCCAGTGCCACTCATTTAGCAAGAAACTGTACTTCAGACTTGATCCCATCTTCCTGTGGCTCTGAAGTCCTTGCTCCAACCACGACTCTGTTCTAGTGCCTTCGTCAGCTAAGTACCAGTCTAGATGTCTATTCACTAAACGATTAGAAGCAATAAAGTAGAAAAGATAAGAGCACAGGTCTTGGACCTTAGCCACATATAAAGTTAGAAAATTGGGTCAATTGCTTAATTCCTGTGTACCTCAGTTTCCCATCCAGAAATAGGAGATAATAACATTACCCTTTGAGAGAATTACCATGGGAATTACATGGGATAATATTTGTAAATATTAGGTATGTGGGACACAGTAATCAATAATTGTCAGCTATTTTACTGTTATTTAACTGGATAAATGTTGTGTCGTTGAGAGTAAAGGATAGATAGACACATCTTCTGTTCGGTGAGGACTGGACTACAGAAAGGTGTTCTTTGACATGGAACCTTCAAGTGAGGTTGGTGATAAGCATCTTGGTGCACAAGGCAGGTCCAAACACATGCTTACTCTCCTGAAAAGGGTGCACAAGGACCATGGCCATGGCAAAGAGCCTTTGTCTGGCTGTTATAAAGTGTTGACTTTCAACTCGAAACTCCCTTCTACATTTGTGCGGGAATACTGGGGCCAGAACTTGACCAACTCTGTCCCCTGCCAGCTTCCTTCCTGTTAGGCTCTAGCAGTTGGTGGGATTGAATGAAGGCTGCAAGACCACGGGAGAAGAAGGACTTTCTCTTCCTGCCCTTCATCCCAGCACCAGCAGGTCGATTCTAGAAGCAGGTGGCTCCACTTACCAGCTTGCTTTCCCCTCTCCCAGAATCTGCTCACAGAACCCTCACCTCTGTTCTCAGGAGCCCAAACCTGCTGGGAAGAACCTTCCCCAGAGACCTGAGTCCCAACTCCCACCTCCTGTGGTACCAGCACCAGTCAGGCAGTGTCTCCTCCCCAGGAGTCTGTCACTTATGTGGTCCCCATCCAAGCTTCCAGGTTCTGGAGACCTTACCATCTCCCCTTATTCTCCCAGCCCAAGAGCTTCCAGCCATTTCCTGCAAATATTGGGTTACAGGTGTGTTCTGTGCTAATATTGGGTTACATGTGTGTTCTCTTTTCACTTTTTCTGTCTAACCAACAGCTGTTGGATCAATTCCTTATAGCAAATTCTGTCTATTAAAGTAACTCATGTAGGGGCACCTGGGTGGCTCAGTCAGTTAAGCATCTAACTCTTGGTTTCTGCTCAGGTCATGGTCTCATGTTTCTTGAGTTCAAGCCCCACATTGGGCTCCATGTGGAGCCTGCTTGGGATTCTCTCTCTCTCTCTCTCTCTCTCTCCTCTCTCTCTCTCTCTGCATCTCTGTCTCTCCCTCTCTCTCTGCCCCTCCCCTGCTCACTCTCTCATTCTCAAAATAAATAAGTAAACCTAAAAACAAAAAAGTCACTCATGTGGATTCCATTTCCTGCCTAGACCCTGAGAGATAATACACACACACACACACACACACACACACACACGCACATGCACACAACACGACACGCTAATGTCCAAACACTGTTCATGGGCATTTGTGTAGATACAGACTCACGCATGCTTTCTATATGCAAATTCACGGCCCTTTCCTTACTATGTTCCAGCCCTGCACCTGCTCTGTTGGCCCTCGTTGACACTCTATCCTTTCCAGATCCTAAAATGTTTGGGAAAGAACAGTGACAGAGTTCTAGATGATGCAAAATCTTTTCCCTCTTATAAACCTAAACGTCTGTTCGATGCTTCTATAGTCAAACACTTATAGGCCAACTCTTCTTAACATCAGGCATTCGTGATGGTAACATTTGTTAAAGTCTTGCTAGCTCAAGTGGGAAATGTTAAGCAATTCAATGATAGAAAAATTCCCAATTGAAACTTTCACCAGTTCCTTCATTTATTCAACATACATCATTTTCCACTCGGTGCCCAATACTTTTCTAGATCCTTCAGAGACAGGAAATAATAAGACAAATAAAGTCACAGCACTCATGGAGGGAAGGACGGGGAACAAGGGATGGGGAACTGGCATATTCACAGACTTGCAGCAGGGAAGAGAGGTGTGTGAGGCGACGTTAGGCGATAGAACAGGGGCTACATGGAGGGCATCTGGTTTCGGGACCCTGCCTTGACCACTTACCGGCCCAATGACCTTGGGAAAGTTCCTAAACACTGTCTGTGCCTTCCTGTTTCCTCTCTTTTACAAAATGGGGGATAATCATAAATATTCTTCTTCAAAGGGTTGCTAGGAAAATTTAAGAAGAAAATAAATAGTGCTTGACACGGTGCGGGCTGGCTGTTATTCCTATCAACATAAACACAGCTCCTGCAACCATCAACACCATCAGTAGAGATATTGCTCAGAGGGGCTCATTTGCCCTGAAAATCTGACTGTTAATCTGCCAGGGGACCCCAGAAGGGCCAAAGGCACTACCTGTTCCACCCCTCTGCTTCCCTGTCACCATTATAGGGTTATTTATTGGAGCGAAGACATTTACCTAATAGATGCATTAAATCACTGTTTGGTCATCTGGTGTCTAATTAATTTATTATGCAACAGTTTGCCGAAGGAATGAGGATTTATGGGGCAGAGGAGCCTGTACGTGGCCCGGAGAGAGGTCAGGGGGACGAATAGCAGAAGGAGGACCGAAAGGGGACGCGAAGCGGCACCAGAAATGATTTCCTCCCGCTCGGCAGGGCTGGCCCTGTGTGTGTAACCTGTGCTTGCCATAGACTTTCACACAAGACTTATGAATCACCCTGAGTACCTCCTTCGGGTCATTTACTTCCCTCTATCAATTATGAGCCAAGCCAGCCACAGCCTGATTTAACCAAATCGCTTTTTCCACCCCCCACAGCGCTGCAACCCTCATCATCGTTATCGGTGACTGCCGGGGCTCCATCCTTCCAGGGAGGGAGACGAAGAAATAATGCCCACGTCTTGAAATAACCTTTCCAGGTACATTTTTTCTCTGGTCCTGATGAGCCCGCAGGAATCACGAGCCTCATCTCCGTATCTCCTAAAGCGGTCTCGGCAGAGCCAGAGACAGGCAGTAGCTCTCCCCTTCGTCAGCTTAGCGTCCCCAGCTTGCTGCTAAGCATTGCTTCTAGGGGTTCTTTATCATCTTAATTGCATCTTGCATGCCCACCTTTCCTGCTCGAGGAGCTCCGGGTATTAATCACCTCCGAGTCACTTGTGGGGGTAATGTCGAGGGCTTTATCTTTTGCTCTGTCACCAACATAGGCATACGGGAGGTCGCAGGCAGGCAAACAGCTTCCTCTTCGATCACAAGCTTCCCCAAATCCTAACCACTCATGACCCTGGAGGAAAACTTCTGGCCCTCTCCTCTGGGTAGCCATTCTTCACCCTAGTGTGTTGCTTCCAAGGCCAAATTCATCAACGTCCGTTGTAAAATTAACCAACCGCCGATGCTTTGTTAACCCTCGGCCCGCACCATCCACAGAGGTGAATAGACAGCAAGCCACAGAGCAGTAGTTCCATCAGGCCCGGCACACGTTATCATGGCCTGGCTCTCGTTAACCAAACGCAAAGTCTCAGGCCCCACCAGGACCGACGGAACAATCAGGACCTTGGGTGGGACACCGCAGTCTGTTTGATCAAGCTCTCCCCTGGGTGCCTGAAGCACACTGGAGTTTGAGAGCCACTGCAGAACAGTGCTCCGGAGGGAAACAGGACTGCCCCGCGACGCAGTGAGGATGCTCCCCCCCCCCACCCCCCGCCTTTGGTTGGGTCGCTTTGCTTTGCACCTAAAAGTGGGCAGATAAGTGTCACGGGGTTCTCGTACCCCTCTGAGGTTCAGCGTGGCCATCCTGACCCACCCTCCCAGTTGGAATCAGGTGCGTGCTTCGGACCTCACCACCTCCCATGGGTATTGCTTCGAGCTCCCACCACTGGACGGTGGTGGCTCCTCCCACTAATGCAAGCTCTTCGAGGGGAGGAACATGTTTGTCACTCAGCATCTAGCCACATGTCTGACGTTTACTGAGTGAGTGAATCAAGGGCACCTGGCTTGGCTCAGTCGGTTAGGGTCCAGCTCTTGGTTTCAGCCCAGGTCACGACTCCCATTTTGTTGAGTTCAAGCCCCACGTCAGGCTCTGTGACTGACAGTGCAGACCCTGCTTGGAAATCCTCTCTCTCTGCTGCTCCTCTTATCCTAGCTGCTCTCTCTCTCTCTCTCTCTCTCTCTCTCTCTCTCTCAAAATAAACTTAAAAAAAAAATAAAGAAAAAAAATGAGTGAATCAAAGATGAATAAACGTGCTCAGAATATTCCACTGGGATTGGCAGGGTTTTGTCTTGGAACCCCCTTCTCACCCCAAATACCTCTTATTTGTTCATGTCCTCTTTGCCAGAAACCTCTGGGAGGTGGTTTTACATCACTCGGGCCACGCTCCTCAGCAAAGTTCACATTCTGCGTCTTCTAATCAACCCACCTTCGCCTAATCTCTGAAATAAGTGACTCGTCCTTTCCTTTTGCAAAGATATATTAAAAACCTGCCCTCTGATGTACTTTGAAGCTCATTGTTTTACTGTATGATGTACAATTGCTAAGTGGGGGGTATAATAAAGCCATTTCCATTAAAATTTTTCCGTATTTCTCCTCCTGCAAAGGCAACAGCTCTTCTCCCTCACTAATTGCCCCTCGGGAGAGGGATTGGAAAGCTTGGCCTTAGGTCTCCTTAGTGAGGTGTTTTTAGCATTTCCGTGATCCACGCATAAAACAAATACAAGTGTGTGAAGATGTTATCGCTAATGCTGAGACCCTCCTCATAGACCAAGCAGTAGGGTTCAAGGATTGTGCAAGAAGAAACCTCAGGGATGGGGATGTGCCCAGGAATGGCCCCACTATCGCACCCATACACTGCCCACACTCTCTAACACACTTTCAGGAACTTTGTCTAAGACGCTATGTAGGCAGAATTCTTAGATGGCTCCCAAAATTCTATTGTCCCTGGGTGGACACACACCTCCCAGTCATTTGACCAAACGATAATCTAAGTACTTCTGTGAAGGGATTTTTGCAGATGGAATTTAGGTCCCAAATCAACTGACCCTAAGAAAGGGAGATTACCTTTGGTGGGCCTGATCTTATCAGGTAACCTTAAAAGTGACAGGACTACTCTCGGCAAGACAGAGTTGAACTGTGAAGGACATTCTCCACTGCTGCGTTTGAAGATAGAGAAGGCCACAAGGTAAAGGATGCAGGTGGCCACCAGCTGGGAGGCAGCAAGGACATAGGACCTCAGTCCTACAGCAACAAGGAACTAAATTCTACCAACAACCTGAATGGGCATTGGAAGAGATTCTTCCTTAGTCGAGCCTCCTGATGAGACCACAGCCTGGCTGGTACCTTGATTTTAGCTTTGTGAAACCCTGAGCAGAGAACCCACATATGCTGCCCCCAAATTTCTGACCTATAGACTGAATTCATCAATGCGTGTTGTTTTAAGCTGTTAAACGTGTGGTTATTGTTAGACAACAATAAGAAACGAACACAGATGCTAATAGATAACGCCCCCTCCTTTACCCTAAAAGGTAAGTCTGCCCTACCATGTAGATAGCCCAGGTACTCCATGCCTACCTCTCAGCCCCACTGCCATTTTTAACCTTGCCAAAGAAGGTTCCAGAAATATAACACTCCCCCCACTAGAACAGAGGGCAAACACATGTGTAAGGGCAGGAAGAGGCCAGGCTGTTCTGTGACAGGCAGTGTTCCCCACAAGGTACCCACAAGCCAGTGTGTACGTGCCTTGCCCCTGACTGTGGATATCACGTGCTTTTTGGAAACCATTATTTGTATGTCTCACGTCGTCTAGCACATAACCTCTCACCCTCACCGCAAAGCCATTCTGTACTCAGTGCCCTGAAATCTCATAGATGGTGCCAACCACCTTGTGATTTCCATGACCCTCCAGCTGTCTGCTTTGTTTTATTGGCCATAATAGGTGGCCTGAACTTGCTACCCCACCGCAACCCAGACAAGCCCTATCCTTCAAATTTCTTCATGGGCACACTGATGGAGAGCCATTCCTGGTCTCTCTGGCTGGACTCTTCGTAAACTACAAGGCCGAGTTTATAGGCTAAATGTTCAGCAGAAATATTCAGCTCAAGCTGAGCCATTCCCTGCAGGGCGATTACAGGGAAAGTGAAGCGTGGTATCTTTTTTTTTTTCTTTTTAACTTTCTGGTCTTCGGCAGTTAACATTTAATGCAATACATCACCGTGAGTCGCTGGGGGAGGCTCTCCCACAGTACTCATGAGCTTATTAAAATGAACACAACTGTTCTGGCTCATCTAAATTGTAGAATGATGACAAAAATAACAACGATAATAAATCATATATCCACCTCAGCCTCTCTTCTGTAATATTTCAGCTTGTCCTCCATGGATCCTGCAGAATAGGGACGAGAACTTGTAACTGGAAGGGACACCTGGCACCCCACCCAAGGAATGCCCTTCTCTCAGCTCAGGATATCTCCCACCCGGGATGCTCTGCCCTGTACCTAAGGAGCAGGAAAAGGTTAGTATTCCCCTCTGCATCCCCCAGTCAAGCACTTGGCCTCTATTTTTTTTTAATTGAAGTAGAGTTGACCCGCAATGCTACATTATTTGCAGGTGTGCAATATAGTAATTCACCTTCCTCGATACAACACTCACAGTAATAGCCACCATCTTGTCGCCATGCACTGCTATTATAATACCATTGACAATATTCCCTATGCTGTGCCTTTTATTCCCGTGACTTATTCATGGCATAACTGTAGGCTGTCCCTCCCACTCTCCTTGCCCTCCCCCACTCTGGAAACCGTCAGTTTATTCTCTGTATCTATGGGGCCATTTCTGCTTTTTGTTTGCTTGTCTTTTAGATTCCTCCTCTAAGTGAAATCTATGGTATTTGTTTTCCTCTGATTTATTTCACTTAGCATAATTCCCTCAGGGTCCATCCATGTTGTCTCATTCTCTTTTATGGCCGAGTAATATTCCACTGTGTATAGACCACATCTTCTTTATCCATCCATCTATTGATGGACACTTGGGTGACTTCCATTGGCCCCTACTTTTGGAAAGCAAATAATCTAAGAAGTCGTTCCCAAATTTTGTTGCACATTGGAATCACCTGGGGAACCTTTCAACAACAACGACACCTTGGCTCCCACCCAAGTATTTGAGGAGATAATCAAGAAGGTAATGACCACCAGCTGATCCTTGAGCTGGACCTGGGCCATCAGAGGCCGTCCCTAGCACTTATCCTGTCCTGGTGACAGTACGCTATGCTTACCACTCCCATGGTGGGGGCTGTTCCAAGGACATAGCCTTGAGAGAGTATGATGTTGCTGAGACCATCTGGATGATATATATGACTGAACCCAGTTAAGGCCTGTCTAGAAACTTTAAGGACTCGGCTGGTGGATGTGGAGGTCTACTCGGCAGGACGCCCCAGACAAGCCTCAAATGTAAGTTTCCTTGCTCATTCAACTGGCCACCTACCAATCTGGAGTGTCTGCCTTTTTCTGTGGTTTCTCCCTGGTCTCCCAGGAAGGGGCTGGTTTCAGACGACACCTGAAAACTCCTAAGTAGGTTTTGAACAAACGCCAAGACATTCTGATTTCATCGATCTGAGTGTAACGCTGGACCAGGGGGTTTCAAAGTTCCCAAGTGACTCCAATGTGCAGTCGAGTGGAACCACTGGCCTGGTCGTTCAGATAGCCTTCATGTTGGTGCGCCTGCGTGGCTCAGTCAGCTGAGCATTCAGCTCTTGATTTCAGTTCAGGTCATGATCTTACAGTTTGTGAGTTTGAGCCCAAGTTGGGCTCCAGGCTGACAGCATGGAGCCTGCTTGGGATTCTCTTTCCTTCTCTCTCTGCCCTTCCCTGATTGTGCTCTCTCTCTCAAAATAAATAAACTTAGAAAAAAAGAAAGAAGCCTCCATGTCAAGGCTTTACCACTTACAGGTGGACCACTTGGAGCAAGTCACTTATTCTTTCTGTACTTCAGTCTCCTAATCTGTAAAATGGGTATGATAATGGCACCTACCTCATAGGTATGATTAAGTGAAAGAATGCATGCCTGTAGTTTACCAAGGTGCCAAGCACTATTAAGTAGGCAGCGTGTGTTGATTATTGGCATTCTAATTATCATCATCCTTATGATTTCTCTTGGCCTCTCTAGAGATCATAAAACCAGAGAATCTTATGTTGGCAAAGACTTGAGGGGTCATCCGCGTTCGGGAACTGCTTTTTAAAAATCCCGGGCAAATGATCTGGTTTTGACTTTCAAGCACTTTCTCCACCCAGTGGAAATTGTCCTGATATTTAAATTCCCACATAGATGTTCTGAAGGCACGGTGTAGGGGGTAAACAAAGTTGGTAGCATAGTAAAGCTTCATTCATTCGACAAGCATTTAGTGAACATCCATGCTAGCCCGAGTACTGTGCTGGGAACACTATGTGAGAGGCACAAACTCATAGTTCACTTCGTACAAACTCCTCACTCTTGGTCACCCCAGAGCCAGTTAAAGCTGAGGAGCCCAGCTGATCACTTGTAAACTGGTTGTTTTGCTCGGGTTTTTCTGGTGCCTGGAACCCTCACAGCCCATCTGCTGTCTGGACTTCCTCCTCCCCACCCTCCACCTTCCCCCCCTACCTTGGGATCTGTTTCTTCTCACTGCTCTCCCCTGCCCTGTACCTCTCCTTCCTTTGTGCTCAGATCAACTGTGCCATTCAAAAATCCCAACTCTTGTGCCTTTCCCAATATTCTTCCTCTGCCTGTCTTCCATTCGGTACCCATACAACTTGTTAATCGTGGCCACCCAACACGTACCTGCCTCTTTCAAAACAACTCTTCTGAATGCTGGTCTACGATTTTAATTCTTGTAAATTAATAATCAACATTTGAGGGGGTTCACTATAATTCTGTTCCCCTTCCTAATAAAATGTCCCAGGGCAGTTGTCTATATTTGGCTCTCCGCTTTCTTCTTCATATTCTCCTTCTAAACCTTCTACAATCAAGCTTCCCCCCCTACCACACCACCAAACTCCCACTCACCTGTGCTACTAAGGGGCCCCTGCAGTATTGCAATCGATTCTGAAGCTAACCACATGGAGTTAGTGCAGACCCCACCAGTTAAGGGCTCAGTCCCCCACACGACGGCTGCAGGTCCAGGGGTCCCCGGGACCCCTTTCTGACCAATTTGCTACAAATTCAGATGTTCCACAGTACTCGGTGTTGATAATTCACTAGGACTCCCAGCACTCTAGAAAGCACTATACTTCTGATTCCAGTTTTATTGCAAAGGATCCAAGTCGGACAAGCCAAATGAAGAGACACGTAGAGCCAGGCCTGGGAGGGCCCTGAAAGCAAGCTTGTGAGCCCTCGCCTGTAGAATCAGGGTAGGTCGGCTTCCCAGCGCGTCGATGCGTTCGCCAACCAGGAAATTCTGCTGAGCTTCCGTGGTAAGCAGGGTTGATTGAATCACTGGCCACATGATTGAACTCAATCTCCAGCCACTCTCCGCTCCCCAAGGTCAGGAGATTGGGTTGGTATCACGTGGCTCAAAGCCCCGACTTCTGATCACGTGGTTGGCCTTCCAAGCATGGCCAACCCCCATCCTGAGTCATCCTATTAGACTTGGCTGCACATGGCTCTGTTTTCCACAGGGCAGCCAGAGTGATCTTTCTAAAATGGAGTTCAGACCACACCACCACTCTCCCGCCCTAACTTTCCTATGATTTCACATCATACTTGGAACCCCAAGTCCTTCCACCACTGGACCTGGCCCGCTGCCTCTGTCTCCATCCTCATAGCCTAATACTCTGCCCTGTGCTCCTCCTGCTCCAGCCACACCGCAGACTCCTCCCTCGTGGACTCTGGGCTCGCTGTTCCTTCTGCCGGGAGCACTTCTGCACCTCGGCAACGTCTCACTCCCTTCCCCCCCTCAAGTCTCCGCAAAGTCACCTCTCCAAACGTTGACACTCCTTCCTCAAGAGCAGACACCACCCCTAGCATCTGCTATCCTCTTGCCCTCACCACTACTTATTTATTCTACGTGTATTCATTTTTGTTGATGTTTGTATTTAGTATTGGGAGTGTATATGAGTCCACTCAGGCTGCCATAACAAAAAAATACCACGGACTGGGTGGCTTACACGACACATACTTATTTTCTCACAGTTCTGGAGGCTGAAAGTCTGAGATCAGGGTGCCAGCACGATCAGGGGCTGGTGAGAACACTTTGTCTTGCAGATGGCTACCTTTTTGCAGGTACTACAAGCAAGTACCTGTTTAGCACCTGTTTTCACTTGCTGAAAGATATCCCAAGAGGATTTTCACTTTTACGAAGGAAGGAGGAAGGAAGGAAGGAAAGAGGAAAGAAGAGAGGAAAGAAAGGAAGGAAAAAAAGGAAAGAAAGGAAGAAAGAAGGAAAAAAGAAGAAATGGAAAGGAAAGAAAGGAAAGAAAGAAAAGAAAGAAAAAAAGAAAAGAAGAAACAAAACACACAAAAAAGACCCAAAAAACCCCCACGTTATTGTACTAAAAGTAGGTCTTCCATTAAGTGAAGAGGGAGCGTCCGACTTCAGCTCAGGTCAGGATCTCACGGTTTGTGAGTTCAAGCCCCATGTTGACGGCTCAGAGCCTGGAGCCAGCTTCGGATTCTGTGTCTCCGTCTCTCTCTCTGCCCCTCCCCCACTCATGCTCCTTCTCGGTCCCCGAAAAGTAAATAAAAACGTTAAAAAAAAAAAAAAAAGTTTTAGAATGAAGAGGGGTAATGGAAATTTTCAAAAACAGGATGTCCTTCACTTTGTGCCACTTCAGCTTATGAACGGCTTTAGAGGAATGCTGTACTTTCAGACAGCGGGGGAGCCCTGATCTAGGCGCCCATGGCTCTTTCGAGTTGACACCTGCAATTAACCATCGGGGAGGAGAAGGTTTAATCAGCTGCCAAGAATTCTCTTCCCCTTAGCCCCTCCTTCTTCCTGCATCTAAGCTTCTGCAGCTATCTTATAAGCCTGAGAACCAAAGCTCTAAGAATAATGGATTAAGAAGCTAGAAAGGGTCTAGGTTTCTGATGCTTCGTAGAGCCTTCAACCGCCTATTTCCAGATTTCTCATTACGAGACACAAAAATGTCTGAACGCTGACGTCCCTGTTTTCTTTTAAGTTTTCTGCGGTGTGCAGCCAACTAAATTGTTCACGTTTATAGGGCTAGACTTTAGGGGCCCGTAACAATAGCCTGGAGTCCTTCTTTTTGCAACTCCGTGAAGCATCTTCATGCAGCAGGGCTGCATTTCACGTCAGCCTAAATGTTCGGGAGGCTGTAACCATATATATATCAGCGCTCAACCCGCCAGACGGGTTCCACTCGCTGCGGCCTAGCTCTTTTGGCTCCTTCCGAATATTTGTACACCACAGAGCACTATCAGCCACAGACAAAACTGAGAGGCCACCCAGGGCCCACGTAGAAAGAGAACCCCAAATGACTTGTTCAAAAACAGTACGATAGCAAACAAAGATCTGAGACTCCCGTTTCTGTGACATCCCCAGATCGTTTTGGAATTTATCAGAAGCACTGGGAAGATGTAACACTGGGAGAGCAAAAGCTAAGGACTTGCCCAGCTGGCCAGGGTCTCCTAGAGACAAACCCCAGCTATTTCAATGCTTGCACACGGCTGTCCCCATTTGGGATTTCTGCCCCTCTGGCCGGGGGGCTGAATCAGAACTAAAATTATGCTTTGACCTTGACTCTAAGGTGTAAGCTGTGCTTCCCACAGCTACTACACGGGCAGAGAGTGACCCTCCCAGTTCTACTTCTTAAGACACCCTGGGAGGACGGGCGTGGCTTAGAGTCCAGTCCACCCTTAGACCTTGCAGGACCCAGATCTGCCAGTGCAGGGGAAGGGTGCTGGCCCTTTATGCCACAGTCCCCTCCATTCATTCCTGCTGATTCAGGGCTCAGTCAGAGCAGAGCCCCCAGACTATCGACGCATGCATACACGCACACACGCGTACATTAGCTATAGGAATCTGACCTTACGCAATTGTAGGTGTCGGTGAGATGGTCTCTGTAAAGCTGTTCCTCTGCATCTGATGCTGGAAATTGCAGCTTGCAGCTCAGAGAGCCTGGAAGGGAGAGACGATGCAGAGTGCTATGGACTGAATGTGGGTATCCCTCAAAATGCGTATGTGGAAACCTAATCCCCAATGCTTCCCCTTTGGAAGGTAATTGTGTCAGGAGGGTGGAGCCCTCGTGAATGTGATGAGTGCCCTTGTAAGAAAGGGCACAAGGAAGATGTGAGGCCACAACAAGGAGGTGGCTGGCTATGGGCCAGATAGAGGTTCTCACCAGAACCCAGCAATGCTGGTCCCCTGATCTTGGACTTCCAGCCTCCAGAGCTGTAAGAAATACACGTCTGTAGCTTAAAGCCCCCAGTCGATGGCATTCTGTCATAGTAGCCTGAACGACGACAGTGGGGGACATTGAGGACAAGCCAGAACCCACAGGACAGCTTGAAACGCAACCTCCATGAGGATGGGGTACCCCACAGGACTCAGAAGCGAGGCCCCTTTTTCATGGAGCCACACACCCACCCATCCCGGTGTTGGAAAAGCTGAGTGAAGTGTCTGTTGGCCAGGGTGACATGAGCCAGCAGATAAGTGATCACGTGGAGGGGTTGCCGTGGCGTTGACTGCCACGTACAAAGACAATATGGATGCCCCCCAGTCTTATGTAAAATGTCTCTGGGGCCCACCCTAACTGGAAACATGCAAGGAAGGGAATTCTGGGACAGGTAGTACAGCCCAGCCAACCTAACACACGACGAAGCCACCACACTTGCTGAGAGCAGCTCCTCCCTGCAGGACTAGGTGGGTCTCCAGCAGAGGCAACCCCCGTGTCCTTGTGTTCCCACATTCCTCTCCCATCTGGCTCCCTCTCGCTTCCTCTCCATTTTCTCCATATTCTCTGAAGGCCATAGTGCCAGATGGTGGGAGTGTCTCAGAAATCGTTAGGATCGAGAAGAGGGACACTGTAGACACCCAACTGGGTTGTGGGGACCCCTGCTCTTCGGTGGGATAGAAACCCAGGGTGCAGACCCCGCACCCAGGGCTCTGTACCCTCCTACTCCAGTCTTGAATAGGCTTGAACTACTCTTTATTTCCTTCCTCTGGAGCCCCCCCAAAATGAAAGATAATAATTTTACTTTCTCATATTTGGACACCTGCTTACTCAGCATTGAACAAATATTCTGGAAATGGAGGTGGTTTCTTCCCTTCTTCCCAAAAGGGGGCAAGTATCTTTTTTTTTTTTAATTTTTTTTTTCAACGTTTATTTATTTTGGGACAGAGAGAGACAGAGCATGAACAGGGGAGGGGCAGAGAGAGAGGGAGACACAGAATGGGAAACAGGCTCCAGGCTCTGAGCCATCAGCCCAGAGCCTGACACGGGGCTCGAACTCACGGACCGCGAGATCGTGACCTGGCTGAAGTCGGACGCTTAACCGACTGCGCCACCCAGGCGCCAAGGGGGCAAGTATCTTAATATCACCAGAAAACTTTAACAGATTCAGAGAAAGTGCTGTGTCTCCCCTAAGATGAATCGAAATCCAGATCCTATACACATTTTCCATGGATACAAATCTCAATTGTTCACCACCTCTCTCATTGATCGTAATCAAAAGATAAAAGGTACAAATTTTCACAAGAAGGGTTGGCCCTCAAGCAGAAAAACCTGTTTTCCATGGTGATGCTCTGTTAAGGGACAGTTCAGAACAGGGACCTGAAGAAAGTAGTTGACTAGAGCTGTTGAATTTGAAACCCCTACCACCCATTAGAATGTTGGGGGACTTGGACACCTTTACAACGACTTCAAATGTTGGAGGGGATGAGTCACCCTAGTTGTTACATAAGTGCCATTTCTAGCCAGGCAGCTGGCTCCATAACTATACCTACCAGGAAGAGCCGAGGAAGTGGACATGAGTTTTATTACTGACCCTGAACTGGGGAAGTAGAACTTTCTTTTCCCAAGTAATTCAAACTTTTCTGAAGCATGACTGAAGAATGAGTTATTCAACACGTGGATTTTCCTCTCCTGGGGTCAATGAAATACTCATTAGAACAATGGTTCACAGCCTTGACCACAAGTTAGAATAACCTGGAGAGCTTCTCAAACAATACTGATGCCAGAGCTCCCCACTCTCCTGACATTCTGATTCTATCCATTTCAACTGGGGCCCAGGCAATGGAAGGTTTTCAAAGCTCCCCAGATGAGTCTAAAGTGCATCCAACATGGAGAACCATATGCTTGAGGCTCTCTCCTAGTTAAACAGTTTCCACAGGTTGTCTGGTAGGAGGAAGGTCTGCACTGCCCATGCTTCTATTTACTGAGTGTTTGTCATGAAGCAGCAGACTGAGGACTTTCATTCAGTTATCTGTCTTCATCGGTCAGCAACCCTGTGGAGTAGATGCCATTTCATCCCCGTTTGGTAAATGAGGCAACTGAAATATACAAAGGTTAAATAGTCGCCCCAGTTTGCACAGCTGAAAAACACGGAGCTGGATGCGAACTCCAACCTGCTCACCCAAACCAAGGCTGTTACCCTGGATTGTAGCGCCCTCCCCATCACTGGGTAGCCCTCCGGCTACTAAAATGATGCCCGGTTGTCCAATTCTCACCCCCTTCACAGAAGAGGCAGAAGCAAGGACAGAAGATAAATGGACCTCAAAGGCTATACTTTGGAGGTCACAGGGAAAGTTTGTAGAGTCTCAGTGCTGGTGGAAACCTCCAAGGAGACTCAGTTCAACCACTTCACTTTAGCGATGAGGAAACGTAAATCCAGAAAGATGAAATCCTTTCCGAGGCTAATAGGCAGGTTGACTTCGGAGTGCCATCTCCCAGTTCCAGGTGAGGTGACTTTTCCCTGCATGATTTAATTTCCTATTGGTCAGCTAGTAGAGAGGAAACACGTGCACGAGCCAGGTGAGCTCGAACTTGGTAAATGTGAGTTGTAAGCCAGGAGCTCAGGGCAGGAAGGGGCTTGCTTGCTTGTGGCTGGTGAGATTGGGCAGAACGTCATGGCACAAGAGGCTTTCGACGTGAGCCAAAAATCAGGTAGGCTTTCTGTCTGCTGAGCTGAAAGAAGTAACACGCCATAGGGAGGGAAGTGTGTCAGCAAAGGGGTGCCTGGGTGGCTCAGTCGGTTAAGCATCCGGCTCTTGGTTTCCCCTCAGGTCATGATCTCACGGTTCAGGAGTTTGAGCCCCGTGTCAGGCTCTGCACTGACAGTGTGGAGCCTGCTTGGGATTCTCTCCCTCTCAAAATAAATAAATTCACTTAAGAAAAAAAAAAAAAAGAGGGGCGCCTGGGTGGCTCAGTCGGTTAAGCATCTGATTTCAGCTCAGATCATGATCTCGCGGTTCGTGAGTTCCAGCCCCGCGTCGGGCTCTGTGCTGACAGCTCCGAGCCTGGATCCTGCTTCGGATTCCGTGTCTCCCTCTCTCTCCGCCCCTCCCCTGCTCGCACTCTGTCTCTCTCTCTCCCTCAAAAATAAATAAACACTAAAAAATTTTTCTAAATGAAAGAGTGTCAGCAAAGGCAGGAAGAGGGGAGATTTGTTCTGGGAACATAGGGTGTGGTCTGCATCATCTGGAGAAGTTACAAGAGACAAGACCGGGAGGACAAGCCAGGGCACCGTCTGAGGGGGCCGTACTCTGATCCACAGGCAATAGGGCCACGGTCACTGTGTTCTGTGAGGAATGACAGCTTCAGAAGCAACAGGGCACGGACCGAAGTGGACGAGGACGTGGGTCGGAGACAAGGTAGCGGGAAAGGGGAGGCAGTGGGGGTGAAGGGGGTGGGGGGAGATCAAAAAGCCACGATGGGGAACTGGCTGATCATAAAGGAAAGGAACAGATGTGAGAGAGAGACACCAACCCCAGGGGCTGATGGAACTTCCTTATGCTAGGCCTCACCCCATAACAGAACCTAGAATAAAAAGAGAGGGTAGGATGACAAGGCCCTTCTGCGGTTCACTGAAAATCTACTTTCCAAGGAGAGAGCTCAGTGGGAGAGAAAAGCCCTGGGAGCGTGAGAAGTAGGACAGGTTGCGAGGCCGTGAGGCAAGAGGGAAAGACCACCGGAGATGAGGTGTGAAGGCCGAGGGGCAGCTGTGACTAAATGATCTGCACGGAGACAGTGAAATTTCTGGGGGGAATGTCATGAACTCGGGTATGTGGAACCTTCTTGAATACAGCATATTCCACACCATCAGTTGAGCTCGCAAAAGGAGACAGAATTCCATTCGGGTGGTTTAGCTGGAGAGACTTGGAGGGAGGTGTGGCCAGAGCTAAAGAAACCTGTCTACAGGGACAAGCAAGCACAGACAGGAGCAACAGGGTGGCCTGAGGAGAGGGCTGTGGTCACAGAGAGGACGGTCATGTCACAGCACAAGGATGGGCAGAGGAGAAGCACGCGGACCTCTGTCTTCTGCCCCACTGCCCCGCCCCTGCACGCTTCCCATTGGCTGAACACAACGGGGATTTGGAAGGCGGGGCAGCCCAGGTGAGGCAGTTCTTACGGGCTGGCCTTCCCAGGCCCAGAGCAGAGCAGAGCAGGGCAGAGAATGGGTGTGGGAACAGGGCAAAGGGAGAGGGACTAGCACACCCAGAATGATCGTGTCACTCACAAGGCCCTTTAGCACGCGACATGACAAGAGATTCAAAATGTGCAGTGTTGGGAGCAGGAGAAAGGACACCCAGGGGACAACTTCTGATCAAGCCAGAAAGTCACGTAAGACTGGAAAAGACACTTCCGGATGAGATGCAAAGCTGGGATTTGTTCGCATGGTAATAGAAGCACCGGGGGCCTTCCTTCCAGAGCCCGGCTCACCTCCCCGGGGCACCCTGTGTCTGGCACCAGGAGATCAGTACCCTCCTGACGGCCTCTGCCCCTCGGCAGGCCCGACAACACCCCCCGGGCCTGCTAGCCTCTCATCCTTGCTTGACAGGGTGCTGAGATTCTATCAAAGCAAAACTGCATTGTCAGTTAAAAATAGCTTTTGTTGAAGACAAAAAGACACCACCACATCCTACGTGCACATTGATCGTCAGAAACATGAAATTAGAACAAAATCTTCCATCAGGCTTCAAACCTTCCAACTTCCAGGGTGCCACCTAGAAGTTGCTTCCTTGATGACAGTAATTCTCGTGAAATTGCCGAAGAGTCTGAGTTTGCTCCCGGGAGGATCTTTCTGTTCCCAGGAGTGGCCTGCCAGCCTGAAGCACTCTCCCGTTTGTCAAACAGGGAGAAAGAGATACTTTGGGTCCAGAAAAACCAACTTCACACCCCGCTTTGGCATCCTGTTTCCAAATATCCCGGCCTCCAAACTTTCATGCCAGGACTTTGAAGCGCTTTACTGAGTCACTAGTTGAAGCTTTCACGTGGCCCGTGCTAAGGAGGAGAGGAGTATACAACACCCGGCAGAGGATGAGGGGATGAGGAAGGTCAGGGAAGCATTGACCTCAGATCTGAGGGATAAATAGAAGTCAACTAAGCAGAGAGGGAGAGGAAAGTATGTGCAAAGGCCCTGTGGTAGAAAGGACCATGGGCAAGTAGGAGAGATTGGAAGAAGTTAGATAGAGAAGGGATAGAGAAGGTTAGGCGGTAGAGAGCTTTGGGACCAAGTTCTCAAGGTCAACGCAGAACCTCGCAGCCCATGTTCAGGACTTGCCCTTTGTTGGCTTGTGTCTTTGTTTTCTATCATTCAAGCAATTGGGGGGAGGGGGAAGGGGCATGTCCTGAAAAGCAGAAGGATGGCATTAACAGGCTTGCCTTTCGAGACAGTCTCTCTGGCTACAGTATAAAGAATGGAACACGGGGGCAAGATTGACGTGGAAGACCAGTTAAGAGACCATTGCAATAGTACAGGTGAGAGATGGAAGTTTAAACCATAATGACCAGATCTGAGAGATATTTAGAAGGAAGAAAGTCATTGGACCTGGTGACAAATTGGAAATTAAAGGGGAGAGAGAGTTAGTGACGAAGGATGGTATCTACATTTCTAGCTCGTGTAACTTGCAGAACCATTCACCAAGATGGCAAATCCCCAGGTTGGGGGGATAAGGGGTGATGAGTGTGGGTTGGGGCATGTTGAGTTCAGCTGCCTTTGGGATATCCAAGCTAAAATCTGCAGGAGGAAGGTGGGCAAGCAGTCAGAGGAGAGGCAAAGATTTGAGGTGGAAATCTGAGGGTCATTTGCGTGAAGTTGATTAAAGCCATGAGTACAAGAATCACCATGATCTTGGTAAGAAATAAAAACAATAAGTTTTGCACAGTTCTCTGATTGTAAAAGAAAAGATAGATATAGATATAGATATATAGATATAGATACAGATTTTTTTTTTGCTTCTGAGACTACTATTCTACAATTTTGAACACTTAGGTATGCTAAAGTTATAAAGGGTGCTTATTCAGACTTTAAGTTTTTAGGTCTGGGTGACGGGGGGGGGGAAATAATTATATTAATGACAGAAGGAAGGAACAGAACTCATTTCTATAGAGAGATCACTGAAGGCAAAGGACTAAAGTTTAGGAACATCTTAGGAACATTTAGTTGTAGATACAGATTTAGGAGCTATCTGTTTTACTTCAAAAAATATTTTGATTTCAAAAGTAGTACATGTGTTAAAGAAAACATAAGGGGCACCTGGGTGGCTCATTCAGTTGAGTGTCCAACTCTTGATTTCAACTCAGGTCATGATTTCACGGTTTGTGAGATCAAGCCCTGTGTCAGGCTCCTCGCTGACCGTGTGGAGCCTGCTTGGGATTCTCTCTCTCTCCCTCTCTCTCTCTGTCCCTCCCCCAGGTGTGCATGCTCTTTCTCTCTCTCAAAATAAAGACATAAACTTAAAAAAAAAAACCTTAAAAAATAAATAAAATTTAAAAACATATTTATGAGCTAAAAAAAAATGAAAATCACCTAGGATCTATAGATAGCCACTGATGTTTTAAGTATATCCTCCTAAGTTTGTGTACTTTTTTGACAAAAATGGTATAGTTCTATCTTCAAAACCTGCTATTTTCTCCTAACAGTATCTCATGAGCATCTTCCTAGATCATTATAGCATTTTACAACAACAAAAAAAATTGTTTTTGGATGAAAAATACATGGCCTCAAACATGTGTTTTTCTTGAATTTGCTCTTATAGGAAGAAAAAAAAGCGTGTTCTTTAATGACATAGAATTCATCAGATTGGAGACTTGTAGATAACTTGTGTACGTGGATGAGAGAGAGGAGGGTCTACGCAAAGCTGGTTCCCCACAGATTCTCACCCAACATGTTGATTTCCTCAGGCTCCGTGATCAATTACCACACACTGGGTGCCTTCACACAACAGAAGTTTATTCTCACAGTTCTAGAGGCTGCAAGTCCAAAATCAAGGTGTCCATATTGCCACGCTCCCTCCAAAAGCTCGAGGCAGGACTCCTTCCTTAATGCTTCCAGCTTCTGGATGCCGAATCCAATCTCTGCTTCTATGATCACAGTTTTCCCTGGGTTTTCTCTCCTCCTCTACTAAGAACATTTGCCGTTGGACTTAGGGCCTGTTCTAATCCAGGAGGATCTCGCCTAGAGATGCTTAACATAAAGTACATCTGTAAAGACTCTCTTTTTCAAGTAAATTCACATTCACGGGTTCCGATGGATGTATCTTCACCCACCGGGCAACTCACTGCGTCCTCCCATTTCCCGTTTCCTCTTACCCGAAAGTCTCCAACCCCAAACTGGAGAGCCAGCAATCCTATCCCTGCCCCCTTTCCACCAGCCCCAGCCTTACTAGGTCCCAACAGCCACCAATCTGACTTAAAGCTGAGTGTCCCCTTTTCCCCACCAAGCCAGTTGATAAGGGAGACTGTTCTTTTTCCAGACCCCAGGTCTCACTGAAACAGGGAAATAATTTTTCTTCGCTGGGTGTATTTCCCCAAACACTCATTACTAAACTGCATCACTAAATTCTATCACCTTCTTTGTTCAGGACTTTGGGCATCTCTCTGGATAAATGGTATTTTATGAATGTGGGGGAGAAGAGGGAAACTGATCCGTTTATTTTATTTTATTTTATTGATATTTATTTTTGAGGAAGAAAGAGAGAGCACGAGCGGGGGAGGGGCAGAGAGAGAAGGAGACACAGAATCCGAAGCAGGCTTCAGAGTCCACACTCTCCGCTCAGAGCCCGACACGGGGCCCGAACCCACGAACTGCGAGATCATGACCTGAGCCAAAGTCGGGCACTTAGCCGACTGAGCCACGCCGGTGCCCTTCCCAGTTTAAATACCCTGTAGCTTCCCAAGTTCTAAATGAACTTGAGACAATGTCCATTTCCACACCAGGGACTCTGTTACGACTTCCCGTATCAGCTTCCTGAGAATTAAGACTGGTTGATAATTGGTCCCTCTAACCACGAGGACAGAGTCAGGGCTACCTAACACGTGTGTGGGGTTGGGGAGGAGTCTTGCCGGCCTCTTTTCCTCTGAGAGCGCAGGAGAATGATGCACATGGTTCAAAGTAATGGTCACATGAATAATTAAAGAGATTTTTTATGGGCTTCATGACTCAAGAGCTGTATCTTCTCTCCAAGATAGTCAAGAACAAAACAGTGGCACTTCATGTAACGGCTACGGTAAAGGGCTGTTTTAAAAAGAATAGCCGCAGCTTCTCTCCTCCCAAGAGCTCATAGTACGCTGTGCACGTGTTTAATTTCATGCAATGTCAGAAAAGCACTTTCAGACATCCCTTTATTGTGCATTTGGGGAAACTAAGGCACAGAGGTTCTAAATGAGCGCCGTACTATGTCTTCGCCACCCGTGGGGCAACGTATCCATTCTCGCCATCGCAAAAGACGTTTAAGACTTAAAACTGTCCTTCAGAAGTTAGCCTGCGGCCGAGAAAGAAATCGGATGCAAGCCTCGTTTTCTGAATCGATGGTTTGTCTTGTAAAGCAGTGGGCTTTAGGCAGTGGCTGAACCAGCTTGTTAAACTTCACCCTTCTTTTCTGCCTGCGATCCACTGAGTCAGAATCTCCAGAGGGTAAGAATAGCCTGGTGTTGGCTGAAGCCCCACCCCACCTTTTCCGACACTCAGTCACAGTTGGGACCCCCGTTACGGGCTTCCTGGGGAACTTTGCTTGGCCGTCTCTAAGCACTAATTCCTGACCTTCCAGCACTACCCAGTGCTGTCTGAACACATTTGGTCTTTGGCATCCACATGTGGGTTGGTGTTGCCTCCTGGTGAACAAAGCTGCACTAACAAACTGTCCCTTGGGTAGGCTTCCCTAGTCACAAAAATTAATAGGTTATTCCTTTAAACCCAGGGCCTCCCTCAGGCCAACTAGTGAAGCCCCTTCTCTGTGTCCCAACCTCCAGTTAGTATACGGGATAAAGCATGGAGTCTGACAGCCATATGAACCTGACCAAGCCTGTAACCTCTCCTTGGGTCTGAGCCTCAGTTTCCCCATCTGTACAAAAGACACAGGAGGGGAGCAGGAACCAAATTAAACAGAATATGTTAAATGCCTGGCATAGTATTTAACAAATGCCAAATCTCCTTTCTTCTCTCTAGGAGGTCCTCGTTTCTGTTGCATAAATTCTGGAAATCCCTGTTCCTTCTTTCTGTTAGAAAGGGCACAGCAAAGCATTCTCTGTGTGTGCACAGTTACGTTAGAGTTTGTACTTTATAATTTTAACTCCCTGACTTTCCCGGCTTGGCTGAGGAGAACCACTAACCGTAGTTCCTGGTTAAATAAGCAGCTCGGAGGTGACTGGGTGGCTCGGTTGGTTAAGCATCCGCTCAGGTCACGATCTCACAGTTGGTGGGTTCGAGTCCTGCATCGGGCTCTGTGCTGGCGGTGCGGAGCCTGCTTGGGATTCTCTCTCTCTCCCTTCTCCACTCATGTGCTCTGTCTCTCTGTCTCTCAAAATCTCAAACTTAAAAAAATCAAGGACATCCTAGGCAAATTGGGACACGTTGGCCACCCTGGCAGGGAAAGAATGGGGTGCAAGAGGAGACCTTCCCCCTCACTTTCAACAGCACTGGCTGGTCACCCACCAGCCCCTTATGGGTGAAGCTGGCTCAGGTAAGACGTGCCCCTGACCACCATCTCAGGTACAAGCCCGTGCTTGCTGCACTTGTATGCCAAAGGCTAGAGAGACCCAGGCTCTTTGAACACTACACAATGATTGGGAATGGCAGACAAGACAGCTGGGACTTCCTGCTTCCGGAATGATGGGAATTGGCTCGGAATTATCTTTCACTCAAGTTTGATGCTCAGGACTAGTCCTGCGGTGGACACAGAAAGGGAGTGTGGGTAGACTCCGCCCTTTGCTAGCCTTGGGCAAGTCCTAAGTATCAATTTCCTCACCTGTGCATCAGTGATAATATCTCTTTCATAGAACAGTGGTAAGAATCCTGGAGGTAACAAGCACTTAGAAGACAAGAACTTAGAAGACACTGAATTCTTGCCCGTTCTTCTCCCCCATCCCCTTGCCCGTGACGAGATGTATATTCAGGGATGGTGCAACGATGCCTCTAAATGTTCCCTCATAAGTTGAGAGTCTAACTCTCACTGTTAGGATCACAAAACATCAGAGTTGGAATTTTTGTTTTCATGTTTTGATTTCCTCTTCTCTAGAATGAATGTTACTAATGATCCATGAGCCTGCGAGTTATAAAAATCCAGATTCTCTGGGGCACCTGGGTGGCTGTCAGCTAAGCATCTGACTTCAGCTCAGGTCATGATCTCATGGTTCGTGGGTTCGAGCCCCACATCGGGCTCTGTGCTGACAGCGCGGGGCCTGGATCCTGCTTCGGATTCTGTGTCTCCCTCTCTCTCTCTCTGCCCCTCTCCTGTTCTCACTCTCTCTCTCAAAAATAAAATAAACATTTAAAAAAATTTTAATGCAGATTCTCCAATCTAGCCATTTGACAGATAAGGAAACTGAGGCTGAGTGGACAGGTGAGTGCCATGCCTCCTAGACAGCAGATCTAAAGTTCAGTCTTCTGGTCCAGTTGCTTCTCCATCACTTTTCTCCCAGCCTTTTCTTCAAGGATGTGGTCTCTGCAGAGTAAAGAGTCAGGACAGAAAGAAGCAAAGCCTTAAGAAGATACTAGCACATTCCTGATGTTTGATTAAAGGGGTCAAGAGCTGGCTTTGCTGAAGGACTTAGGAAGAATATTTAAGTATCAAGTGTCTCGGGGCGGGTAGGGAGGGACAAGAAAATAGGGCTTAGAAGCGCTAACCAGAAAGAAGAGGGCAAATATTACCCAACTAGTTGGTTTCAGGGTGACCCCAGTCAAGAGACTAGGCTTGACGCTTAATGATAGTGACCCAAACGTGGTTACTTTTTTAGGGGGTACAGTCCTAGCTACTGTGATGCTTACTAAGAAATGGGGCTCCCTGACCTAGAAGTATAGAAACAGAAGCCCCCTTAATATAACGGGGTGCTGGAGCCAGCTTTCCCAAGCTATCACATGAGGATCTTTCCTACAGGTAATAGCGGGCTCACCCAACTTCATTACGTCTGTAATCCTGCCATGATTTCGTTTATACCTCAGGGCTGCCTCTGTAATTTAGGCTTGTGCCTTAGGATGGCTCTCCCCTTGATGAATCACGCCACTAATGTGAAATCACTCTGTAAGCTGGGAAGGAACCGAATACATAATCGAAAAGCTGTACCCAAGTTGCTCAACCCAAGAATCCGACAGTTCAAAAGGTAGAAAGTACTTCTTGCCAAGAATGGATCATAAAGTGGATTAGAGAATAAAGTCTTTTATTGTAGCTCTTGAGTATCCCTGAAGACAGTAGTGTTACCCCATCATTTTGCCCAAGAGGGAACTATGGGTATGGTTTCAAGTTACTTTAACTGTAGTTTTTCCCCTAAACGGTAGATAAGAATCAGGGTTCAAAGTGGATTCCCTCCTTCTTACTAATCTGTGAAGAAAAATGAGCCTGTTTATCAAGTTCTCAGGGAGCTGTAGATTTAGCTAGATTTCGTAATACCCTATGACAAAGACAAAGTATTTCTGAGAATAATAGAGGCAATGTAGAATGTGAGACTCTAAAAAGTGTGTTCAATTATGCATTAGATTAAAATGGAAAATAAATTACAGGTGAAATTGCACATAACAAAAGAGATTTCTACACTCTATCCCTGGCCCACTTATTAAAAACCATACCCAATGAGTCAGAAGTCCAATATACCAAAAGTATCATAGGATCCCTTGAAGTTTGTCCAAATGGGTTTAACATGGGGAGGGTGGTGCCTGGGTGGTTCGTCCATTGAGCATCTGACTTCAGCTCAGGTCATGATCTCAGGGCTCATGGGTTCGGACCCTGCGTCAGGCTCTGTGCTGACAGCTCGGAGCCTGGAGCCTGCTTCGGATTCTGTGTCTCCCTCTCTCTCTGCCCCTTCCCCACTCGTGTTCTGTCTGTCTGTCTGTCACTCTCTCTCTCTCTCTCTCTCTCTCTCTCAAGAATAAAAAAAAATTAAAAAACATTTAAAAATTTTAAAAAACGGGTTTAACATGTAATAAGAAAATATGAATAATAGCAACTTATGTAAATGCTTATCTCCCACCAAGGGAGAGGCCAATCACTTCCATGCATCTTATAGTTGACACAAAACTAAGCATTCAATAAACATTAAGTATCATCACAGCACATATAACCAGTACAAACCTATGAGTTATGTACTCTTATTGTCCCCATTTTATGGACAAGCAAACTGAGATCAAGACATTAGGTAGTTTGCTGAAGCTCCAGAAATTGTATGTGTTGGACCCAGGATATCAGCAAATATCTATCTGACCCAGGAGGCCATCCTTTGGTACCTCCCTGCTGTCCATCTTACCCCTGTTCAATGCCTCTGTCCGTTTGGCAAAATCAATTATGCAACTAAAGGTAAGAATCACGTAGATTATGTATGTGAATTTTTAGCACTATGTAGTGTTAAGAGAATGGGCTTGGGGACCAACTCTTCTACTCGCCAGTTGTGTGACCTTCCACAAGTTATTTAACCTCTCTGTTTCCTTGTCTGTAAAATGGGGATACTAATACCTTATCATAGGGTTGTTGGAAGGAAAAAGTAATTCCAGATAACTTCTCTGTAAGTGTTACCTATTACTATTACTACATGAACCTATATCTTAAATGTAAATAGCCTCTCAGTGACATACTTATCTACACAATATATGTTAAAAGTATAGTCATGTCTTAGGACATTTTTCCAACTTGGGAAGACACCATCATCCTAGCTGATAGCCATAGATTCCAGGAGACTGATCTTGCCCCAGCTCTATGCACAATGGTTTGAGAGCACCTTAAGCCATCAGGAATAGAGAGAGACTCTATTTGTGAAGTATTTTTTCCCCTCTGGGCTTATGGACATCAAGGATCGTACATTGTGTAAAGATGACTAAAATGACCAGCGTCCTTTTCTCATGGACCAAGTATGAAACTGACATTTCAGTCGTGGCCACAGCTACTGTTTTCAGAAGAGCCAGCTCAGTCAGCTTCTAGTTAGAGAAAGCTCCCCACGTAAGCTCTCCCGTCAGAAAGCATGACCCCCACATCTGACCCCCAATTCTCTAACTCCATTCCACCATTACGTCTTCTTCTCTCCAGCTCCAAAAAGCCTCTTCTCCTGAAGAATCCACTAATAGGATTTAAATATGCTCAGAAGGGTCCAAGCTTTATCAGAACCCACCTTGATTGGTTCATTGGTCGATAGCTTCCGCAAGCATCCAGATGAAAAGTGAGATACTTCTAGGGACTGGACCCAGGAGGGTGAGGGAGCAGGTAATGAAGCCAACCTATTGGATGTTGTCCTTTTGTGGGTATCCAAGTCCCTTAAGGTATCAACAGTATGTCTTGCCTATAAAGAGACATTCAATAAGATTGTGCCTTTATCTACAAGATGATGTGGAAAAACTCAATTCTCTAACTCCCACAGTCTTTACATGCTCTCACCAAGGACCCCAGGAATAGTCTAAGGCTTTCTAGAACAAATGAGGGGACTGACGATTAAACATGTCTGTCATTAAGCCATTAGTGATTCATACATTTAAGTCTAATTAAAAAACGGGCTACTCTGCTTAATGATTGTTGAAAAGAGAAAACTGTTCAGTAATTCCAAAGATTTAACCTCCATCTAGCAGGAAATGTGGCTTTACTAAAGGCTGGGCCACCAAGGACTTTCTCATTAAACACAAGTCCCTCTCAGGCAGGTTGCACTATTTTCCTATTGTTAAGGAGTCTACCTTCAAATGCTGGATGTTGATGTTATTCAATTATCTCTAAAAGTGAGGAGGCTTTAGGGGCACCTGGGTGGCTCAGGGGGTTACGCATCTGACTTTGGCTCAGGTCATGATCTCACGGTTTGGGAGTTCAAGCCCCGCATTGGGCTCCATGCAGACAGCTCAGAGCCTGGAGTCTGCTTTGGATTCTGTGTCTCCCTCTCTCTCTCTGCCCATCCCCAGCTTGCACTGTCTCTCCCTCTCTCAAAAATAAATAAACATTAAAAAAAAAAAGGTTTTTTGAAGGGAGGAGGCTCTCTCCATTGTTTTGCAGTTGAAATGAAAAACTTTTCTTACCCAACAAAATATGTTCAAGTTTCATGCTTACATGTTCATTCTAAAAAACAAAATTGTGTATCTTCTAGTGTGTTGTATTTGTTTTTCTTTTTAACCCACCAAAGTATGTATACTCATTTTAAAATCCAGTGTCATGATTAGTTTTCATACACACACACACACACACACACACACACACACACGCACACACACACACAATGTATTGCCTTTTGGGCTTTGTTGTGTTTTGTTTTTGATTTATTGAGAAAGAAACTGATTACAAAATTGTCGTGCTAATACCTTTATACATCTTCACTCAATCACCTGCCCTGAAAAATCATATTTGGGTATTCCATGCCTGTTCTTCCTGTTCAGTTGCCTAGTTATGGAGATACAATGATAGTAATCATGCATGGATGATATATGGATGGCACGGAGGAATACTGTTTATAATTATTTCTTTCCTCTCCTATCCTAATACAAAATCTGGGAAGTATTAGCCTAGACCAAGGACCCAACTTTTTGTGAAGGCCCTAAGAGCCCTGCCCTCTTCTCCTCACTAGGGACCCCAGCAGAGGGAGCACACAGGCATGTGCCAGTGACAGCTGGCTCAGGGGTCTCAGATGTACCCCCAAAACTCCCCAAACATGAGGAAACACATTTGCCAAGATAAGAGCCAGGGTTTCACCTTGAACCCTGGTGCTTCCCCTTGTAGTTGGTGGGACTTGGGAATGTTACCCAGCTCCTTGAGCATCGCTGTCCTCATTTACAGAGTATGGGTTAAAATAAGTACATCATAGATTTGTAATGACAATTGAATGAGACCACATTTGAAAGTGAATGACAGAAGATACTTAACCAATGTTAATTTCCTGCCTCTGATCTGACTATTGATTATGAGTTTCTAACTCCCTCTATAAACTATTCTCCTTTTCAGAATTTTAATCTAGTCTTATCTTTGGCAGCTCTCCCCAAAGGAGTTATGATTTATGAAGGCTCGGAATGAATGCTAATTTAAAAGCTGCTAGCAAGACTGACTTAAGGAACACACAGAGATCAATAAATATTTGATGTGTACTGGGTTGAATAGTGGTCCTCCACAAAAGTATGTGCATGCCCTAATCCCAAGAACCTCTGAATGTGACTATATTTGGAAGAAAAGCCTTTGCAGATGCAATAATGAACTTAAGGATCTTGAAATGAGGAGATTCTCTCACTTCATCCTGAATTATGCAGTCATGTGGCCTTATAAGAATGAGGCACATGGGCAGATAACACAGACAGAAGAGGAGCAAGTAATATGACCATGGAGGCAGAGATTGGAGTATGTGGTCACAAGTCAAAGAATGTTGACAATCACCAGAAATTAGAGGAGACAAAGGACAGATTCTCCCGAGAGTTCCCAGAGGGAGCACAGCCCTGCTAGATTTGGAACTTTTAGTCTCCAAACTGAAGGAGTAAAAGTCTCTTGTTTGAAGTCACCAAATGTATGGGACCTTGGTACAGCAGCCCCGGGAACCTACTACATGGTGCTATTCTTATTATTGAATACAGATTTCCTTCCTTTCCATTTTGTGATAAATGTAAAACTGCTCTAACAATAACGTGTGTGTGTGTGTGTGTGTGTGTGTGTGTGTGTGTGTGTGTGTGGAGAGAGAGAGAAAGAGATTGGCTTTAACCATTTAAACCATTACTGTTTAATTTTTATAATTTTTTTTTAACATTTATTTATTTTTGAGACAGAGAGCATGAACAGGGGAGGGTCAGAGAAAGAGGGAGACACAGAATCTGAAACAGGCTCCAGGCTCTGAGCTGTCAGCACACAGCCCGACGTGGGGCCCGAACCCACGGACCGTGAGATAATGACCTGAGCCAAAGTCAGACGCTTAACCGACTGAGCCACCCAGGCGCCCCAAACCATTACTGTTTAGCCTTGATACAGAGAAGGCAGAGAAGTCCCTACTCTTGGCATTTTTGTAACAAGGTTCTTACCAAAACACTGGCAGTCAAGGCTAATGGAAGAGTTTCTCAGCACATTAAAATCATATTAAGTCATTCCATTTTTAATCACCAAAGGTGTCCCCTGAGTACTGTGGAGAAATAAGAGGAGAAACCACATTTAAAGAAAGCATTTGCCTTTATACCCTTGCATGTCAGTGTTGATGGTCCTGGGGAGCCCTGATTATCCATGCACTTGATATTATTACCAGAGAGTGACTTCCTATCCCCATCCCACAACCAGCCCAAATCTGGTCAACAAGGATAATGAAGACACTTGATGACTCCATCACTCCCTCTTGCATAACTTACGACACTGATAACCCCCTACATTTAAATAACGAAAGTAGAATGTTGGCTCCACCCTCTGATCTCCTTTTTAAAGTCCATAGATCACCGTTTGGCATCTTCAGGTTGGATTCATTCAGGATATTGTGTTCTTTTCCCGGCGTCGCAAAGGAGCAAAGTTTCTCTCAAAGGTATAGCTTATGTGCTTAGGAAGAAAAGTTTATAAGATTTTCTTCTTAACTCTAATAATTGAAAATCAGCTTTCTCATAAAAAACAATTTCCCTTTTTCCCAGGGGTGTAGTATAACCGGAAGTTCAGAGCACATCAAGAACAAAATATTCAAATTGAACGTAAACATGTATTAAAGGTGATTTGGAACTTTGAGCAGCAGTGGGGTACCTGTGGTACCTGTGCTTTTATTAAGATCAGAGTTTGGGGTGATTGTCTTACATCTCAGTTCAAATGAGGTTAATGGGCTTTCAAATCATCACCAGGCAGGGGAGGTTGGGAGGGGACAGAGCGAGCATCTTTTATGTGATGAGTATGAGTTCCTTGGCTTGTTTTATAATTCCTTTGGTAAGTCATATTTCACTTTAAGTCTGTGGGAAGTAAGGGACATGATTCATTTTCAGAAATACCACATAAAAGCCGTGCTGTCAAGTTAACAATAGGTTTACAATCTATTGGAAATATGTACAACCCCTCCCCCCCCCCCACAATGGAGTCCCAAACCCGTAGACACTTCACTTCCTGGTTCTTCTTCCCCTCTCTGTTTCATAGGCTTATTTTCACGGGCTTTGCAATGAGCATGTGCCAAACAACAAAGGGAGGAGGGACTGAAAGCCTCTGCATCACCTCAGGGAATGTACATTTGTTCAAATCAGACTACTTTTTGCCTTACATGGGTGTAGATGACTTCCGGGTAAGGCTGTAACCTCTGTAGTACTCAGCCAATAAGGAACCAGGGGAGGAACTTGCCTGCTAGGAGATAAATTGTCTGCTGTAACTGTCTCGAGTGTGCCTGTCTCTCAGACACCTGCTCTTGCAAGAACGTTGATTAGAGCTTCACTTCACTGTGCTCCAAGTCTCACATCCCTCCTTTGATTGGGTCGATGGGCTTCTTTCTAACAAGTCAGACTCTCTCCTTTTGCTCATTTTTTCCCACATATTTGGTATATGCTGTTTTTCTCTTCCATGAGAGTCAAGAAAGCATCAGATGGAACTTTTACCTATTTTTAATTATTTCTTCAGGAAAAAAACTTATATAGACCTTTCCTGCTTTTAAGTACAAGACATCCTGGAGACTAAGTGTCTCCTTATGGGACAGAATTACTACTTCACAAATTCCCAGCACTACCGTAGGTACTTCAATAAATATTAACTGGCTACTGAATGAGTATGTTCAAATGTACATATTGAGCATCATAAGTAAAAACCATACAGTGAGTAAGTCATGAAGCAAAGAATAAGTCTTTACCAGGTAGCACGGAAAGAGTACCAAAAAGTGGTCAGTATCTAAAGGCACCTATTACATGTTGGGCACTTTTTAGGCACTGGGAATGCACCGAGCAACACAAACCCTTGTTGGACCCTCGCTCCAGCTAGGGGGAAAAGACAATAAACAAAGAAACCAATATATGGCAAGGTTAGGAGCTCCACTTGAGATGCCTGTAGACATTCACCCCAAACCAATTGTAAGTGTTGGTTAATGTCCAGATCAACTGACTCCGGTCCTTTTTGATGCCTTATTTTAAATCTGCCACCCCAGTTTTAATCTTTCACAGTGCAGCATGTTTTAAATGGAAGAGACCCATGTCTGCAAACCAACGTTTAGAGCCACCATTTTAGGAAGGCCTTCTCCAACTCTATACCACAGCTCAGAGCAGGCACCAAACATCTAAACCAGTTTCCCAATGTGTGTTCTGCAGACCTAAAAATGGGAGTTGTTCCTTAATCAGTTATTCAACAAAACATTTATTGCATACCATATACCTTTCTAAATACTAGTATTGGGGATACAACAGTCTCTTCTCATGGAGCTTATATCCTGGGGAAGGGGGCAGACAGATAGTAAGCGCACACACACACACACACACACACACACACACACTGACATACTGATAAATGATGTGAAGAAACACAAAGGAGATATATTTTAATAAGATGGTGAAGATGGGGCGCCTGGGTGGCTCAGTGGGTTGAGCGACCGACTTTGGCTTAGGTCATGATCTCACAGTTTGTGAGTTTGAGCCCCGTGTTGGACTCTGTGCTGACAGCTCAGAGCCTGGAGTCTGCTTCGGATTCTGTGTCTCCCTCTCTCTCTCTGCCCCTTCCCCACTCATGCTCTGTCTCAGAAATAAACATTAAAAAAAAATTTTTAAATAAGATGGTGAGGAAATGCTTATCTAATGAGTGCTCATTTGAGCAAAGGCCCTAATGAAGTGAGGGAGTGAGCCATGCTGATGTCTGAGGAAGAACATTTTAGGAAGAGGAAACAGCAAGAGCAAAGGCCCTGGGGCAGGAGATCAGGGTGACTGGAACACAATGACCAAAGAAGTAAGTGGTAGGAGATGAGGTCAGAGAGGTAACAGAGGGCCAGATCAGATAGGGTCTCAAAGGCCACTGTAAGGGTTTTGGCTTTTATTGTGACTGCCACTGGAAGATTTTGAGGAGAGGAATGACATAGTCATGTCATGTTTTAGGGTAATGGTATTAAGGAGGGCACTTGTGATGAGCACTGCATGTTGAATGTAAGTGATGACGCACAGAATTCTACCCCTGAAACCAATATTTCACTGTATGTTAACTCACTTAAATTTAAATTTTAAAAAAAGTTCATAAAAAAATAAAAGCTGCTGTATAGAGAGCAGACTAGGGAAAGCAAGGACGGAAGTAGATGAGTTAAGTGGCTGATACAACAATCCAGGAAGAAGATGGTGACAGTCGGACTAGGATGGCTGAAATAGAACAGGTGAGCAGTGATCAGATTTGGGAAATGTTTTCATGGAGCCAATAGGATGTGCTGAGTTTTTGCATGTGACCAATTAGAAACAAGCAACAAGCTCCCAAGACTTAGGAACCAAGAAACTGGAGAAGGGAGTTGCCACTAAGATAAGGAAGATGAAAGTAGGCTTGGATAGGCAAACATCAAGGGTCTGTTTCTGAATATGTTAAGTCTGACACGTCTTACACATCCAAGAGGGGCTACCAATCATACAGACAGATTATTCCAGGCCAGAAATGAGGGTCTGTGTCACAGGGAGAGAGTTCTATGGACAAAGGATTTGGAAATGATGGGTTAGACGTAACAGGTCACTTTACTCCAGGACTTCTTAGTTTTTAATGCAAATGTGTCTTGTGAATCTCCACAAGATTTTAGCAAATCTATTTAACTTACTAAGTTTTATCACTCTTATTTGGGGGAGGCTCCAGATACACTATTATTGTATAGAATTCCCTTCGCTGAAGACTGAAAATACTAGTTTTTTTTACTAGAACTCTCTCCACCTTGAACCAAGGTAGCACACCAAGCAATGAGTTTAGAATTTATATCCTTTTAATCAGTACTTGAAGACTTTTGTGCCTCTTTGCACTTCCCCTTGTGAATTAATAGAACCCCATTCCAGTGTGGAATCCCAGTTTGAGTTTGGTTGTTTATTTATTTTAAGTTGTTTATTATTTATTTTGAGAGAAAGATAGAGAGCAAGTGGGGAAGGAGCAGAGAGCAAGGGAGAGACAGAATCCCAAGCAGGCTCTAGATCACCAGTGCAGAGCCCAATGTGGGGCTCGCTCAGACTCACAAACCATAAGACTATGACCCAGGCTGAAATCAAGAGTAGGACACTTAACCGACTGAGCCATCCAGGTGCCCCTTGGGTTTGGTTATTTATTTATTTATTTATTTATTTATTATTTTTTTCAGTATATGAAATTTATTGTCAAATTGGTTTCCATACAACACCCAGTGCTCATCCCAAAAGGTGCCCTCCTCAATACCCATCACCCACCCTCCCCTCCCTCCCACCCCCCATCAACCCTCAGTTTGTTCTCAGTTTTTAACAGTCTTTTATGTTTTGGCTCTCTCCCACTCTAACCTCTTTTTTTTTTTTTCTTCCCCTCCCCCATGGGTTTCTGTTAAGTTTCTCAGGATCCACATAAGAGTGAAAACATATGGTGTCTGTCTTTCTCTGTATGGCTTATTTCACTTAGCATCACACTCTCCAGTTCCATCCACGTTGCTACAAAGGGCCATATTTTGTTCTTTCTCATTGCCTTGTAGTACTCCATTGTGTATATAAACCACAATTTCTTTATCCATTCATCAGTTGATGGACATTTAGGCTCTTTCCATAATTTGGCTATTGTTGAGAGTGCTGCTATAAACATTGGGGTACAAGTGCCCCTATGCATCAGTACTCTGGGGTTTGGTTATTTAAATTAAACACTAAGAGGGCCGCCTGGGTGGCTCAGCCAGTTAAACGTCCGACTTCAACTCAGGTCATGATCTCGCAGTTCATGGGTTCGAGCCCCACATTGGGCTCTGTGCTGACAGCTCAGAGCCTGGAGCCTGCTTCGGATTCTGTGTCTCCCTCTTTCTCTGACCCTCCCCCGTTCATTCCCTGTCTCTCTGTGTCTCAAAAATAAATAAACATTAAAAATTTTTAAAAAATAAATTAAACACTAAGATCTCGATCAGTTCACCCCTTGGGTGAAGTAATAAAGTCAAGTTTCTAAACCTGCAGAGCAAAGGGCTCAAGCTCACAAAGCCCAGGCTGAAACAGTTCAACGTGCCTCTCTCCATTCCATTTGTTCAGTGCAATAGGGTCTTGCAGATTCCGGCCATCACCTGAGTCACCACCTGATGTTGTTCATGTTGATGGGGTTTGGCTGGGACCTCTTGTCCTGTCACCATCTCAGACCTCTTCCCTAATGATCCCATGTTTTCCCGTGACTTAAACCACATACACACCAATGACCCCCAAATCCACATCCCCTGCTCCCACCTCTCTTGAATCCCAGGATGGTATTTCCTACTGCTATCAGCATCTGTACTGTGGTGTCCTAGGCATATCGCCAACTCAACGTTTCCCAAACTGAGGGAAAACTTTTTCTCAAAACTTGTTCTTCCTCCTGAAATGTTTATTTGGGTTTACAGCACCACTGTGCTCCTGCTGCCCTACAGAGAAACCTGGAGTCATCCTGACCTCAGTCTCACCTCACCTCATCCCTGTCATCCTGACCTCAGTGCCTCCATCTGCCTCCCACCCCCCTCCCCAGACCCCCAACTTGCAGCCATTCATCAGGTCATGTCATTGCTACTTTCTGAATCCTACCCGGGCTTGTTCCTCTTCACCCTCCACTGACATTCCCTCAGTTCAGGGGCTCATCCTGGTGTTTTTGTTTTTTAACTTTATTTTTTATTTTTTAAAAATGCACATCCAAATTAGTTAGTATATAGTGAAGCAATGATTTCAGTAGATTCCTTAGTGCCCCTTACTCATTTAGCCCATCCCCCCCCCACAACCCTTCCAGCAACCCTCAGTTCTCTGAATTTAAGCGTCTCTTCTGTTTTGTCCCCCTCCCTGTTTTTATATTATTTTTGTTTCCCTTCCTTTATGTTCATCTGTTTTGTCTCATAAAGTCCTCATATGAGTGAAGTCATATGATTTTTGTCTTTCTCTGACTAATTTCACTTAGCATAATACCCTCCAGCTCCATCCACGTAGTTGCAAATGGCAAGATTTCATTCTTTTTGATTGCCGAGTAATACTCCATTGTATATATATACCACATCTTTATCCATTCATCCATCGATGGATATTTGGGCTCTTTCCATACTTTGGCTATTGTCGATAGTGCTGCTGTAAACATTGGGGTGCATGTGTCCCTTCGAAACAGCACACATGTCTCCCGGATAAATGCCTAGTAGTGCAATTACTGGGTTGGAGAGTAGTTCTATTTCTAGTTTTTGGAGAAACCTCCATACTGTTTTCCAGAGTGGCTGCACCAGCTTGCATTCCCACCAACAATGCAAAAGAGATCCTCTTTCTCCGCATCCTCGCCAATATCTGTTGTTGCCTTAGTTGTTAATGTTAGCTATTCTGACAGGTGTAAGGTGGTATCTCATTGTGATTTTGGTTTGTATTTCCCTGGTGATAAGTGATGTTGAGCATTTGTCCATGTGTCGGTTGGTCATCTGGATGTCTTCTTTGGAGAAGTGTCTATTCATGTCTTTTGCCCATTTCTTCACTGGATTATTTGTTTTTTGGGTGTTGAGTTTGGTAAGTTCTTTATAGATTTTGGATACTAACCCTTTATCTGATATGTCATTTGCAAATACCTTCTCCCATTCCGTCGGTTGCCTTTTAGTTTTGCTGATTATTTCCTTCGCTGTGCAGAAGCTTTTTATTTTGATGAGGTCCCAGTAGTTCATTTTTGCTTTTGTTTCCCTTGCCTCCAGAGACGTGTTGAGTAAGCAATTGCTGCGGGCAAGATCAAGGGGCTCATCCTGTTTTACTGGAATTGTCTCATGAGCTTCCAAGTGGTCCTCCTGCCTTCCATATGGGGCCACGACCAACAACCAACAGCCAGAGTTGCCTTGCCATATGGAAAACTCCTCTGACTAAAAGCCACCCCAGTGTCTCCTTGCCTCCAGAATAAAGCCCATGAGCTCAGGGCCTTTCATAGCTCAGCCCAACCCACCTTCCCCACCTCACCTCCCACCACACCCCCAACACACACAGAACAGTTCTTTCTCCACATGACATGAGCTCTCCTACCTCCATACCTTTGCACAAGCTGGAGTCCGACCTCACTTCACCACTACCCAAACTAGCATCCCTTGTTGGACTTCTAGAAAATGAAACCTCCTTTGAGAGACTTCCTTCTGGACGTCTCAAGCAGCCAGATCTCTCTGGTACCTAGAACCTTTATATTAACACAGGTTTTCCTGGGCCCTGGCAGCCTGGAGATACACTGGAAGGCTATGGATCATCTGGATGAGAGTCACTTGCTCTTACACCTACCAACAAATTTAGGCATTGGGGGTTGAGACAAACACTCTGTAGGTGAATGTTTTTAAGGCTATTAACACTGGTAACAATGACTCCCAACATTCCAGACAAAGAACCAAACCCATAGAGGACTGAGGAGTAGTACAGCAGAGACTTACGGAGACTAGAGCTGAGAGTTTGTTCAGGAACCAATGGGAAATGGGGATGGAGTTGTCTTGTTGTCCCATCAGCACCTAGAGTTCATGAAGCTCATTCTAGAGCTTAGTCATTCTTTCTATGTGTGTTCCTCTCCAGATCTATCCCTATCTGCAGCTCTACCAACTGCCAAATATCTCCCTCACCCACATTCATACTCTCAGCAACTGAGATTCCAATTGTCAAGCCCAGCCCACCTTGGAGGCCTCTGGAAGGCTTTTAAAATGATTTCCTCAGGTCAGGTACTCTCACCGAGGCCACACAGTTATGGTCATAGGAGTTGTAAGGGCAGAGGCCTCAGCAGTGACTGGAGCCTTGGCAAGTACTCCAATGGCTTGTCAAGTTCAAGTACCTTCATTTTGTTTGGAGAAATCCCTAGGGTGTCTACCATGTATCCCTGAACCGCCATGACGGTCTTCTGCTTCTGCATTTTATGCCGTTTGCTCTTTTCCCCTGTAACCCAGATGCTCGATCCCTGGCCCCCTGGTCACTGCATAGATAGATGTCACTGCTGTTACACAGGTGGTGTGCCCGTGGCCCCACCTTCACCATCCTGAAGGCAGCTTATAACCTCACTGTTGTTAGCTTAGTCTGCAACCGTGCTTGTGTCAGAGCACAATTGTCCTCCTCTGGCTCTTGCTAAACCCTCTTGGACCACAAAAGGGAGCTTCCAGCAGCACCTCTTGTGATTCAAGTTTTTTCCTTTAAGTTCCTTGTTTGCCTCCTCACAGCTCAGCCACGCTGGAGGAACCTGACACATTCAGGAGGTGAGACCAGGGAACACTTTGACCACCACCCTCAGAAGCTTTCTTCCTTGTCATCCCTAGCCAGTATCCCAAACCAGACCGTGCCTTTCCATTCTCTCTCTCCTCAAGGTGAGCTCCTCCTCCTTTGAGGACACTACCTAGCAAGTGAATTGCTTATAAATCTTAGCGCGAGGTTGAAGCATCAGTCAGTTTCTCCGCGGACTCATTGTCTGAGCCCAGGAAGCTCATCAAACTCCCGTGGCCATGACATTAGCCCCCTGTGGCACACCTACCTCACCACCAACCCCCATTGTGACCCTGACTAAGTGGGTGCTCAGAGCCCAAGGCCTCTCTCTTGCTTCAGGGACATACAACTCTGATTATCCTAACACTTGCCATGTTACATTATTATAATTATCTGAGAGAGAAGGAAACCAATATTTACTGATACCTAGTATGACCCAGATTTCTGTATTACGTGCTTTATATACATGATACTATTTAAGCTCAATGCCCACCTTCTGAGAGGGGTATAACTCTCTCTCTTTTACACATAAGGAAATAGCTCTGAGAAGTGACATGTCCTGTCACAAGACCACAGGGCTAACGAGGGCCAGAGCAGGAATTCACACCCAGTGGGTCTGACTGACGGGGGATTCTCCCCTCTCCGCCATGCTGCCTCATATTTATTCATGTCTACCTCCCCCGCTCTGCCCCCACCTACTGTGAGCTCCTCCTTGGCAGTGACTGTCTATAATTTGTCATTGTATCTCCATTGCATCTGTCACACGCTAAGTAGGGGCTCAAACAACATTTTCCAAGGAAAGATGGAAGGGAAGGAGGAAAGAACGAAGGGAAAGTAAAGGCCCTGGATTTTGCCTCGCACTTAGTAAGCACTTAATAGATGCTTATGAATGAATACCAAAGTTTGAGAGAAGCCCTCGAAACCCTCCCCTGAGGCAACCCAAGTGATCTGATTGGCAGGACTCAATTTATCAGCCTCCTCCAGGCAAGCTAGTGAAACAGAGCAGGAATAATGGGGCTGAAGCTAATGCAATTTCAGATGAATCCATTAGAGCCGAGTCCCTGGACTGCTGGAAACCGGGACGCGGAATTAAAGTGCCCTTTATAATTTATACTCAGACACAAATGGCATGTGGGAAGTGGGAGCCTTGCTTTATATTCTGACGCCTTCTCCTCTGGCCCTGAAGCTAGTTATCAAATGACAAGGGCTTCCATAAGGGAAGAAAGCTGGGGATGATTTAGGAGCAAGCCTCACCCCCGTCCCAGGGCTAGGTGAGCCCACTTCTCAAGCTCCCCACCAGTCTTTCAACTTTATGATGCTATTATTTGAGTAATAGGAGACAAGAGAGAGGAGGCAGCCAGAGTGGGGGACCGCCTGTCCGATGAGAAGCTGTCAGGTCCCAGAGACGGCACAGTAAGGCTGGGAGTCTATTTTGTAGTGGCCCTGCGCCCTGTCACTGAGACACTGCAATCAATAAATCACTGCCTGTGAAGGTATTGATGTTTCCACAGCCTCTGTGCATAAGAAGGGTCAGCTGGAAAAGTATGAAATTCACATCCACGAAGCTTTGCTTATTTAGCATTCACAGAGAGATAAAAAGGATATTTCAGGAATTTCTGCTTGAAGCAGAAGGGAGGAGAGAGAGAGAGAGAGAGAGAGAGAGAGAGAGAGAGAGAGAGAGAGAGAACATTTTAAATTTATACCATTATCTTATCTCTGGGAAGAAATCAGGAGAATCCAAAAGCTAAAGGCTGCCAAGGCAGATCTCCATTGGTCAAGACCTCGTGGGTTTTAGGATTTTAAAGGTTTTAGGGTTTTAAAAATCATAAGGATTTGAGAGCCAGAAGGGACCTTTTGCGCATCTCTCCTATTTTGTAGATGATGGAGCTGAGACCCACTGGGCTCATGCTTGCACCAGTGGGAAGCAGAGCCCAGGCCACATCCGGGTCACGTGAGACCAGCTGCACCTGAAGAGCCAGGTTCGACCATGCTCGCCAGATTCAGCGTCCTCCATAAGGTAAGTATAATGAGGGGCAACTGGGTGGCTCAATCTATCGAGCATCTAACTTCGGTGCAAATCGTGATCTCACGGATTGTGAGTTCAAGCCCCACATCGGGTTCGCTGCTCAGAACCCACTTAGGATCCTCTGCCCCCCACTCTGTCTTTCCCCCACTCTCTGTCTCAAAAATGCATAAACATTAAAAAAAAAAGTATAATGATACCTAGTCCTTTTAACTCATCAAATGAGATAACAGATGTCAGATGAAAATGTTTTGCAGGTTATAAGCCCCATAAGGTGCTGTAAACCTCTAGGTAACCATAAGCATCATTACCATTGTTGATATTAAAAACCAGTTACCCCCCATTATACCATCAGTGTAGATAACAATGACACATTTCCACTCTTCACAGGTGAGTTTTCAGTTGACATTTCCTTTTTCTTTTTAATTTTTTGAAGTGTTTTATTATTTATTTTTTGAGAGAGAAGGAGACACAGCGTGAGCAGGGGAGGGGCAGAGAGGGAGGGAGACACAGAATCCAAAGCAGGCTCCGGGCTCTGAGCTGTCAGCACAGAACCCGATGCGGGGCTTGAACTCACGAACTGTGAGATCATGACCTGAGCCGAAGTCGGACACTTTTTTTTTTTTTTTAATTTGTTTATTTTTTTTTAAATTTTTTTTTTCAACATTTATTTATTTTTGGGACAGAGAGAGACAGAGCATGAACGGGCGAGGGGCAGAGAGAGAGGGAGACACAGAATCGGAAACAGGCTCCAGGCTCCGAGCCATCAGCCCAGAGCCTGACGCGGGGCTCGAACTCACGGACCGCGAGATCGTGACCTGGCTGAAGTCGGACGCTTAACCGACTGCGCCACCCAGGCGCCCCCGAAGTCGGACACTTAACTGACTGAGCCACCCAGGCGCCCTGACATTTCCTTTTGAAGCCTCTAATAACAATTCCTGTATGTTTTCCTTACAAGCTCCAAGCTCTTTTTTCTCATTATACAAATATACACTTATTACAGATAATTTTCAAAATACCAAAGGACATAAGGAAAAAATTGTCACCCATAGTCCCCAAACCCAAAGATAATAACCATTAATCTTTTGACAGATTTCCTTCCATTTTTCCCCCTTGTGTATTTTAACAGAGTTACAATCATATTGAATGGAATATTCTATTTCCTGATTTTTGTTTTCATTTAAAATATATTTTCCCATATCACTAAAATCTGTTTTTAAAATGTCTTGGGGTATCTGGGTGGCTCAGTCGGTTAAGCGTCCGACTTTGGCTCCGGTCCTGATCCTTGTGGTTCTTGAGTTCGTGCCCCGTGTCAGGCTCTATGCTGACAGCTCAGAGCCCGGAGCCTGCTTTGGATTCTGTGTCTCCCTCTCTCTCTGCCCCTCCCCTGCTTGTTCTCTCTCTCTCTCTCAAGGATAAATTTTAAAAAACATTTAAAAAATTGAAGAAAATTTTAATGTATAAATAAATAAAATGTGTTAATGGTTGTATAACATCTTATCCTATGAACATACCATGGTCTCCTCAATCATTCCTTCTTATTAGCTACTAGGTTGTTTCCTTCGGAAAAATATACAGAATGCAACAACAAATTATAAATAAAGCTTTTCTGCATCTCCATCTATAAACAACATTTTAGGATAGATTGTTAGGGATCCTGAGAATATAAATTTTCAAGGCTTTGATACATTTGGTGAGTTGCTTTCAAGAAGATTTTATCAATTCGCCTCTGCCCGTCAGGCATGCGGTAAGAGGACGACGAACTCGGTGCCTTAAAAACAACAGAAATATATTCTCTCACAGCACAGGAGGCAAGAAGTCCCAAATCAGGGTGTCGGCAGGGCCATGCTTCCTCTGACGTCTCCAGGGCAGAAACGCGTCCTTGAGTCTTCTAGCTTCTGCTGGTTGCTGGCAATCCTTGGGGTTCCTTGGTTTTTGGAAGCATAAGTGCGATCTCAGCCCCTGCTTCGCACGGCCTTCCTCTGTGTTCCCAAACCTCTCTGAAAAGGACAACAGTCTTTGGATTTGGGGCCTGCTCTAATTCATTGGCACCTCCTCTTAACTTGCCTGCATCTGCAAAAACCCCATTTCCAAACCAGATCACGTTCTTGGAGGATGGGACCTCAACATATCTTCTGGGAGGACACAGTTCAACCCATAACCCACATCACGTGGTCCCCAGCAATATATCGCTTCATATTTTAATTGTTTTATGTCTACCCTGTGGACAGAGATAGAGTTCCAGACATATTTTCACCCATGTTGAGTATGGTGGAGTGATTACTTGTCAGGGATTTTTTAGGTTAGAGTCTTTAAATTTTTTTTAACGTTTTTATTTATTTTGAGACAGAGAGAGACAGAGCATGAACGGGGGAGGGTCAGAGAGAGAGGGAGACACAGGATCGGAAGCAGGCTGCAGGCTCTGAGCCGTCAGCACAGAGCCCGACGCCGGGCTCGAACTCACGGACCGCAAGATCGTGACCTGAGCCGAAGTCGGCCGCCAAACCGACTGAGCCACCCAGGCGCCCCAGGTTAGAGTGTTTTTTCCATAAGCATTTGGGGATACTTAGGTTAATTTGGGGAGCAGCACTGATCTGCTTTTGCCGTCTACCTGTATGCCATCTCTGCTGTGGGCCCAGGCCGTCACAGAACCTCAGGGAGGGAGCTTCTACGAGGAGCCATCCTGAAGACGGAGAGGCTCATGAGCTCAGGAGTGAGGCGAACCTGAGTTCAAATCCCAGCTCTGCCACTTGGTCCTGTGTCACCTTGACCATATACTTTGTCCCTCTAGGCCTCCGTACATGGAAGGGTCGAGCAGTTCCCCAGTACATGGTAACGACTCAGTACACGTTAGCTGTGGTTATTCGCGTTGTCGCTATTGGTCCTATTGTCAACTTGCCACTGAGACTTCTCACTTCTTGTGTCACAAGTTCTGCCCCCGACCTGGGCATGCCACGTCTGCACACTGTTCCTGGAGTGCAGGCACTTCCTGTCTTCCTGTCCTGACTGTGACTCTCTGGTACCCAGTCAGTCATTCATTGTCTGGGTTCCCAATGCACCTTGCATGCCTGGCTTCTCACCCAAGTGTCTTTTGGTCCCTTGCAGGGCCTTGCTCTTCCTCACCAGACCTTCCCCTCGCGTTGGTGGCTGTCCTGCGCCACAGAAACAAGTCGAGGAGGTTTGGTTTCCCCTTGTGCCCAGTCATATCTCATTACACCAAACCTGACCTGAACATCCTGAACTTGCTTTGCATACAAGCCCTCCGGAGGCCCAGACGTCAGATACTGCACAGCGTTTCCCTTTAGCCAACCCTTCTCTTCCAACCACTGTGGTACGCTGTGATTTTCCAAAACTCGACGACCTTTTCTGGACAACACCAGGCCCAGCTTTTTTTCTCTTAGCCTGTCTGATCTCTTCTGTGTTCAAGCCATGCTTTTAAGAATTAACTTGGCTGGGGGCGCCTGGGTGGCTCAGCCGTTTGGGCATCCGACTTCGGCTCAGGTCATGATCTCGCGGTCCGTGAGTTTGAGCCCCGCGTCGGGCTCTGTGCTGACAGCTCAGAGCCTGGAGCCTGTTTCAGATTCTGTGTCTCCCTCTCTCTCTGACTTTCCCCCATTCATGCTCTGTCTCTCTCTGTCTCAAAAATGAATACACGTTAAAAAATAAATAAATAAATAAATAAATAAAAGAATTAACTTGGCTGGAATCATCCACCTTCCCGGCCTTGAAAGGAGTCCTCAGTACCATATACAATAATTCCTAGATTAAAAAACCAAATGACATTTCCCCCAAATTCAGCAGTTTTCAGCTCCTCGACTACTTTGTACTCAATAGATCAATCATGGGGAATGGAATGGGAAGAGAGGGAACAGTCAGTGCTTGGATGGTCTGGGGCCATGCGATAATGCACACATTCTCTCCCACTTCTGATCAAGAAGCAAATTACTTTTCCCGCTTAACAAGGTGAGGGAATCACAAAACCCATCTATGCATATTTTATCCTGTGTATTTATGTTACTTTGGGGTGCCTGCTTACAGTAGCTATAGTCAAATCCATTAAAGATGACTTTTATTTCTTCTTAAATGTCAGACCCATCTGCTTGACCTCCCTTCATGCATATTCATGGTGTCATTAACAGCTAGACCATGCCCCTCAAGATAGCAAGCATAGAACAATGGGTCCTCCATGACCCGGAAGAGCATGGTAAAATATCACACTTTCCATGATGTTCCACACAAGCAAGACTTAGTCCTATGAGTCAGAAATAACTTCTTTGCCCTACAACACTATATGTTCTCCTCAATGTTGCCAAACACCTTCAAGCTGGCAGATCCCAGCACCTTCCTTCTTGTCCTCTCCAGAACAAATCTCTCAATTCAACAAAACAGGCAGCGGTTCGATAAATGGTCAGATATGCCAAGACTTTGGTTCTGATCGAGGCAGATCTCTAGAGGTAAAATAAAAGATGCCACCTTGGGTCTGATCCAGTTTCTCTAGATGTGTAACTCATTCCTGTGATTTGTTATCAATGTTGTGTTCTATGCCTGTATGTACACCTACATACACACGCATGCCTACTAAAAGCCCTTAGTATGACATTCCCATCCCCAAATACACAAACTGGCAGTGGTGCTGCTCAAGGACTTGACCTTCTCTTACTTGATCAGGAAGAATAGTGGCACAGGGCTAGGGGTGGGAGAGCTTTCCTCCTGGGTCCTTGAAATCACTCAATCTTTTCAATCATAAGAGGACCTTCTCACGGTAGCAACCAACACTTAAAGGTTTGCATACAAGATGGCGCTGAGCTCAAGTTCGGTTTCAGAAGACAACTCCAGGGGTGCCTGGGTGTCTCAGTCGGTTAAGTGTCCGACTTGGGCTCAGGTCATGATCTCGCGGTTTGTGAGTTTGAGCCCCGCATCGGGCTCTGTGCTCAGAGCCTGGAGCCTGCTTCAGATTCTGTGTCTCCCTCTCTCTCTGCCCCTCCCCCGCTCTCAAAAATAAACATTAAAAATATATTTTAAAAAATAAGAAGACAACTCTAGGTTGGAATTCTAGAAAACTGGGAACTTGACCATTGTTTCTATAGTTGCTTAGTTCTTAAAGGATAGCATCTCGTGGGAAATCAGATGCCGTGGGATATTCACATGACTGAAAACATGATAAGCTGATGAAGGAATGTGAGGCAGTTGGGAACCAAATCACGATCGCCCTAAATGTGACCGAGGTTAACAGCTAAGATTCGATCATTTAAAGAATATTTCTTTTTATTGCCCGAAAGGAAATCAGTTTGTGCTAAAATGTAAGCAGTCAAGAAAAGTCTTGTTCACAGAACTTACAGAACTACTTGAACAAGGTGGATGAAGCTGAACACTTCACTCTTCACAGGATGTAGAACCTCAGAGCGGATCGACACGGCAAAACCCACCTACACTTTGGTTTCAGGGATCTAAGACTAGGTATGAGATCTCTGACTCAGGGCTTCAGTCACACATCAAAGGGCATTTTGTTCTCTCCCAACATGCTGATGGCCTCCTAAGTCAGTCACCTTTCACACCCCTCTCTTGGGACAGTCTGGCCCTTAATCCCAGGACTCTCAAGAGCTGGGGTGTTGCGGGGGCAACGTCATTCACTGTCAAGTGGGAAACATTATTTTCTCAAATTCCTGGGCCGCTCAGCAAGGGTGACAACATGAAACACGAGTTTCCCTCTGCTCTGGAATAAATAAAAGCCCATTAGTCTGCAATTCTTAATTAGATTTTTTTTTCTACATCTTATCTCCCTACCAGGAATGGAGACTATTTTAATTGCCCCTTTCCTTGAAACCAGCATCCATTCCTTCATTCTCAAGGGTGTTCCTTATGTCAGAGGACCGTTGTAAGGGTGTATCTTCGTATTGTTCAATAACTAGTGTGTATTGACTTAGCTACCCTGCGTGTAGGACTTTGAAAAATGTGTGGCCAGTCCTAACGGTCAGCCCTTATTTATTCATCTGTTCTTTCAGCCAACATTTCTACAGCTCTCTCTCACTGTTCTATGGCTTACAGATTCAGAGCTACAAATATACCATGGATATCTTCAAAGAGTTCAGACTCATACAGAAAGAGTGGGGGCAGAAAAGTTTAAAATAAGTCAGGAAGATTAGCTACAAGCTAGGCAATATAATTTCAGGAGTTGTAGAAACTTTATGAGAGCCTCGATGAAAGGCCTGAAGTGCCTAAATGTCCGTAAAAATATTTTATGCTACAAAAATAGAGAAAATTCCCTAAAGGTGTTCGGAAGGGGAAAAAAGGACAAGTTGACCAAATAAATACAAAAATCAGATTCTGCAGTGCCATTTAGAAAATAATGGTGCATTATTCTCAATTTTGAGAGGCAAAGCCTATAACCCAAGAATTCTATACTCAATTAGTAAATAAAAACATTGATATGACACTCAGTTACATTTGAATTTCAGATAAACAGTGTATATGTTTTTAGGATAAGTATGCTCCGTGTAATATTTGGTACTACTTATCCTAAAAAATATATTCATTGTTTATCTGAAATTCAAATGTAACTGAGATCCTGTACTCCAATATAAAAAACATTTGTATTTCAGACATGAAAGACCTATAAGATCTTACCACACCCCATGTTTTTCTAGAACAATTACTTAAGATAGTCACAAAGTAAGAAATGTAAAATTTTGAAAATGAAAGTCATGATTTAAGGGGGCTAAGGATGAGCAGTGAGCAAACTGCATTTAAGAAATTAATGTAAATATGGTTAAAATTTCTAAACGTTGATTCTAAATTTCTCCTAGGACCCACATATTATTCAAACATAATCATTTAAAAGTAATAGAAATACTCACAAATTTGGAGTCTATAATCTTGCATTTTGGATGCAGCCAGTGGCTGGGGACAAATTTTCTGCATCTTCAAGAGCACATTTCACACAGCGTCACAAGGTTAGAAAGATGAATGCGAACACACCTCCTTATTTTGTAGAGTGCTATTACATGTACCATGCCATTTCATTCACCCCGAGCCCTGGGAGAGCTGAGAGAATTAATAAGGCAGACAAGCACACATGTCTCACCTACACAGTTGGAAAATCAGGCTGTGAGGGGCACGCGTAACTCAGTCAGTTACGTGTCTGACTCTTAATTTCGCTTTAGGTCATGATCTCACAGTCTGTGGGATTGAGCCCTGTGTCGGGCTCTGTGATGACAGCACAGAGCTTGCTTCAGATTCTCTCTCTCTCTCCCTCTCTCTCTGCCCCTCCCCTGCTTGCACTCTCCCTGTCTCTCTGTCACTCTCAAAATAAATAAACAACAACAAAAAAGAAAACGAGGCCCAGAGAGCTTTAATGGATCACCCCATGTTTAGTTACTACTGAGTAAGCAGCAAGCTCTTACCTCCAAGTTCAGAGGGTTATTCCAAGCTGAAATGAGATGCTCTGTTGGAGTTAGTCAAATCTCAAATCCAGCTTATTGTTAACCAAGAGGTATGAGAAGCCAATCCCACTTGATAAATATTTGTTGATTAATTAACATTATTCTGGTCCATTCAAGTGTTTATTGAGTTAGTTCCATATATCCAGCCATATTCTCTGAGGTATGTAGACATAGTATGAAATATGACCTCTGTCTTCTAGGCTTAAAATCTACTTAGAGAAAAAAACCAACACATGTGTGGCAACCTCAAAACTTCAGGGAAGAACTGTATTTCTGAGCCAAAGCATTACAAAACAGTACTAACAGAATGATTCTAAATTTTAAAAAGATATATATATATATATATATATATTTAATTTTTTTTTAACATTTATTTTTGAGAGAGACAGAGACAGAGCATGAGTAGAGGAGGGGCAGAGAGAGAAGGAGACACAGAATCCAAAGCAGGTTCCAGGCTCTGAGCTGTCAGCACAGAGCCCCAAGTGGGGCTGGAACCCACAGACCACAGGATCATGACCTGAGCCTAAGTCAGATGCTTAACTGACTGAGCTACCCAGGCACCCCTAATTTATATATTTTTAGTTATGTTTAGAAATAAAACCCTGGAAGTAGAATACTGTGAAGTTTTGTTTTATTTTTTGTGATTTTCTGCATTTTCCAAGGTTTTTACAGTGAATAGAAAATGCACATCAATAAGAGGTAAACCATAAGAGACTCTTAAATACAGAGAATGAGCTGAGGGTTGCTGGAGGGGAGGACTAGATGGGGGATGGGCATTAAGGAGGGCACCTGTTGGGATGAGCACTGGGTGTCATAGGTCAGAGATGAATCACTGGGTTCTACTCCTGAAGCCAAGACTACACTATATGTTAACTAACCTGAGAATTTGAAAAGAAAAGAAAAGAAAAGAAGAAAAGAAAAGATGCATGCATCTTGTTCTGTCTTTAAAGAAGGTATTTTATAAAAGAACAGAACTTCGAAATATGGCGTTCTAAAAAAAAGTTTTAAGTAATTCTGGAACTGCATTCGCTGATATGTGGCTGTGGAACCCCCTGAAATTCGGCTCATCCCAATTTCCATGGAGTGGAAGTATTTCACTCTGTATTTTGAAGATTTGACATAAGAAAAAAAAGTAAGATGTCTCAACAATTTTTATATTGATCCCATGTTGAAATGATTGTATTTTGGATATACTGGATTAAATAACATTCATCTCACTTGTTTCTTTTTACTTTTTAAATGTGATCACTGGAAAAAAAATTTTAAGGCTTAAAATGTGTTTGAATAAGTTGATGCTGTATTATTGCTATGTTTCTCAGAGAACCTCCACAGATATCAGGGACAAATCCAACAAGGTAGACCAATAACAAAAAATGCATAGCATAACTACCCAACATAGTCAAGGCTAAGAGCTAGTGTCCAACCTTCATTACACAGCAACCCTGTCCCCAAGATTGTACGAGGCCTATCAAGAAAAGCTGTGAATAAACCATGTTGCCATGGTCCCGCCCTCCCCTACTCAGGTCCTCAACAATCACATGAGACTTCACGAATACCCCACACAGAATCGATTAAACAATACACCACATGGAACTGATTTGTTAAATATCACCCTTCCCCTGAGCCACCCAGGCCTGGGTTTGTATTTTTGAAATCTTTCTCTACTTGGGGGTACCTGGGTGGCTCATTCGATTGAGCGTCTGACTCTTGATTTTGGCTCAGAGCATGATATCAGGGTTTGTGAGTTCAAGCCCCGAACTGAGCTCTGTGCTGACAGCATGCAACCCGCTAACAATTCTCTCTCTCCCTCTCTTTCTACCCCACCCTCAAAATGAGTAAATAAACTTTTAAAATAAAATAAAATAAAATAAAATCTTTGTCTACATGGTATATTGTTTTACAGTATGGTGTTTTGGCTTTTAAAAACTACAAAGCAGAATCTAATTTCCATAGTTTCTGAAAGAGACTCTACCTACAAGTTCCAGAGAGTTCAGAGCTGGGCGAAGGATGGGTGTTTAAGAGAGGTCCCCAGACATGGTGGAACATACACTGAATCTGGAAGGATGGTGAGTATTTGACAAAGAAATGGGGGAACAAGAGTCTCAGCCCCACTAGTGTCCTGGGCAGGGGACATGGACAGAGCACTAGAGTAGGTGGCTGAGAACACAAATGTGCCTGTCTTACTGCCACTCACACAGAGAGACATTTAACTTCTTTGTGCCCTGGTTTCCTCATCTATAAAGCAAAGGTGCTGTCGGAAGGAGGAAATGTAATACTTTCTGTAAAGTGCTCAGCACGCACAAAAAAGCACTCCACAGACTAGCATTACTATTTTTATTGTGAATGGAAACGAAAGCTGTTTCAATTAGAGAGAACTAAACTTTTTTTTTTCTTTATTTATTTTTGGGACAGAGAGAAACAGAGCATGAACGGGGGAGGGGCAGAGAGAGAGGGAGACACAGAATCGGAAACAGGCTCCAGGCTCCGAGCCATCAGCCCAGAGCCTGACGCGGGGCTCGAACTCACAGACCGCGAGATCGTGACCTGGCTGAAGTCGGACGCTTAACCGACTGCGCCACCCAGGCGCCCCAGGACTAAACTTTTATAGAAGGTTTCGAGGGGCGCCTGGGTGGCTCCGTCGGTGGAGCATCTGACTCTTGATTTCGGCTCCATTTGCAATTCTAGGGTCGTGGGATCGAGCCCCACGTCGGGCTCTGTGCTGAGCGTGGAGCCTGCTTAGAGGTCTCTCTCTTTCTCCCTCTCCCTCTGCCCTTCTCCCCCGCTCACACTTGTTCTCTCGCTCTCTCTCTCAAAAAAAAAAAAAAAAAAAAAAAACAACAAAGCAAAAGCTTTCGAAAACCATGCAAGAACTAGACCCCGAGAAGTCAGTGCCAGGATGACACGAATCAGGTGAGAGGTGGTGTTTCCCCTTTCCTAAAGCTGCTGTAACAAATGACTGCAAACTGGGTCGCTTAAAACAAGAGTAACTTACTATCTCAAAGTTCTTGGGACTAGAGGTCTGAAATCAAGGTGCCAGGAGGACCACACACCATCCAGAGGCTTTAGGGGAAGATCGGTTCCTTGTCTCTCCACTTCCGGTGGCTTGGCTTGCTCTGGCTTGGGGCTACCTCGGACCAAATGTCGAGGCCAGCATCTTCAAATCTCTCCGTTGCCTTCTGATAGTCTCCTCCTGCGATGTCTGTCGAATCTCCTTCTGTCTCCCTTTGATAGGGGTAGATGTGATCGCTCTTAGTGCCCACCCAGATAATCCAACCAAATCTCCCGATCACAAAGGATTACGTCCTTTGCCAGTCACAGGTCTGCCTCTTAAAATAAGCTATTTATCACAGACCTCATATCTCTGGGGGATACTTTTCACCCCACCACAGGTAGTAAGGACCCAGATAGAGCAGTCCTAGAGCTCCCAACCACTGGGGTATTAACCCATGGTGTGCTGGGTCCCAGTGAGTGGCCAAGGGCTGGCACGGGCTGGGGGAAGTCACCAGTAGCTATTTGCCAGGTGGGATGGCTTTACCCATACAACCTAGTAGAATATTAAACCTGATGGTGAGATAGAAAAGGAGAGAGAGGCAGCTATGAGGGACTTTTTACAGGCAAAATTGCTGGGCCTCTTTATGAAACATGAAGTTCAACAGACACTGTGTAAAGAGAGATATTGATGAGGGACAGAAGCAGAAATAATGTTCACCTTTAGCCCAGAAGGTTGACCGATAGACTGCCTAGTTCCAATACGGATCAACTACATGCTGGTTTCGACATTCTTAAAGGGTCTCATGACTGCCTGTATATCTCACTGATAGTTAATATCGAACTGAATGATAAACAACAGAGAAATCTCCTGAAAGTGGTTTTATGGGTAGAAATGTGAAGAAGACATTTATGACTTAATACTCCCTGCACGTCCCCTCCCCCTTGCATATAACCGCAAGCTTCATACAGCAAAAATGCAGCCACTTCCGCCAAAGGTCCTGTCCCTGTGCTACTTAAGTAAACTTACTAAGTTGCACCACACAAGTCTCAAAAATTCTTTCTCGACCTTTGGGCTCCACGACCCCACAACAATATTCCTGTCAACGAGAAGAATAAGGGCTTGTTTTCCAAGCCATCCAACATTGAGGCTTCCAGGACGTGTTCCAGCATGTTCTAGGGGTCCCAGTTCCTGATACCGCTGGACCAGGGCAGGACCCTGCCTGACAGGCGTTAATGAATTCACTTCTCAGTCTGCAGACCTGGTGAGGATCCTGGTGTGAAGCTGCCAGCAGCTGAAATAGACTGTTTACCAAGCTCCCACAAACATGCAAACATCCCTAAATCCAGAGGACAGCTCTGAACCGGGAGAAAACAGGTTCTTTCCAGAAAGTTAGTGCCCTTGCCAGAAACTACTAATAGAGGGTTGCTTTTCAGTACCTCACGAGCTGATTAGGAGGTCAATGGGTCCTAATTAGAATGTGAGGTTTATTCATCTGTAAACTTGCAAAAGGAATGCTCTGGAGGGAATCTGAATCAGAAAGAATTGTTTCCCGTTGGCTTGGCTTAACAAAAAACAAGACAATTTGCCTGTTTCTCCTGGCAGGCAGGTAGACTGGAAGAGAGATTCTTTCCTGATGATCCTTTTCAAATACTTATTAGACATCAGTACAGGCTTCAGCGATGTAGCAAATCAGCTTCTAGGATTTTCAATGAGACAATTATATGAATGCTCACTAAAAGTGCATAATTTGACCGAAGGGCCAGGATATTGAGAACAAAGGTCGGCAAAGCAACTTAGACTCCATTCTTTGCATGGAATGAGAAATCACGATGGGACCGCATGCCTGGTCAGAAAAATCTCGCGTGAACATCACTGAATAAGCATGACATAGGTGCAATTTGCAGTCGGTCCAAAGGTGGAGTTCGTTTGCTATAAACATGAGGTAGTAATAACAGGTTGTGGTAAGGCCAGGCCTCGTTCCACCCACCCCTGCCCCTACTTGGTCAATGCAAATTTATTTACTTTTGCTGTTATGCAAATATGGGGGGGGGGTTCAAAATGTAATAGACTGACCATCAAAGAGCAACCAACTCCTGTTCTGTACAGACACCCACTAAATGTCATGCAGATTCAGAAAAACAACCCTTGGCTTCTGGGAGTTAACAAGTTAACAATCAAGTTTTCATTGCCTAGGCAAAAATTATTTCCATTTCATTACATTCATTTGTTACAGATGCTTACATTTGATTTCTCAAGAGAATAGGAATAAGACTGCAGAAAACGCTTCGACCTATATTTTCCGAATCCCTATCACTAGCTAATCCCAGACGTTCCCCTTCACAGCTGAACACTTCATCGGTTGTGGTTTTTCTTAAGAAATGTGTAATAAATCCCAAGAATCAGGGCTATTTAATACTTAGCCAGACACTTTAATGAAATGCCATCAATTGTATCGCCAATCCATCTCCCTGCATGTAGACACCCCAGAACTGCCTTCACCTCCGAACACCCCCAAAATCTGCTCCTGGCAAAGGTTGTCCTGACTGAATGGAAATCAGTCATTGGACAAAAGAGGTGCCAGCAAGAAGGCTCCTGGCCCTAATTTTACTTTTCACACCCCAAAAGAGGAAGGTGGGACTGAGTCCGAGTCTTGACCAGAGCAAGAAATGAGAATGAGGCCATGTAGCAGCCATGAGGAAGAGCCCCCCCCCCCCCAAATCTCCCACTGCCTGGAGTGCAGTTGCCCAAGGGCCCCAGGGCTGTGCTATGCAATCACTCACCACACTTCCCTGCAGGTCCCCCTCCCCTGGCTGCTTCTGTGGTCACTAGGCACAGCCGGGGTACTAAGGCAGGCCTTTCTGTGGGAAATGCAGGACTCTTCAGGTTCATCACCCAACCTTCCTTGGAAGTGCATTGCCGTGTGGGTCACTTCCTCCCAACCTTCAGTTCTTCCTTCCCTGGGATCAGACTGGCATCAGGGTCTGATGGCTTTTCAAGCCTCTCCCGGCTTCCTCCCCTTTCTTTCATAGGCATTTCCCCTAAGAAATGTCTTGCACATTTAACAGATCCTGGGAACTGCTTCTCAGGGGTCACGGACTAAGGTGATCGGGGATCTTCCAGGAGGAGCAGAAAGCAGCTGGGGGAGGAGGGAACAGGGAACATGGTATTGGTGTAAAGACCAAACTCACTTCCTGAAATATGGGCCACAGTCTGTTGCCTTAACAAGGCTCATTCAGTGCTCACAGTGATGTTTCTGTAAGCTCCCTACTTGGCCAGGCTGGACTACATTTCCCAGGATTCCTTTCCTCCTATGTTTCAGGTTAGGACGGGCTCCAAGGGACGTTCTCTCGCGAGAGTTGGAAGGAGGACAAGCGGCGGCAACCATCTTGTAGCGTGAAGGCACATTCTGCTGAGCGACTGACTCGTGCTCCGGTGAGGCTGCTGCGGGACCCTGTCTTCGCCCTGGACCTGCTTCCTCCAGTTTCTCTGCGCCCTGGGGCGGGTGTATACTTGTGCAACAGTGTGACACAGGGCCTCAGCTTCTGCAGGGTCCCTTCATCAATCACTAAGGTCGAGAAGGAAAAGGGCATGGGTTTCAGTGTGCCCACGTGGTGTTCCGGCTCCTGCTTGCGGGGTTCTAGCCCGCTTTCGTCAGCTTCCCTTCCTGACTGTCGTAGGGATTTCGGGCGCCAACGTTGGTCAGGACAGTCGTGTGGACAGTGCCTAACCAGCTCCCCTAATTGTGCAAGTCCGTTCCTAACAATTCGTATGTATTTTTCAATCGTAGATACGTGTATTTACGTGGGTGTATGTACTTGATCGTTAAACTCCGAGCGATGCACTCATTGTGCGCCCTCTGGCCAGTTTCCTTCAGGGCAGTGGTACTCGTTAGGGCCTGGAATAGGCACTGGGGCTTCAAAGAAAACAATGCCAACCCTCTGTGCTGCTGCTTAGACAGACCTGGCCGTCAGCAACGTAAAGGGAGGCGGAACTGTGTTAGGAAGACAAGTGCACCTTCACAGCCCACCTGGCAGAGGGGCAACGTTCATGATTTGGTTTTTGTGTTTTGAACGAAATGAGATCCAGCTTTTTGCCCTCCCCTCCCTGGCTGGGAGGACATCCCAAAGCCGTTTGGGGGACGCTGACCACCACCACCGTTACCACTCCTGCCTCCCCATTGTATAGATCGCGAATCCCGGAGCTTATAGCAATGGAGTGGGACCCGGCCCTTAGTTCAGGGTGTTTGCTCTCACTTCCCTTCCTCTTGTTTCCCAGGGCTGAGCCTGATCCTCCGTCATCTGTCAAGCGTAGCTGCCACCAAGAAGCCTCTCAACAGTCCAGGCCGCTTCGGCCTGGGTCACAAGGCTCCAAAGCCAAGAAGTCCAGTGATAAGTTCCAGACAGCCATATACCACATCATCCGAGGTCGTGACACCTTGAGGCACGCGTGGGGCAGGTACTGTCTCCTCCACTCACAGAACCTTCCATCCTCCAAGTCTCAGAACCCAGTTCTCCTTGGGTCCATCTATGCCTCTGCCCACTCTTTACCTCCTGTAACTTTCTGTTATCCAAAATGACAGCCTATATGTCCCCCCACCCCTGCCACCCTGGATTTAGAGAAACCCCCAGGCAGGGGGTGGGGGGGTGTTATCTTTTACTTCCCTCATGATAAATCTGTAAATATATTTCTTTTTAATCTATGGGATTAAGAATCAATACTTTTTACGCTAAGTGAAATAAGTCTGACAGAGAAAGACAAATGCCATATGATCTCACTTATATAGGGACTCTAAAAACAAACAAACAAAAAGAAACCCAGACTCTTAAATACAGAGAATAAAGTGAGGATTAGCAGAAAGAGGCAGGTTAGGGAGGGTGGGGTGGAGAATGGGTAAAAGGAGTGAAATAAGCAAAAGGGATTTAGCGGTACGGAAAAATTTAGGATAGGGGTGACTGGGTGGTTCAGTTGGTTAAGCATCCAACTCTTGATTTCGGCTCAGGTCATGATCTCACAGTCATGAGATCGAGCCCCACATCGGCCTCCATGCTGAGCATGGAGCCTGCTTGGGATTCATTCTCTCTCTCTCTCTCTCTCTCTCTCTCTCTCTCAAAATAAATAAACATTAAAAATTTAGGATAACTTTGGTTGGAAGGATAGAAGTAGAAACTAGAGGGATCACAAGGTGAGCTTTTGGGATGCAGACAATGTTACTTCTTGATCTGGGTGATAATTATACAGATGAGTTCACTTAAAATTGATTGAGCTGTATATGATTTATGTGCTTATCACCATGTGTTATACTTCAGTCTTTGAAAGTTTAAAAAAACCCAAATGCTAAAAAGGCATACAGTAAAGGGGCACCTGGGTGGCTCAGTCGGTTAAGCCGCCGACTTTGGCTCAAGTCATGATCTCACAGTCCGTGAGTTCGAGCCCCGCGTCAGGCTGTGTGCTGACAGCTCAGAGCCTGGAGCCTGTTTCAGATTCTGTGTCTCCCTCTCTCTGACCCTCCCCTGTTCATGCTCTGTCTCTCCCTGTCTCAAAAATAAATAAAATGTTAAAAAAAATTAAAAAAAAAAAGGCATACAGTAAAAGAAAAAGAAAAATCCCTTTCCCACACTTGGTGTTCTATGGCCCATTTCCCCTCCCCAGGTGAATAACATGTTTAGGAGCTACAGCACCTTGTAAGCACTGGTAGTATTTAGTGCTATTCCACTTCTCCTCCTTCCAGGCACATGGTCTCATTGCATTTCCCGGCCCTTCTGGAAACATAAGGAACTTAAACTGGTTGACTAGTTGTAGCCAGTAAGTTGTAAGCAGAAATGATGCATGTCACTTCTGGGCCAGAGTGTTTGACTGCTACAATGAGATCCTGTAGACTTCTCTTTTCCTCCTACCACAGTGACGTGCATGTTTTAGTTAGTGTTCTCCATCTGCTTTGGTCTCCGAGGGATTATGACAAGGAGCCCACTCACAACGGACACAGGCGAGAGGCATGAGCAAGAAATAAATGTTTGATGTTTTAAGCCACTGAGATTTAGGGATTGTTTGATACTGTACTGATTCAGAGTGATACCTCCTGGGAGGTGTGTGTGGGTGTGGGTGTGGGTGTGGTCTGTATTTCTCTGAAAAGTACACCAAGACAAGAAAGTTGAAGTAGACACAGAAATATGAGGGGAAATATGCATGTAGGTAATATATCTGTATCTGTTCAGGTATTTTCCACTTTATGGAAACCCAAACTGAAAATTGCTTGCACAGTAAGACTACTGCTAATATAAAAGAGGTATGGTGCTTCTAGGATTGCTTAGTTCAGCTGCTCAACTGTGTCCTCAAAGACCCACATTCTTTTCCCTCTGCCATTCTTGGTGTGCTGACGAAGTCCTGTGTCGGCTACAGCAGATTCATGTAATTCGTTCCCTCCCTCTCCCTCTCTCTCCCGCACATACTCTTACCCACATACACACACACATCCAGAGACAAATAAGAGACTATCCAACAAAATGCTGAGGATGACAAAAGAAGCAGATCGAGCTTATTGAGGAGAGTATCGTTTTAGCAATTCCGTGATGGTGAGCGGAAGTCTCTTTTAATGGTTGGTGTATCTGTTATTGGAGATTTTAACGCAAGGACACCAAAGTGTTCTTTTGGTGGACAGCCCCCAAATCAAGGAAGACCTGTGACAACCAAGGAATGACATTTGCTATTTCCCGGTACCTTGATGTTGCCCAGTGCTAAGCTCTGTAGTTTCGAGCAAGTTACTGACATCTCTCAAGCTCACTCTTCTTCTCCTGCCCATAAAGGGATTCACAGTTGCACCTCCATCACTGCTCTGCCGTGAGGCTTAAGTGAATTAATACATATACAGTACTTAAACAGTTTCTGGCACGTAGTAAATGCTGCGGAGCCAGGAGCCATTATCATTATAATAGGGCTTTGGGGAGAATTAAATAAGTTAATGCATGTAAAGGACTTGAAATCATGTCTGACATGTAGTAAGTACTCAATAAATCTTTGCGGCTGCTACTACAGCTATTATTATCATAGCTTTAAATAAGAAGATTGTAGAAGTTAAGGAGGGTAAAATAGAGCTAATCCTTTAAAAATGAATTTGTCAGTACGAAGTATCATTGTCATGGTATTGGGGGATTTTTTGACTGTACAAGGTAATTTTAATAAATCAAGATCATTTTCCTTGGTAAAGGTGAAAATACACTTTTGTTTCTTAGAAGCAATGTCTACCATATCGTCTCCATAAGAAATAAGAGCTGGAGAAGTTGCTATTCAGAGATCAGGATCAAAAGAGAGAGATTCTTCAGGATGTTGGAAGAATGTGAACACCAGTATCATTTCTGCTTGTGACATTGATTTGAGTCTTGGTGGGAACTTTTGGCTCCATTCATGCTGACTAGGTCAGCACATGTAAGTACAGTATGCGCTTTCTCAGATGAGTGGCTTTTATATATGCGTGCGTGTGTGTGTGTGTGTGTGTGTGTGTATACACACACTTTGTAAGACAGTGTCTAAAGAATGCATGAACAGAAGCAGATGCACATTTCCTGTTTTTGAATATGATTCTGAGTGGGCATTAATAAACGCTAACTGGCATTGCTTACGGGTGTAAAACTAATAATGGAGTTGGATCTGATTAGGAAAATGAAATCAGAGCTCGCAGTGTTCTTGTGTCCCACCCTGAGATAGGTAAAAAAAAAAAAAGGGGGGGGGTGGGGTCGTCTACCATCCTGTCACCAAAGAATCATTCATTAACCAAATAATGTAACTTAAAATAGGACATGGCATCTAAGGAGTAAACTAGTACAACAAACAAATATACACAAAAACATTTTCTGAGCACTCTGATGTGTTAGCCACTCTCTAGTTTCCCCGGGCTGCTAAGGTTGAGAGTCAATGTCTCATGGAGCATCGTGGTGGAAAGCAGCAGTGAACTGGTAACAACTATGAAATGGTCCCTTAGAGGTAGGGAGGGCTGTGACTTTGCTTTTATTTTGTTGTTGTCGTTTTGTTTTAATTTTTTACTTTGAAATAACTTGAGACTTAAAAGTCTTTAAAAATTGGAGCACCTGGGTGGCTCAGTCAGTTGAGCGACTGACTTTTGTTCCCCGCTCGGGTCACAATCTCACAGTTCATGAGTTCCAGCCCCATGTTGGGCTCTTTGCTGACAGTGTAGAGCCTGCTTGAGATTCTCTCTCTCCCTCTCCCTCCCTCTCCCTCTCTCTCTCTCTCCCCCTCTCTCTCTCTCCCCCTCTCTCTCTCACCCCCTCTCTCCCTCTCTCCCTCTCTCCCCCTCTCCCCCTCTCCCCCTCTCTCCCTCCCTCCCTTCCTCCCTTTCTCCCTTTTTCTCTGCTTCTCTCTCTCTCTCTCAAAATAAATACACATTTTAAAAAGTCTTTCAAAAATAGTATAGAAAGTTCACATGCTGCCATTGATCCAGAACTTTCTTTAATGTGAACAAATTATGAGACTATAGCATAAAATTCTCCATCAAAACCAGGAGATTAACATTAGTACAATGCTATTCGCTAAACAACAAACTTTATTCCAATTTCACATACTTTTACATAACAAGAAAAATTGCAAGGGCAAGAACTTGAAGAGCAGATCTAAAGATGAAGTCTGCGTGTATTTGAAACGGTCAGTTTAATGCACTGTTTTCTCTTTCCTTGAAAAATTATCTTTAATATATCTATTATATTGTCCAATTTTTAAAAAAAACTTTAACTGCCAGTATTCCTCTCTTTTCTCTTCAGTAGGCTCTTTCCCAGGGAAATAGGGTTGTTAAATTTAGCAAAACTTAATGCAGGGTACATAGTTAAATTTAAATTTCAGATATGCAGTGAATATGGTTTTTGTTTGTTTGTTTGTTTTAGTATGACTGTGTCCCATGCAATAGCTGGGACATACTTATGTTTAAAAATTATTCTTATTTCTTGGAAGTTCAAATTTACCTAGGCTTCCTGTATTTTATCTGGCAATCCTACAGGAAAAGAACATAAACATGGAGAGTGGAGCTTAGTGTACTGCACCTGGGAAGGGTGATGATGGCAGGATGTCTTCAAGGTAAGGAGATGCAAAAATTATTTCTCCAACATTCTTGACCATGTTCTACTAAAGGGACAATTTCTCTATCAGAGGACAGAAAACAGGTGCATGGAAAGGAAACTCATTAAACTATGTCTTAAACTATTTCGAGTTATTTCAGGAAACTGTTTACTGCAGCTGTTACCTGGGCCTGACCCACCTCACCCAGACCTAGTATTTGGGTAAAATAGGGGTGAGTGGGTGGGGCACGTGGACAATAAGCATGGAGGGGCCTGAAAACGCAAAGGGAGAAGCAAAAGCCCTCAGTACCAAAAGCAACATAAAGAGACTGGCCTTTTCCCCATATTGCCCTTAAAAGAAATAAAACTGTGAGCCTATTTCAGGTGGTAATAAAACTGAAAATATGCCATCCAGGCCAGTGTCAATTTCCTATAACTGCCTCTAGGACCAACCTAGAATCTAAAACAGACTACTCAAGATCTATTTCCAATGAGCTTGCCTCATGCCTAGCTCCAACATAAAATTTCTAGAATCCAAAGCAGTAATTAAAGAAACACCATGAAAAGCATCCTGAGGCTTTCACCAATGGAAATCCCATAATCTGACAAGTCTCCTTGCCTGGGAAATGTTGGCTGCTGCCTTAGTTAAACTCTTTCACTAGCAACGTGCAGAGTCTCTAGCTCGGTGTCAGGGGCCTCTTCCCCTCCTGCTCCAGTCCCCTGCCCAGCCCCTGTACTGCACCGTCTCTACCCTGGATGGGAGCGGCTGGCCAAGCCCAGAAATTGATCAGAGTGCCCTGAGAGGGCCTGTTAGTACCACGTGGAAGCTGCTGTTGTCACCTGAGAACTGCCCATCATGGGAGCACCATCCCCTTCAGTGTATTTTTAATTTCCAACAAGGACTTTCCTCAGTGTGCTGCTGTTTTTCATTTCTCTGTATAAATCCTCTCTGTTTTTCCAACTGCTTCTGCTAGTTCCCTTGGAAGGCCTAACTTTTAAGTGATCTGATCCCACCATATGTGTTGACATATGTCGATGATGCAGGCAGGTCGAGTCTAAGGACCCTGAGGGGGTCTCGCAGGACCAGCCAAGAAGGTCCTTGGCTACACGCAGGATAGAAATCGATCACAAACCAGTAGGAAGTGAGAGCAGAGCTTATCGAAGCTATAGAGACATCACAGATACAGACAGTGTCTGGGAGACAGAACGGAAAGAAGAGACAGTCTCATCTTTGCTTGGGGTCTCGGGTTTTTATTGAGGATTGTGGTCTGGCCTGTGCGTCCTCTTGGGCATCCAGGAACCAGTTAGAACAAGGACAGAGGTCCAGGTGTCCTCCATAAGTCACTTATTCCTTAGAGCCAGGGGTCTTGGCGTCCAGCTGTCTAGCACCGGTGGTCTGGAATATGCGCACGATGGCCTCATCCCATCATTCTTCCCAGTCCTTCCTTCAGCGTTCTCTCTCTTGTGCTGGAAGACTCCAAGGAAATCATCAACTTCTCGTCCCTTACAAGAAGGACGTACTCTCTCTGCACTCTGAGCCGTGTGGAAAGTGGGGGTGCAGAGCCCAGCAAGAATAGAGGCAGGAAAAGGAGCAAAAAGCAGATTCTTCCGGAGTCTTTCAATCTTCTTGTCTCACCGACCTCTACCTTTGAGAAGAGTCCTTGAAAAGCATTCCTACTGCATAGAGGTTCCCAAGGCATCGTGGGTGGTTGAAGGAACATAGGATCTTGAGGCAGAAAACCTGGACCCAAGCACTAGCTTTCTCCCTTACTCCCCACATGACTCTGGATGACTTACGTAACTAACCTCCTCAGATTTCCTATGTATCAAGATGGGTATGGTTCTTCTGGCTTCTCTCACAGCCTTGTTATACAGAAGAACTAGAAGGAAGTGAGAGTGGTTTGTAAACTATAAACCTGCTGTGCTAATAATGGCAAACATTTCTCAGTATTCATCATGTGCTAGGCATTGAGTTTTAGGTGCTTATCTCGTTTAATTGTCACAGTAATCTCACACGCTAAATACTGTTATGCCCATTTTACGGATGATTATACTGAGGCACAGAGAGCTTAAATATCTTGCCAAAGCATCATAGTAAATGGTGGCCTTGGAATTTGAACCCAAGCCATCTGGCAGCCATGCCTACTATGCTGAGAGACTTCCCAGTGTAATTAATGGGTTAAAGTCAATATTAGAAATTGAGGATAAAGGTACTCTTTCCCCGGCATCACTGGTGCCATCACCTTGGGCTCTTCTGTTACCCTTTGCTTCTGTACCTCTAATTGTAGGTCCCATGGTGAGGCTGACTTGGAGGAATCAGAACCACTCCCTGCCTAATAGGTTTTGTCTGTGTCTACCTGTCACATTTTAGGGGACATACCTGGCTAACAGCATATCCCAAATTGCACCCTAGTGGGATCTGCCATGATAGTCCCGCTTTCCTAAGACTGACAACAGAACAGAAACAACTGAAAACATCTATGGCTCTGAACCCTCAGACATGCCACTGGTAGCTCAGTTCCGTGGGGGATTTCTCAAATGTCCAAACAGTAGAGACACGTTCTTGAGGAAAAGCATTCTCGTGGATTCTGAAGATCACTTCCTCAGAACCCCGGTTTGAAAAATGCCAGTGTGGGCTAGAGAAAACAACGCTGAGCCCGCACTTAGGACATCCAGGTTCCCATCCTGCCGCCGCCGTGACCCAGCCAGGGCATTACTGTTGCCTCAACCATAAAATGAGGTAGGCCCAATCAGTGCTTCAGGGGCCACAAGCCCAGTGGGGGCAGGCAGCCACCTACAGGAGTGTCCAGACCTGGTGAAAGGCAGTAGTGAGTCACAACCACCTCAGTTCACTATGGCCTTAGGAGATTGCAGGCACCGTCTGTCCTCACCTTCTGAGTTTTTAAGAGGAGCCTGACATCCGTGACTTTATATACAAATTTATTGACTCTGGTGTTGGAAATGAGTACAGCAATGTTTAAAACATTGAAGAGCCAAACGAAAAACACCTCTGTGAGCCAGAGAGAGCCCTGGCTGGAAAACTGGGTCGAGATTCTAAACAAGATCAAGGTTTTCAAGCTGCTTCCACTGAAGAGTTCCATAGAACTTTCCTAAAGGTTCTCTGGAGGTCGGGGGAGGCCAGCTCTTCCCCAATTTCGACCAGAACAGCTCAAACTGCTTTTTTTTTTTTTTTAATTTTTTTTTAACGTTTTTATTTTATTTTTGAGACAGAGACAGAGCATGAACGGGGGAGGGGCAGAGAGAGAGGGAGACACAGAATCGGAAGCAGGCTCCAGGCTCTGAGCCGTCAGCCCAGAGCCCGACGCGGGGCTCGAACTCACGGACCGTGAGATCGTGACCTGAGCTGAAGTCAGACGCTTAACTGACTGAGCCACCCAGGCGCCCCTCAAACTGCTTTTTTTAAAAAATGTTTATTTATTTTTGAGAAAGAGAGCGTGCGCACGCGCGTGAGCAGGGAAGGGGCAGAGAGAGAGGGAGACACAGAATCTGAAACAGAGCTCCAGGCTCTGAGCTGTCAGGCTCTGATGCGGGGCTCAAAATCATAGACCACGAGATCTTGACCTGAGCCAAAGTCAAGACGTTCAACCTACTGAGTCACAGGCGCCCCCCTATCTGCTTTTCTAGTGATATTCCACAGGTTTAAGAATATTTCCACTGCTAACAACTAAAATAGTTAATATTTAACGGCACTTATCTGCCACTTGGTAAGTGTAGATAGAAAAGTCTTGAGGCTGTGCTTTTTAAAACTCTTCAGTGGGTGCAGACGGCTGGAACAAGGAGATGTCATACCTCTTAGAGGCAGTAGCTCACTGGGTATGTGTCTGGACGCCCTGTTTTGGTGGGCTCAGCGTTACTATGCACCACTATATTTCATTACAACTGAAGCACGAAATACCAGTGTTAGACCGAAAAGCCTGGCTCTCGAAAAATACCGAGTTCAGCCAGCCAGCCTGTTTCAGTTCCAGTCAGGTTCTTTGAGCTTATTTAGCAGCAAATGGCAGTAGTGTTAACTGTCCCAAAAATGGCTCTCTACAAGGCGATTAGTCTTGAAGGCAATCTCCCCCTGCTTATAAAGCCCTTACTAGACCTTTAATAGCCCATGTGTTTATTCTGTGGAGAAAGAAGCCGGCGCGTTCGGGAGAGCATGCGGCAGAGAAGCCAGAAGTGACACAGCGATCTTAGTGTCCGGGAGCCTCCCCTGCAAACGTGGGAGGGAGGTTTCACCACGTGCATTCAGTGGAAAGAACGGAGGGGTGACAATAACGGCAGACCCAACAGATAAAAACTGCTGTGTGGATGCGGCAGGGAACCAGCGTGTGCCTGCGTGTGTGTATGTGAGTGTGTTAGTTACAGACTTAGCTACCTTTATTCTCTCCGTGATGATCCAAGTGGCTCTACAGTTATTCTACTGCATTATCAAAGCCCTAAGCTGAGGGCGGGGGATTATTTAGGATAGGTTCACTAAGTGAACCAAAGTGAATGGAGGAAAATGGAGGAAAGAAATACAAAGATAGGAGCAGAAGAGTCTCTTGAGCATTGCAATGTGATTAGCTTAGTAAGTTTCTCAAAGGGAAATCTGGAGGGTCCATCACAGAGGATCTAGAACTGAGATAAAACCATCTCATGGTACTCCATTTATAAAGGGCGTTATGTGGAAAATGGGAACAGGAAGCAGAGGACTGTGTGATAATTTCCCGAACCTGCACATGCCTCTAACCCTCATACCCACAAATCTGCAAACCTCACTCAGTGAGATTTCCAGGATTCACTGCACTTCCCATAATGCTGCCTTCTTCTCTTGACAGGGAAGATGTGTGGGCTCCATAAATCTTCTTTCGTTTGATTCAGTTTGTGCCATATGCGGCATAAGGTGGACCCTATTTCAGCCCTGGGCCACGTCTCCATGCCTTAGCATCTTTCTGTCCGTTTGGCTAAGTAAAGTCTAAAACCTAGGGTGGCACCAATATCACCAAGTTCCCTGGAGGTCTGGCTAGATCATGTTCTCTCTTTTTTTTTCCCTCCCCAGAAGAGTTCATATGGATTTGGGAATGGAGACATCACAATAGTGTTCCGCACAGAAATTCTCTCCCACGCCGTAGTGCACTTTTTTTTTTTTTTTTTTTTTTTTTTTAAATTACGTTTACAGGTTTTTTTTTTTTTAACTTTTTTTTTTTTTTTTTTTTTTATTTATTTTTGGGACAGAGCGAGACAGAGCATGAACAGGGGAGGGGCAGAGAGAGAGGGAGACACAGAATCGGAAACAGGCTGCAGGCTCTGGGCCATCAGCCCAGAGCCCGACGTGGGGCTCGAACACACGGACCGTGAGATCGTGACCTGGCTGAAGTCGGACGCTTAACCGACTGCGCCACCCAGGTGCCCCGTAGTGCACTTTTCCATCCTCAAAGGCTTTGAGACTCTGTTGTGCCTCTAAATGAGATCAGTGGCTTGGCCTTTCTTTGCTTTTGATGCAAACCCGTAATTCTGGGTGGGCTGCAAAGCAGGAGGTACGCTTCTCTTTTCTGTTTGGGATGACAAACAGACATCTCTGTCTGTTTGGGATGACACGAAGGCAGCACCACTAGTGTGTCATGAACCGGAGCTCAAATGTGAGAAACACCAGTGGCAGTGCTAAGTCAACCCTCCTCTCTCCTGAGTTTCTAGATATGTGTATTTTAAGTGTAAACCTAAGCACGGAAGTTGCTGAGAAAAGCACTGTTACTGAGATGTTTGTTGACAGGCCCCGTATATCAGATGTTCTTCTGCCATTTCATGCAAATTTATGTTTTGACAGGTGCCAATTCATTTAGTTGGCAGGACTTACTCTATTGTTTTTCTCTTCAGTCCTCTTTGAATTTCCTCTACAAGGTACAGATACCAAGCTGATGTACTAGGTAGATTTGTTGGCCAGAAGTGATCATCAAAAGACAAAATTGACAAGTTCTGAAACAGATCCTGGCTGTCCTTGCACAAGCTAGTCTGTGGTATTTTCTTTTGTAAGGTGGCTTAAATCTAGTTTAATTGTTTAGTTAATTCTTTGTCTTTCCTCTGGTAAATTATTGATTTCTCGGCCTTGAAATGGAGATTCAGATAAATACTTGGCAAAGCAGATCTGATGAGCACATTTGTTTTACCAGAAGGGAAACTTCCATCCTCTCTAATGACTCTGTGGGCCTCACTCGAGTGTTATTTAAGTAGCCTCTTTGGAGAATCCCAACACTCACTCTCTCCTTGGCTGTAATACCCTGAGGAGAATTCTGTTTCCTTCTTCACGTCAGTCTAAGGAGATGAGTTTCGTAGAAGACGACAGTCATTGGGACAAGTCTTGGCCTCCTCACTTGATTTAAAACAAAGATAATGGCTATGTTTCATCAGTAATATCTCCAGAGACTAAAATTTTCTGAGTTTCCTTTCTAAGGGAGAATGTAGAGAACCCAGCGCCTCCCTCCCCTACTTTTAAAAACTTTTCCTTTGTAAGAAGGTGCTGCCCTTTGCATTCTCCCACTTAATTAACTTCTGTGTGTGAAGCTGGACCCCAAAAGCCTAAGCTACATATGCCCTTCTTGGCTCTTATAATCTTACGGATATTGGGACGAGGTCATTCCTGGGGAACTTTATGGACTTCACATCTCTCAGAACTTGTGCCTTTTATACATTTTACCCTACCGGTCGATCTCAACCTTTGCTCAAGTTCTTTTGACAGTGTTGTGTGAAGCCTGCCTGCATCCTGTCCTTCTCCCCTGATTAATTTGCATAGAACTTGGAGTTGCTCTTAAACTGAGAACATAGATAACTCCCTCGCCCTTGGAAACAATTGTAAACCCTCCTTACAAATTCTCTCTACCTTCCCTAGGACTGCTAATAAAAGAATTCAGAGGAACTGGTTAACATTCTCCATGTCTCGCAAGGCAGGAAAGCCACACAAGAGAGAGCTCATCTTCATAGGATGTGGTGCATAGGCAGTGGTGTGCTGCCCAGACCCCCTTCCGTGAAGGAAGGCAGGGATTCGTTGGCTGTGGACAACTCCCTTGACTAAGGTCACTCCCCTACCCACATGCCGCGCTGGCTGATGTGGGAGAATAAAGACCAGGTCGTCTCAGCACAACCGGAGACAGTTCTAAATGGCCGTTCTAGCTCCAGCAGTCCACCGGTAGGCTGAGGCTGCTGAGAGGCCTGCATCGCCGTCAGCTTCTCTCTCAGCCCACAGCTGCTTCCTCCCAGATCCCGATCCCGGAGGCAGTTCCTAATGCATGAATGCTAAAGCATCAGAAGTTGATCAAGAAACAGGTCTATAATTTTCACCGGCTCAGAAGCCCCTTGAAGGCAGAGATGGAGCTACTTCAGCTCTGGCCTCTTGACTAGTGCCTGGCAGTCTCGAATGCACTCTAATGACACGTGACAAAATACATGGGAATCAAATCAAAGTGGAGTAGGAAGCACGGTGGATCCTGGACTCTGCCAGGAGCCACCCACATGACTGTTGGAAGCTTTGTTGGGTCTGTTTCCTCAGAGGTAAAATGAGGAACTTTAACTGGATCATCTCCACAATCTGTCCTAGCTTTAAAGATTATTGATTTGTGCTTATGACAAATGTTTAGTCACAGAGGTGGATAGAATGGATTAGAGTGACCTCTAATCCATCTCTCTCTCTCTCTCTCTCTCTCTCTCTCTCTCTCTCTCTTCTCTTCTCTTTCACATAATGACAGCTGTATACTAACTTGACTTTCCCTAGTACTGCTCTTCCCCCAGCTCTGCAGGAGATGGAAAGGAGCATCCCAGGAGGCAACAACAGAGCTTCATCCTCTATCACCACACCTTTCAAACAGACTACCTTGTTCTTTAGTTCATCGTGGAGGCAGAAAGGGACAGAACGTATGTATTATTCTGGCCAAATTTACCAGCCAAAAGGAAACCTGAAAAACACTGAAAGCTTAGCTTCAAAAAGAAGGGATGCCCCCTCCTTTCAGTAAAGATGATTGACTTTGAAGATGAGCTTTGTCCATTAGTCCAAAAGTCACAAATATTTTCAGGTTTTGTTTTGTTCTAGCTAAATTCCTATACTGGTAAGTCTAACTTCTGGTCAAGTAACACAGATATAAAACACTTAAGAGTTAGGCAGTCTTTTGATAGAGAATATAAAGTAATTGTCATAAAGATATTCACTGGATTTGAGAAAAGAGTGGAGGGACCTCAGTGGCACCTTCAACAAAGACACAGAAAACATGAAAAAGAACCAATCAGAGGTGAAGAATTCAAGAACTGAAATTAAAAATATACAAGAGGGAGTAAATAGTAGACCGCAGAAAGCAGAATGGATTAGTGACCTAGAGGACAGAGTAGTGGCAAGCAATCAGGTTGAATGGGAGAAGAGAAAAAAAGAATAATAAAAAATGAAAATAGACTTAGGGAGCTCAACAATGTCAGTAAGCATAACAACATTTACATTAGAGGGATCCCAAAAGGAGAAGAGAGAAAGGGGGCAGAAAATTTATTTGAATAAATGATAGCTGAAAACTTCCTGAATCTAGGAAGCAGAAATCCAGATCCATGAGGCACAGAGAGCCCCCAACAAAATCAACCCAAGGAAGTCCACATTAAGACACATAATAATTAAAATGGCAGAAAGTAGCGATAAAGAGAGATTTTAAAAGCAACAAGAGAAAAGAAAAGTTAATACTAGGGAAACCCCATAAGGCTACCTACCAGCTGATTTTTCAGCAGAAACTTTACAGGCCAGAAGGGAATGGGATGATGTATTCAAAGTGCTGAAAAAAGCAAACAAACAAACCCCTCTGCAACCAAGAATAGGCTATTCATCAAGGCTATCATTCAGAATAGGAGAGACAAAGAGTGTCCCAGAAAAGGCTTATGGAATTCATCACCACTAAACCAGCCTTTTAAGACATGTTAAAGGAAATTCTTTAAGTGGAAAGGAAAGACCATAAGCAGGTGTAACAAAAGTAGGGAGCACAAAAACAATAAAATTAGGTATATCTGTAAATCAGTCAAGGGATTCACAAAATAAAAAGATACAAACTATGACACTCTATACCTAAAATGTGATGGAGGGTGGGGAGTAGGAGTAACAATTTAGTGCTTTTTGAATGGGTTCAAACTTAAGTAACCATCAAGTTAATATAGACTGTTCTATGCATAAGATGTTATACATGAACCTAATGGTAACCACAAATCAAAACAAATGGTAATAGATATGCAAAAAATTAAAAGAATTCAAGTATATCACTAAAGAAAGCCAGAAAACTATGAGAGAAGGGAGCAAGAAGGGAATAGAGAAGAACTACAAAAACACGTGTAAAACAAGTAACAAAATGGCAATAGGTACATACCTATCAATAATTACGTTGAATGTGAATAGACCAAATACTCCAGTCCAAAGACATAGGGTGACCTAATGGATAAAAAAGCAAGACCTGGGGTACCTGGGTGGCTCAGTCAGTTAAGCATCCGCCTTTGTCTTAGGTCATGATCTCGAAGTTAGTGGGTTCAAGTCCTGCATTGGGCTTTGTGCTGTCAGCACGAAGCCTGCTTTGGATCCTCTGTCCCCCCACTCTACCCCTCCCCCACTCATTCTCTCCTCCCCCCCACCTCAGAAATAAACTTAAAAAAAAAAGCAAGACCCATTTATATGCTACCTACAAGAGACTCTCTTCAGACCTAAAGGCACATACAGATTTAAAGTGAAGGGATGGAAAAACATTTATCATGCAAATTAAAGCAAAAAAAAAAAAAAACTGGATAGCAATACTTAGATAAAGAGACAAAGAAAGACACTACATAATCATGAAAGGAACAGTCCAATAAGAATTGTAAATATTGGGGCGCCTGGGTGGCGCAGTCAGTTAGGCGTCCGACTTCAGCCAGGTCACGATCTCGCGGTCCGGGAGTTCGAGCCCCGCGTCAGGCTCTGGGCTGATGGCTCAGAGCCTGGAGCCTGTTTCCGATTCTGTGTCTCCCTCTCTCTCTGCCCCTCCCCCATTCATGCTCTGTCTCTCTCTGTCCCAAAAATAAATAAACGTTGGGGAAAAAAAAAAAAAAAAAAAAAAAAAAGAATTGTAAATATTTATGTACCCAATGGGAACACCCAAATATATAAAGCAGCTAATAGCAAACATAAAGAAAGTAATGAATAGTAATAAAATAATAGTAAGGGACTTTAACACCCCACTTACACCAATGGATAGATCCTCCAAACAGGAAATCAACAAGGAAACAGTGGATTTGAATAACATATTGGACTGGATGGCTCTAAAAAACATATTCAGAGCATTCTATCCTAAAACAGCAGAATACCCATTCTTTTCAAGCACACATGGAACATTCTCCAGAATAGATCACATGTTAGGCCATAAAACAAGTTTCAAAAAATTCAAAAAATTTGAAATATCATACATCCTTTCCAACCACAATACTATGGAACTAGAAATCAACCACAAGAAAAAAATCCAGAAACAACAAACACATGGAAGTTAAATAACATGTCACTGAACAGTGAATGAGGTAACTAAGGAATCAAAGAGGAAATCAAAAAATACATGGAGACAATTGAAAAATGGAAATAGGCCAAAATCTTTGGGATGCAGCAATAGCTGTTTTAGGAGGCAATTTTATAGCAATACAGGCCTACTTCAATAAGCAAGAAAATTTCCAACCTAAACTTACACCTAAAGGAGCTGGAAAAAGAACAAACAAAATGCCAAACTGGTTGAAGGAAGGAAATACAAAGATTAGAGCAGAAATAAGTGAAATAGAAACTAAAAAAAACAATTGAACAGATCAGTGAAACCAGGAACTGGTTCTTTGAAAAGATCAACAAAATTGATAACCCTTTAGCTAGACTCATTTAAAAGAAAGATTCAAATAAAATCAGGTATGAAAGAAGGGAAATAAAAACAGATACCTCAGGAATACAAAGAGTTACAAGAGAATATTATTAAAAAGTGTATTCCAGCAAATTTGACAACTTAGAAAAAATGCATAGATTCCTAGAAACATACAACCTCCCCAAAATGAGGAAGAAATAGAAAGTTTGAACAGACCAATTACCAGCGATGAAATTGAATCAGGATTCAAAAAACTCCCAACGAACAGAAGTCCCAGGCCACATGGCTTCACAGGTGAATTCTACCAAATGTTTAAAGAAGAGTTAATACCTATTCTCAAAACTATTCCAAAGAAAAAAAGAAGGGGAAGGATAGCTTTCCAATTCATTCTATGAAGCCGATCTTACCCTGATACCAAAACTGGGTGAAGACACTACACAAAAAGAGAACTAAAGAGCGGTATTTCTAATGAACATAGATTCAGAAACCCTCAACAAAATATTAGCAAACTGCAGACAACAATACATTAAAAAAGCATTCACTATAATTAAGTGGGATTTATTCTAAGGATGCAGAGGTAGGTCATTATTCACAAATCAATGGGATACATCACATTAAGAGAAAGGATAAAAACCATATATGATCTCTCAATATATGCAGAAAAATCGTTTGGAAAAGTACAACATTCATTTGTGGTAAAAACTCAACAATGTAGGTTTAGAGGGAACATATCTCAACATAATAAGGACCATGTTGAAAAATCTACAGCTAATATCATACTCAATGGTGAAAAACAGAGCTTTTCCACTAATATCGGGAGTAAGACAAGGATACCCACTCTCAACACTTTTATTCAACATACAACTGGAAGTCATAGCCAGAGGATTCATACAAGAAAAAGAAATAAAAGGCATCCAAATTGGTAAGGAAAAAAATAAAACTTTGACTATTTGCAGATGATATGATACTATATACAGAAAACCCTAGAGACCCCACCAAAAAGCTAGCAGAACTGATAAATGAATTCCGTAAAGCCACAGGATACAAAACCAATGTATGTAAATCTATTGCATTTCTGTGTACTAATAATGAAGTAGCAGAACATTAAATTGAGAAAACAATCCCATTTACAATTACACCAAAAAGAACAAAATACCTAGGAAGGAACGTAACCAAGAAAATGAAAGACTTGTACTCTGGAAACTATAAAACATTGATGAAAGAAAAGGAACATGACACAAACAAATGGAAATACATTCCATGCTCATGGATTGGAAGAAGCAATATTGTTAAAATGTCCATACTACCAAAATCAGTCTAAAGATTTAATGCATTCCCTATCAAAATACCAACATTTTCCACAGAACTAGAACAAAAGTAGTCCTAAAATTTGTATGGAACCACAAAAGATCCCAAATAGCCAAAGCAATCTTGGGAAAGAAGAACAAAGCTGGAAGTATCACAATATCAGATTTCAAAATATATTACAAAGCTATAGTAATCAACACAGTATGGTACATTTTTTAATCCTAGCTTCACTCTTGCAATCTGTGTGACTTCAGATGGGCTAATCACCATCTCTAAGCTTTTATTTTCTCACCTGTTAAGGAGGAGTGTAGAGGTAATAATGCATGTATCTGAGAGTATTGTGAGGGATATGTAAAGTGTCTAGCATATAAACGTGTAAGGAAAGACTTAATAGAAATTGTTCTTAATCATAGCAAGCTAGGCCACAATGAAATGGTTGATAAAATAGAAACGTCCTGTCTCTGACTACGTCACAAGATATCCCTACCTCCCATCACCCACTGTACCTCTAAGAGCTCTCACCCATTGGAAAAGGTAAAAATGAATTGGGACATCACAACATGGCACTGAAATGGCCTCCTGGCAGAGTCTGAGAGTTTTCTAATTTATTACTCAGCTTCTTGGATTTTCTAGTTGTTTTCCTTTTATCATTTAGTTCCTCCAAGTTTTGTTCTGCCAGTTTATTTCCAGTGAATTACTCCCAACCGGGGACACGTGGCAGACCCACCCCTATAAGGAGATAACTGATCAGCAATGGGTGTTGGGGCTGGACTACAATTACACCAAGCTTAAAGTGCCTCCTTATTTTTAGATTCCTAAAAGGGACTCTGAAGAATACCCTCTTACAATGAAGAAGACTCTTTGTTGTAATTAATTGGTTCATTACTGTGTTCCCAAAAGATGTAGTGACAAATATCAAGGACATTAAACCCCATTGTTTTAACTGGCCCAGCAGACTTGGCCTATTTTGTCAACTTATTCTTCTGATAATTCCTTCTTTCACAGTTTTCAAATTAAGACCCCAGCTTGACAAGCAATTGTTTGTCAAGCACTCTGCCTTTTCTCTTGTGTGACTTACAGTTCATATGCCTATATGGCTTAATACTAACACTAGGTTTTGGACTAAAAACTTGACATGTTAATCTTTGCCACATCCCTAGCCATTAGTTACTATTATTATCCCCACTTAACAAATGAGGAATCTGCACTTAGCCCCAAGTGCATGCAACTTAAGAGACACAGTTGGGTTTTAATCCAGCTCTAACACTACAGCCCAGGGTTACCAACTTGTAGGGCTTCCTGACCTTTTTTGAGACCACCTGTCTGGTAGACTCATGAAATTTATGGACCCCTTATCAGAATAATGTTTTTAAATTTAAAAAAATAAAAGGAAGAGAAAGAGATTTAAAAGAAAGACATATTTAAATTTAGTTATCAAAATAAAAAATTTATCATACAATTATTTTATTAATACTCTAAACATTATCTAGAGGTAAATCTAATAACTACTTAAATTTTGCAGTGATAGTGGGTGTAAACAATATTTTGAGATAGCTGCAACAACCATAATGTGTTAGAAAAGTTATCACTGATTTCTATGGGTGACAGGTACTCCAAAAACTACTGGGGATTGTTTTCTATACCCATAACTGAAGGAAATGCTAAATTTTTCCACAGAGGTTAGTGGAAATAAAGATGTCATTTTTTTGTCACCCTAGTTTGTGGGCCCCCTGAAATCTCTCCATAGATCCCACAGGAGTCTGTGGATTCCAAGTTAGGATCTCTTAGCAACAGACTGACTCTTAAAAATAATTTAAAACTTTTGTTTCTGCATTATCTTCCATTCATTCTATATATACTTATTGAGCACCTAGTAAGTGCTAGGCACTGTGGTAAGGACTGGGTATAAAAGCTTTGAGTAAGACTTTGTGCCTACCCTTATTCCCTACTAAGATAAATGTGTAAACTGATAATAACACATCACAATATGGTACCAAGATGTAAACAAATTATTGTGGATGTGCTTGTTTGTGATTTCTAAGTATAAACTATAGTCTGTTCATTCCCTCTGGCTAAGCAGTCTGAAATAGACTTCTAAAATTATATTATTTTTCTCTCTCATTTCTCATAAGTGCCTTCCACTATGCATCCATGCCAAATTTGGGGATTTTCCAACTAGTTGCTCTATTAGTCAGGGTCTGATTATCTAAAAACAGAAGATATTTAATGCAGGGAATTGGTCACACAGATGTGAAAAGTTGGAAAGACAATAGGGAATAGTGAGGCAACTGAGAGATTAGAGAAGGAAAGCTTTAACCCTGGGTTGGCTGGAGGAATAAAGGAAGGAGGTCATTTTACCAGAGCCCAGAAACTAGAATAGCCCACTAGAAGTTTGGAAACATGGTGGAACAACATTCAGCAGGAATTAGAGCCACAGAAAATGCACAGCCATGGCAGAGAGAGGAGAAGAAATACCTTGGCTTTTTCCTTCCTCCTATCCTCCAGCCTCCCACGGTTGCCTCCCGGTGGACAAATCCAACTGGAACAGCTGATATGAAAGCCTGAGCAGTGCAGGCTATGAGTCAGGCTCTTGTTGTATAGATAAAAGCTGGGAAAAAGCAAGGAATGTTCCAAAGGCAAACATGCCCAAGACCAGCATAGTTGCATTTGTTCTTTACATGCCATCCTCCTTCCTGTCCCTTCTCCTAAATATATGACTCAGATCTACATTCAGTGGCTTCCACAAATATTAACAAACACCAGACTGTGGCTTTTCTTCTTTGGATCTGTAAGAGAATTTCTCAAACTTGTCAGTGCCTATGAATCTTCATTTTCTCCAGAACCTACCTTTTTGTATATCTAAAATAACCCACTATAGGGCAAGGTTCTCATATGTTCTATATGCAAAGGATGTATTCTCAACAGGGGTGATATCACTCCCAAGAGAGCAAAAATTTGTTCTTGGAAGGGGGTAAAGGAATGGGTGAAAAACCTTAGATTTTACAATGGTTTGGGATCCTCTAAAGTTCAACTCTACCTGACAATACCTTATTCCTTAGCATTTAATTTCTCTTATGAGGGAGAAATTTCATTTTGAACATTAAATAATTGATTTTTCATCTTAGAAGGCAATAATGAAAAGCAGGGAAGGATGGCAAAACATTGCCCCAAAAGTTGAAGAGTACTTTCTTCTTAACTTTCATCTCCTGGTCCCACTCTTATACCAATAGAATATTTTCACTTCCACTCTGAATCTTTCTTCATGGACTATTCTTTCTGTCCTGTTAAGAAACTCTACAACCAGAGTTGTAAACAGTAAAAATCAATTTGGGCTGATTTAACCACAACTTTTTTTTAATTAGTAGGGTATTGGGATCTTAAGAGACATTCCAAGTTACAACAAAATAATTTAAAATAAACTAGAAAGAATGAATTTGATAAGGAAAAAAAGCAGGAATTTATGAAAATAAAAATAAACCACAACAACAAAAGTCCAGGTAAATCCAAAAGCTAGTTCTTTGAAAGGAATGATGAAATAAACACTTCTAAACTATAGGTAAAGAAGAAATAATTTGTAAGTGAGTACTACATGCAACTCTATGGCAAACATTTTAAAATCTAGAAGAAATAATTTTATAGGAAAATTAGGAAACTCAAGAAGAAGAAAGCTTCAATAAACCAGTTACCATAACAGATATTAGAAAGTAATTAGAGTCTACCACTGGACAAAATACCAGAACCAGATGGCTTCACAGCTGAGCCTTATCTAACCTCTAAAGAGCAAATTATTCTAATGTTATTTAAAACATTCCAGTCACTGGAAAAAAAGATGAAACTCCCTCCAATTTAGTTTATAAAGATAGCATAATTTTAATACCAAATCCAGAAAATCAAAAAAATAAAAATAAAATTTCGGATCAATCTCATGCATGTATAGAAATTTATAAATTCTGAATAAAACTTGAACAAAATCCAGAAAAATGTCAAAGGGGTAATACATTATAAAAGAGTGGAGCTAATTTTTAAAAAACTTAAAATAATAAAGCAGAACTTGCATAAAGTGCAAATGGATAAAGAAATTGTGGTTTATATACACAATGGAATACTACTTGGCAATGAGAAAGAATGAAATATGGTGTTTTGTCACAACATGGATGGAACTGGAGAGTGTTATGCTAAGTGAAATAAGTCATACAGAGAAATATAGATGCCATATGTTTTCACTCTTATGTGGATCCTGAGAAACTTAAGAGTGTGGGGGAGGGGAAGGGAAAAAAAAAAGTTAGAGAGGGAGAGAGCCAAACCATAAGAGACTCTTAAAAACTGAAAATAAACTGAAGGTTGATGGGGGATGAGAGGGAGGGGAGAGTGGGTGATGGGCATTGAGGAGGGCACCTGTTGGGATGAGCACTGGGTGTTGTATGGAAACCAATTTGACAATAAATTTCATATTTTAAAAAAAGGAATACTGTTAATATAATTTATTAAATGAGAAAACTAGAGGGAAACAAGCAGATGTTAAAGGTCTTCTGATGAAATTTATTGCTTAGCCTTTATAAAGAATCAAAATTAGATTGCCCTCCCTGATGGAGGATGGCTACAGGGAGCCTGGCACCTCTGCCTACAGGATTAAAAGAAGCCAAAATGTGAGACAAAAACTATTAATCTGCCAGTCTCCTTTTGAAAGGGGAGCACTCATGAACAGCTCTGATGGGACATTGGAGCAAAGGCTAACAATTTTTCACTCACTCATTCATGGATCATTTACTAAAACCTAATATGTGCTAAGTGAAAAGCTAGATACTAAGGAAACAAAGATTAATAAGACCACAAAAAAGTAAGATTGAATTAGAAGGAAATAACTGACATATAATAAAGATTAGTTAACAAATAATAAAACAATACTATCACAAATGATAAGACCGTAACAATTTCTGTTAAGGTCAGAAACTAGACTGTTATGTCACCATTGCCATTTTTATTTAACATTGACTTGGAAATTATAACAATTGAAATAAGAATAAAAAATGAGATAAAGAAGAGGTAGAAGTAGAAAACCTAAGAAACCTTGTTACAAAAAAAAAAAAAAATTGACTTACAAGATCCAGGCAAAGTGGCTGGATAAAAGATAGGTATACAAAACAAAACAAAACAACTTTATCCTGTAAATAAGCCTAAAAATGAATATGAAAAGAAATTATTCCATTCACAATCATGATAAAAATTACAAAATGCTTAAGAATAAATATAATTTAAAATGCAGAGTATAGGAAATTATGAATGTCTTAATGAAGGATATAAACTAAGATACGCATAAATGGAAAGTTTGGATACACACCGATCATGAGTTTGGATGGAAAAAAAATTTAATACAAAAATCTCTATCCTGCTAAACTAACATATAAATTTAATGAAACTAATTATTCCAATAGAGTTCTTTCATGACAAAAGGAAGGAGAAGGTGAAAAGAGAATTAAATAAATTATTTTAGAGTTTATACCAGTGGATAAATATCTAAGAATAACCAAGAAAAGTATGAAAAATAAGGTTAGTGAAGGGGAGCAGGGGGACATGCTTCAACAGTTAAAAGAATACACTATCATCTGCTTTGACAACATATTATCGGCATATGATAGACAAAATGCAATAGCACAGACAATCCAATTACATACGAGAATCAATATATTATTAAAGATAGCATTTTCATTTAAGTGGGAAAAGTGAGTTAATAAATGGTGGTGATACAGTTATCTGACTGAAAGAAAATAAAATTGGACCTTCATCTTATACAATATATAGAAATAAATTCTAGATGGCTAAAAGACTTAAATGTAGAATTAAGGAAAAATTACACAAATTTGAGAGATGATGTGTGGATAAGACTGAAAAAAGACACTCAAGTAAAACAGACGTTTTTTCATATATAAATTTAAATCTATTTTATAGATAAAAAAAAACAAAGTCAATAATAATAAGCTTGGAAAAATAGTTGCAATCCAGAGAATATACGGGGGTTAATTTTAATATACAAGAATCTCTTTCAAGTTGAAAGAAAGAAAGAAAAATATTTAGGCAAAGGATACAAAAGGACCATTCGTAAGAAGGAAAATTCAAATGGTCAACAACATGTAGAAAGATAAAGCTCACTAACTGTTGAGAAAAATGCAAATTAAAGTAATAATAAAGTATCATTTTACACCCACCATAATGGCAAATATTTTCAAGTATTATAACACCTGTTGCTGACAAAAATGCTACAAGAAATATGAATTGTTTTAACCTTTTGGGAAAGCAATCTGACAATATCTATTCCATTTAAATACATAACAAACACACCTCTTTTGAATATTTAGAGGGAAGAAAGCAGAAAACCACATTTTTAATAGTAAAACATTGAAAGCATTCTCTTTGAGATAAAAAAAAAAAAGAATTCCTAATAACACTTATCTAATTTAGCATTATAATGGTCCTAGCCAGAGTAGTAAGACAGGTAAAATAAGGAAATTTAGAATTATCAGAGAAGACAGGCATTATTTGTAGATAACAAAACTGTAGGTATAGAAAATGTGAAAGAATCCAGAGAAATTATAATAGAGAGTTTAGCAAGTTTGCTTGATACCAAGTTAATATATAATCATATTTCTAAATACTAGCCACCAGGGGTGCCTGGGTGGCTTAGTCGGTTAAGTGCCAACTTCATCTCAGGTCATGATCCCGTGGTTTGTGGGTTGGAGCCCCGCATCAGGCTCTGTGCTGAAAGCTCAGAGCCTAGAGCCTGCTTCTGATGCTGTGTCTCCCCCTCCCTCTGCGCCTCCCCTGCTCATGCTCACTTGCTCTCTCTCAAAAATAAAATAAACATCAAAAAAAATTTTTAATAAATACTAGCCACCAAATAGTTAGAAAATAAACATTCTTAAAAATTGTATTTATAATAGCAGCAAAAATACCAGACACCAAGGAATAATTTATCAGAAAATATGCAAGACCATTATGGAGAAAACTAAAAATTTTGAGAGAATTTAAAAATTACACAAATGGAGAGACATACTATTTTCATGGATTGGAATCCTTATGCCAATTTTCCCTAGTTCAATAGATTTAGTGTGATCTCAGTCAAAATTCCAGGAAATCTTTTTTTTCATGGAACTTAGCAAGTTGATTCTAAAATTTATATTAGGGGCGCCTGGGTGGCGCAGTCGGTTAAGCGTCCGACTTCAGCCAGGTCACGATCTCGCGGTCCGTGGGTTCGAGCCCCGCGTCGGCCTCTGGGCTGATGATGGCCCAGAGCCTGGAGCCTGCTTCCGATTCTGTGTCTCCCTCTCTCTCTGCCCCTCCCCCGTTCATGCTCTGTCTCTCTCTGTCCCAAAAATAAATAAACGTTGAAAAAAACAATTTAAAAAAAAAAATAAATAAATAAAATAAAATTTATGTTAAAATACAAGAATAGTATTTGGCCAAGAATTTGTTAAAGCCCTCCTAAAGAACAAGGTTCTTCAAGTCTTGCTCTACTACATATCATGACTTTTATAAACTTATAAAAACCAAAAGAATATAGTACTGACATAGAGATAGACGAATAGACTAAATGGAATAGGAGAGAGGGCCCAGGAATATACACTGTAACTCAGTGATAAGCTTTTTCCCTTCAAAAGAAGAATTATTACTTGCCTAGAGGAGTGTGGCTTAAAACCCAGGGGTCCTCCACTGTAATTCTCCTAACAGATTTTCCAAAGACTCTGTCCAAAGAATCCATATAATATCTTTTCTGCCACAAGCACTTTGAGCACCACTGGATCTTCTGGTAATAGGGCCAAGGGACAAAATTGCCTGTACCAATGCCTTCCCAAGATGGAAGAATTTGCTCTGGGCCCCAGTCAAAGCTACTGCCTTTCCAATCACCCAATAAATGAATCAATATAACACATTTGTGTCAGTTAGTCATTGTACTAGGGACAAGAAATCCAACCACAGTAGTTTAACCTACTGACGGGTTATTTTTGTTCCATGCTAAGTATGGAGGTGAACAGCCCAGGGCTTGTGCAGTAGCTCCCTAATATCAATAGTGTCACAGGATCCTTCAGTATTTCTGCTCCACCATCCTTCACTTGTGATTTGTGCTCATGCTTATTGTCTTATGGTCATGCCCACAGGTTGTGTACCACAGCTCCAGATAGGAAGAGGGAGGGAAACAGAAAGGGGAACTACCTTTCTTAGAAATCTGGAGCTTATGCCACACTAGCCATACTCTGATACTTGGTGACTTCTAGTTGCAAGGGGCTCCCTGAATATTTTTAACTGAACATATTTCTGGTCAAATAGAATTAGGGTTCCATTAAAAAGAAATCCAGAGGTGCCTGGGTGGCTCAGCCAGTTAAGTGTCTGACTCTTGATTTTGGCTCACATTATGATCTCATGGTTTGCGGGATCTAGCCCCATGTAGGGCTCTTCGCTGACAGCACAGAACCTGCTTGGGATTCTCCCTCTCCCTCTCTCTCTGCCCATCGCCCACTCTTGCACATGATCTCTCTTAAAATAAATAAACTTGAAAAAAATCCATATTGGTAGATAATTATTAGTGCCTGCCTCAGCATCCAAATGTAGTACATATGATTTCCAAAATTTAAAAAGATCTATAAAGCCTTGTTCCTCTACTTTCTTAGTGGTAAGAAAAGCAATGGACAGCTACCTGTCCTTCATTTTGTAGAAGAATATCCCAACATTCCCCGATTCCCCAGGTCTCTCTGTCTCTGTCACACACACATGCGCATGTACCTGGAAGTTTACTAATACAACAAACCCCATAATTATATGTGAATTATTCTTTACCTTCAGACACACAGTTTACCAAGGCAACTAGGCTGCATTCTACTCCCTGTTTGCAAGTTTATCAGTATGATGTTGATATCCAGTTCCATATTCTGCAGACTAAATTTGATACAAACCCAGAGAATTGTCATGCCCGTGAGACACTGTGGTGAGAGAGTATTTCTGACCCTGACAAGTGAAAACACTCCTTCTGATGTCTCTTATTTACAGGGATAGAGAAAAGCAAAGGATATTCAGTGGGAATTCAAGATTCAGGGAATTCTGAGTAAACCAGGTTAGACTGCAAAGACTGGTCTTGAGATCAAAAACTAATGAGAATGACTATTTAGATTTGATTTAAATTATTTTAACTTGGTTTAATTATTAACCAGTAAACAGGAGTGCAAAAGAACAAAATAAAAGTTTGCAAAAAGTTGGATAGCTTCAGTAGTCCTCATGGAGTAAGGATTTTGATCTGCCATTTATACTGTTTTGTTCTTGAAGAGGCATAGAGGAATCTATCAGTATTCAAGGGTCCATCACATCAGTGTAGAAGGAAGTTCTTATGTTCAACAATAAGGTAATTGGATCTTCTCAAGAGTTCAATGCAGCGTGCCTGGCCATGACCTCCATGAGTCGTCTAAATCTTCCCATTGAAATTCTCCAGGCCTGCTCTTCCCCAAATCAATGTTTTATCTTTCTCTGAAGAAACCAGCTGAGGACGTGAATTCAGCTTTTCTTTTTTTTTTTTACATCTTCGTTTTTGTTCCAGGTTTTTATTTAAATTCCAGCTAGTTAATATACAGTGCAGTGTTAGTTTCAGATGTAGAATTTAGTAATCCATCACCTACATACAACACCCAGCGCTTATCACAAGTGCCTTCCCTAATACCCATCACCTGTTTAAGCCATCCTCCCACCCACCTCCCCATCAGTTTGTTCTCTAGAGTGAATTCAACTCTTTAGTTCAGTAATTTTCAGGTTCAAACTGTACATTTGATATTTGGCCTTCTGCATACTTAAGCAGCAAGTGATAAGAAATTCTTTTAACAAAGGCATGGAAGCCTCTGGTTTTCAGCGTGTGCTTTGAAGTGAGAATTTGGGAATTTGAGCATGTCTTTCTCTTTATTTAAGCTATCAGTTATCATTAGAAGAAGGCATCTCATCCCATAGTCCTTGAATTCCCTGTGACTTTCATATTATTCAATAGTGTTGATCTCTTGGACTCCTGAAGCTTTGCCTTCAATAGCAATTCAGTCTAGATACACACAGATGATGATCTGATTAACTGCTTCACCAGATCATGACAAGAACCCTTAACAACACCAGCTGGATTTTCATTGCCTTCAGCTTCCACCGAGCCAGATGACACTTTCATGTTTGCACATGCATCCCACATTTCTCTAAGGCTCTATGGCTTGCAGCCTCTCCCTTCCCATTTCTGGATCATCCACAGTTCTTAGTTGCAAAGACGAGACACCAACTCTGTCAGATTGAAGGAGAAAATGAATTTATTAAAGGGCATTGAGGGCTCACGGAATTTCTGTCTAGGAAGGCTACTGAGTTAAGTTTGTGGTGAGGCACCTGGGAAGAGCACTCCTGAGAAGGGACACAAGGACTTGCAGAGGCAAGAGGCTAATGGGACCCTAGGCCCCGCTGGCCCTCCCAGCACCGCTGCCCTAGAAGCTTGATCATTCTGCCGTCTCTGACCCTGAGAGACACTAGGGAGTTTGTTACGGCTCCCCCACATTCATGACTTCATCTCTCTCAAGTGGATGCCATTACTCATACCTGACTAGAAGTGGAGACTGAGAAAGCAAGTATCTGGCATTTCGGTTGCTATAGTGGAAGGTATGCTCTTTTGTGGACACCAGCTGGGAAAATCCAAATGCGGGAAAGAGTTTCAGATACTGAACAACCAAAAAGAAGGACAAACGTTTACTTTACCTTCTAATAAACCAGAAGAGGGAGGAATATTCAAGCCTCTTTCCCTTTACCATGAGAGACAAGATCATGTCCAGCAAGAAGACAAATACAGCACACATCCCGGAGGTCATTGAAACACTTCTGTACCTGTGTCTATTTCCAGGGTCTCACATTTTAAAGTCCCTGCTTAGTGTCTGTAGCTGATTCACCTCCTCTCTCCACTAGGGATTTGTCATCACACAAGAGCTTACGTGGCTGCCTCTTCCCTTCATCCAATGCTGACCTATTAACTGTTAGCTTTCACACTGGTTTTTACCACAGCCTTTGTCTTTCTCTGTATTCACAAGGACATAAAGATTCACATTCTATGAGGAAAGAACATAACAAGTAAGAGCAATTGATGATGAGAAAAATGCCAGTGCTCAGATCCTTGACAGAAATATCGAACATTTAAAGTATCTGAAAACAAAAAACAAAAAAACTAACCGAACAAACAAAACCCAAAACCCCAGGGAACTCTCCTTGCACTTGGAATAAGTCCAGACTCCTAACCATGCTGGGCCTCTGGGGCCCTCCAAGATTGGGCCCAGACTTTCACACTGACCTCATCTTCCACTACATGTCTATACTGGCTCTGATCCAGCCCCCTCAGCCTTCTTTCTGTTCCTTGAACAGGCCAAGCTCCCTCTCACCCGAGTGTTCGCATTTGATGTGCCCTATTCTTCACAGTCTTCTCCATGGCTGGCTTCTCAGAGAGGGCATTCCGAGCGCTCTGTAAAATAGGCCCTCTGCTTCCAGTTATCCCACCTGATCACTCACGTTTCCACTAGGTGGTGTGTTTACCATCCCGCTCCCCACCCAATAGCACGTGCTCCCAGAGCAAGGACCTGCCAATGATGTTCGTCGTGATCTTCAGCAGACTGCATAGTGGCCACACGTAGTAAGCTGTTAAGAAAGGTTTAATATATGAATGAAAGCCTAGAGAAAGGAATGGCAAAGTCCAAAGTGATAGCAAGTGCAGCTGTGGGCATGTCAGGGGATTGGGATACTTAATGACACAGGTCTCCAAGGCATGCTAGGATGTCCTAGATTTTCATATTTTCTGCAGATCTTTCTCCCCCTTTATAAGTTTTGTCAGAAGGTAGAAGGGGAGAATGGAACTATCTTTGGTCCGGCCCAGAAGGATCGCACGGGCAGTATGGCATTAGAAGGTGGGAGACACAGGTTTCGTCATCATTTAAAAAGACAGTCCTTTCCAATGGGAGGAAAGCACTTGTCTGCTCTGTAATCTCACCAAAAGGGCAGCTAACTTGGGAAGGTCTCAGTCTGGCCTTTTCTATGTAGTCAGAGATGGCAGTACCTGCCCTCTTCTCTGGTCACGTGAAAACAACAATGTTCTCGGTCTCATTACATTTCAGGGCTAACAGCAGATAGCAGTCCCAGCTCCCAATCAGCTGCTTCTCTCATCAGTGTAGCGATAGCACTGGCAACTTTCACTCTATCTCAGTACCCAAAAGCTATTTATACACTGGCATAGGAAAACATATTATTTGCAGAAATGCCTCCGGATCCTCTGTCATTTATACAGAGACAGAAGATGTTTTCAAAGAACCATATTTCTGTAGTATTTTTGCGACAAAGACTGTGCAGCACGCTGAACTGCCAGGTTGTGTGGGTGTAAAAACAGCCCCCATTAACTAATCTTCAGTTCTACTTTGGCTGTTTAAATATCTATTCAGGTTTTCCAGTCTGTCCATATTTAGATTTGGGGTTTTGTTCAAGATCAGTTTGCAAGCTTTAAGAGGATACTAAGGTGCCTAGGAGTCCCTTTCTCCATCCTCTCTTCCTCTCTTCTGGGTTTTATTGGAACCACACCAGTATCACTGCACTTTGGAACTCTTGCTTCAGAGAATGTGGAAGTGTGCAACTGGTTTCATTCCCATAGGCTCCTGTGTTAGTTCAGATCCTTCTAGAAGCAGATGCCAGTACAGGATTAGACGTGCAAGACATTTATCCAGGGAAATGCCAGTGAGGGGCAAAGGGGAAGGAGCTGAAGGCAGTAAAGAGAACTAGGAACGTCAAGAGGGAAGTAGTAAGTGGGGCTGGATAGGCCATTTCAGACTGTAGCTCAGTTCTAAGAATTTCTCGGCCAAGTAGATGGAAAGAGTCTTTTGGCCAGAGTCACCGTCAGAGGAGTCCCCCCATCTTGCCTGCATAAGCAGCCCTGTCCTATTCCATCATTGGCTAGGATCAGCCCATGGGGAGCTTGGCCTCATCCAAGTGCTATAGGAAATTACCATCTATCACTATGCTCCCCACAGCAAGAGATCTGAGTGGTACATTTTCATGGCCACCAAAGCCCCCCTCCCCACCCCTCAGTGTTCTTAAAGTAAAAGGCAATGGCTTTTCAATTATTTTCTTTAAAGTTCCAGGGTCCTAAAGTGGGCCATCAGTCCACACAGGGAGGGAGAACAAGAGGTCAAGAACCTCTGCAAAGACCCCTCCACCTTCTTCTCCCAGAGAGGCTTTTTTCACAGTTTGATACACTGAGGGTTCTACATCAGATATCTTTTGGGGGAGAAATGTTTCAAATGTGTTCTGAATCGTTTCAGAATAAAGTAATACCACTGGTGGAGAGATTCTTTTTATAACCCAAACCCTTGATGTGTGGGTGCCCAGAGGGGAAAAATATATTTTATGCATGATGTTTATTTCCCCCTACACAATTGTGGCTTTCTGAATGCTGTTCCATGTGCCTGGATTGCCTTTCTCCCTCTATTTACCTAGAAAATCCTCATCCTTCAGACCCTTATCCACTGTCATCACCTCTCTGAGGCTTTCACCGACTTCCTTAGGCACAGAAAGCAGTTCCTGCCACCGTGCTCCCCTGGCGCTTTCTATCTTGATTACAGCACTTGTCACATTTTTATAATAATTTATGTGTACGTTCATGTGCTCCAAGTTGTTAAGATTTTTATATTTTATTCTTTCCCTCTTTCTCTAAATAGAAAAACATCGGCATTATTCTACAAACATTCTACAAACGTTAGTAAATTCTCTTGTTTTTCAACCACGACCGATACCTCTAGCTGGTTAAGAAAAAGCCATGTACTTTCTAAGTAATTTTGAATTTCCCCTATATGCTTTTAGAAGGAATAAAACCCTGACTAAAGTAAAGCCACAAAACAAAACAAAAGCGGGCATAGTTATGTAATTATGCTCTAAACTAATTACCAATATGGGATCATTTGCATGACAACTTTGTGAGCATGATGAGAAGCAAATACAACAAGAACATTTCACCTATCTTCATGAGTCCATTCATTCCACAGATACTTACTGAGAATCTATGTGTACCAGGCAATGTTCCAGGTGCTGCCACGATGAAAATAAAATGGTGAAGTGGTAAGGAGTGATAGGCTACTCTAGGTTGGGCGATCAGGAAAGGAACTTTCCATAGTGCGTTAGGACCCGAAGGACATGGGGAATTCTAAGACTGTAGCAAACCTGGCTGAGAACAGCTAGCAGAAAGGCCCCGAGATGGAAACACACCAAAGCCAGGGTGATGAGCCTTCAGTGGGCAAGGCAAGGAGTGGTCGAAATTGTCAGAGAGACAGGCAGGAATCAGTTATGTAGGGCTACGGACAACAGCATAAAGATTTTAGGTTTTTTTTTTTCTATGGGGAACAGGAAGTCATTGGAGGATTATAAGCAGACAAATGGTGTGATCTGATTGATCTTTCTCAAGGATCATTGTGGATACTGTGTATAAAATGGATTGTAGTGGGCTAAGAGTAGAAATAATGCTCGCAAGGAGTCACTGGAGTCCAGACAAGGGCTAAGAGGGATTTGGATTAGAGTATAGCAGTACAGGGCAATGTTAAAATATGCAGATAAATACTATCTATGGACGCAAGTGCACAGAGAAACACACATCATAGTTAAAGCAGAAAAAAAAAATTACTTCCGTGACCTCAGACCTCTGTAATGTCATCCCAATTATGCTCTTGCAAGAAACAATTAAACACAACTTGTAAACCCACTTCTACCCCTGCTCTCTGCTCTCTGTTCTCTAATTATTAAGGGAAATGATTAAACTGAGTTGAGAGGGTAGGAATTTCCGTTTGAGGTTCTGGAAGGATACAGGTTATAGAAACACGGAGTCTAATCTGTAAGACTGCTTTTCTTCTTTATTATCCAAGTCTGCACTCATGAATTCAAGGAGATGTATAGTTGTGTCCCCTGAGCAAATGGACTAGTTACAATATTCTGAATTAATAAGGGGAAGGGGGCTTGGTGTTTAATTAGTTGACCATCTGTTCTATTAAATCATCTCTTACCTTCATGAGGCACAGGTCCTTAATTGAGCTCCCTTTCTCCCAAATCTGTTCACCATATTGTTTCCAGAGTGCTGGAGCTAACAGACAACTCTAATTATGTTGGCGCCCCCCCCCCTCCGCCCCGCTATATAAAACCTTCAAGAACTCTCCACCACCCGAAGAATGAAGGTTCAGCTCCTTCCATGCATACGGGGCCATCTCTATCTCTTGCTACCTCAGCTCTGACCTTGCCCTCACTGCACCTTTTGCTTGCCTGAAACTGAGGAAGGGAGCCCTGCCATTCACACTTTGTACCTTTGCTTGTGGTGTTCCCTGTATCCAGACAGCCAACCTTTTCTTACATACGTGTCCACTGAGCCTCCACTCAGGCTTCACTCTTGCAACAAAGCCTCCAGCATCCTTCCAGGTTGTATTAAAGGCTCCTTTGTGTTCTGAAAGCAATGGTTCTTAAAGTGTGGCCCATGGAACCCTAGGGGAGAAGGGGTTTCCTAAATTATTATGGGGGGGGGGGCTCCACAAATTAATTTCATAATAATACTGGGATGTTATTTGCTTTTCCACTGTGTTGACATTGGTGATAACAGTGCAAAAGCAGTGGTGAGCAAAACTGCCAGCATCATAACACAAATCAAAGCAGTGGCACCAAATTACACTGGTAGTCACTCTCCACAGACTACTTGTGGAAGAAAGAAAGAAAGAAAGAAAGAAAGAAAGAAAGAAAGAAGCCAGTTGCCTTTAACAACGTCCTTAATGAAGCAGTAAAAATGAGCTCACTTTATTAAATCTCAATCCCTGAATACACAACTCTTTAATATTCTACATGATGACATGAGAAATACAAATAAAGCACGTGGGCTGCACGCGAAACCACAGTGGTTGTCACAAGAGGCACCTGTGTTTGAGTTGCAGGCTGAGCTCACCGGGTTTGTTTTTGGCTTTTTTCATACAACACCATTTTTGTCTGAAGGAGCGACTGACAGACAACTAGGATGATTCAGACTTGGGCATTTGGCAGACATTTTTTGAAAAAGGAACCGAGCGAGCCTGTCACTTCAAGGAAAACAACTGTAAGTACTTGTTGCCAAAGATAAAATTTGAGCTTTCCAGCAAAAATGAGTATTTTTGGAAAGCATGTATCTGCCACTGTGAACTTGACAGCTTCCCAGTACTTAGAGACATTTCTGAGATTGGTGGAGATATTAATGAATATGTTTTTAAATATATTGTATAATAAAATGTGTAAACATTTGGAAGATCTGCATGACTCAGTGAGCCAATATTTTCCAAGGGACCAAGACATGATGTTACAAAGTCATGTCTGGTTAAATCCATTCACACTGAGAAAGAGCCAATGTATTGTAATGTAGTAAAGTATAAAATGTTTATTGCTATCACCCCAAATGGATTTATAGAATCAATGCAATCCCAATCAGAACCCCAACAGGCTTTATTTTTTTTTTTAACTTGGCAAGCTAATTCTAAAATGTATATGGAAATGCAAAGAAACTAGAGAAGCCAAAGCAATTTGGAAAAGAAGTTGGAAGAAATTTCTACCTGATTTCAAGACTTACTATTAATCTACAGTAATCAAGATAATGTGATACTGGTACAGAGATAGACATATAGATTAATATAATAGAGACTCTAGAAACAATTCTATATATACGTGATGAATATATTTTTAGTAAATATGCCAAAACAATTCAATGGTAAAGATAATCCTTTCAGCAAATGATTCTAGAACAATTGGATAGTCATTACCAAAGAGGGGTATAGTCATTAAAAAAGAAGGACCTCAATCTTTATCTCATAAAATATACAAAAAACTAAACTGTATCCTTGTCTTAAATGTAGGAGTCAAAACTATAAAAATTTCTAAAAGAATACATAGAAGAATTTAGTGACCCAGGGTTTGGCAAAGATTTCTTTAAAAAAGCACAAAGTATAAAAAGAAAAAAATCAATAAATTAATCAAAATTTAGAACTTTTGCTCTCAAAATGCCAAGAATATGGAAAGTAAGCCATAGCTTATGAGAAAATATTTGCAAAACATATATTTCACAAGGCTGATGTCTAGAATTGATAAATAGCTCTTACAACAATAAGAAGACAAGTTACATAACAAAAAGTGGGCAAATGATTTGTAGGCACATCACCAAAAAAGATCTATGAAAGGGAAATAATACATGACAAGATGCTCAACATAACTGATCATTATGGAAATTAAAATAAAAGCCACAATGAGCTATCACTACATATCTGGTAGAATGGCCAAAATTGAAAAAGCCAACAATGCCACTCATTGAAGTCTCATAAATGCTGATGGGAATGTTAAACGGTACAGCCACCATGGAAAACAGTTTGACGGTTTTATAAAAGCTTAACATACACTGTATGGCCCAGCCATTTCACTCATAGGTATTTTCTCAAGAGAAATGAAAATATATGTCCACACAAAGACTTGAACTTAAATATTTATAGCAGACTTATTTATAATAGCCAAAACCTTGGTATAGTGGAGGGTGGGGGTGGGGGGACAAATGTCCACCAGCAGGGGGAAAGGATAAATAGTGTCACATCCAAACAATTAAATACTCTCAGCAATAAAAAAGAACAAACTCCTGATACATTATAAGACGGGGATACATTTCAACATAATTTTGTGAATGAAAGAAGCAAGTCAAAAAAGACTACATACTTTATAATTCCATTTAGATACAATTTTAGACCTTCAAGATCAAATGATGTAGCCACTAACCACATATGACTATTGAACACTTGAAATGTGATTAGTTCAAATTGAGTGATGCTGTAAGTATGAAATACCAGATTTTGAAGACTTACTATGAAAAAAAAGAGAATATAAAATATGTCTGGCTTAGTCCACTGGGGCTGCTTAATAAAAATACTGACCATTGTGTGGGTGGCTTATAAATAATAGGAATTTTTTTCTCACATTTCTGAAGACTGGTATGTCCAGGATCGAGGCACTGGCAGATTTTTTTTGTCTAGCAAAGGCCTTCATCCTGGCTCATAGATGATCATCTTCTTGCTATAGCCCACGTGGTACAAGGGGCAAGGAAGCTCTCTGGGGTCTTTCTTATAAGGGCACTAATCCTGAGGCACCTGGGGGGCTTAGTCAGTTGAGCATCTGACTCTTGATTTTGGTTCAGGTCATGATCTCACGGTTCATGAGTTTGAGCGCCATATCAGGTTCTGTGCTGACAGTGTGAAGCCTGCTTGGGATTCTCTCTCCTCCTCTCTCTCTCTGCTTCTCCCCTGCTCATTCTCTCACTCTCTCTCAAACTAAATGAACTTAGAAAAAAGGGCATTAATGTGGGCTCCACCCTCATGACCCAATCACCTCCCAAAAGCCTCACCTGACATATTGGGGATTAGGTTTCAATATAAGACTTTTTTGGAGGAAACAAAAACATTTAGTCTATGGCAATAATGTTATTAATAATTTTATATTATTATATGCCAAAATGATAATATTTTGATATGTTAAGTGAAATAAACTACTGGAAAAATTATAATTACATATGTGGCTCACATTTGTAACTCCTGTTTTATTTCTGTTGGGCAATCTCTTACAGAAGAATGCAAAGTAATCTATAGGGACAGAAAACACTACTTGGGAACAGTTTCGGGTACATAGGAAGGAGGAATGGACTGCAAGGAGGCACAAGGACACTTTTGAGAGTAATAGAAATGTTTATCATCTTGACTTTAGTGATACATACACGAATGTATCCATGTGAAAACTCATTAAATTGTACATTTCAAATATGTGTGATTTATTGTATGTCAGTTATATCTCAACAAATCTGTAAAAAAATATGTTTTTTGGTGTTTTCAGATTGAACATTGCAAACAACTTTTAAGAAACTATCATTTTAAAGAGAATGATCTTTTCTCAAGTTTTTGTGTAATAGTAAAGAAGAATATCCAGAACTATTTGAAAAATAGTAAAATATTATTCCCTCTTCAAACCATATATCTATACATAAAATGTGGGGGGAGTGAGTAAAAATTGGGGGCTTTTAAAATGGGTTCAAACATAAGCCACAATCATCTGAATATAGACTGCTATAGACATACAGTGTTAGTATAAACCTAATGGTAACCACAAATCAAATAACCTAAACTTATACCTAAAGGAGCTAGAACAAAAAAAAATAAAGTTTAAAGCCATGGAAGGGAGGAAATAATAAAGATTAGAGCAGAAATAAATGAAATAGAGGCTAAAATGACAATACAAAAGATCAGTGAAACCAGGAGCTGCTTCTTTGAACAGATCAATAAAATGGATAAACCAGCCAGATCCATCAAGAAAATAAAAGGACCCAAATAAATAAAGTCAGAAATAAAAAAAGAGAAATAATAATCAATACTATAGAAATACAAAGGATTATAGAAGACTATTGTGGAAAATGAGATGCTGGGTGCGTTGGTGGCTCAGTCAGTTAAACTCTTGATTTTGGCTCAGGTCATGATCTCATGATCTCACGGGATCAAGCCCCACATCGGGCTCTTGTGCTGACAGTCAGAGCCTGCTTGGGATTCTCTCTCCCTCTGTCTCTGCCCTTCCCCTGCTTGTGCTGTAAATAAATAAATAAATATTTATTTATAAATCTGTCAACAAATTGGACAAGAAGTAGAGTGAAGAAGTGGAGAGATTGGTAGAAGCATATAACTTTCCAAAACGGAATCAGGAAGAAATAGAACATTTGAACAGGCCAATTACTAGCGATGAAATTGAATCAGTAATAAAAAAAAAAAACAACAAACAAAAGGCTTGGGTCAGATGGCTTCACACATAAATTCTACCAAATATTTAAAAAAGGGTTAAGACCAATTCTTCTCAAACTATTCCAAAAACCAGAAGAGGAAGGATAGCTTCCAAATTCATTCTACAAGGCCAACAGTACTCTGATACCAAAGCAGACAAAGACATTACAAAAACAGAAAGCTATAGGCCAATATCTCTGGTGAACATAGATGCAAAAATCTTCAACAAAATATTAGCAAACAGCGTATAACAATAATTAGAAAATAATGCACCATGATCAAATGAGAAATTCTAGGGATACAAGGTTCAATATTCACACATCAATCAACAAGATATATCATTTTAACAAGAGAAAGGAAAAAAAAAACATGTGATCATCACAATAGATGTAGACAAAGCATTTGACAAAGTGCAATATCCATTCACGATAAAAACTCTCAAAAGTATAGATTTAGAGGGAATATACCTCAACATAATAAAGACCATATATGAAAAACCCATAGCTAATATTATATTCAATGGTGAAAAACTGGGAGCTTTTCCTCTAAGATCAGGAATATCCACTCTCACCACTTTTATTAAATGTACAACTGGAAGTCCTGGCCATAGCAGTCAGACAAAAAAAAGAGAGAAAGAGAAAGAAAGAAAGAAAGAAAGAAAGAAAGAAAGAAAGAAAGAAAGAAAGAAGAAGAAAGAAAGAAAGAAAAGAAAGAAAAAGAAAGAAAGCAAAGGAAGGAAGGAAGGAAGGAAGGAAGACAAGTTATCCAAATTGGTAAGGAAAAATGAAAACATTCACTATTTGCATATGACCTGATACTATATACGGAAAACCCTAAAGATTCTACCAAAAAACTTGTATAACTGATAAATGAATTTAGTAAAGCCACAGGACACAAAATTAACATACAGAAATCTGTTGCATTTCTTTTTCTTTATTTTTTAATTTACATCCAAGTTAGTTAGCATATAGTGCAACAATGATTTCAGGAGTAGATTCCAGTGATTCATGCCCTATGTATAAAGCCCAATGCTCATCCCAACAAGTGTCTTCCATAATGCCCCTTACTCATATAGCCCAACCCCCCTGCCCACAACCCCTCCAGCAACCCTTTGTTCTCTGTTTTTAAGAGTCTCTTATGTTTTGTCCCCTTCCTTATTTTTATATTATTTTTGCTTCTCTTCCCTTATGTTCATCTGTTTTGTATCTTAAATTCCTCATATGAGTGAAGTCATATGATATTTGTCTTTCTCTGAGGGACTAATTTCGTTTAGCATAATACCCTCTAGTTCCATCCACATTGTTGCAAATGGCAAGATTTCATTCTTTTTGATTGCCGAGTAATACTCCAGTGTGTGTGTGTGTGTGTGTGTGTGTGTGTGTGTGTGTGTACCACATCTTCTTTATCCATTCATCAGTCAATGGACATTTGGGCTCTTTCCATACTTTGGCTATTGTTGATAGTGCTGCTATAAACACGGGGGTGCATGTGCCCCTTCCAAACAGCACACCTGTATCCCTTGGATAAATACCTAGTAGTGCAATTGCTGGGTCGTAGGGTAGTTCTATTTTTAATTTTTTGAAGAACCTCCACACTGTTTTCCAGAGTGGCTGCACCAGTTTGCATTCCCACCAGCAGTGCAAAAAAGCTCCACTTTCTCTGCATCCTCACCAACATCTGTTGTTGCCTGAGTTGTTAATGTTAGCCATTCTGACAGGTGTGAGGCGGTATCTTATTGTGGGTTTGATTTGTATTTCCCTGATGATGAGTGATGTTGAACTTTTTTTCATGTGTCGGTTGGCTATCTGGATGTCTTCTTTGGAAAAGTGTCTCTTCATGTCTTTTGCCCATTTCTTCACTGGATTATTTGTTTTTTGAGTGTTGAGCTTGATAAGTTCTTTATAGATTTTGGATACTAACCCTTTGTCTGATGTCATTTGCAAATATCTTCTCCCATTCCGTTTGGTGCCTTTTAGTTTTGCTGATTGTTTCCTTTGCTGTGCAGAAGCTTTTTATCTTGATGAGGTCCCAATAGTTCATTTTTGCTTTTGTTTCTCTTGCCTCTGGAGACGTGTTGAGTAAGAAGTTGCTACAGCCGAGGTCAAAGAGTTTTTTGCCTGCTTTCTCCTCGAGGATTTTGATGGCTTCCTGTCTTACATTGAGGTCTTTCATCCATTTTGAGTTTATTTTTTGTGTATCATGTAAGAAAGTGGTCCAGGTTCATTTTTCTGCATGTTGCTGTCCAGTCTTCCTAGCACCACTTGCTGAAGAGACTGTCTTTATTCCATTGGATATTCTTTCCTGCTTTGTCAGAGATTAGTTGGCCATACATTTGTGGGTCCATTTCTGGGTTCTCTGTTCTGTGCCATTGATCTGAGTGACTGTTTTTGTGCCAATACCATACTGTTTTGATGATTGCAGCTTTGTAATACAGGTTGTAGTCCAGGATTGTCATGCCTCCAGCTTTGATTTTCTTTTTCAGGATTGCTTTGGCTATTCAGGGTCTTTGTGATTCCATATAAATTTTAGGATTCTTTGTTCTAGCTCTTTGAAGAATGCTGGTGTTCTTTTGGTAGGGATTGTGTTGAATATGTATATTGCTTTGGGTAGTATCGACATTTTAACAATATTTGTTCTTCCAACCCAGGAGCATGGAGTATTTTCCATTTTGTGTGTGTGTGTCTTCTTCAATTTCTTTCATAAGCTTTCTATAGTTTTCAGTGTATAGATTTTTCACCTCTTTGGTTAGGTTTATTCCTAGGTATTTTATGGGTTTTGGTGCAATTGCAAATGGGATCAATTCCTTGATTTCCTTGATTTCTGTTGCTTTATTATTGGTGTTTAGGAATGCAACCAATTTATGTGCATTGATTTTATATCCTGCGACTTTGCTGAATTCATAGATCAGTTCTAGCAGTTTTTTTGGTTGGTGGAATCGTTTGGGTTTTCCATATAGAATATCATGTCATCTGTGAAAAGTGAAAGTTTGACTTCCTCCTTGCCAATTTGGATGTCTTTTTTCCTTTGTGTTGTCTGATTGCTGAGGTTAGGACTTCCAATACTATGTTGAATAACAGTGGTGAGAGTGGACATGCCTGTCATGTTCCTGATCTTAAGGGGAAAGCTCTCAGTTTTTCCCCATTGAGGATGATGTTAGGGGTGGGTGTTTCATATATGGCTTTTATGATCTTGAGGCATGATCCTTTTATCCCTACTTCCTTAAGGGTTTTTTTATCAAGAAAGGATGCTGTATTTTGCCAAATGCTTTCTCTGCATCTGTTGAGAGGATCATGTGGTTTTTGTCCTTTCTTTTATTGATATGATGTACCACATTGATTGTTTTGCGGATATTGAACCAGCCCTACATCCCAGGTATAAATCCCACTTGGTTGTGGTGAATAATTCCTTTTACGTATTATTGGATCCAGTTGGCTAGTATCTTGTTGAGGATTTTTGCATCCATTTTCATCAGGGAAATTGGTCTGTAGCTTTCCTTTTTAGTGGGGTCTTTGTCTGGTTTTGGAATCAAGGTAATGCTGGCTTCATAGAATCAGTTTGGAAGTTTTTCTCCCATTTCTATTTTTTGGAACAGCTTCAAAAGAATAGGTGTTAACTCTTCTTTAAATGTTTAGTAGAATTCCTCTGGAAAGCCATCTGGCCCTGGACTCTTGTTTTTGTTGTTGTTGTTGTTTTGTTTTGTTTTGTCTTTTTAGATTTTTGATCACTAATTTGATTTCTTTACTGGTTATGGGTCTGTTCAAATTTTCTATTTCTTCTTGTTTCAGTTTAGTAATTGATATGTTTTTAGTAATTTGTCCATTTCTTCCAGATTGCCCAAATTATTGGCATATAATTTCTCATAATATTCTCTTATTATTGTTTGTATTTCAGAAGTGTTGGTTGTGATCTCTCCTCTTTCATTCTTGATTTTATTTGGGTCCTTTCCTTTTTCTTTTTGATCAAACTGGCTAGGGGTTTACCAATTTTGTTAATTCTTTCAAAGAACCAGCTCCTGGTTTCTTTGATCTATTCTACTGGGTTTTTTGTTTCGATAGCATTGATTTCTGCTCTAATCGTTATTATTTCCCGTCTTCTTCTGGTTTTGGGTTTTATTTGCTATTCTTTTTCCAGCTCTTTAAGGTGTAAGGTTAGGTTGTGTATCTGAGACCTTTCTTTCTTCTTTAGGAAGGCCTGGATTGCTATATACTTCCCTCTTATGACCGCCTTTGCTGTGTCCCAGAGGTTTGGGGCTGTGGTGTTATCATTTCACTGGCTTCCATGTACTTTTTAATTTCTTCTTTAACGTCTTAGTTAGCCCATTTATTCTTTAGTAGGATGTTGTTTAGTCTCCAAGTATTTGTTATCTTTCCAAATTTTTTCTGTGGTTGATTTCAAATTCCATAGCGTCATGGCCTGAAAATATGCATGGTATGATCTTGATCTTTTTGTACTTGTTGAGGACTGATTTGTGTCCCAGTATGTGATCTGTTCTGGAGAATGTTCCATGTGCACTCAAGAAGAATGTGTGTTCTGCTGCTTTAGGATGAAATGTTCTGAATATATCTTTAAGTCCATCCAGTTCAGTGTGTCATTCAAAGCCATTATTTCCTTGTTGATTTTCTGCTTAGATGATCTGTCCATTGTTGTAAGTGGAGTGTTGAAGTCCCATTCTATTATGGTATTATTATCAATGAGTTTCTGTATGTTTGTGATTAACTGATTTATATATTTGGGTGCTTTCACGTTTGGAGCATAAATGTTTACAATTGTTAGATCTTCTTGGTGTATAGACTCCTTAATTTTGATATGATGCCCTTCTTCATCTCTTGTTACAGTATTTATCTTAAAATCTAGATTGTCTGATATAAGTATGGCTACTCCAGCTTTCTTTTGGTGGCCATTAGCATGATAGATGGTTCTCCATCCCTGTACTTTCAATCTGAAGGTGTCTTTAGGTCTAAAATGGGTCTCTTGTAAACAGCATATAGATGGATCTTGTTTTCGAAGATGGCAGAACAGCATGGAAGTTCTTTGTGTGTCTCGCATCCATGAAATACAACCAGGTCAACACTAAACCATCCTGCACACCTAGAAAACTGATCTGAGGATTAACACAACAATCTGCACAACCTGAACCACAGAACTCAGCCAGTACAGGGTGCGGAGAGGTGAAGTTGGGGAGCAAGAAGCCGCAGAGGGCTGGGAGCTGTTTTTGCATGCAGAGAGAGGACTGAGACAGGAGAAGAATACGGGAAAAGCACCCCCCTGAAAAGCAGCTGGAGAGAAAGTGGAAACAACCGCAGGGACTGAACTAGATGGATCTTGTTTTCTTATCCATTCTTTTACTCTGTGTCTTTTGATTGGAGATTTAGTCCGTTGACATTTAGAGTGAGTACTGACAGATATGAATTTATTGCCATTATGTTTCCTATAGAGTTGGAGTTTCTTTTTTTTTAATTTTAATTTTTTATTTTTTATTTTTTATTTTTTTAAATTTACATCCAAATTAGTTAGCATATAGTGAAACAATGATTTCAGGAGTAGATTCCTTAATGCCCCTTACCCATTAGAATTGGAGTTTCTGGTAGTGTTCTCTGGTTCCTTCTAGTCTTTGTTGCTTTTGGTCTTTTTTTTGTTTTGTTTTGTTTTTTTTCCTCCCCTCAGAAAGTCCCCCTTAAAATTTCTTGCAGGGCTTGTTTAGTGGTCAGGAACTCCTTTATTTTTGTTTGTCTGGGAGGCTTATCCCCCAGATCCTTTGGAATGCCTCTCATGGAGCCTATTTGTCAAATAAACCACTAATTAAATAAAAACAGCAAAGAAGTGCATGCTGTTAGATTCAGAGTTTAAAGTTTAGCAGGGGGAGGGGCACCTGGGTGGCTCAGTCGATTGAGCCTCCGACTTCAGCTCAGGTCATGATCTCATGGTTCTTGAGTTCGAGCCCTGCATCGGGCTCTGTGCTGACAGCTCAGAGCCCGGAGCCTGCTTCGGATTCTATGTCTCCCTGTCTCTGCCCCTTCCCCGCTCATGCTCTGTCTCTCTCTGTCTCTCAAAGATGAATAGCGTTAAAAAAATTTTTTTAAGTTTAGCAGGGTGAAATTCTGTCTGAAGAATTGACAGAAGTAGGGGTTATCTTTTCAGAAGGAATTTTGAGATGTTCGCTCTTGGGGTCTAAATTTAATGGTAGCTTAAAATGATGATCATCATGGGCCATGATGTATGATATAAGTGATTGATTCTGAAATGATCTCTTACCAGTACTTGGGAAGAGAGGCCATGAACTCCATTATTTGACATGAGCTTTATGTGAAGGAATAAGGAATAAGAAACTCATAGGGTTTGCACGTAGTGGATTTGATTAATTTCAAAATTAAAAGCCCCAAAGGATTAAGAATACAAGATAGAGTCTTTCCCTTTTTTTTTTTAATTTTTTTAACGTTTCTTTATTTTTGAAACAGAGAGAGACAAAGCATGAACGGGGGAGGATCAGGGAGAGGGAGACACAGAATCTGAAACAGGCTCCAGGCTCTGAGCTGTCAGCACAGAGCCTGACGCGGGGCTCGAACTCACGGACCGCGAGATCATGACCTGAGCCGAAGTCGGCCGCTTAACCGACTGAGCCACCCAGGCGCCCCTCTTTCCCTTTTTTATACTCGATAAGAATGTTAGACTGCACTACAAATATGAATGCATCAATACCAGAACTTAATAAAGTCATCATTTACTTTAAAAAATTTTTTTAACATGTATTTGTTTTTGAGAGAGAGAGAGAGAGAAACAGAGTGTCAGCAGAGGAGGGGCAGAGAGAGAGGGAGACAGAGAATACGAAGCAGGCTCCAGGTTCTGAGCTGTCAGCACAGAGCCCCACGCAGGGCTCGAACTCACGAACCATGAGATCATGACCTGAGCCGAAGTCAGATGCTTAACCGACTGAGCCACCCAGGTGCCCCATAAAGTCTTCATTTACTTAACGTGAGGGAGCCATACCCAACAAAAAAGTCAGACACAGCCCCCTGAAAGCCAAACAGAGCCCCGCTTGTGCAGGGTTCTCCCCAGGGGGAGGCATGGTGCAGGGGTTTCCAGACCTCAGCCTTCAAGTCTGACCTTACATCTTTATTTTAGGCTATGGATTTCCTGCTTTACCCTATCCCCACCATGAAATTTCTAACAGAGAGAGAGATCAATGCCCAAATTTGGAAATTTAGAGCTTACTTAAGCAATATAAATTCATCAGTTAATGTTCTGTAAACATACTCCTTTCTCAGTAAAATTACTTCAGAATAGCAATGCTGTAGTCAATGGCTATCACCAGAAAATGTCAGAGGGTTTGAAACACTTGGCTTCTCCTCCCTCTGTAATCAGCCAACTTCATTATGCTTTCTACTTAATAATTATAGATCTTATTACCAGAGATGGGTTTAATAACATAAAAATAATAGGCATTACAAATTGCATGCGCTCCCAAAGGACTAGAGATTTGTGTCATTTCATACACCAATATGAAAACGGGCCTTTTGTTTAAGCCATGCCCTGGGGTTCCCTAAATATAGTGAAATGATAAGATTTAACAATAATGTGAGCTACACAAATCCTTTCTGAGAAAAATGCCATTTTATCCCTGCTTGGAGGAACTGAAAAGGATACATCATACCTGTGCCATTAGATTTCTTTCTCTTTGCACACGAGCCAATTCATGTATAATGAATATAAAAATATGCTACCACTTTGGAATTTTTTAAATATCTTTTGTTTTTTACTATAGTGGTAATATAGTAATATATTGGTAATATATTGGTAATATATAGTATATAGTAATATTGTATATAGTATATAGTAATATATAATAGTATATATAATATATAGTAATATAATATATAGTAATATATAGTATATAGTAATATTGTATATAGTAATATATAATAGTATATATTGGTAATATATAATATATAGTAATATAGTGGTAATATAGTACTCATTGTAGAAAATTTGGAAAATAATGAAAAGTATAGAGAAAGAGACAAAAATCACTTACAATCCCACAGTCTGAAAATTACCACTTGTTAGGATTTTGGTTTATTTATTCCAATATTTTTCTAGATACATACTTTACGTAGTCGAGATAATGTACTACTTCATACTGCTTGTTTTATTTAATATAACCTTGTGAGCATTTTTTCTTTTCATAAAGATCTTGGCAAACATGCTTTTTATGCATTTATCCTCCATGATATGAGCACACAAGTTACTCCAGTAGTCCCCTGTTGATGAGCATTTAGATACCTTACTTTTTCAGCATTATCCGAAACACTTGATAAATATGCATTCATATTTGTTCCATGAACTGGGACCCAAGCCTTTGAGGAAGGGAAGAGGGAGGTCCCTGTTGACTGAGGCCATGTCTCTGAGAGTTTTGAAGGAAACAGTCCCAGTAGAATTATAAGGTCAAAGAATATAAACATGTTGAGAGTTCTTAATATATACTAACACACTGCTTGCTTTCCAGAAAATTGTCCCAATTTACACTCCACTGTGCGTACAAGAATTCCCATTTCACTGTATCTTTGGCAGCATTGAGTGTTAATATTTTCATACATTTTTTAAAGTTTACTTATTTGTTTTGAGAGAGAGAGAGAGTGAGCAAGCAAGTACAAGCAGGAGAGGGGCAGAGAGAGAGGGAGCGACAGGGAATCCCAAGCAGGCTTCACACTGTCAGGGCAGAGCCCAGTGCAGGGCTCAAACTCACAAACTGTGAGATCGTGACCTGAGCCAAGATCAATAGTTGGACCTTTAACCGAGTGAGCCACCCAGGCACCCCGAATACTAGTATTTTTTTTAAGGTGGAATGGTATATCAATGGATTATTAGTGAATTTGAACATTTTAGTTCCAAGGTATTTTAACTCAATGCAAGAAGCATAAAAATGAATTTTTGTAGAATACTTGCTGCTAAATTGATATAGTGAACACTCCTCTCAGCCAATTCTGAATACTTACAAGAAAGTAAGTATTTGATTATCATTCTAAATGTGAAGGTTCTCTTCCTCTGGTTAAATAAAGGCAGCTTTATTTAACAATTCATGGCTTAAAGCAAAATCTTTGGTTAAGGACAGTTGGGCATTTTTCTTGGTTCTTTTTTTAATTTTTATTTTAAGTAGGCTCCACACCCAACATGGGGCTTGAACTCCCGACCCTGAGATCAAGCATCACGTGCTCCGCTGAATGAACCAGCCAGGCACCCCAAAGTTGGGCTTTTTTCAAGCCAGAAAGACTTCAATATATTAGGGAATATGGAAGTTAATATTAGTTGGAAATTAAAAAAGAAAAAAGTTCAGAATTTTGCCCAAAAAATGTACTTTTCCAGTGGTAGGAATAATTTTAATGTCAAGGGAAAGACTTCTGAGAGTATGCAGTCAAGAAAAATACTTGCTTTTTGCACATCCGTGGCAAATGATTGCCTGTTCCAATCAGAAGACTCTCCTCATTGATCTCTCTACGTGTCTCCTGTGCTTTGAAGCTAGAACTTAGCATTAACAGGGAATTGACTTTTCTTTTTAACTCTTCTAGTTACAAACACCCACAAATCTACTTCTTAAAGGGCTGAGGTTCATTTTTCAGAAGTATCTCGACCTCCAAAATTATGTAAAGTGTCAAGCAATTTCTCGAGCACTTAAATATGCACAAACAAAGAGTTTTAGGTAAGAACACAACAGCCAGCAGAAGGCAAGACAGTTTCTGACCCAAGTTTACACGGTGGGATGCAGAAACCCTTGCACAGTCTTCTTCTATTCCCCCCCTGCCTCCCCATAGACTTGATCGATAATAAAGTTTCCCAAGGACATGCTGGTTACACTCTGTTCCTTAGGTACGTTATATCTGAACCACACAACAGATGCTGCCAACTAGGAATAATTACTCCCATACTATAGATGAAGAAAGTAAAGCTCAGAGAGGCTAAAGTTGGGAACCTACGCCTCTCTCATCCCAGAATCTAGGCTTGCTTTCACTTTATTTTTAACAATATAGAACATACGTGTGAAGAGGGCATAGAAACACATCACACCAAAAAATAAAATAACCACCATTGCACTCACTGTCAATGTACCTTTAGCTCAGCAGCCCCCACCCCTGAATTTCACGCTACTAATTTGCTTTCTTTCCTTTATAATTTGTCTTTATATGTCTGTAGGCCTAAACACTATATTTTCAAGTTCTGCCTGCTTTATATTTAATCTGTACAGAAGTGATGAATCATGTCTTTCTTTTGTTATTGTTCATTTATTTATTTTTTTAATGCTTATTTATCTTTGAGAGAGAGAGAGTACAAGCAGGGGAGGGGCAGAGAAAGAGGGAAACACAGAATCCGAAAGCAGGCTCCAGGCTCTGAGCTGTCAGCACAGAACCCGATGTGGGGCTCAAACCCACAAAACCTGAGATCATGACCTGAGCTGAAGCTGGATACTTAACTGACTGGACACCCTGGTGCCCCCAATGTCTATCTTTCTAAGAAAAATTCCTTTGTCATGAATTAATCACAGACCTCTTGCTATGTCTCTAGTCCTAGGCTTTTAAAACCAAAGAGGCCTAGATTCATAGTTTTAAGGTAGGCTTGCCAGATTTAGCAAATAAAAGTGTAAATAACATTTCAGCATGTAGATCCCATACAATTCTGGGGACACACTTACACTTAAAAAGCATTTGCTCGTTATCTGAAATTCAAATGTAACTGGGCATCTTGTATTCTGTCTTGCAACTGTTTTAAAGAGACTTATTATATCAATCTTGATACCTGAATGCCGAGTGCTAACGACACTGGAGGATAATCAGCATCTTTCTAGTGACCCCCACAACACAGTGGTGGAAATTACGTGGATTCTAAACTTAGAAATGCAGGTCCTAATTTCCATTCCATTGGATTTTGGTTATGTGGTCTTGGACAAGTCCCTTAAACTTCCTGAGCTCTGGTTTGTTCAGGATCAGGAGAGACTTCCTCAAAAAAAAAAAAAAAAAAGCTACATCAAATGCTAACATCCAGACTTAGAAACCAAGAAATAATAGCATAAGCACATTCCTTAGAGATATGCAGGGACCCCTAGAAATCCTGAAAACACTAACAGTTAAAACTCCAAATGTTCGCCTCTGAGATGCAGAACCATGAATGGAGTGTGGGCAGGAGTAGAGCAGGAAATGCTCCTTCTTAAGATAAGTGCTCTAGTGGCATTTCATGTTTTTAACATCAATTTACTTCGAAAAATTTTCAGTCGTTAAAATAGAAATTGAATGGGGGTTAAAAAGAAAAAACAACCCTGTGAGAATGAGTTTTAAAATGATAATAAATTGGGATAGTCATAATGCCTCCCTCGAAGAGTTAAGGATGAAACAGGAACATGTGTATAAGAATTCTAAGAAAATACCAAAGTTGATCTCATGCCCATCATTTCAGATAAGGGAAAGGAATGGTAATACCCTGCCGTCTTTGAAGAAATTGACAGCAGAATTTCCCCCCAGCATTGTTTTATAGGTCACTCAACCTTGACAGGCCAGCGTCTGTTTAGTCTTTTCTAGTTCAACGCTCACAAGAGTACAACGCTCCTGAAGGGCTTTGTAAATATTTTCCACTGTCAATGATGAATTCAAGTCTTAATTCCAAAAAAGGAGAACTCCTCCCGGGCTCCTGGTGGAGGGCAGCGTCTTGAAGAAGGCGAGGTGCCCCTCCCAGCTTATCTGTGAAGTAGGTAGATTCCCACCACTCCAGTGAGGAGCCAACTGCCCCGAGCCCTGGAGCTGACCGCAGCTTCTGCGAGCAGCAGCGCCTTCTGGGGACGCGCCGGGGAGATGCCGCGAGGGGCTGTTGCTGCAGCTCCTGAAAGCGCATCCTCAGGCTGCGCTCTGCCCTCTAGTGGCAGCAGGTGCTAGCTACTCTTCGAAAGTGCTCACTCCCCTCCAGCGCGTCTTCTTCCTCCTACAGAGCGGAGAATTTTGAGTCCGGAACACCCAACGCCTGAGAGAACTAACTAGGGAGAGAGACAAATGAGAAACAGTGCAGAGGGCACGTGTTGTTGAGATGTGGATGAGAGACTGGGTTTCCACTTCCTTGAGTGTCCTCTGAGCTAGCGTGGTTCCCTGGAAATTAGAAAAATAAGGCTAATGCACACAGCAACAATGCATTTAAGTCACAGGACTTGCATTCTGAGATTTTTGTTCTGCCAAAATTTGGGGGCTTTATGAAATGATGATGACAGTAAATGGTGATTTTTTTTTTCCTTTAAGGTCCCATGTCGTCTCCCAAACGCTTTGCAAATGTTTACCCATTTGTTATATCTCCACTTCTAGGAACCACTGTTCCAACCCACCATGGCAACCTTTCACATCATAACCACAGAATTATTTTCAGTTGGAGTGGACGTCTACAGTTGTCACATCCTGGGAAAATAAGGTATTCTCTCCATGTTACTGATTTGAGACCGAGGCAGGATAAGCCATCTGTCTGCCATAACTCAAGGCTTTGCGTATCACAGGTTTTCAGAAGGGGTAGGCCTTCAGAGTCTCTTTAGTGAGCATTAGACTGAACACGGGGAAGTTTGGGACAGTTGTTATCGCTCCTGATGGCTTTCCTCCTGGCTGGCATATGACTCAGGCTAGGGTTGGAGAGGAATTAGTGGGTGGGTGGGGAGGAATGCTTCGCATGCTGCAGAGAGAGAGAATGGGAAATAAAGGCCTACGAGAAAATGGGAAGGTTCTATACCATGGAGGGGGCAAGGGAGGGAGCCTTAAAACTAGCTGTGAGGTCAAACACATGTGGTTCCCAGAATAACCAGTGCTCTGAGTACGGGGACGAGCTAGATAACCCCGCGCTGCTAACACGAAATCCAAGCAGTGTGGCAAAGTGACCTTCAAAACGTTCTGTAAATTTCACCTTCCACAAACTCTGTTTTACCGTTCCAGAAAAACTGTTTCCATGTAATGATGTTAGTGAGGACACAGAGAGATCGGAACCCGCCTGCATTGTTGATTGGAACACAAAACAATGCAGTTTCTGTGGAAATCAGTGTTATCACTTCCTCAAAAAGTTAAACATGGTATTACTATATAAATCATCAATTGTCTTCCTAAGGATATACCTCCAAAGAACTGAAAAACAATGCTCTATTCATAATAACCAAAAGAAACAACCCAAATGTCTTTCAACCGATACATGGATAAACCAACTGTGGTATATCCATGTAATGGAATATTACTCAGCCCAGAACAGGAATGAAGTACTGACACGTGCTACCATGTGGATGAACCTCAAAAATGCTATGCTAAGGAAAGAAGCCAGACACCAAAGGTCATATATCCCACGATTCCATTTATATGAAATGGCCAGAATAAGATCTGCCTGTGGATTGTTCTGTTCTGTGGATTCACAGAAACAGAAAGCACATTAGTGGTCACAGGGGCTGGGGACAGCAGAAAACAGGGAGGAGACTGCTTAGCAGGTACACAATGTCACTTTAGGGTGATGATCATGTTTTAGAATCAGATGTGATGGCTTTACAACATTGTCAATGGACTTAATGCCATTGAACTGTATACTTTTAAATGCTAAACTTTATCTTATGGGACTTACCTCAATAAAAGTGAAATAAATTATAATGGTTTAAGAATCTATTTAATGACTAGTTACTTTAGTTACTAAAGAGATAATGAGAAGATAATGAGAGAAATCTAAGTAATTTTCATGAGTTCTGCCTGAATTTAAATAATCAAATTTAAAGGGTTCTCTTTTTTTCAACTGGTTGTATTTAAATCACTACCAAACTTTAATAATTTTATGATCATGGTGCACCTGGGTGGCTCAGTCAGTTAAGCATCCAACAGTCTCACAGTCTGAGAGTTCGAGCCCTGCACTGGGCTCTCTGCTGTCAGCACAGAGCCTGCTTCAGATCCTCTGTCTCTCTTTCTCTCAGTGCCTCTCACACTCATTCTCTCTCTCTCTCAAAATAAATAAATAAACTTTAAAAAAAATTTACGATCACCCCTGAAGTTCACTTTCATGACCTTTGATTATCATTGTGCAAGTAACATCAGGATGAATGTGAATGAAAGGATTTCTGGACTCCATGCGCTGTAGTCAAATTGCCATAGTTTACAAAGCTTACCTACTCCACCACAGTAGAGAGAAAGAAGTTAGAATTGGTTAAAAATTGGTTAAAAAAAATTGGTTAAAAAAATCATTAAGACCTTTGGAAATGGGTGTGTCATTGAATGCCTTATTTCACTGATTTGAAGCTGCACATTTTTTTCCATATTTTAATATTGCTGAAACTGAGATGCCTCTTACACCCACCGAGGCCAGGTGGCTGTCATGATGTAGCTGTCATTGCTACATTGTAGCCTAGTGCTAACTAGGCATCAGAACATTCTTTTTGATTTTGCAGATTTTATTTTATTTTTTATTCAAGTATAATCAACATACAGTATTATGTTAGTTTCGGGTGTACAATATAATGATACAACAGCTCTATACATTACTCAGGGCTCTTCACAATAATTGTGCCCTTAATCCCGATCACCTGTTTCGCCCATCCTCCCATCAAACTCCTCTCTGGCGACTATCAGTTTGTTCTCTGTATTTAAAAGTCTGTCTTGTTTGTCTCTTTTTCCTTTGTCTGTTTTGTTTCTTAAATTCCACATATGAAGGAAATCATATGGTATTTGTCTTTCTCTAGCTGGCTTATTTCACTTAGCATAATACCCTCTAGGTCCATTCATGTTGCTGCAAATGGCAACATCTCATTCCTTTTTATGGCTGAGTGATTAATATTCCATTGTATATATATCACCTCTTCTCTATCCATCCATTTATCAATGGACACTTGGGCTGCTTCCATATTGTGGCTATTTTAAATAAAGTGCAAAAAAAAATATCATTTGCAAATATCTGCTCCCATTCAGTAGGTTGCCTTGATATTTTGTTGATGGTTTCCTTCACTGTGCAAAAGCTTTTTATTTTTGTGTAGTCCCCCTAAGTTTATTTTTGCTTTTCTCTTGCCAGTGGAGACATAGCTACAAAAATGCTTCCATGGCTGATGCCTATGTTTTCTTTTTTTTTTTTTTAAGATGATACAGTTTCTTTTTTTTTTTAATGTTTACTGATTTTTGAGAGAGAGAGAGACAGAACACAAGTAGGGGAGGGGCAGAGAGAGAGGGAGACATAGAATCCGAACCAGGTTCTAGGCTCTGAGCTGTCAGAACAGAGCCTGATGCGGGGCTCAAACCCACAAGCTGTGAGATCATGACCTGATCTGAAGTCGGTCACTTAACCAACTGAGCCACCCAGGCGCCCCACCTGTTGTCTTCTAGGACTTTTATGGTTTCAGGTCTCATATTTACATCTTTAATCCATTTTAGTTTATTTTTGTGTATAGTGTAATAAAGTGGTTTCATTCTTTCGTGTATAGCTGTCCAGTATTCCCAGCACCATTTGTTGGAGAGACTGTTTTCCCTGTTGTATATCTTGCCTCCTTTATCGAAGATTATTTGACCTGACAGGTGTGGTTCGTTTCTGGGCTCTCTATTCTTTTCTGCTGATCTGAGTATCTACTTTTGTGCCAATACCATTCAGTTTTGATTACTATAGCTTTTTAGTATATCTTGAAATGAGGGATTGTGATTCTTTCCCCAGCTTTGTTCTTCTTTCCCCCAGATTGCTGTGGCTATTTGGAATCTTCTGTGGTTGCATTCAAATTTTAGGACCATTTGTTCTAATTCTGTGAAAAATATTGTTGGCAATTTGATAGGGATTACATTAAATCTGTAGATTGCTTTTGGTAGTTTGGACATTTTAACAATATTGCTTCTTCTGATCCATGAGCACAGAATATCTTTTTGTTTGTTTGTGGCATGTTCAATTTCTTTCATCAGTGTTTTATAGTTTTCAGGGTACTGTCTTTCACCTTCCTCGGTTATGTTTCTTCCTAGGTATTTTATTCTTTTTGCTGCCATTGTAAATGGGATTGTTTTGTTAATTTCTCTTTCTGCTACTTCATTATTAGTGTTTAGAAATGCAACAGATTTCTGTATATTAATTTTGTATCCTGAGATATTACTGAATTTATTTTTTCAGGTCTAGAAGTTTCTTGGTGGAAGCTTTAAAGTTTTCTGTATATAGTATCAGGTCATCTGCAAATAGTGAAAGTTTTATTTTTTCCTTGACAGTTTGGATGCCTTTATTTCTTTTTCTTGTCTGATTGCTATGGCTAGGACTTCCAGTTGTCTACTGAATAAAAGTGGTGAGTGTGGATATCCTTGTCTTGTTCCTGATCTTAGAGGAAACACCCTCAGTTTCTCACCACTGAGTATGACATTAAGGTGTGAGTTTTTCACATATGGCCTTTATTATGTTGAGGTATGTTCCCTCTAAACCTACATTGTTGAGAGTTTTTATCATGAATGGATGTTTCACTTTATCAAATGTTTTTTCTGCATCTATTGAGATGATTGTATGGTTTTTATCATTTCTCTTGTTTTTTAAAACTTTTTTAATGTTTGTTTTTTATTTGTGTGTGTGAGAGAGAGAGAGAGAGAGAGCATGAGTGGGAGAGGAGCAGAGAGAGAGTGGGAGACACAGAATCTGAAGCAGGCTCCAGGCTCTGAGCTGTCAGCACAGAGCCCAATGTGGGGCTCAAACCCACAAGCCATGAGGTCATGACCTGAGTTGAAGTTGGCCGCTTAACCGACTGAACCACCCAGGCACCCCTATCATTTCTCTTATTAATGTGATGCATCATGTTGGTTGACTTGCAAATACTGAACCACCCTTGCATCCCTTGAATAAATCCCACTTAATCATAGTGAATGATTTTTTTTTCAAATTTTTATTTAAATTCTAGTTAGTTAACATTTACTGTGATATAGGTTTCAGGAAATGAATTTAGTAATTCATCACTTATAAATAACATCCAGTGCTCATCATAACAAGTGCCCTTCTTAATATCTATCACCGATTTAGCCCATCCCCTACCACCTCCCTCCATCAACCCTCAGTTTGTTCTCTATCATTGAGTCTCATTGTTTGGGGGAGCCTGGCTGGCTTAGTCAGTTGAGTATCCGATTCCTGGTTTCGGCTGGGTTCGTGATCCCGGGATTGAGCCCAGCATTGGGCTGCATGCTGAGCCTGCTTTGGATTCTATCTCTCCTCTCCCTCTACCCCACCCCCACTCGAACTCACACATGCACCCTTTCTCTCTCAAAATATAAAAAATAAAAATGGGGCGCCTAGGTGGCTCAGTTGTTTGAGCTTCCGACTTCAGCTCAGGTGATGATCTCATGGTTTGTGAGTTTGAGCCCCACAACAGGCTTGCTGCTGTCAGTGCAGAGCCTGCTTTGGATCCTCTGTCCTTCTCTCTCTGCCCCTTCCCCCTCTCACAAATAAATAAACATTTAAAAATATAAAAACAAAAAGAGTCTCATGGTTTGCTTCCCTCTCTTTTTTTCCTTCCCATATATTCATGTGTTTTGTTTCTTAAATTCCACATAGGAGTGAAATAATATGGTATTTGTCTTTCTTCGACTGACTTATTTCACTTAGCATAATACTCTCTAGCTCCATCCACATCCTTTCAAGGGCAAGATTTCACTCTTTTGGATGGCTGAGTAATACACATACCACATCTTTTTTATCAGTTCATCAGTTGATGGACATTAGGGCTCTCTCCATAGTTTAGCTATTATTGATATCACTGCTGTAAACACTGGGTTGCATGTACCCATTTAAATCTGTATTTTTGAATCCTTAGGGTAAATACCGAGAAGTACAATTGCTGGGTCATAGAGCAGTTCTATTTTTAACTTTTTGAGGAACCTCCATTATATTTTCCAGAGTGGCTACACCAGTTTGCATTCCCACCAACGGTGTAAGAGGGTGGCCCTTTCTCAACATCCTCACCACCATCTTTTGTTTCCTGTGTTGTTAAGCGAATGATTTTTTAATGTATTGTTGTACACAGATTGCTAATATTTTTTGATGATTTTTGCGTCTTTTTTTTATCAGAGATGTTGGCCTATAGTTTTCTTTTTTTGTAGTGTTTTTATCTGATTTTGGTATCAGAGTAATGTTGGCCTTGTTTAGAATGAATTGGGAAGCTATCCTTCCTCTTCTATTGTTTGGAATAGTTTGAGAAGAATAAAGATGAACTCTTCTTTAAATGTTTGGCAGAACTCACCTGTGAAACTATCTGGTCCTGGACTTTTGTTGGGAGTTTTTTAATTAGGGATTCAATTTCATTGCTAGTAATCAGTCTGTTCAAATTTTCTGTTTCTTCTTGATTCAGTTTTGGAAGGTTATGTTTCTATCAATCAATCTATCCTTTTCTTCTAGGTTGTCCAATTATTGGCATATAAGTTTTCATAATGTTCCCTTGTAATCTTTGTATTTCTGTGGTATTGATTGTCATTTCTCCTCATTAATTTCTGATTTTATTTAGAGTCTTTCTTTCTTTCTTTCTTTCTTTCTTTCTTTCTTTCTTTCTTTCTTTCTATGAGTCTGGCTAAAGGTTTATCAATTTTGTTTATCTTTTCAAAGAACCAGCTACCGGTTTCATTGATCTGCTCTATTGTCATTTTGGTCTCCATGTCATTTATTTCAGCTCTAACTTTTATTATTTCTTTCTTCTATTGTCTTTAGGCTTTGTTTTTTCTTCTTTCATTGGCTCCTTTAGGTGTAAGATTAAGTTATTTGAGATTTTTCTTGCTTCTTGCTGTAGGCCTGTATTGCTATAATCTCCCTTAAAACAGTTTTGCTGCATCCCCAAGATTTTGGACTATTGTGTTTTCATTTTCATTTGCTCCCATGTTGTTTTTGATTTCCTCTTTGATCTCTTGGTTGACCCATTCTTTATTTAGTAGCATGTTATTTAGCCTCCATGTATTTGTGTTCTTTCCAGACTTTTTCTTGTGATCAATTTCTAGTTTCATACTGTTGTGGTTGAAAAAGATGTTTGATATGATTTCAATCTTTTTTGATTTATTGTGATTTGTTTTATGGCCTAACATGTGATCCATCTTGAAGAATGTTCCATATGCACTTGAAAAGAATGTGTACTCCACTGTTTCTGGATGAAATGTTCTCAACATATCTGTTAGGTCCATTTGGTCCAATGTGTCATTCAAAGCCACTGTTTCCTTATTGATTTTCTGTCTGGGTGATATGTCCATTGATGTAAATGGAGTATTGATGTCTCCTACTATTTTTTAAATAAAGTTTATTTATTTATTTTGAGAAAGAGAGAGAGAAGTGGGGGGGGGGGATAAGCTGGGGAGGGACTGAGAGGAAGAGAGAGAGAATCCCAAGCAGCCTCCACACCCCATGCTACAGCCAACATGGGGCTTGATCTCATGACCACGAGATCATGAGCTGAGCTGAAATCAAGAGTCAGATGCTTCGGGCTCCTGGGTGGCTCAGTCAATTAAATGTCTGACTTCAGCTCAGGTCATGATCTTGCAGCTCATGAATTCGAGCCCTGCATCAGTCTCTGTTGACAGCTTGGAGCCTGGAGCCTGCCTCAGATTCTGTGTCTCCTTCTCTCTCTGCCCCTCCCCCACTCACACACACACTCACACACACACACACACACACACACACACACACACACACACATGTTCTCCCTCTCTCTCTCTCAAAAATAAAATAAACATTAACAAAAAAATTTAAAAGAGTCGGATGCTTAACCAACTGAGCCATCCAGGCACCCCAAGTCCCCTACTATTGTATTACTGTCAATTTCTCCCTTTATTTGTTAACAGTTGTTTTATATATTTAGGTGTTCTCATGTTGGGCGCATAAATATTTACAACTGTTATATCCTATTGTTGGACTATTCCCTTTATCATTATGTGATGTCCTTCTTTGTCTCTTGTTATAATTTTTATTTTAAGTCTATTTTGTCCAATATAACTACTGTTCCTCTAGCTCTCTGCTTGCATTTGCATGGTAAATGACTTTCCATCCTGTCACTTTCAAACTGCTTGTATCTTTCAGCCTGAAGTGAATCTCCTATAGGCAACATATAGCTCGATCTTTTTTATCCATTCAGTCACCCTATGTCTTTGGATTGGAACATTTAGTCCATTTACATTCAAAGTAATTAATGATAGGTATGTTATGTATTTATTGCTATTTTCTTACTCATTTTACAGTTGTGTTTGCAGTTTTTGTCCATTTGCTTCTTCTGCTCTCTTCCCTTATGGCTTGATGGCTTTCTTTAGTCATATGCTTGGGTTCCTTTCTCTCTATTTTATTTAATTTTATTTGAGAGAGAGGGATGGGGGAAAGGGGCAGAAGGAGAGAGAGAGAGAGAGAGAGAGAGAGAGAGAGAATAAATCTTAAGCAGGCTCCACACACAGCATGGAGCCTGACATGGAGTTTGATCCCAGGATCATAGGATCATGAGATGCTTGTCTTCATGACATGAGCCAAAATCCAGAGTCAGAAACTAAGCCACTGTTTCTCTTAAGTTTTTGCATATCATTACAGGTTTTTGATTTGTGGATACCATTAGGCTCACATATAACATCTTATGCATATAACAGTCTGTATTAACTTGATGGTCACTTAAGTTTGAACTCATTCTAAAAGCACTACATTTTTACTCCCCCTCCCACACTGTTTTATGTATATGATGTCATACTTTGCATCCTTTTATTTTGTGAATTCCTTAATTGACTTTTATAGATTTTAAATTGATGTTACTGATTTTGTGCTTTAACCCCTGTACTGGTTCTATAAGTAATTAATCTACTATTTTTTATCATGTTTGTATTTACCCGTGAAATCTTTTCCATTCATAATTTTCTTACTCCTGATTATGGCCTTTTCTTTCCATTCAAAAAATCCCTTTAACATTTCTTGTAAGGCTGCTCTAGTGATGATTAATTACTTTAACTTTCATTTGTCTGGGAAACTCTTTATCTCTCCTTTTATTCTCAATGATAGCCTTACTGGATATTTTTGGCTGCAGATTTTTTCCTGTCAGCACTCTGAATACATCAGGCCACTCCCTGCTGGCCTGCAAAGTTTCTGCTGAAAAATCGCTGGTGCCCTTGTATGTAACTGTTCTCTTTTCTCTTGCTGCTTTTAATTTTTTTTTTTCAACGTTTATTTATTTTTGGGACAGAGAGAGACAGAGCATGAACGGGGGAGGGGCAGAGAGAGAGGGAGACACAGAATCGGAAACAGGCTCCAGGCTCTGAGCCATCAGCCCAGAGCCCGACGCGGGGCTCGAACTCCCGGACCGCGAGATCGTGACCTGGCTGAAGTCGGACGCTTAACCGACTGCGCCACCCAGGCGCCCCTCTTGCTGCTTTTAAAATCACGTGTTATCACTACTTTATGCCATTTTAATTATTGTCTGTCTTGGTGTGGACCTCCCTGGGTTGATATTGTTGGGGACTCTCTTGTTTCTTAGATATAGAGGCCTTTTTCCTTAGCCAGAATCAGGAAGTTTTCAGCTATTATTTCTTCAAATAAATGTTCTGTTCACTGACCTGTCCTTCTGCTTCCTCTACTCTACTCTTTGTTCCCTCTAGTGCATTTTTAATTTCACTTATTGAGTTCTTCATCTCTGATTAGTTCTTTTTTTATATTTTTTATCTCTTTGAGGGTCTCCCGGCAATCTCCACTCTTTTCTGAAGTCCATTGAGTATTACTTCGAATTCTTTATCAGGTATATTGCTTATCTCCATTCATTTACCACTTTGGCTGTGGTTTTGTCCTATTCTTTCGTTTGAGACATATTCCTCTGTCCCCTCATTTTGTCTCACTCTCTGTTTGTTTCTGTATATTAGGAAAGTCATTTACATCTCCTGGTCTTGAAAGTAGTGGAGTGGCCTTATGAAGAAGGGATCTTGTGATGCCTTGTGGCACAATGTCCCCCGTTCACTGCTTCAGGGGTGTCTTCTACGTGGGCTACATACACCCTATGGTTGTGGCTGGGCTGTGTTTGCCTTTAGTCCAGTCAGCTGCAATGGTCCCCTTTGCGTGTTGTGGGCCTGGTTTGGTCCCTGCGTTGTTGGGGGGCCAATCTGGGGCCACCGTTGCTTACAGCTGGGCAGTGTCAGTACTTAGACCAGATGCCTGCCCTCAGCCCATTTGCAGCTGCACTGAACTGCAGGGTGCTCTCCCTGCCTTGTTCCCTGAGAGGCTTTTGTTGGTGGCCAGGGCCTGCAGTCAGGCTGCCCCCAGATGCCTGCCCCTGGGCTGTCTGCTGGGGCTGCAGTTCACCGATCAGCAGGGCACTCTCTCCGCACTGCCATTTATAAAGTTTGGCTGCTAGAGCTGCAGTTGAACCGGTGTGTGTGGTCATGTGCCTCTCTCTCCAGGGCGGGAGTCATTTGGGAGTGGCCTAGACCCTGCTGGGCTGCTTATGGCATGAGAGGTGGCAGGAAGTGCTTTTTAAACTGCTGCTTCTGGGGCGCCTGGGTGGCTCAGTCGGTTAAGCGGCCGACTTCGGCTCAGGTCATGATCTCACGGTCTGTGAGTTCCGGCCCCGCGTCGGGCTCTGTGCTGACCGCTCAGAGCCTGGAGTCTGTCTCAGATTCTGTGTCTCCCTCTCTCTCTGACCCTCCCCCGTTCATGCTCTGTCTCTCTCTGTCTCAAAAATAAATAAAGGTTAAAAATAAATAAATAAAATAAAAATAAATAAATAAACTGCTGTTTCTATGCTGTATCTACATGGGGTTGTTTGTTAGGCTGTCTCTGTAAGGGCAGGGACTCAGTTTCCCATTAACCTCTGGCTCTCCGAGAGCCAAGCTTGATTTTAAAGTACAACCCGCTGGTTGTAAAAGCCTCACGAAGGGAAGCCCCACTGGTTTTCAAAGCCAGATTTATGGGGACTCATCTTCTCAGTGCAGGCCCTCCAGTCTGGCTTGCCTGCTGTGGGTTCTGTGCCTCTCTCCCCTCTGGGCTTGTGGCGTCCCTCCCATTTGTAGTTAGTGTCACGGGGAATTTGGTTCCCAACCGTGTCTCCATCCCTCCTGCCTTTTTCAATGTGGCCTCCTCTCGGGATTAACTGTGGAGAGTCTGACACGCCTGTTATCACGGGATCTGCCTAGTCCGCCATCTTCCGGATATTCTTGATCAGAAACACGGATATTAATGACTCCGTGTCAAAAAACGATTCCAGGGGCGCCTGGGTGGCGCAGTCGGTTAAGCGTCGGACTTCAGCCAGGTCACGATCTCGCGGTCCGTGAGTTCGAGCCCCGCGTCGGGCTCTGGGCTGATGGCTCGGAGCCTGGAGCCTGTTTCCGATTCTGTGTCTCCCTCTCTCTCTGCCCCTCCCCTGTTCATGCTCTGTCTCTCTCTGTCCCGAAAATAAATAAACGTTGAAAAAAAAAACAAAAAAAAAAAAACAAACAAAAAAAAACGATTCCAAAGAGTTGGATTCTGAATATGAGAAAGTTTTAGGGATGCTTAACAAATTCATTTCAGTTCTGTTTTCCTTTTCACATCGTATGAACATGATATAAAATATCTTTGCTAAATAAGTCTTTAAAAGTTCTTACAATGAGTGTAACATAAAAATTCAAGTGATAAATCACTTGGTCATAGTTTGACAGCATTTTTTTTCTGCCTCCATAGAACATAAAATAGTGAACGATGTGTCATATATTCAGTGATGTCTTAGATGTAATCAAATGTGATAATCATTTTCTGTAAAAATCTTAAACCCTTGGATTATCTTAGAAAATTATCCATAGTTCCAAATATTAACACTAGTGTACCTTCTTATTTACGAGGAAGCATATTTTTTAATTCAGTAGAGCTTACCCCTTTCTATAAATGTTTACTGAAAATCTGGAAAAAGGAAGAACTATGTTAGGTACAATGTGGAATATCAAAATAAGTAAGACAGCCCCAGTCACCAAAGAATCTACAATCTAGTGGATAATTGATATTACTACTCTGGTGTGTTTCACTCGTGTATTCATTCAAAAATATTTACTGAGCAATCCACCTAGGACTGTACCCTTGCCTTGCTTTCTATCCTTCCCCTCCTTGTATCCCCCTCCTCCTTGCCAGTCTGCCCTGGGAGCACCTCTTTACTAAATCATTTGCACACAAATCCTTGCCTCAGGGTCTGCGTCTGGGGCATCCAACCTAAGACAAACACAGAAGTGATATTTGAAGCCAGGATCTAGGTAAACTATAAGATATCAAGAGGCTTGATATTCATAATTACTGTCTATGTTTGATGTTTTAAGAGATTTGGGTGTTACCCTTTTTTTGTGGAACAAAGGCAGTTCTGAACGTTTCCAAGTATAGTTAACCCTTGACCAACATGGTTTTGAACTGTGCAGGCCCACGTGTCTGCAGATTTCAAAAGTGTAAATATAGCACAGTAGTGTAAATGTATTTTCTCTTCCTTATTTTCTTAATAACATTTTCTTTTTCCTAGTTACTTTATTATGAGAATACAGTATATAATACAGTATATACAGTATATAATACATATACAAAATATGTGTTGATTGACTGTTTATGTAAGCCTTCTGGTCAACAGTAAGGCTGTTAGTAAAGTTTTAGGGACATTACATGTGGATTTTTGACTACCTGGGGGGTTGGTGCCAAACCCCTGCATTGTTCCAGGGTCAGCTGTATAAAGTCTGCCCTTAGATTGCTGACTTCATATAAAAACATTCAAGACTCAGCTGGAATAGCATTTCCTACCTAGGTCATCCCCTTGATATATACATATTGGCTTCTGAATGCAAGCACAAAAATGCACAGAGGTATATGAGTGTGTGTGTGTGTGTGTGTGTGTATGTGTGTGTGTGTGTGTGTGTTTGTGTGTGTGTACAGGCCAAGGACAAAGCAATCCTATGTGTGTTGTTGGCTATCAAGGCAAGGTGAAGAACAATCTCAAACTAGACTAGAGAATACATCCCGGATTCTTGAATTGTTTTGCCAAATATTTACGAGTAATATGGTCACATTCTGAAAAGGAAAAGTGACCATAAATGCATATCATTATTCACTCAGAAATACTTATTTTAGGTCACTTACTACATGTCAGGCACTGCGCTGGGTGAACTGGCAGACCTAAGCCTGGTCTCACTGCACTGAAATTTTGAAGGAGAAGGAGAGCCAAACACTAACTAATGACCTAAGTAATTCTTTATTTACAATTATTTGTGTTAGGAAAAAAAGGACACGGCATTATGAGAGTAAATAAGTGCGAACTAAAGTAATAAGAAAGGCCTCTCTGAAGAAGCGCTCCCCAGGCTGAGCCAGAAGGACAAATGGAATCACACAGACATAGAGGGTGTGTGTTCTGGACGTGGGGCCCCAGACGGTGTTGGCCTCAAGCTCAAGCCCTTAATGATATTGCAGCTGTGCTCCAGCCACAAGAACTACCCTGGCAGCTTTGCCCTCCCAGGCCCCTCTTTTTCCGAATGTGGATTTTGTCCTTGTCTGAGGTTCCCTACCCAGAAGCCATCTGTTCACCTCTCAAGATGCAGTTCATGCTACTTCCTCTTGGAAGCTTTTTCTGACTCCAAGGAATGTCAGACACCCCTGTTGCCACGTGCTTTGCGCATTCCTGGCACGTCATAGGTACTTGTAGAACATTCGTTAGGTAGTTAGTGAATAAGTATGATAGCACCTTATTAGGTGGCCTTTTTTTACCTGGTATTCCCACCCCAAGACTGAGCTCCCTGGAAGTTAGGACGATAACTCCGTCAGCAGAGCACGCAACAGGCAGATGTGGGGAGAGACTGGGAGCTGGTGGGCCATGCAGGAAGTTACCTTTCCCGAAGGGAGCGGTAGTAGGAAGGGATTGGGGAGGAGATGCTGGGCAGGGAGAACCGGCCGCGTCAGGACCTGACTTCCCGTGGGAGATTCACACTGGGGCACCTGCCCCCAGAGGCTGCAATTTTCACAAAATCTCTGTGATGTTTCCCTAGAACTCTCCAGAGGCACATGAGTTTCCTAGTTAGGTAATTAAGAAATAGTGACATTATCCAGAGAATAGCTAAATGCCCTAGATGCTTTCTCCAATTCTGATTTAGCGAAAGGGTGAGGTGGCTATGCCCAAATTCCTTTTCGGTTAATTCTCACTAGTTTCGAAATAAATGACCATCGAATAGCACCCCAGCAGCATCAATAACCTAAGCTTTTCCTAGAAATTCCACCATATCTTCTCCTAGATTCTGGACTTCCCTCGAATAACTCGAGTTAATGTTTCATTTTTACTGCCCCGTCCCCCTGCTGCAGCTTTAATTACCAATAAGGTAGACAATGCTACGGGTTTACTTGTTCGTTAAAAGTTAGTAAAATGAAAAAAAATGGGGAGTGTATAAAAACTTAGACTGTATTACAAATTTTATACCACAAGTCAGGAACTAGAAAACTTAAGACATTCGAGGCACATGAATGTTAATTTATCTTCCCGGCATATGTCTTAAAAGATGTTTCAAATCTAATCCTGAATCCAAACTAATCATCTATAATGCGGGTGGGTTAGCATTCGTGTACTTTATCTTTTGGTGTTTTTAATTCCATGAACCATATTTATGAGTGACCGTTCTAGGTATACTAAGCATTTATGAGGGCCACTCTATGCCAAGAACTGTATTTTATATCCTTATGTATCTAAAACTTTAATCTTTGCAAAACTCCTGCAAGGTGTTGTATTACCATATCTATTTTATACCTGAAGAAACAGGCTTAGGGTGGCTCAGTGACTTGCCTGAGGCCACACAGTTCATCAGCAGTGGAGCCTGTTGGGAATTCAAATCCACTTGGCTCCAAAGCCTCCCCACCCTGCTGCCTGTCGCCGAGATGGAACCACACTGCAGGTCAGCTCCAACATAGCAACACATTCAATGAAAACACTGAAAATATTCCCTAAAACAGGCAAGTAGAATTAAAGCTGTCTTTCATGCTGGCTGTGGTCAAAGCAGAGAATAAGCCCCAGTGAACTGAACAGTTTCAGAGAGCAAAAAAAAAAAAAGCTGATTCCCAACAAGAAATAGTGTAAGATGTAAGCACCACAAAGATATATACTTGCTTTAAAATGGGTTTCTCGGGGCGCCTGGGGGGCTCAGTCGGTTAAGCGTCCGACTTCAGCCAGGTCACGATCTCGCGGTCCGTGAGTTCGAGCCCCGCGTCGGGCTCTGGGCTGATGGCTCAGAGCCTAGAGCCTGGAGCCTGCTTCCCATTCTGTGTCTCCCTCTCTCTCTGCCCCTCCCCCGTTCATGTTCTATCTCTCTCTGTCTCAAAAATAAATAAAACGTAAAAAAAAAAAAAATGGGTTTCTCTTTCAAATGTAACTGTCTTCCCAGAAGGTCATGACCCTGTGTTAGATGCCACCAGAGAATACAATTGTAACAACACTGCAGGCTTCAGTGGGAGGTCTCTTTACAAGTCTCACGTCTGTGAGCGTCTTCCTCTGTATGTAATGATGCTTTGTTATTGTGTGGAACTGTTCTCCAAAGCATTTAAAGGTAATTGATTGCTTATTAATATTTACAATAGCCCTACCGGTCGTTTGATGCTGAGTGCTGCTTCTTTCTTTCTTTCTTTCTTTCTTTCTTTCTTTCTTTCTTTCTTTCTTTTCTTTCTTTTGTTCCCTGGAAGAACTGATGTGTAGAAAAGTCAGGGAGACCCACTGGATGCTGAAATTAAGTACTCTCCCCTGGCTCCGAGTCCAGTGTGATTTGTGCCCTTGAAGATTATCATTTATTGGTTAATCTGAGAAAATAACAAGGATAGATACTTTCCTTAAGACCGCAAGATAGAAATAGTACCCTTGGGGTCCCTTTGTGGCTCAGTCAATTGAGTGACTCTTGATTTTGGCTCAGGTCATGATCCCAGGCTCACGGAATTGAGCCCCACATGGGGCTCCATGCTGAATGTGGAGCCTGCTTAAGATTCTCTCTCCTTCTGGCCCTCCCCCAGCAAATAAAAATTTAAAAATAAAAAAAAAGAGTAAATTTCAGCTATCATACTTTTACATTTTTAATAGTAAATTCATAGTATCACTAAGAAGCAACTTCAGTATGTATTTTTATCATGGAAGTTCAGGATGAATGTTTTGAATCATCATTACAGACTCAAATTTCTCATTTCTCTCTCAAAGCATACTTGCTTTGCTCAAAACGTGTCACAAATGTGACAGGAAAATACTAAATGTCCCTTTAAAATTTTTTTTTAGTGTTTATTTATTTTTGAGAGACAGAGAGACAGAGCGTGAATGGCAAGGGGTAGAGACAGAGAAAGAGAGAGGGAGACATAGAATCTGAAGCAGGCTCCAGGCTCCGAGCTGTCAGCACAGGGACTCAAACTCATGAACCACAAGATCATGACTTGAGCCGAAGCCAGATGCTTAACTGACTGAGCCACCCAGGCACCCCTCTGAATGTCCCTTTTTAAAGGAAGATTTATACAGAGGTGATAAGGAAAGGTTAGTTCTCAAAAAGAGAGAGAAAGGACCCCCTAGTCTGGGCCTGCTCCAGCTCTGGCCATCCTGATAAGGTGGCCCGATGCAGTGCACCCTGGGACTCCATGCCCACACCCACTCCAGCTCCAGCTGGCCTGCCAAAGCCACCGGGCACACACAGTCTACACAGGGGATGCTCCTATACAAGGCGACTCCTTCCAGACTGGAGAGGTAGCCATTCTGCCTGATTAATAGAAACAGACACAGTAAGTCAAACAAAATGAGGAGACAGAATATGCTCCAAACAAAAGAACAAGGTAAAACCCCAGGAAAAAAAACCCTAATGAAATGGACATAAGTAATTTAATAAAGAGCTCAAAGTAATGGTCATACAGATGCTCACTGAATTCAGGAGAAGAATAGAGGAACACTGTACAAACTTGAATAAAGTATTAGAAAATAAAAGAAAGAACCAATCAGAGGTAAAGAATACAACACCTGAAATGAAAAATACACTAGAGGGAATCAGCTGCAGATTAGAAGATGTGGAAGAACAGATCAGTGATCTGAAAGACAGGGTAGTAGAAATCACCCAATCAGAACAGGAAAAAAGAAAAAAAAAGAATAAAAAATATAAGTATAGTTTAAAGAACCTCTGGGACAACATCAAGCATACTACCATTTGCATGTGGAGGATCATAAGACTACTAGGAACAATTGTACACCAACAAATGGGAAAACCTTGAAGAAATGGATAAATTTTTAGAAACACACAACCTTCCAAGACTGAATCATGAAGAAATAGAAAATCTGAATAAACCAATTATAAGTAATTTAAATATCCCCAAAACAAAAGTCTAGGACCAGATGGCTTCACCGGTGAATTCTACCGAACATTTAAAGAAGTTATTGACTATCCATCTCAAATTATTCAAAAACACTGAGGAAGAAGGAATACTTTCAAACATATTTTATGAGGCCTGATACCAAAACTAGACAAAAACATCACAAGAGAAAAATCACAGGCCAATATCCCTGATGAACGTAGATTTTTAAATCCTCAATAAAATATTAGCAAACCAAATCAATAAGACATTAAAAGGACCATATACCATGATCAAGTGGAATTTATTCCAGGGATGCAAGGATGGTTCAACATCCACAAATCAATCAGCATGATACATGACATTAATAAAATGAAAGATAAAAATCATATGATCATCACAATAGATGCAAAAAAATCATTTGACAAAATTCAACATCCATCTATGATAAAAACTCTCGCAAAAAAAAAACAACTCTCAACATGGTATAAAAGGAACATACTTCAACATAATAAAAGCCATATATGACAAACCCACAGCTAACATCATACTGAATGGTAAAAAGCTGAAGCCTTTTCCTCTAAGATCAGGAACAAGACAAGGGTGTCTACTCTTGCCACTTTATTCAGCAGAATACTAAAAGTCATAATCACAGCAATTACAAAAGAAAAAGAAAGAAAAGGCATCCAAATTGAAAAGGAGGAAGTAAAACTCACTATTTGCAGGTGACATGATACTATGTATATATAACCCTAAAGACTCCAACCAAAAAACTATTAGAATAAGTGAATTCAGGGGCGCCTGGGTGGCGCAGTCGGTTAAGCATCCGACTTCAGCCAGGTCACGATCTCGCGGTCCGGGAGTTCGAGCCCCGCGTCAGGCTCTGGGCTGATGGCTCAGAGCCTGGAGCCTGTTTCTGATTCTGTGTCTCCCTCTCTCTCTGCCCCTCCCCCGTTCATGCTCTGTCTCTCTCTGTCTTAAAAATAAATAAACGTTGGAAAAAAAATTAAAAAAAAAAAAGAATAAGTGAATTCAGTAGTCACAGGATACAAAAATTAACATGAACATTCTCCACCCTTCCTTCCTTTTTCTGTCGCTTCCACCTCACCCCCCACCACCTATCCACTCCATCTCTTCCCCAGTCTTTACTGCAAAATGAGTCAGTCTCTTACAGAAAATCCTCTCTTCAACTCCAGTCGCTCCAGTTCTATTTCTCTGGCCATCCTGCATGACAGGCTTAGAGAGACCATTCTGAGATGGGAAGGCCAGTTGGTTGTTTTGGGAAGTGAAAGTTGGTAGATAAGGAGGTTTAAACTGAACTGGAAATTATAATCTTTTTCCTTGTCAGTGTAGGAGGGTGACGTGGCAGAACATCTGCCCACCCTTCATGTTGCTATTTTTCACCCCAGGAGATATGTTAAGACAATAGCACAGGGGCTGGCACAAAGTGAAATCTCAGTATTTGTCGGTGCCTCTGTTCCAGACACCTATCGCTGTATTACACACTATGCCAAAATGAGGTCGCTTAAAAAAATAATTACTCTCTCTCATGGTTCTATGGTTAACTGAGCTCACCTGGCCAGTTCTCACTTGGGGTCTCTAATGTGACTGCAGTCACGTGGCACCTGGGCCCAGAGTTATCAGAAATCTCAACTGGACGGGGCACCTAGGTGGTTCAGTCAGTTGAGTGTCCGACTTCAGCTCAGGTCACAATCTCGTGTCCGTGGGTCTGAGCCCCACATCGGGCTCTGTGCTGACAGCTCAGAGCCTGGAGTCTGCTTTGGATTCTGTGTCTCTCTTTCTGTCTTCCCCTTTGCTCCTCTCTCTTTCTCTCTCAATAATAAACATTAAAAAAATTTCAGGGGTGTCTGGGTGGCTCAGGTGGTTAAGCATCCGACTTTGGCTCAGGTCATGATCTCACGGCTCCTGAGTTTGAGCCCTGTGTTGGCTCTGTGCTGACAGCTCAGATCCTGGAGCCTGCTTCATATTCTGTCTTCCTTTCTCTCTCTGCCCCTCCTCAGCTCGTACTCTGTCTCTCTGTATCTCAAAAAATAAAATAAAACGTTAACAAAATGAAAAGAAAAAAAAGAAATATCAACTGGACAGTCCAGTGTCTTGACCGGGATGAGTTGAAGAGCTGGGGGCTGGCTTCTCTGTCCTTCTCCCTCTCCTGCCCTCTGTCTCCATATGGTCTTTCTGTGTGACTGATGTGGGCTTCCTCCTGGGATGGCAGTCACAGGGTGGTCAGACTTCTTATGCTCTATCTGGCTTCTTCAGAGTGAGCATTTCAAGAGATGTAGGTAGAAGCTCCTTATGAAGTAGCCTCAGAACTTACAAAGGCATCACTTCTGCAAGTTAAAAGCAAGTCCAAGGGACAGCCCAGATTCAAGGGGAGGAAACACATAAGGACATGAAAACTGGGATGGATAGCTGACTGGGGGCCATCTTTGGAGACCGCCTATTACATAGCTCACCCAACTCGCCCAAAAGCATTTCCTCCCCATTTTGGAAATTTAGAAATAATAAAAATAATTTATAGTTAATTTTTAAAAACATTTATTTTTTAAGTTTATTTATTTTAGTAATCTCTACATTCAATATGGGGCTCTAACTCATGACTCCAAGATCAAGAGTCACATGCTCTTCTGACTGAGCCAGCCAGGCGACCCTAATTTTTAGTTAATTTTTGCAGGAGAATAAAAAATGTGGGTCTTATTGGCAGCCTCTTACGTTAAGCCACAAAGTTCAATATCAGGGTGCCTGGGTGGCTTGGTCAGTTGAGTGTCCAACTCTTGATTTCGGCTCAAGTCATGATTTCATGGTTTGTGAGATCAAGTCCCGCATTAGGCTCTGTGCCGACAGTGTAGAGCCTGCTTGGGATTCTCCCTCTCTCTCTGCCCCTCCCTCTCTCTCCCTCTCTCCCTTTGTGTCTCTCAAAATAAATAAACTTAAACAAAAGCCAACAAAGTGCAAGACATCCTGACATTCCTTCTTGGAGAAGCAGTGTAACCTGAAAATCAGACTTCCTGAATTTGCCTCTGGACCTCACTCTCCTCTGCCTCTTAAAGCCTGAGCCGGTTCTGAATCCCAGCACTTCCAAGAGAATTTTGTATCCCAGCATTTTTGGCCTGTGGCTGCAACAAGACACACTGGTCAGGAGACACCTTAAGCTCACCCAGGGATTCCAGGCAGTCAACACTAGTGTCAAAGGGTACAGGTAATATGCTCTGTGACACAAACCCGCTGAATAACTGACAGGTTGCTGGCAAGCATGTTTATGGAGAGATGCCAATGAAACTTGCACTTGCTTGGATTTGTCATTTTGTCTTCAGCTCCATTGGGAAACAATGCAAAACAGCATCTTAACGTGGCCTTAACTTTTTCAGTTGATTTCATTATCCTGGTAGGAATTTAACTAATGACAGATTTCACTTGGGTGAACAAATAAAAGCAGAGTTTTGCAGACAAATGCAATAAAACCTGCTAAGTAATCCCAGGAAGCATGGCCAGCTAATAAACGTGAGGAGACCGATTTCAAGATGAGTAGGAGGGGACGGGGGACTGTCCTCGCGGTCCCTTAGGAGGAAGGCAGACCAGGCTCCACTGATCTTCCAACAGACACTTAGAAACCAACCGACAGAAGCACCAAAAGTGCCCAAAGCCTTTCTAGGTTTGACTGTGGGGTCGGGGTATGAGGACAAGTTTTGGGGTAGGAGTGAGTTCCTTCAGGGGAATAAGAGGTCTGTCGTCCCTTTGAGATCTTGTCCCGCCTTCGTGGTACAGATAGAGCAAGGGAGGGAGGGCAGAGCTGTCATCCAGTAGGGTGTTTTGGGTCAAGCAACAGAAACCAATTATGGCCAACTTGAACAAAAAAGGAGTTCACTTAGAAGGGTATTGGGACACAGAAGGAGAAAGGCAGTTTCACAATGGACAGGCCGAGGCATCTCCAAAGCCCTCAGTAGCGGGAATTACTAAATGGTCTTGTCCAGACATCCCTACTAGAAAGGATGAACCACCCCAGCCACGCTGTCTTTTTGTCACTAAATTTAAAGAGGAAGACAGCCATTAGCCTGGCAGGGGTTGTTTGCTCAGCCATTGGCTACAGACAGGATGATCACCGTGTTGGAAAATCGCATTCGATACATCCGGTAGAGAGGGGTAATCCCTCCAAATGAGTGCCCAAAGAAAGTTAAAGGATAGTAGACCGCCCAAAGCAACATGTCTCTGTTACAGAAGTCAGTATCAACATGCATTCCAGGGTTGGAAGACCAGCCAGGTGAATGGTCCTTCCTCAACAAGAAAGAATCATCAAGCACGGGGCTGGGGGGTGGGGTGGACAGTCATGTGCGGCTATAAGGCCAGAAACGGCTGGTTTTACCCCAAGAGGCTAAGAGTTGAGAACAAAGGATAATTACAGTCTGAGGCAACCTTTCAACAAAATAGATCTATTGTTCTCTTGTGCCCTATTCCATCCTCCAAACTCCTGGAGCCAGGTGAAATCCCAAACACGGAAGCATTTTTTTCCAAAGACCTAAGCACTTAAAGGAAGGGGCTACTAGACAATCACATGTTAGTTTGGACTAATTAATTGTCTGTTGTTCTGTTAATCTTAGTGAGGGATCGGGGTTTGAGCAGAGAGGTGGAGAAGGAGGTTGGATTCCCTACAGAAGTCGGGCTGACCCCGGTGAAGTGTAAGAGTTCAGAGCAAATGCAAGTTCAGATCCCTGGAGCAAGGGGGATCTGCTGTGGAGGAGGGCAGTCAGGGCTGGCCTTGGGCCCTGGAAAGGGGTAAGAGCACGTCTTTCTCTTACTCTCCCCAGAGGATGTGGTTCCCACCCCCAGACCCAGAACTCTGGCTCCTGTTGCCATGTGGCCACATTGAGGGTTAAACTGCCTTCTGTAGAAAAGGCTTTGCAACCAGGGCGAGGGGGGTGGCTGAATCGGCTAAGTGTGTGGCCTGGTTTGGGCTCAGGTCATGATTTCACAGTTCATGAGTTCAAGCCCCACGTCGGGCTCCCTGCTGACAGTGTGGAGCCTGCTTGGGATTCTGTCTCTCCCTCTCTTGCTGCTCCTCCCCCACTCGTGCTGTCTCTGTCTCTCTCAAAATAAGTGAACTTAAAAAAAAAGAAAACAAAAGGTTTTGCAACCAAATCACCATTTATAACCTTGTGATTGGGAGGGAAGATGCACCTTGAGTTTCTAGGCACCGACATACACTTTGGGAGCTCAGCCTTTGCATAGATTGGGCACTGTCTATAACATGTCATTTATATGCTCTGTGATTTTGTTGGCGGGATTTATGCTGAGCCATCCGGCCTGGAGAGTTCCATCACCAAGCAAACATTTATCTCACACGCATGTAATTTAGTTAAGCCCATAATGATGCACAATGGCTTTTATCGTGTCTGCCTCGCGTCTTTATTTAGTCTGACTGATTAACTGGCCCAAATCCTGTGCCTCTGTGGGAACAGATAAACAAGGGCTTAACAAACTCAAGGGTACCTTACAGTCTCCTGGGGGGCAATGAGAGACTTGGGGAGCTCCTCAGAGCACTGTCTGTGGGCGGGGAGGGGCAAGGGCACCTCAGTAACCAGAGGCTAAGGGGGAGAGAGGAGTCAGATTATCCGTGTCAGAACACAGCAGGGGCCAAGGGAGGCAGACACAGACCCCAGGCTCTCTTTAGAGGATTATATCCGTGCCTAGTTCAGGGAAACGTCTTCCCCCTTAACCTGGGGATGTCCTCATACTCCCTGCCCTGCCCAGGAAAACCTAAAACCACAAGACAGAGGAAGAGCAAAAGCGAGCACAGACCAGGCCTTAGTCTTCTTACACTCCACGAGGCTCTACTGAGCCCAGACCCGGTCTGCACCTCAGGAGGGCAGAGGCTGAGCATGGAGCTTGAAGCGGGACTGACCTCTGTGTGCGTGTGTGCGTGTGCGTGTGCGTGCGCACGCGCGTGCGTGCGCGATGAAAGTTTCAAGAAAACCACGCCCATGACAACTCCACAATGTAAAAAATGAAACTACACGTCTCCTTCCTTCCGTCACCTGATCCTACAGCTCTATTAATTTAACAAAAACCATAAAAGGTGACAATATAGCCTGATGGCATTTTGACCTTAAATCATCTATATGGCTAATCATGAGGTTCACTAAGAGCCGTCAGAACACTAAGATGGCTCTTGGAAATGAAGCCCCAAATCACTCCAGGCTTACAGATTGAGAATTTTAAGACATCCGACGTATGACCTCCATCTTTCTGAACCTCAGTCTTCAATACTGGCAAACAGCATAGACTGAAAATGAAGAGGAAGAGCTCTTTTCGGCAGCTGACATCTGTGCGCCCAGGATGCGGGGCCGTGTCCGCCCCCCCCCCCTTCCCCGTGTGATGGGACAAGTGCACCAGCTCATCCCCACACGCCATGCCGGCTCTGAACTCCGAAACCTTCCTGCTGCTCAGAAGCATCGTAGCTCCCAAGGGTCAGCCTCCAGGCTGAGAGAGCAAGTGTCCATGGGGTCACCATCTGGTCGTACAGTGGCTTAGACCGTGAGAAAAATAGTTGAGGCTATCTGTTGTTAAATGACTAATTAGCTGCTAAGAGTCGAGACCTCCAGAGTCATTTGTGTGTCAGATAAACACACAAGCTAACGTTACAACCAAGGACCATACTCTTAATGTACCATCTGGAAATGAATAACTTAATTGTACAGCTGGCCAAAGTAGAAGACGCAGAACTGAAATGTCAATAGGTAGCAATACACTAAGTTTAAAAAAACAAAACAAAACAAAACAAAAAACAGATTTCCTTAATGCCATTAAGTCTAAATTATAAGACCTACTGAATGCCATTGCAGGGAATTGTGTGTGTGTGTGTGTGTGTGTGTGTGTGTGTGTGTGTAGTTTAAAAATGCTGGAAATGTCAGTTCTGTAACAAATGAATAAAAAAGACTCTTGTACAAAGCGCCTGGGTGGCTCAGTCAGTTAAGTGGCTGACTTTAGCCCAGGTCATGATCTCACCAATCGTGAGTTCAAGCCCCGCCTCGGGCTCTGTGCTGACAGCTCAGAGCCTGGAGCCTGCTTTGGATTCTGTCTCCCTCTCTCTTTACCCCTTCCCCAGTCACACTCTGTCTCTTTGTCTCTGTCTCTCAAATATAAAATAAAATACTAAAAAAAATTTTTTTTAAAAGACTGATGTACTATTTTAATTGCTGGAACTTAAATTTCATTTCAACAGGATATATTTAGCATAAACCATTGTAGTTTTGCATTTCTACTAAAAGCTGATAAAGCACCATTATATTGAGATTGTTGGCAGGAAGCCTTTAATTTAATACTTGTTTTCTTTTCCAAAAATAATTTTCCAAGGACGTTTGCATAAGGTCAGATTTCTAAGGGAAAGTTAGCTAATTTTCCAAAAACTTTCCAAAGGTGAACAGTGTCCCCACAGAGATTGTGCTATCCAGTGTTCACTAATGTGGGTGAATTCTGGGGCACCTGGGTGGCTCAGTTGGTTAGGCATCCGATCTTGATCTTGGCTCAGGTCATGATCTCATCCGGCTCGGATGAGAAGCTGGCAGCTCGGAGCCTGTTTGCCATTCTGTCTCTGCCCCTTCCCCAATCGCACTGTCTCTCTCTCTCAAAATAAATAAAGGCACTTTTTAAAACAGGTGGGTGAATTCTGATGGGGAGGAGTAGTGACATGTATGGACCCAGGCTCTCCTTCCCCCGATGGTAGATGTGAAGACAAAGCATGGGTAGGACAGGGGGAATGTACTGGCATTTAACCAAATTCTGATTGATCTTCCCTTCCACTCCCATTTCATCCCCTAGCTATTTTTAGGGCAAAGAACTTGAGACTTCACATCAGAGGTTAAATTAGCGATAGATGCGGAACAGGGAGTTAACGGAAACTCTCTTCCCACTCAAACACGTCATCAGGTTTGGGTCAAATGCGCTTGCCTCAAAAGCAAAAAGCCATAAAGATATGACAATGAAGAGAGGAAAAAGGGCCAGTTTGAAGGCTGGATCTGATCCTTGGCTGAATTCCATTTGGCTTGTGGGATAAGCTCCCAGGTCTGATTTGATTTAGGGCTGCAGTTGTGAAAATGCAACAAGGTATCACAGACATTTAGTGGCGATGCTCTCTATTGAAAGGTGAAGACAGGGTGTTTATGGTCCCCTGTGAGTAGATAAGGCAATTAAAAGAGAGAGCGACCATAGTCAATATGGCCCAGAGGGTAATTTCCAGATGGTAGCCTGTAGGAGTATAAACAAGGGGGGTCTGGGGACAGTAACACGTTTCGGACTCACCACTCCCTCAAGGCTCCACTCCAAGATGCCAGGATGTCCTGCCTCACCGATCCTTTCCCAGAGCGTGTGAGCGGAGGAAACGTCTGATGGGCTTTGGGACCGTTTCCTGAGGCTGGGTGCTCCAGAAGGGTTATTTCTTTTTTTTTTTTTTTTTACGTTTTTATTTATTTTTGAGACAGAGAGAGACAGAGCATGAACGGGGGAGGGGCAGAGAGAGAGGGAGACACAGCATCGGAAACAGGCTCCAGGCTCCGAGCCATCAGCCCAGAGCCCGACGCGGGGCTCGAACTCACGGACCGCGAGATCGTGACCTGGCTGAAGTCGGACGCTTAACCGACTGCGCCACCCAGGCGCCCCCAGAAGGGTTATTCCTACAGGCAAGTGTCGGTGGGCTCTGTGTGACCGCCGGGATCGCACCGCCGTGTAGGTGACTCAGAACGCTGACTGCCTTCCTGCAGTCATACAGGCAGTGCCTTAGTCCTCTGAGTTTGAGGAAGTGAGGCTGGTAATGACCTGGAGGTGACCCACTGTCTGTGATTAGAGGCAGAAGCAGGGTTTGGCCAAGAGGATGGACAGATTCCCCCGCCTGAGCCGACCACCTGGCCTTCTTCGCCCCTAGAGTCCATGCTCAAAACCCACCCACCCAGGTCTCTGCTTCACATTTACGCTGGGAAGTTTCTGGTTCCCATAAGGAAAGTCTCCTCCCACCTGAGCCTGAATCTCGGCAGCAGGATCCCAGGCGGGGCCCCCTCCCCGACTCCCTTCCAAAAGGCAGAGTGCAAAAGTATGTGGCACGGGCATGGCCCGCCCGTCCCCTGCCCTGCTCCTAACACCAGCGGGCTCTCTGTCTTCACTGTTCTCTCCCTCTAGGGTCTTGCCAGTCCGGGAGGGGTCCCCCTGCCATGGGGGAACCACAGATAACCACACAATCAGGGGAGCCCCAGCTTCCATATGACCAGGTGCCATTTGCCAGGAGCTGGCCCTGGAAAGCTGGGCCAGGGGTCCAACCTGAGCAGCGAAGCACACGCACCTTCCAGCAGTTTGCGGTGACACAGCTGGATTTCAATTTCCCAGGTGGGCCCCAATGACAGGCCTCCTTTTGGGACTCCTTCCAAGGCAAAGTCTATCTAGGCCCGGCAGCCTCCATCTGGGCTGTCACAGCCACATGCAAAACACCAATCGCCTCACCTCTAGCCTAGTAACTCCTCATGGGTTCGTTGGTGCCTTGACTGTCCCTTATTTCCTCATCGCTAAAATGGGCAAAAAAATGGGGCTCCTGGGAGGCACCTGGGTGGCTCAGTCGGTTAAGCATCCGACTTCGGCTCAGGTCACGATCTCACAGTGTGTGAGTTCGAGCCCCGCGTCGGGCTCTGTGCTGACAGCTCAGAGCCTGGAGCCTGCTTCGAATTCTGTGTCTCCCCCTCTCTCTGCTCCTCCCCTGCTCATGCTCTGTCTCTCTCTCTCCTTCAAAAATAAATAAAAACATTAAAAAAAATTTTTTTTTAAAACTGGGGCTCCTGGGTGGCTCAGTCGGTTGAGTGTCCGACTTCAGCTCAGGTCACGATTTCACAGTTGACGAATCTGAGCCCCACGTTGGGCTCTGTGCTGTGTGGAGCCTGCTTGGGGTTCTCTCTCTCCCTCTGACCTTCCCCCACTCACGTGCACACACACTCTCTCTCTCAAAACAAAATAAACATTAAAAATATAAACATAAAATAAAATAAACAAAAAAATATGTGTAAAGTGCTGAGAACCCTGCCTGACACCAGCGTGCTATCAGTAAATGATTGCAATCGCCATCATTATAATAGTTTAAGATAACATCAATACCATTAATGTGTCCCTGGAACGTATTAGAATACCTAATAGGTAGGGCCTCAACAGGTGTTTGTGGAGTAGACGATGTGGCAGAAGACCGTGAGGACACCGGGCTTGCTGGGCCGAGGGATGAAATTTTAGGAAGCGATGGGAAATCAGTAGACGGAATGTGTTGCCGTCCTCCCTCCCTGCCTTCGAGGTCATCTTACTCTCCTGGAAAAAACTCAGTGTTTCCTCTTCACTGCAGCCTCCGGGGAGGGGGGTGGGGGAGAATGGGGCTCCTGCTTTGTCTTGTTTTTCTCCCCCTCCTGTGACATTTCCTGTATTTAAAAAAGCTGAAGTTGCGTGAAAAGTCCTTCACTGACTACCAGTTCATGCTCTCTTAGTGCCGTGTTTTCGAGGCAATTCCACAGATACCGCCAGGCAATGAGGGGTGCCTAATTAGGAGTGGATGAGCACAGGAAACTAGACTCGTTTCAGGAGCAGAACCCCAACAATAGAGGCACAGACCGTTCAAAATACTCCACAACCTTTTCATCGGCATATAAAACGGTTTATCGAGACAACAAATACATCTGTTTACTTCCATTGGTGTGCATAAACGGAGACAATCCACGAGTTAAAACAGAGGAATCCAGTGCTTTTGTGCACGTGAGCTGCTTTCTTTCCTCCCTTTTTGAGATTTTCAGCACGTCAGAAAGGCAGGGTTTGAAACCTTACTGTTGACTGTATGTGAACCTTGGAATTAAAGCAACTCAAGCAAAACACTACTAGGCACACACTGGGTACCTGGTCTCTAATTTAGCTATTCTAGGCTTATTTCCCCCTTGAACAGTCTAAGAAACATCCTCTCAGAGTCCCCTTTTAGGAGACACACTCACACACGCACACACACACACACACACAAAGGGTGAAAGCAGTTCTTGCCCCTGTTTTCCATCAGTTGACCTGCAACCTGGTCACAGTAGACGAGGTTGGGGACTGGTCTTAGCCTACGGGCAAGTCTAACAAGAGACGGGGTGGGAGTGGGGTGCCGGAACTTTGCTTATCTGAGGCATTCTCTGTGAAAAGAAAGAACAATGAAGGCATTTAGAGCTTTCTTCTAGTCACCAGGGAGAGGCCCAGTCTGTAGCAATGGTAGAAACCAAGAGACATGGGGGCGCCTGGGTGGCTCAGTCGGTTGAGTGTCCAACTTTGGCTCAGGTCATGATCTCACAGTTTGTGGGTTTGGGCCCCGCATCTGGTCCTGTGCTGACAGCTCGGGGCCTAGAGCCTGCTCTGGATTCTGTCTCCCCCTCTCTCTCTCTGCCCCTCCCCTGCTCACGCTCTCTCTCTCTCTGAAAAATAAATAAACATTAAAAATTTTTTTTAAAAAAGAAGGAAACAAGAGGCATGGAGAGAGAGAGAGAGAGAGAGAGAGAGACATGAGACACTGGATCCACGGGGCAGCGGACGTCCGTGGAAGAGCAGTGATTAGAAAGAGTGAAAAATGGAAGCAGAGAGGTCACTCCGAGAAATCAACAGGACTGGAGGAGGCATCAGGAGGAGGGACGAGGAACACTTTTGCTGGCACGATGGCTATTAGAGCTGCTCACGACACCAGAGCATTTGTTGTTTCCCCGAAAGGCAGCAAGACCTTTCCAGTTCTGGAGGCCTGGCCCAGTCTAGGACGAGGCCTGTTCTAGAGCCTTCCTCCCTTTGCTGTGTACACATGTTTGCAAAGAGACCGCATGCCTTGGGGCAGCCTGAGCACACCTGTGACCCCGACAGAGCCTCGGCCTCCCTTGTGCAGCACCAGGATAAGCGAGTTCCCTGGACCCCCCACACTGTGGCCTTCGGGGTCAGTCAGCACAGAGTGTTGGGCAGAGCCTGCAGAGCTCAGGTCCCTGCACCGACTGTTCACAAACCAAAGTGATGGGGCTGCTGGCCCTTTGAAGGCACTGGCGGGGGCTGGGGGGGTGGGGCTCACACTGATTAAATCAGTGTTGTGGGGGGCACTGTAATAGGTCAACTTATAAGATATCAGAAAGCGTATTGTATATAAGTTCGGCTTAAACTCACCTTTCATGAATAGTTGAGATAAAAGGTTTATGTAGTTCCCTATTAGGGTTATTGGAAATTACTAACCGCCCTATCTCGCTTCTGCTTGCTGAATAGATAACTTAGGATGCAAAACGCTCCCCCACCCCCTCTACCAAGATCTGGCCTAGGCAAGACCAACATGTAAAAAGTCAAGTACTCACCGCCGTATGGCATCTCAGGTGTCTAACTATGATTGGCCATTTTAAACCCTCTTAGGACAAAGACCTTTAAATTGATAGGTTCCCGCCAAAACTAACGTCTGTGTGTCACAATATAATTGGCTATCATAAAATGCTGTAAGTTGTAATTGGTTAACCAAATAATGATGTATTCTGACTCGCTAAAATCCATATAAACTCACTGTTGCCTTTGTTTGGGGTCATTCTCTGCACTTTCCTCCTTAAGATCAGGTCTGGCCTGGCCATGAATAAAATCTTGCCTCGCTACTATTCGGCGTCTGGTGGGTTTTTTTCGACAGCACCCTGTTTCAGGCACCTGGGTGGCTCAGTTGGTTAAGCGTCAGACTTCGGCTCAGGTCATGATCTCACGTTCCGTGAGTTCAAGCCCTGTGTCAGGCTCTGTGGGGACAGCTCAGCGCCTGGAGGAGCCTGCTTCGGATTCTGTGTCTTCCTCTTTCTCTGCCTCTCCCCCGCTCGTACTCTGTCTCTCTCTCTTGCTCTCAAAAATAAATAAAAGCTCAAAATTAACCAAAAAAATTCAGTGTCCTGAGATTGGCCCCAGGAATAGGGGCTCCTCCAGTGATTCTATAAAGTGCAGCCAGGGGTTGAGAACCATCAATTTAACTGCATGTAAAGGACCCTTTCTATTTTCATACTAGACTAAGTATCAGTTTCCACTGATGTGTGGACAGAGAAGAACTAACTCTTTGCGTGCTAGAACCTAACATTTGCTTTTTTCTTCAATCCTTTTTAATGATTAGGATCTTTTCCACCTTGCCTATATTAAGTTGAGAGTTAACCACAGATAGTAATTCTCTCTCTCTCTCTCTCTCTTTTTTTTTTTTTTTGGTGCTCCTAATTCTTATTAAAACGCTTCAGTGTGGATTACCACTCTGTAGTGGTGCAGAAGATGTCATCTCTGAGAAATAACTTTTTCTGGGGAAAACCACTTATTTATAGGACTCTATCATGTGGTCTCCTGTGCCGTGTAGAGTTCCTCCAACTTAATGAATGGCGTCACTTAGTTGTTTAGGAATACTTCATAGACCATACGGAGCCAAACACAGATTAGCAAAAACGAAGAGGTTTCCTACTCCAACGCACCGTGCAGTAACTTTCTTTTTTTCACAGGAGCAGAAAGGTGAGATTAGGTGCCCGATTACATTGTATGATAGTGTGGTACGTTTTTGAAACATAAATAGATTCAGGTGAACTGCCTCTCAGTGTTCATTCACATTGGTTCGTGTTGAAAATTCTCTTCCCTGTCCAACCTGGCTGTGCTGAGTGTCTCTCCAGACAGTATTTGCCTTCTCAGTGTCTGTCACCTTCTGGCGTCAGACTTCGATGTCCTCCCCTGTTACCTAGTTTATTTTATTCTTCAACTTGCTCTAACCTTTGTTCCTGCATGTTAGAAGGAGCTCCTCTGCCTCTCTGGGTCCTGTCTCTGCTTTCCTTTTCAAAATGCCACGCTGATATTACCTTTCCGGCTTCCATAGCTTACCTTATTCTTGGAACTGCGCATTGCTTCAAAGAAACAGTTTTATAGCTTTTAAATGGTTTCTTCTGGCATCTTTAACCACTTAAAATTAAAGATACCAAAAATATTTACATCTCGGTTTAAGAAAAGAAAGACAAATAAGCTAATATTAGTGCACTGTAGATCTCTCTACAGATCTATGATTCCTGTAACTCAAATGGCAATAGTGCCTTTCAGTTACTCAAAGGGACGTTTGCCAATAAAGTGCAATCCTCTGGGTTCTATAGCATCTTCTTTCATAGCATCTTTCTCTTTGGTTCCAATTCCACCAAATTCTCATTTATCACGCCTGCTGTAAGAATCCATTGACACAAGGAACCGATTTCCTTGGGCTGTGCTTCTCACATGTTAAATCCATATGAATCACCTGGGGACCTTGTGAAAATTCACGTTCTGACTCAGCAGGTCTGGGTGGGACCTGAGATGCTGCATTTGCTACAAGCTTCCACCTGATGCTAATGTTGATGGTTCATGGAAGCAATAGTTTAGGGGCCTTCTTTTTTTTTTTTTAAGTTTATTTATTTATTTTGAGAGGAAGAAAGAGGGAGGGGCAGAGAGAGAGAAAGAGAGAGAGAGAGGATCCCAAGCAGGCTCTTCACTGTCAGCACAGAGCCCCATGCAGGGCTCGAGCTCACAAACTGTGAGATCATGACCTGAGCTGAAATCACCACCTTAACTGACTGAGCCACACAGGTGCCCCAGTATAGGAGCCTTCTTCTTTAAAAAAAAAAAAAAAAAAAAAAAAAAAAAAAAAAAAAATTTAATGTTTATTTATTTGTGAGAGAGAGAGACAGAGACAGAACGCGTTGGGGTAGGAGCAGAGAGAGAGGAAGACACACAATCCAAAGTAGGCTCCAGGCTCCGAGCTGTGAGCACAGAGCCCAATGCACGGCTCAAACTCATGAACCGCAAGATCATCACCTGAGCCAAAATCCACCTCAACCTACTGAGCCACCCAGGTGCCCCAGCAGCCCCAGCATAGGGGCCTTCTTACACAGCTTTTATGCTTGTCCCCAAAGTTTTATCACCAAAGCTTTCTCTGTGCTTTGCTAATATGTTTGCAAATCAACTCTCGACCAGTTGCTGAGTTAAGATTAGGCCAATAGCCGTTAATATTGATGTTGGTTCTCTAACTGTTCTTAAAAATTTGTTTTTTGTTTTCATTTTGCAAATCAGTCTTCCTGGTTTCCAGCTAATTACCATCACTTAAATCAACATAATGTGTCACATGCTTCAAATCTTGGTCCTTAATCATTCCTCCAAAACGACTCACGTAATAGTAGTCATTTTCTCTCCCCATTCATTTTCTAAAGCTTACTTTTGCTTATCACTGTTCTTTCTTATTAGCCCTTTTAATATATATACATTTTTAAATGTTTATTCATTTATTTTGAGAGGTATGAGCACATGTGTGAGCAGGGAAAGGGCAGAGAGAGAGGGGAGAGAGAATCCCAAGCAGGTTCCATGCTGTCAGCTCAGAGCCCCCACATGGGGCTCGATCCCACAAACCTTGAGCTCATGACTTGAGCTGAAATCAGGACTCGGACACTCATCTGGCTGAGCCACCCAAGTGCCCCTTATTTATTAGTCCTTTTAAAGCTTCCACTGTTTTTGGCTTTAACAGACAAATTAAAAATGGGATTAAAATTAAATTAAAAGGGATTAAAAGTGTCCATAAAACACCTCAAAACAAGGCACAAACATACCACCGACAAATAAGGCAATGTCAAAACAAAAATGATTGGGCACAACAAGTAAAGGCTATTCTCTAGTGATGGGCAGAGTCTTTTTGTTCTGATTTGGTGCTTTGTAGGAACCCATGAAACTTAGTAGATTGAAAATTTATGAGCAGAGGTGTTTATTTAATTGAATTACAATAATAAAAGTTTATTATTTCCCAGTAGCTGTGGTTTCCCAATCTACTAGATACTGAGGCATCCGTCTCTATAGACTTGATCATTTGATCACCTTCTCTGTACCAGGTAGTATTTCTGGGAGGTTGGGGGAGGGCTCAGTAAACAGCACCCCTCTCTCTTACTTGTCTGGACCAACTGAGAAATAACAGCGTCAGCATAAAGTGGCAGGAACATCACTTTCATTTCTGGTAAGGCTGACGAAACACATGGCTTATACAATATTCATGGGCGAGCAGAATTCCTGTTACTGAACCTCAGATTAAGACTTGCCCATCCAGTTACAGAAAATACCAGTCACCCCGACCTCCTCACCTGGCACCGGTCCTTATGGAACAGAATGAGTGTTTCTAGCTGGAAGTTTTCAGCCAAGATAAAGAAGAGAGGATGGGGCCAGGCTCCTTTGTTCCTAGCTCACTAACCTATATAGTCACCTCTCCTCGTCCGGGAAAGACCTAGAATGTGTTACATCGTGGAGGAGATTTCTCCACGTGGAAGAAATCATCAAGTGGGGAGAAGAGGTGTTCCCCCCAACCAGAAGCCACATGGTTTATCTTATTGGATTCCTCCAACAAAACTATCAATATTCAATATTTCCTGGGTGTTTACTATGTACCATTCACTGTTTTAGGTGCATACAGAGCTAACTAACTAAGATGAGGGGGGTTTATATTGGGCCTGTCCTTACATAGATCATCTCACTTGCCCCATTCAATCCCAGCCATCTTGGATCCAGTCTTTATTTAAACATTTGTTTTGTTAATCACATTTGTTTTTTGCATGAATTTTTAAAAATTTTGAATTTTTAAAAATAATGCATTAAAATATTATTCATCTTGGGCGCCTGGGTGGCTTAGTGGGTTAAGCATCCGACCTCAGCTCAGGTCATGATCTCGTGGTCAGTGAGTTCGAGCCCCACGTCAGGCTCTGTGCTGACAGCTCAGAGCCTAGAGCCTACTTCAGATTCTGTGTCTCCCTCTCTCTCTCTCTCTCTGCCCCTCCCCTGCTCGCCCTCTGTCTCTCAAAAATAAACATTAAAAAAAATTTAAAAAAATATTATTCATCTTGAATACTGAGCTTTCTGGCTCCCCTTAAATTTTGCAGCTGAAATGAACACCTCACCTGCCTCACCCTAGTCCCAGTCCTGAATTGAAAATAAATGGTGTAAAAAAAAAAAAAGTAGTAAAGAACTTTTTCTTAATTAAACAAATATTAGATAAATTGTCAGATAGTGATGTGTACTAAGTTGAAAAGCAGGCTGTGTATAGGAAGTGATTACATAGGTAAGTTGAATTATCTGGGGAGACCTATTTAAAGGGATGATATTTAAGCTGAGATCTGAATGCCAAGAAGAAGCCAGCAATGCAACATGCTGGAGAAAAGCTTCTGAAAAGGCCTCAAGGTGGAACTGAACCTGGACTTTTCAAGGAACACACACACAAGGCTACTGTGGCTTAAATGTCAAGGTCATGATAGGCGAGTAGTACAATTGACCCTTGAAAAAGGGGTTGGGGCACAGATCCCCTCCCAGTCAAAAATTCACATGTAACTTTAGATTTCCTGAAAACCCAAAACTTAACTACTAATAGCCTACTATTAGCCAGAAGCCTTATCTATATAAAATAAATAGTAGATTAGCACATATTTTGTATATGTATTATATACTGTATTCTTACAATGATACCTAATTTTTTTTTACTTATTTTTTTTTGTATTTCTAGGCTATGCAGCTCATCTTCAAGCTTTTTCAAATCGTCACAAATCTCCCAAAAAATTTCCACTGTATTTATTTTTTTAATTTTTATTTATTTTTTTTTAATTTTTTTTTCAACGTTTATTTATTTTTGGGACAGAGAGAGACAGAGCATGAACGGGGGAGGGGCAGAGAGAGAGGGAGACACAGAATCAGAAACAGGCTCCAGGCTCTGAGCCATCAGCCCAGAGCCTGACGCGGGGCTCGAACTCATGGACTGCGAGATCGTGACCTGGCTGAAGTCGGCCGCTTAACCGACTGAGCCCCCAGGCGCCCCTCCACTGTATTTATTGAAAAAAATCTGCATATTAGTGGACCCACACAGTGCAAACTTGTGTTATTTAAGGGTCAACTGTGCTTGCCTTGGATAGAATATCAGGGAGGGTTTAAATTTTAGGACTTTGTAATTTTATTCTGAGGGCACAGGAAGCAACTGGAGGCTTTAAAGCAGGAGAGCAACCTGATCTGATTGCTCTTTTAGATAATCCTCTTTGGCTGTCATGTCAAGGATGGATTACAAGGGTGTAGATGGCAAAAGAGTAGCATCAGGGGACCTGTCAGTGTTCCTAGTAAAAGTTGACAGTGCCTTGGACTAGGGTGACTATAGTGAAGATGGAGAAAGGGGAGCAGGTTCCAGGAATATTTTATTTTATTTTTTTAATTTTTTTTAACATTTTATTTATTTTTGAGACAGGGAGAGACAGAGCATGAACAGGGGAGGGTCAGAGAGAGGGAGACACAGAATCTGAAACAGGCTCCAGGCTCTGAGCTGTCAGCACAGAGCCCGACGCAGGGCTCGAACTCACGGACCGTGAGATCATGACTTGAGCCGAAGTCGGCCGCTTAACCGACTGAGCCACCCAGGCGCCCCAGGAATATTTTAGAAATAGAGTGGGGACACCTGGGTGGCTCAGTTGATTGGGCATCCAATTCGTGGTTTCAGCTCAGGGCATAATCTCACAGTTCGTGAGTTCAAGCCCTGCATCGGGCTCTGCGCTGACAGTACAGAGCCTGCTTGGGATTCTCTCTCTCTCTCTCTCTCTCTCTCTCTCTCTCTCTCTCTCTCTCTCTCTCTCTCTCTCAAAAATAATAAATAAAAAAAATTATATATAAGAAAAGAAGTAGAGTGGATTGGATTGGACCTGATGAGTTCATATGGGGGATGAGGAAGTGAGGAAATGGGTGATTTCAGGTGGCTTAATTTGAGCAATTTGGTGGTGCCATTTACCGAAATGGGAAAGACTGGAGGACGAGCAAGTTAGGATGTGAATATGCAAACACATTTTCAATTTGGGGTATGTTGGGTTTGAAATACCTTCCGATACATGTTAAGTAAGCAACTGGTATGAATTGAAGGAGCAGGAGGGGGGACAGGGCTGAAGATAGAGAATTGGGCGTCCATCACTGCCTTGATAGAATTTCCAGCATGGTAGAGTGCACATGGAGAAGAGCAGGAGGCTGGTGATGGAGACTTGGGAGCAACTGTTGAAATAAGACTGGACAGGAAGGGAGAATAGAAGTATGATGTCCCTGAAGGCAAGAGAAGAATGTGTCTTAAAAATGGTATAAGGTATTGCTTTGAGGGTCACTGAAAGGTCGAGAAAAAAAATCAGGGCAGATTCGTGATAAATGGCATTGACAACATGGAGCTCACCAGTGACCTGACAAAGGCGACCTCCTTTGGTGTGAAGGGCACAAAAGCCTCATGGAGGTTGAAGTGGAAACGTGGTGATGTGGAAACAGTTGATTATCCTTCCCATTTTATGAATGAAGAAACCAAGGCTTAGAATGGTTAATTCTCTCATCCAAGGGCAAAGTCCCTGGGGTCAGTTCCCGGACCCAGGCGGTGAAGGTTTGCTTCAGGGATGTGCACTCTGTGCAAGAAATGTATCCAATTCTCTTCCAAGTCGTAAAAACCAACGCTGCTCTCAAAGATGCCCTCAACTGAAAACATTCTTTCACGATGCCACTTGTGTTTTAGAGAAAAACGAGAGGGCCCGGCTCGGGCTGCAAAAAGACATTTTTGCTCAGCTGCGAGGGAAGGCCCGCCCCCTTTCCGCCGCCCGAGGCCGGCGCGGCCCACTGCGGCTGCGCGGGCCTGGGCGCGGCGGAGGCAGGGCGGGAGCGCGCGACAGGGGGGCGGGAACGCGGAAGGGGCTGCGGCGCCGGGCGCCGACCGAGTCGGGGGCGGGGCCGGGCGCGAGTGTGCGGGGCGCGCGGGTGACAGGTGTGGGGACGGCCGAGCGGACCCTGGGTGGCAGCAGAGGCGGCGGCCTGAAGCCTGAGGGAGGGAGACACGGCGGCGGCGATGCTGGAGACACTGCGCGAGCGGCTGCTGAGCGTGCAGCAGGATTTCACCTCCGGGTGGGTATACGGCGGGAGACGAAAAGGAGCCGGGGGCCGGGCCGGGGCCCCGGACGCCGCCTCCTTCCTCTCCGCGCACCCAGTGTGCTCGGTTCCCATCCCGCACTTCCCGTCCCCGCCCCGCCGAGCAGAGTCACGAACTTTCCGGCGTCGGTCCGGCGGCGCTAAGTAACTTAGGTTCCAGCAAGCCGGCTCCGCGGAGCGCGCCGAGGACGGCCGGGCCCCGTCCCGGCGTTTGGGCGGCCGCGGGAGGGGAGTCACGTGGCGGGCGGCGCGCCCCCCGCTTCCGCCGCCCGTGGGACCGGGCCCGCGTCCCCTTGGTCTCCGGAGCCTGCGACGCACCTGCCCGCTCGGGCCTCGGGCTCCTGCGGCCGCGCGGGGAGCTGGGCCCTCCGCCCCCTTCTCAGGGCGAAGGTCGCGGACTCCCAGTCTCTGCTTTCTCGAGCGGCCCGCTCGCGTATCCCCCCAGGCCTCGCCTGCCGCCTCTTTTCCTTTTGTTTTCTCTCGCTGCTTTTGCCCCGAGTTCGGCGCCTTGGTGAAGAAACTCTTGGGCAAGAGAAGCAGCAGCACTACAGCGACACTGTTAATACAGCTAGTGGTTAAAAGCGCAGACCAAGCGGTTCCCAAACTTTGCTTAGACTCACCTGGGAACCTTTAGCAATCTTGATCCCAGGTTGCCTCCCATACCGGTTTAATCAGGCAGGAGATGGGGTTTTAAAGATCCTCCGGGTGATTGCAATGTGCAGTGAAGTCCCGGAACCACAGGCGTAGACTCTAGCGCCAGACTGGTAGGGATCTCCTCTCTCCCACTAAGCCACTGTATTTTTGCAAGTTCCTTGAGTTGTGAGTTGTCATGCCTCGGTTTCCACAACTGTACAGTGTCGATAAAGATGGTAGTTACAGGGTTGGGCAGATTAATGAATTAACGTGTAAAACGCGGCCTGTGGGACAGTAAGCCCTATGGCATTTGTGGTTACTAGTTAGGGCCTAATTCATTTTGATTTTTTCTTTAGGAAAGGCGTTACTTTTATAAAGAATCTGTTACCTTTAGCTTACAGATCCTTTGGAGAATTTTCTGAATGAGGACATCTCAGTCATCTGGTTTTAAGTTTCCAATGAGCAAGATGCTGGCTAAGATTTTATCTAATGGGACAAAAATGTTTGCATTGTTTGCCTTTTGGGTGCTGAGTAGTAACAGACTGGTATATACTTGAGCACTGACCACAGGTAAATCATTTTTGATAGTTATGGTTTGGAGTTCTTAAGAATATCATAGATGCTATGGGAGTCATTCGTTTATGGTGTATTTGCATGCTTGCAATTTTTTTTTCTCATTTAAATTGAAAAAGTAATTTCTGAGTGTAAATTATTGAAGAATTTCGGTAGGATACTGGAATAGTCTGCCTGTAGCATGAGAATGGTCATAGATAAACCCATCTGGTATGCCCCTGTTATCATTACTTCCACATTCTTTGATGACATAACCGTCCGTCTTCTGACAGTTACCGTAACTGTCTAGGTTGTACGGATGCCTCAGAACCCATTCATACTCATGACCGTTGCTTAAGAAGGTTAAACTTATAGGGGCACCTGGGTGGCTGAGTCGGTTAAGCGTCGGACTTTTGACCTCGGCTCAGGTCACGATCTCAAGGTTTGAGGTTTCGAGCCCTGCATCAGGCTCTGTGCTCACTTCGCAGAGCCTGCTTCGGATCCTCTGTCTTCTTTCTGGCCCACTCCTGCCCCCCCCCCCCCAAATAATTAAATGTTAAAAAAATTTTTTTTTAAAGAGGTTAAACCTAGAAATCTGGACTCTGGATCCAAACCGTCCTGGGAGATCTGGATAACCTGAGTTTAGAGTTTAGGTTAGGAAGAGGGTTGGGGGGATCTGGTTAGAACCCCTTGGAAACTGACTTTACTACTTGACAACGTCATAGGCTGGGGCCACTTTGGGATTTAGACACCCTGAGAGAGCTTTCATTCCATTTAGGCACCTGGTCAACGACTTCTGTGCAGGTTCCTCTCAGCTGACAAACCTCTAGACGATCAGTGTGTGCCATTCAGCCTGCCACGTGGCAGGGAAATAACTCCTCTCCAGGTGATGTCTGTTTTCCAGCTGACTGTCAGCTCGGAACTCTGATGTTCATTTTTGTCAGGTTCACAAATTTCCTATGCGACCCTTGCCAAGAAAGACTCCTCTTAATTCAACTTAGTAAACTCTTCTATATTCAGCTTGAGATCAGCCTGTTTAACGTCATTGAATATTTTACCTTGACGAGGAAAGATGAAATTAAACACAGCCCACGTGTCTATTGCACGAAGGCACTGAGGGATCCAGAGGTGAAAGGGACATGGCCGTCACCTCCCCCAAAAGATCAAATTGTGCCCGGCACACCTTTAGAACACTTGGCGTTAATGCCTGTAGAAACCAAAGCAGCTGGCTTCTAAAATGATTGGAAATTTCCCGTGTTGAGTTGCCCGAGGGAATCAGAAGGAAGGCCGGTCTGTTTCTAGTTCCTTCAGTGTTTCCAGTGTTGCTCCTTACGGTCACCCAGAGTGGTACCCTCTCAGGGCTTTTCTGTTCATTTTCACCTTGTGAGAATTCATGAAACTAGACCTTAAATGTAGGCAAATTAACTTTTTTTTTTTAAGTGAAATAGGATTATCTTTATCAGTCTCACCAGGGAATGTCCCATTAGTGATAAAGCACACCTGAGGAACACAGTGAATTTCTACCTGCCATCCACACTTAGAAAAATGCAACTTTTTCTAATGAAGGCATAGGGGCCAGAGATGCTGATGGCCTGCTGGGGGCCACTGGGTTGTCTGTGGACTTGGGGTCTTTTTTTATAAATTTTTGTAAGTTACAGTTATATCAAAATTGAGATAAACTCGGAAATTATATCATGTTCATTCTGACTTAAGCAGATGGCCGGCTGACCCCAAGGGCCTCGGGAGTGAGGGAATTGGTTCTGGGCCTCACCCTCTTCCCCTCACCTAAGTGAGTCTTAATTTGATTTCACTTAGAGCTCTTAGAGCCTTTTGGAGAGTTCACATAGAACATCCACTTTTTAAGGATTGGCTTGAGCTCTGAGGGAAACTTTCGGATGATACATGGAAGCACACACTTCAGATCCACTCTGGTCTTTGAGTTTTACCTTTTGAGCTGTTAGGACTAGAAGCCTCAGGACTGAAGTAATCGGGTGCACAGAACCCTCCAGGTACTGAAGATCAGATATACTGATGGTTTACAGCCACCCGTCACCGCCTGGCGTTTCCGGTTTGTGATGCTCTGGGTTCTTGTGAGTAGGGATAGAAACCTTGTACTGTTTCCCCCCTCAGAGGCCCCCACTGCCCCGCAGCCTTATTTCTCTGCTTCCCTCCTGTGGTATCAAAACCTGCTCAAAGGAGAGGATCTAATAATCTAACTCAGTGTCGTAAAATGGTGAGATTTTGCCTAAAATTTTGACTCTTCCAGGACTACTCACCTTTTAAATAAGCAGGATAAAAAAAATCTCAATATTCAACCTGATTTAATAACTGGTGAGTTCCTACTAAGTGTCGGACAGTAGGTGATGCGCTCAGAAAGTGTCCTTTTGTCATGGCAGCTTTTTTCATTTCATTAAAAAAAAAAAAGATTTAAGAGGCTACACGCTCAACTTTCTTTACTAATTAGTGTCTGTATCGGGCTAGATCCTGGGGCCACAAAAGCGACTGAAACAGTCTCTGCGCTCTGCTTGCTGTAGACTGGGGCGGTGTTGTGGGAGCAGAAGGAACGGGGGGGCGCCTGGGTGGCGCAGTCGGTTAAGCGTCCGACTTCAGCCAGGTCACGATCTCGCGGTCCGTGAGTTCGAGCCCCGCGTCGGGCTCTGGGCTGATGGCTCGGAGCCTGGAGCCTGTTTCCGATTCTGTGTCTCCCTCTCTCTCTGCCCCTCCCCCGTTCATGCTCTGTCTCTCTCTGTCCCAAAAATAAATAAACGTTGAAAAAAAAAATTAAAAAAAAAAAGAAGGAACGGAGCGTTAAAGATGCACATCTGGGGCGCCTGGCTGGCGGTGGAGGGTGCAGCACTCGATCTCGGGGTTGCAGCTTCGAGTCCCGCATTGGGTGTAGAGCTCACTTAAAAATAAAATCTTAAAAAAAAAAAGAAAAGAAAAAGATACAAGTGATACATGCGTGAGCCCAGAGGAAAAGAGTCATTAATTCAGATGCATTTACAGAAGGCTTCAAAGAGAAAGTGGCTCCTCGACTGGGCCTTGAAGAATGAGGAAGGATTGTACTGGCTTACGGTGAGGGCATTTCCAAGACGGAAGCAGTTGTGGGAGAGGAAGCTGGGAGGGAAGGTTAGTGACTAACCGAGGCTCTTCAAGTGCTCTGCTCAATTCACTCATTTATCAAATCCGCACTGAGCACTTAACTCTGTGACCGGCGCCATTCTGGAAGCCAGGGAGGTAGCAACAGAACATGGCAGGCAGCAAATAACGTCCCTGGGCTCATTCTATTCTGCCTCTAACGGGAGGCAGAATACTTAGAAGGTCCTAAGAGGTCTTGAACAGTAAAGCAGGCGAAGGGGCTCGGGGATGAGTCGGTTGCTACGTTGTGCAGGGTGGCCCTCGCATATTTTTTACACCGACCGAGCCATTTGAAGGTTTTTGGGAGGAGGTAGTAGGAGTCTGCCCATATTTCTGGAAGAAATTTGGGTGCGATGGGAGGGGCTGGAGATGTGGAGCGGGGAGATTACTTGGGAGGCTGTAGCCGTGGGCCGGGGGAGAGATGATAAGTCCATGCTGGTAGGAATTTAACAAGCAAGGGGATGTGACAGGCCCCGGGTGGATGTGACAGGCCCCAGTGGATGTGACAGGCCCCAATGGACGTGACAGGCCCCGGGTGGATGTGACAGACCCCGTGACAGGCCTCGGGTGGACGGGTAAACTGGGACATAGAGGAAGTGAAAAGGGTGGAGGAATATGGAGGGTGGTAGCTTTGAAGGGTCTTAGGTGAATGATGTCATTTACAAACAAAAAGGATTTTAGAATAGTTCTGAGAGAGAAGCAGTTGACCATGAATTTGTTGTGAATTTGTTGAGAGGTAAGGTGCGGCCTGGCATCCAAGAAGCAATTGGAAGTTTAAGAAACCCTGAGGAGGCAGGTCGGAACTGACACGGTGGATTTGGGGTTAATTAGGGAAGAGATAGTCTAAATCCCTCTCCCTTTCCTGGGTTTGTGCAGCTTTTGTGTGACTCTCTCAGGCTTGAGAGCTTAGGGGTCACGTGTACTTTTAAGTGTGATCCATGCTGTGTTTCCGTGATCTTGTTTTTTCTTCCTTCCTTCCTTCCTTCCTTCCTTCCTTTCGAGAGAAAAAAGTATGATAAACGTTAACGGGAAAATAGAATAGACTGGATTTGGATTTGCAAGCAGAATTTAAAGTCAGAATGATGGAGACATGAACGTTAAAGGAATTGTACCTTAATGATAAAAATGTGCTCATTAATATGTTTTTGTGGTGTTTTACAACAATCACGACAGCTGATGAGGTGAGCCAAGTAGGAAATTGAAGTGCAAATAAATGGAATGCCGTTAAGGTCACCCCGGGAGGCTGAGTTAGCTGGAGAAAGCACATTTTCTGCTCATCCTTCATCGTAGTGCTCCCTATATCACTCTGTTTATCTCCTTTTTAAACCTGTCTTGGGGGCCGTTTTGCTAATCACCTCCATTTCTTAATAAGAGGCCCCCATTTTTAATATTTTTCTGCCAAACTTAAAAAAAATAAGCGTGCTGGTCGCAAATCAAGTGAAGTCTTTAGAACAATCTAAAAATAAATTAACAGGGGTCCCTGGGTGGCTCAGTCGGTTAAGCGGCCGACTTCGGCTCAGGTCACGATCTCGCGGTCCGTGAGTTCTAGCCCCGCGTCGGGCTCTGTGCTGACAGCTCAGAGCCTGGAGCCTGTTTCAGATTCTGTGTCTCCCTCTCTCTCTGACCCTCCCCCATTCATGCTCTGTCTCTCTCTGTCTCAATAATAAATAAACGTTAAAAAGAAAATAAATAAAATAAATAAATAAATTAACAAAGTGTTAGGGTAAATTTGAGGTTTGGTGCTTTGAACTCAGAAGTGTGTATAATTAGTTGCTTTTGGTAGGAAGACAACTGTCAGGTCTAAATTGATAATAGTCACATAGCAGCACTAATGTCTAACTGGGGATTGTGTGGGATTAGGAAGAAGATTGGGAATGGTGGGGAAGCCTTTTATAGGAATCTCTACTTTATTTCACCTTGACCCAATAACGTACTTAGTTTCTTACCTTTGTTGGTGGAGATCATTTTTATTATACTTTTCATTTGAGTTAGCCCTGTTTACAGAATGCTGCCAAAGTCGTATTTGGAATTTTATTTAATTCCTGTGGCAAATTATTGTGGTCAATATAATACTACCGTTTTATATATGAGGAAACCAGGGTATTACACCTGGCTCAGTATTTCCTTCTTAGTGTGTCATAACTTTGTGGGACATTAAATAGCTTTTATTAGTGGGTTGTTCCCAGCACAGAATCACCGTGGGAAGCTTTAAGGAGAATCATTGCACAATAAAAACAGTAAGCTACCTTTAGTTGAATTCTGGGCTTTGAGGATGTATTTCAGAAAGGAATGTTTTGCTTTTTTTGTCACTTGTTAAATATACCTGACCTTAAACATATGTGTATAGATATATATAGATATATTTATATCTATATATATCTATACACAAACACACACACACATATGTATACATATACACACACAAACTCACCTGACCTTATTTTTTCTCAACTTAAAGTAAGAATAAGAGTCATTGTAACCCTTTATGTGTTCCTCTCCTCAACTTTCTTCACTGTTTTCATCTCCTTAGAGCTACTTTGTTTTCTCCATCAGTTTCTGTTCTGAATTTTGGCACACATGATTTATGTGGAGACAGCATGATGAGAAAAGAGTATCTAAAAGACTGTTTATTACAAAAATGTTTTTATAAAATTTCAGACATAAAAAACTGGAATAACACAGTGAACCCCATAAATCCATTATTCAGATTCAACAGTTGTCAACTATTGCCACATTTGCTTTGCCTCTCCCACAGTTATAAAATAAATCTTAGATTTGTCTGCTACATCTCTCCTACATCAGTTTGCATCTCTAAAAAAAAGTACAGGGGTGCCTGGGTGACTCAGTCTGTTGGGTGTCTGACTTCGGCTCAGGTCATGATCTCGTGGTAAGTGATTTCGAGCCCTGCATTGGGCTCTGTACTGACAGCTTAGAGCCTGAGTCCTGCTTTGGATTCTGTGTCTCCCTCTCCCCCTTTAGATTCTGCCCCTCCCACGCTCATGCTCTTTCTCTCTCTTAAAAAATAAATAAACATTAAATTAAAAAAATACAGACATTACATGCATTCAGTGCCAACGTCATACTTAACTGAATTAACACTGATTCTTTGATATTATCAATTATCCAGTCCATAATCAAATTTCCTGGTTCTTAGAAATGTCTTTTTATAGTTGATTTGTTCAACTCCAGATCAAATAAGTTCCACACATTACGTTTGGTTAAGGTCCAATTTTAAAGCAGATGCTTGTTAAGGAGCCACACGGAGAAGCCCTTACTGACCCAGCGATTTTGTTTTCAGCTGCCTGTAACATTCATTCTTTCTCTCTTATTCTAAACTAATTTTTTGTTTTTGTTTTTTTGGGGGTGTGCGGAGGAGCACCCCAAATTTGATATAATTGAGAAAGTATAAGTTTATATCAGAAACAAATATTTGAGGCGTGCCTGGGTGGCTCAGTCGGTTAAGCGTCCCACTTCAGCTCAGGTCATGATCTTACAGCTCGTGGGTTTGAACCTGTGTTGGGCTCTGTGCTGACAGCTCAGGGCCTGGAGCCTGCTTTGGATTCTGTGTCTCCCTCTCTCTGTACCTCCCCCCGCTCATGGTCTGTCTCTCACAAGTAAATAAACATTAAAAAATTAAAAAAAATAAATATTTTGAAATATCAACCTCCACATTTGCTGGACCATATAATAAGAGTGGTCCAAAAAGGATCTTAACGGTTCCCTTGCAATATCCTTGTCCACCTAACTGTATGCAATTGTCCTGAATCCCCAAAAATAATACCAGAATCCTTGTGAGCATAATGTCCTGCTGTGTATCACCATCCTAGTATAATTCTACCTGGGATGTACAGCTAAGTGCCTTTCTCAAATTTTGGAGTGGAGAGGATAGAGCGTAACTGTCAGAAAAGCTTTCCCTAGGTGTTGCTTAATCTTAGTCTAAACCAGATTTACCAGTTGCCAAAGTAAGCTTGGAAATTTATATTATTTCTGTAGGACAGTTTAGACTTTTTACATACAGCTCCCTAGACTCATCTGGGGAGATATATACAAATGAGTTTTCAGTTAAAGAGATTGCAGAGTCTCTTTAACAATGTGGAAAGTTCATCTCCTCATTATCTTACTTTTTGAGAAACAACAGAGTAATGTAAACATTTCTTGTATGAAATTGGCATTCCAGTTTGTTTAAAAAAAATAAAGGCCTTTCTGGTACTTAGCTGGGCATTATTGACAAAGCTCTAGTCCTGTGTCAGGACTCGGACGTGTGGTGGTGAACTACACAGGGTTGGGGCATTCGTGAGAGCCAGCTTGTACGTTAGGGCAGTTTCTGGCTGAGAGCAGTAAAGTCCGTAGAGGAAGGCGCACTTATTTCTAGTTTTACCAAAGACTTTTTAGGGGCTAGTGGTGGTACTGTGGTCTGTGTTTCACACTCTATTTAGAAATGAGTATTTGTTGAAGTATGCACATTAAGAAGAACATTTACAGCAATATCGCATTTTATATGAGAGTCGCTCATGATTTAGTAGTCCCTTTTTGGCAACCTCTATTGTATAGTACAGAGCCGACAGCCAAAAGAAGGTGAAAGCGGGCCAGTGAGGCAAAAATAAATTGTACAAAGTCTGCGTATTATGTAGAGAGGCGAACCTATTTATTCTGTGCATTTTCTGGCCCATTATCTGTTTTCTAGCCCGGTAATTTAAAACAAATAGTGGGGAGCCTGAGTGGCTCAGTCACTTAAGCGTCTTGATATCAGCATGATCTTGGTATCATGATCTCACAGGTTCGTGAGTTCCAGCCTTGCGTTGGGCTCCATGCTGACAGCACAGAGCCTGCTTGGGATTCTCTCTCTCTGCCCCTCCCCCCCCCCAATATAAGTAAGTAAATTTTTTTAAAAAGTAAAAAAGCGGATAGGGAGGGAGGAGGCTGCAATAGTTAAGTAGCCAGCAGAAGCAGGAAGTTACCACAGATAACCAAATGACCAGTGTTGGAGATAGAGCGCTTAAATTTAGAAAAAACAGACACAGGATCCCAAACAAACTCAGATCCCCGTAGATTGGTCTCACGTTGGCAAGCGAAGAGCTATTCCTCGCTCGGAAACGTCTGAGGAGATGGCTGTTTCGCCACAAAACGTAATCGATCGTATTCATAAAAATGACCTGGAGTTAGCAGAACATGTTAAATAGAGTGTATCGAGTCCTCTTTCATGAGAAAGGTTTGTAATATACTTTAGGAAGCTTTTTATCAATGTGTAAAATTTCACAAAATGTCGGTACTTAAAGAGCTTTGAGTGCCCGGTTATAGTATCTACTTAATAAAACGTGCTGCTTTGATAATCTTTGTTACCTACCAAATTCACCTGTGTGAACTGCTGCTTTTTCTAATGATGCCAGCTAAGTGACATTTCTCTAGTCTGATCACACTTCGGGATTGTTTCTAAAAAAGGGACTGGGGCAAGAACAAATATAAAGGTGCTTGCTATGGATACTCTGTTTTGGGTGTCTTACAGTAAACACTCAAGTACTTGTCTGTAGAGGTGCTTAATTCTTGTCAAGAAATTATTAGCTTATCTGACCTCAAATTATAACAACTGTGAAATTTATGGTTGAAAAGAAATCTCTTAACCTGTAAAGATGTGATATTTTCTACTTGTTGAATTATAGGCTGAAGACTTTAAGTGACAAGTCAAGAGAAGCTAAAGTAAAAAGCAAACCAAGGTAAGCCTGTGCTAAGATTTAATTTCCTGTGATGTAAATTTCATACGACGACGTTGGGGCTCTAGTTGTAATAGTATTGTTACTTTAATGAATTTTGCATTTGTTGAGCACATTTGACTGCAATCTGATTATTTATAATTTTGTTAACACTGGAAAGTTTTCTGATAAAATTGTAAAATGGTTGAGGAAGTGGTGAGATGTAGTTGTATTATTCTAGGACAACCAGTGGTTATTTTATTGTTTGATCACAATTAATCATTTCTGTATATTGAACACAAAGTAAAAGTCCTGCGTTATCGAGAAGCAGATTAATAATGAAACCATACTTGGCAAGGGAGCCTCGTTAGCTGTGTGACTTGACATGTATGAAAACCAGTGTTGTGCAACTTTTTCATTTTTTTTAAATAAGTGAAGCATGACCAAATTTCACTTTCAACCTAGTGATTATGAGCTTTTTATTTTTTTAAATTGTTTTTTAATACTTATTCATTTTTGAGAGACAGAGTGTGGGCAGGGGAGGGGCAGAGAGAGAGGGAGACCCAGAATCTGAAGCAGGCTCCAGGCCCTGAGCTGTCAGCACAGAGCCCTACGTGGGGCTTGAACCTGTGAACTGGGAGATCGTGACCTGAGCCAAAGTCGGACACTTAACTGGCAGAGCCACCCAGGTGCCCCGAGATTATGAGCTTTTAAAAAACAAAATTTTTATCATGTAGCATTTTATTAAAGTGTTCATTGTAGGGGCGCCTGGGTGGCGCAGTCGGTTAAGCGTCCGACTTCAGCCAGGTCACGATCTCGCGGTCCGTGAGTTCGAGCCCCGCGTCAGGGTCTGGGCTGATGGCTCAGAGCCTGGAGCCTGTTTCCGATTCTGTGCCTCCCTCTCTCTCTGCCCCTCCCCCGTTCATGCTCTGTCTCTCTCTGTCCCAAAAATAAATAAACGTTGGAAAAAAAAAAAAAAAGTGTTCATTGTATTATGTGCTAAGAAGGATCTGTAGGGCAAAGTGATGGATGACAGTACATTACAGTATTTTATTTTATTTTATTGCATTGCATTGCATTTTATTGCATTTTGTTTTATTTTATTTATATTATTTTGTTTTATTTTTTTCCTAAATGTTTGTTTTTGAGAGAGAGCGTGAGCATGAGTGGGGGAGGGGCAGAGAGAGAGGGGGACAGAGGATCTGAAGCAGCCTCTGCTGTCAGCAGGGAGCCTGATGTGGGGCTCAAACTCACGAACCCTGAGATCGTGACCTGAGCTGAAGTCAGATGCTCAACAGACTGAGCCACCCAGGTGCCCCTACAGTATTTTAATTGTGAAATAAAACAGTACATTTCTCTAAAAGTTTAGGTAAACTGTCATTAGTAATTTAAAAACATTTCACATCATAATTATAATGTCAAAATTCTCATATAGGTTTTTGTTTTTGTTTTTATTTTTAGTCGGCCTAAATCAGAAAGAATTCTAATAAATAAGTGGGGTTTTTTTTTGGCAGGACTGTTCCATATTTGCCAAAGTACTCTGCTGGACTAGAATTACTTAGCAGGTAAGTGTTTTCATTTAAATAACAAGATTATGCTTCTGACTGTTGCCTAAAAATATTTTATAGTTTTATAAATAGAAAATGTAAAACAACTAAATCTTACCCAAACATAGTGATTAGAAATTACTTACTTGTTCATTTCCCTGAAGGGTTTTTACTTTTCATTGATTAGTGCAAAGGCCATTCAGACTTTGAGCAGATTGATCACTATTATCTTTGCTCATCAATACTTTATTATGTGTATTTATTATGTTTCTGGTTTTTCTTTTGTAAGAACATTGATTTTGAATCTGAGTCTTTGATACTTCTTTTACTTTGATTTTTAATTTTATACCATTTCTTCTCGACTCCTCTCCTGTTGGCATGCAGATTAACATTAAAAGGCATGATTTTCTTAGATATGGCAACAAAAGCATAAACAACAGAAGAAAAAAATAGGTAAATTGGACTTAGACAAATTAAAAACCTCTGTACTTCAAAGAACCCATCAAGAAAGTGGAACAGTCCACAGAATGAGAGAAATGTTTGCAACTCACATATCGGAAGGATTTGAATCTAGAGTATACAAGGAACTGTGATAACTCAATGATAAAAAAACAACCCAACGAAGGAGAGGCAAAGGACTTGAGTAGATAGTTGTCCAGAGAAGATATAAATGGCCAATAGTCACATGAAAAGATGCTCAGCGTCATTTGTGATGCTCGTCAAGACCACAGTGAGATACCACCTCACACCCACTAGCATGGCCGTCATCAGAAAGGCGCTAGCAAGTGTCGATAAGGATGTGGAGAAATAGAACTCCTTGTACTGCCGGTAGGAATGGAAAAAATGGTGCAGCTCCTGTGGAAAATGGTTGGGTAGTTTCTTTAAAAAGTTAATCATAGAATTACCATGTGACCTGGCAATTTCACACCCAGAGAATTGAAAACTCACGTCTGCATAAAAGTGTGTACACAAATGTACCCAGCAGTGTTATTCATAAAGCAGAACTAAGCAGCCTAAAAGTGGAAACAACACGGATGTTCATCGACTGGTGAAGTGTATATTCAGCCACAGAAAGTAGTGGAGTGCTGATACAGGCCACAGCGTGGGTGAGACCCAAAAACATTATGTTAAGCAAGAGGAACCAACACAAAAGTCATGTATTACATGATTCCATTTGTATATAAAATGTCCAGAAGAGGCAGATCCATAGAGACAGATAGATTAGTGGTTGTCAAGGATTGGTGGTGGGGGAGAGGAGAATGAGTAGTGGCTACTAATGAGAGTGGGGTTTCTGTTTGGGGTGACGAAAATGATTTGGAATTGGACGGTAGTGACAGTTGCCCAACTCCGTGAATATGCTAAAAACTACTGATTGATATACTTTAACAGACTGAGCCACCAGGCGCCCATGAATTATATACTTTAAAAGGATGTATTTTATGGTATGTGAATTACTTCAATATAGGTGTTACAAAAATAAATATATAGTTTATGTTTTGTGCAGTTCTGAACTTAATAACGTGTCCTCTGACAGATACGTGGTAATGACGTGTGCAGTGCGAGATCTCCTCCTCCTGATGTGCATTTATTATGACACAGTCCCCTTTGCCCTCATTTTGCTTTCTCTTTTCTGGTTCTTTAGTGGGTTTCTTTTTATGGTTGCTAAATCTAGAGATTTTTTTCTTTTCTCAAAAGTGCTTAACTTGATATTAACTTCTTCTTTGGTTTTGTTGAGTGAAGAGCATAAGTGAACATGAAAGAAGGTGTAGTAAAAATTAATCAGTGGTGTATTGCTTACATTTTATCCCTTTTTTTTTTTTTTAAATTGAGTGATTTAGTTGAATGAACCTCATTGAAAGATTTATTTTAGAAGTGTAGACTTACGTGTGTGGTAGATTTTTGGAGTGGAGTGCGTCTTGGGGCTTAATACGAAAATTTACAACCATAGGAAGGTGCCTCTACTGTGTTCATTCAGTGCATTGAAACACAGTCTTTTCTCTTCGGAACTAATATGAAGTGGAGGAAAGACCATTTTAAATGGCAGATCTCTGTATTACAATTTTTTAACTGTTAAAAACTAATAAAATACACATAACAAAATTTACCATCTTAACCGTTTGTAAGTGTGCAACTCAATAGTGTTAAGTACATTCACATTGTTATGCATCCAGTCTTCAAAACTTTCCATCTTGCAAAACTGAAACTCCTTGCCCATTAAACAGTTCCCCGTTGCCCCCTTCCCTGTCTCTGGTGACCGTCATTTGACTTTCTTTTTCTATGAATTTGACTACTCTAGGTACCTCATAGAAGTGAACCCATATAGTATTTGTCTTTTTGTGACTGGTTTATTACACTTAGCTTACTGTTTTCAAGATTTATCCATGCTCAAGCAGATGTCAGAATTTTCTTTTCAAGGCTGATTAATGTTTCATTATCCATTTTTGTTTTTCCATATTTTTGTTTATCCATTCATCTGTTTTTTTATTTTTTTATTTTTTTTTTCAACGTTTATTTATTTTTGGGACAGAGAGAGACAGAGCATGAACGGGGGAGGGGCAGAGAGAGAGGGAGACACAGAATCGGAAACAGGCTCCAGGCTCTGAGCCATCCGCCCAGAGCCTGATCGCGGGGCTCGAACTCACGGACCGCGAGATCGTGACCTGGCTGAAGTCGGACGCTTAACCGACTGCGCCACCCAGGCGCCCCAATCCATTCATCTGTTAACGAACACTTAGGCTGCTTCCACCTTTTAGCTATTCTGAGTAAGGCTGCTGTGAACAGGAGTGTGCAAATCTCTCTTCAAGACCCTTTCAGGTTTTTTTGGGTATATACTCAGTTGCCGGATCATGTGGTCATTCAATTTTTAAGTTTTTGAAGAGCCACTCTACCATTCAGATAGCAGCCACATGACTTTACATTCTCACTGGCTATACACAGCACTCCCATTTATCCATAGCTTCAGCAAAACTTGTTATTTTCTGTTTTGGTGTTTTGTTTTGTTTTACAATAGTCATTCTAATTGGTGTGAAGTGGTATGTCATTGTGGTGTTGATTTGTATTTCCCTAATGACTGATGATTGTGAGCATCTTTTCATGTGCTTATTGGGTTGTTATCTTTAGAAACATGTCTATTCAAGCCTTTTGCCCATTTTTGGATAGGGTGGTTTTTTTGTTATTAAGTTTTAGGAGTTCTGTATGTGTCTGGTTATTAATCTCACATCAGATACGTGATTTGCAAATATTCTCTCCCATCCTGTGGGTTGCCTTTTTACTCTGTGTTCTTTGATGCACAAAATCTTTTAATTTTGATGAAGTCCAGTTTGTCTGTTTTTTGTGCCTGTGGTGTCATCTCCAAGATATCATTGCCAAATCCCATGTCATGAAGCTTTTCCTATGTTTTTTTTCTAAGACTTTTATAGTTTTAGTACTTATGTTTGGATTTTTGATCCATATCGTTTACTTTTGTACCTGATGTTAAGTAAGGGCCCAACTTCATTATTTAACATGTGGATATCCAGTTTTCCCAGCTCCATTTGTTGAAAAGACTATCCTTTCCCCATTGCGTGGTCTTGCAAAGCTTGTTGAAAATTATTTGACCATGTATGTGAGAGTTTCTTTCTGGGTTATTTCACTGGTCTAGATTTCTGTTTTTGTAACAGTGGCACACTGTTTTGATTGCTGTAGCTTTGCAGTTTTTTTTAAAGTTAGAGAGAGAGAGAGAGAGAGAGAGAGAGAGAGAGAGAGATAGCATGAGTGAGGAAGGGACAGAGAGAGATAGAATCCCAAGCAGGCTCCATGCTGTCAATGCAGAGCCTAATGCAGGGCTTGATCCTATGAACCATGAGATCATGACCTGAGCTGAAATCAAGAGTCAAATGCTTAACTAACTGAACCACCCAGGTACCCCTATAGTAAGTTTTGAAATCAGGAAGTATGAGTCCTCCAACTTTGTTCTTCTTATCAAGGTTGTTTTGGCTATTCAGGGTCCCTTGACATTCCAAATGAATTTTATGATGGATTTTTTTCTGCTTCTACAAAAAATGTCATTGGGATTTTGATAGAGATGGCCTTAAATATTAATCAATTACTTTCTGTTATTATTGACAACATCTTAATGATATTAGTCTTCCAGTCCATGAACCTGGGATATCTTTCCAACAATTTATGACTTCTTTAATTTCTTTGAGAAGTGTTTTGTAGTTTTCATCGTACTAGTCTTTGATCATCTTTGTTAAATCCTAAATTTTTTAATGTTATCATAAATGGAATTTTTAAATTCCTTTTTTGAATTTTCATTTTCAGTATATAGAAACGCAACTGACTTTGTGCATTGATTTTATATTCTGATACTTTGCTGAATTTGTTTATTCTAACAGGGTTTGTTTTTGTGGAGTCCCTAGGCTTTTCTACATTTAAGGTTATATCATCAGCAAACATAATTTTACTTCTTTCCTTCCAATTTGGTGTCTTTTATTTCTTTTTCTTGCCTAATTGCTCTGGCTAGATCTTCCAGTACTATGTTGAATAGAATTAGCAAAAGCAGTCATCTTTGTCTTTTTTGTGGTCTTAGAAGAGAAGCTTTCAATCTTTTGCCATCAACTATGATGATAGCTGTGGGTTTTTCATATATGGTTTTATTATGTTTACATAGTTTCCTTTTATTCCGTGTTTTTTGAGTTTTTATCATGAAAGTATATTGACTTTTGTCAAATGCTTATTCAACATCAGTTGAAGTTATGTATTTATTCCCCTTGATTTTATTACTGTGGCATATTACATTGATTGGTTTCCATATGTGGAACCATTCTTGAATTCTAGGAAAAAAATCCCAATAGGTCATGGCATATAATCCTTTCAGTATGCTCCTGAATTCACTTTGCATCACTGTTTATATAGGATATGTCATTTTATTGTAGTGTCTTTGTCTGGCTTAGGTATCAGGATAATGCTGGCCTTACAGTTAGGGAGTGTTCCCTCCTGTTCAGTTTTTTGGAAGAGTTTCAGATGGTTTGATGTTTTTTAAATGTGGGGCAGAATTCATCAGTGAAATCATCAGGACCCAGGCTTTTCTTTTTTGGGGAGGTTTAAAACATTTTTTTCCCAGTTTTATTGAGATATAATTAGATATGTCGCTGTATAAGATTAAGGTGTACAGTATAGTGGTTTGACTTCCATGTATTGTGAAGTGATCATAACAACGAGTTAACATCCATCATCTCAGAGATAAAACAAGCAAAAACATAAAAATTTTTCCTGTGATGAGAACTCTTAACTTTCATATGTGTTATATGTTAGTATTACTATACACATCATGTTGTACAGTACATTGTAGTAGTACATTTATACTTTCTGACCACCTTTCTCCAATTCCTTCCTCTTCCACTCTGCCTCTGGTAGCCACAAATCTGATCTCTCTCGGTTCGGATTTTTTTTTTTTTTTTTTTATTCTGCATGTAAGTGAGATTGCATGATTATTTGTCTTTGATTTATTTCACTTTGGTTAGCATAACGGCCTCAGAGTCCATTCATGTTGTCACAAATGGCAGGTTTTCCTCCTTTTTTTTAATGGCTGAATAATATTCCGTTGTATATACTCTGTATATATATATATATATATATATATACACACATATATATATATATGCATCACTCACCCATCAGTGGATGCCTAGGCTGTTTCCATGTTTTCACTATTGTAAATAATGCCACTATCAACAGGGGGGGTGTAGATATCTTTTTGAGTTAGTGTTGTTTCCTTTGGGTAAATACCCAGAACTGGTGGGATTACTGGATCGTGTGGTATTTCTGTTTTTAATTTTTTAAGGATCCTTTGTTATGTTTTCCATAGTGGCTATACCTGTTTACAGTCCCTCCAACGGTGCAACCGAGGGTTCCTCTTTCTCAACATCCTCACCAGAATTTGTTGTATCTTTTTGATGATAGCCATTCTAACAGGTGGAAGGTGGTAGTTCCTTGTGGTTTTGATTTGTGTAATAATTAGTGATGTTGAGCATCTTTTCATATACCTGTTAGCCATTCATATATCTCTGGAAAAATGTCTAGTAACATCTTTTGTACATTTAAAAAATTACATTATTTGGGGTTTTTTGGGTATTGAGTTGTATGTGTTCCTTATATATTTTAGATATTAATCTTTTATCAGATACATGGTTTGGAAATTTTTTTTTCCCTTTAGGCTGTCTTTTCACTTTGTTATTTCTTCTGCTCTGCAGAAGCTCTTTATTTTGATATATTCCCACTGCTTTTTGTTGCTTGTACTTTAGGTTTGATAGCCAAAAAACCATTGCCAAGACCCATGTCATGGAACTTTTTACCTGTGTTTTCTTCCAGGAGTTTCATGGTTTCATGTCTTACATTTAAGTCTTTAATCCATTTTGAGTTAATTTTTGTGAGAGTATAAGTTAGGGGTATAGTTTCATTATTTTACATGTGAATATCCCATTTTCCTAGGACCGTTTATTGAAGAGACTGTCTTTTCCGTTGAGTATTCTTAGCTCACTTGTCAAATATTAGTTGACCATGTATGCTTGGGGTTATTTCTGGACTTTCTATTCTGTTCCATTGATCTATTTGTTTTTAGGCCAGTTCCAGACTGTTTTGATTACTGTATCTTGAAATTGGGAAATGTGATGCCTCTTTATTCTTGTTTCTTAGGTTGCTTTGGTTATTTGGTGTCTTTGTGGTTCCATATAAATTTTAGGATTGCTTTTTCTACTTAAAAAAAAATGTCATTGGAATCTTGATAGGGATTGCATTAATCTATGGATAGCTTTTGGTAGTATTGACATTTTAACAGTATTTTCCCAGTCTATGAACATGGGATACCTTTCCATTTATTTTCTTCTTTGATTTCTTACATCATTACCTTATACCTTTCAGAGTAGAGATCTTTCCCCTTCATGGTTAAGTTTATTCCCAACTATTTTATTGTTTCTGTTGCTATTGTAAATGAGATCATTTTATTTTTCAGATGATTTGTTGTTAGTGTATAGAAACGCTACTGATTTTTGTATGTTAATTTTGCATCCTGCAGTTTTATTGAGTTTGTTGGTTAGATGTAACAGGTTTTTTTTTATGGAGTCTTTAGGATTTTCTATATATAAGATTATGTCATTTACAAATAGAGACAACTCTACTTATTCCTTTCCAATTCTGATGCCTTGTGTTTCATTCCTGATTGTTCTGGCAAGGACTTCTAGTACTGTGTTGAATAGGAATGGTGAGAGTGGGAGCCCTCGTTCCTGATCTTAGAGGAAAACTTACAGCCTATCATCACTGAGTATGATGTTAGCTGTGAGCTTATATATCGCTTTTATTATGTTGAGTTACATTCCTTTTATACATAATTTGTTAATAGTTTTTATCATGAACAGATGCTGAATTTTATCAAATGCTTTTTCTGCATCTATCGAGATGATCATATGATATTTTTTCAGTTCTATTAATGTGCTATATCACATTGATTAGTAGAGGTTGAACCATCTTTTTATCCCAGGTGTAAATCCTACTTGATCATGGTGAATGATTATTTTAATATACTGCTGAATTCGACTTGCTGGTATTTTACTGAGTTTTTACATCCATCTATTCATCAGGGATATTGGTCTGTAGTTTTCTTTTCTGATAGTTTTCTTTTCTGGCTTTGGTTTCAGGGTACTGCTAGCCTCCTGAAATGAGTTTGGGAGCATTCCTTTTCAGTTTTTTTTTTTTTTTTGGAAGAGTTTGAAAAGGATTGGCATTGATTCTTCTTTTCAAGAAGAAACATTTCATGTTTAGTAAAATTCACCAGTGTAGCCGTCTCATGCTGGGCTTTTCCTTCATTGGGAGATTTTTGATTCCTGATTCAATCTTCTTACTAGTAATTGCTATTCAAACTTCTCTGTTTCTTTCTGATTCCATTATGGTAGTTTCTTTTTTTAAAGTTTTTTTTTTTTTTTGATGTTTATTTTTGAGAGAGACAGAGACAGAGCGTGAGTGGGGGAGGGGAAGAGAGAGAGGGAGACACAGAATCTGAAACAGGCTCCAGGCTCTGAGCTGTCAGCACAGAGCCCGATGCGGGGCTTGAACTCACGGACTGTGAGATCATGACTTGAGCTGAAGTCGGACGCCCAACCGACTGAGCCACCCAAGTGCCCCAGTTTGTATGTTTCTAAGACTTTTTCCATTTCTTCTCGGCTGTCCAGTTTGTTGGTGTATAGTTGTTCATAGTACCCTCTTATGATCCTTTGTATTTCTGTGGTGTCAAATGTAATGTCTCCTCTTTCATTTATAGTTTTGTGGGTTTGGGTCCTCTGTCATTTTTCCATGGTTAGTCTAGGCTAAAGTTTTGTCAATTTTGTCTTTCCAAAGAATCAACTCTTAGGTTGGTTAATCTTTTTTATTGTTTTTCTGTTCTCTGTTTCATTTATTTTTTCTTTAATCTTTATAATTTCCTTCCTTCTGCTAACTTTGGGCCCTTTTCGTTTTTCTGGTTTCTTAAAGTGTAGAAACTTAGGTTGTTTATTTGAGATCTTTCTTTTTAATGTAGGCATTTGTTATGAACTTCCCTCTTAGAACTGTATTCCATAAGTTTTAGTATGTTGTACTTCCATTTTAATTTGTTTCAAGATACATTTTTATTTCCTGTTTAATGTCTTCTTTGATTCATTGATTGTTCAGGAGTGAGATTTTCAGTGACTGATGCAATCTTCCTTACTAATTATGGGTCTTTTCAGATTTTCTGTTTCTTTGGGATTCAGTCTTGGTAGGTTTTATGTTTCTAGGAATTTGTCCATTACATCTGGGTTATCCAATTTGTTGGCGTACAGTTACTCATAGTACTCCCCTATAATCCTTTTTTATTTCTGTAAAATTGATAATTTCCCACTTTTCTTTCTAATTTTGAGTATTCTTTTTTTTCCTCCTTAGTCCACTTAAAGATTTAATTTTGTGAATCTTTCTAAAGAACCAATTTTTTATTTCACTGATTTTTCTCAATATTTTTATTCACTATTTTATTTATCTGCCCTAATGTTTACTTTTTCTTCCTTCTGGTAGCTTGGGTTCAGTTTATTCTTTTTCTACTTCCTTAAGTTGTGAAGTCAGGCTGTTGATTTGAGATCTTCCTTCCTTTTTAATGTAAGCATTTATAGCTATAAATTTCATTCTTAGCCCTGTTTTTCTTGAGTCCTTAAGTTTTGGTATGTTGTAGTTTTATTTTCATTCATCTCTTAATACAGTCTGATTTATGATTTTTTTTCTTTGACCCATTGGTTATTTAAAAGTTTTAATTTCCACAAATTTGTGAATTTTTCAGTTTTCCTTTCGTTCCTTTTTGATTTCAAACTTCATCCCATTGTGGTTAGAAAAGATACATTGTGTGATATCTATGTCTCTTTTTGTTTTAAAAAAGTGTGTATATATATACATACACTTATATATATATGTATATATGTATACGTATGTGTATATGTATGTGTATATATATGTATGTATATATGGGCTGTTTTTAGAGCAATTTTAGGTTCACAGCAAAATTGAGCAATAGGTTCAGAGATTTCTCATTTACTCCCCTTTAAAAAATCTATTGAGAGTTAATCTGTGGCTTAGCAAATGATCCATCCTGGAAAATTTTCCATGTACACTTGAGAAGAATGTGTATTCTGCTGCTGTTGGGTAGAATGTTCTGTATATATTTATATATCTAGTTGGTTTATTGTGGTGTTCAGGTCCTCTCTTAAGTATCTTTTGTCTGGTCATTTTAACCATTATTGAGAGTGAGGTATTGAAGTCTCTGTTATTGGAGAATGGTTTATTTCCCCCTTCAATGGTGTCAATTATTGCTTTGCATATTTGAAGATTATTGTTAATGATCTTACCAGTTGTACTCTTACTGAGTACATTTATTAAAGAGTATCATTATTAAAACCAGGAAATCGACACTACCCTATAACCGACAGACCTCATTCAGATTTCATCAGCTATCCCACAAATGTCCTTACTTGGGGACCAGGATCCAATCCAAGATCATAAATTGTACTCAGTCACTCTATCTCCTTCATCTCCATTAATCTGGCACAGTTCCCGAGTCTTTGTTTTTCATAACCTCGACACTTGAAGAGTACTTTTTTTGTTATTTTGCAGAATGCCCCTCAGTTTGGGTTTATGTGCTATTTTCTCATGGTTAAATTCAAGTCAGTGGTGTTTTGGCAAGAATACCAGGAGGGCAGTGTTGTGTCCTTTTCAGGGCATCATATTAGTAGGCACATGATGTTTACGTGTTTCATTAGTCTTGATCACTTGGTTAGGGAAGTGTCTTCATGGTTTCTACACTGTTACACTGTTTCCCCCCTTTTAATTTATGTGTGTCCTTTGGGGAGATACCTTGAGACCATGTAAATATTTTGTTTCTCTTCCTAATCTCACCCACGAATTTTAGCATCCATTTCTTTCCTGAAACAGTTATTGTTGTGCTTAGGAAGTGGTGATTTTTTTATTTTTATCATTTTTTTCTACAGTTATTAATAGGAATTCTACAGAAGTACTTTTCCCTTCTTCCCCATTCATTTATTCAGTTATTTATTTAAAACACTGGGGGTAAAAAAATAAATAAATAAAAAATAAAAATAAAAAAGTAAAACACTGTGGGGGTGCCTGGGTGGCTCAGTCGGTTGAGCGTCCGACTTCGGCTCAGGTCATGATCTCACGGTCCGTGAGTTTGAGCCCCGCGTCGGGCTCTGTGCTGACAGCTCAGAGCCTGGAGCCTGTTTCAGATTCTGTGTCTCCCTCTCTCTCTGACCCTCCCCCGTTCATGCTCTGTCTCTCCCTGTCTCAAAAATAAATAAACGTTAAAAAAAAAATTAAAAAAAAAAAAAAAAACACTGCGAACTCTTGGAAGTTTGTTTTATTCCTCGAGTTATAACTCATTACTACCATTATTAATTTGCTGCTCAGATTGTCCCAGGTTTGGCCATTGGAAGCCGCTTCAGGTTTCTTCTGTGTCCTTGTGAAATCCTATTATTTTTTGAGTTGCTTTTTTCTTTTTCTTTTTTCTTTTTTTTTTTCTTGGCACCATAGGAGTTCCAGGTTCAACTTTATTTATTTATTTTAATGTTTATTTATTTTTGAGACAGAGACAGAGCATGAACAGGGGAGGGGCAGAGAAAGAGGGAGACTGAAGACAGAATCTGAAGCAGGCTCTAGGCTCTGAGCTGTTAGCACAGAGCCTGATGCGGGGCTTGAACTCATGGACCGTGAGATCATGACCTGAGCCAAAGTCGGATGCTTAACCAACTGAGCCACCCAGGCACCCCCAGGTTCAACTTTAGATAGTGTTTTTTTTAAATGTGTGGTTTGCATTGATAATTATTTTTGGCTTTTTTTTAGGTATGAAGATACATGGGCTGCACTTCACAGAAGAGCCAAGGAATGCGCAAGTGCTGGAGAGGTAAAGAATGGGCTAACCTTGGGGGGAAAATCTCTTTTTGCAGTTGGAATTGCATTAAAGTTTCTTGCAGGATATCTGAAATTAAATTTAGTAGTTATGAAACCCCTAAATTAATTTTTTGCAATTCTTCTCAACTAAATCTAAGCTGAGTTAGGCGTAGAGAGTTTATGACTTTTATCCTCAAGTCTCAAGGAGATATTTGGTTCATCTCAGTATAATGTTTTGAAGTTGAGTCTGATGCCTAAAACCATTAATTTGCTTACCAAATAAATGTAAAAGTTTCAGGGGTCATCCTCAATTCACTTAGGGGAACAAACTATTTTGAGGCATTATGTGTAGAGTATATAATGTATAAAAGTGATTGTACTTTTTATAAAGTGTACTTTTATTGTGTATAAAAGTGATTGTGATGAAAAGTATTTGGTACACATACTTATAGCTTTATTAGCCAAGATTAAATACTCTGTCCTATGGTTGTCAGTCAGACTTACTTCTTTATAAAAACACTTCTGTGATTCTGAATTTTAATTAACGTAGACTTACTTTCTTAACCACTTACCTAGATGTGGGAAGCTGTAATAGTTACATAGAGAAGAGTAATATATGTGATGAAAGTTAGACATTAGTGTTTCTCTTAGAAATTACTGACAAGGGGGAATATAGGTTTCTGGTAGTAAGGCAGACCAGGTACTTTGAAAAGCCCTGTAGCTGTAAAACACTTAAATGCTGGATAGATATTTTAAAAATTATTTAATGCATTAGGCTCACAAAAAAGGGAGATCCTAAAGGGGGAAAAAAAAAAAAACAGAAGAAAAAAGGGAACCGAAATCAGAGTGGTTAAAAAACAAACAAACATGGAAGCTGGGGTCAAATACTAAAATAAAAGCTTCAAGATTTATGGAGAAAGGAGACTCTGTGGGGAACTGGGTCTGAGATGCATACAGCTCCTGAATCTTTGAAGCAGCTGTATCCCTCAGTGAAAGGTTAAGGTAGGGGAAAAAAAGCTACCTGTCTACAAAAGGAGGCAACAGGGAAATCTGTCTTTGTAACAGCTTGGAAAAAATACAGTCCTGTTTCTAGATTTGTTACCATCATCTTGGCCTCATATCAGTGCGGAGCCCCACTCCATACTTCCTGCATGATTGAGGAAACACTGAATTAAGAATAAAGGGAACACAGGTGACTGTGTTCTTTGACACCCAACAGAAACAAACACAAAGTCTGTGTGGATGAAACTGTGTAAACCTAGGCCCCTAAATATTTCTACAGACCAACTTTCTTTTTTTTCCTACAGATTTATTTTCTGCCACCTCTCCAAAAAAAAAAAAAAAAATTTAGCAAACACACAGATATATTATGAAAAGTTTGAGAGGCACCAGAACCAAAGAATAAGACTTAGACCTACAAAAGACATTAGATATTGCACTGTTGGATATAGACTGTTAAATAGGTATATGCAGAGTCTTTTAAAGAGATAAAAGGTGGATTAAAAAATGAGTAAGGAATAAGGCTTTGTCAAACAGGACTTTAAAAAGTCAGTGACATTAAAAATCCAAAGTGTGTGCTTAAACAGCAATTGTATACAGCTGAAGAAAGAATATAGCAATGAAGAAAGAAAGTCACCTACTTAGAAGGGATCTTGGAGGTAAGGAAGGGATCTTGGAGATAAGGAAGAGATATCTGAGGTAAGAAAGGGATCTCTGAGATGAGGAATCTCGGAGATAAATATGAAAGAGGGGTTAGTAGAGAATAGTTACAGAAGATCTTTAGGTTGAACCCAGTGAGATTACCAGTATTGGACTAATTTTGCTCTGTAAAGTTAGTGTTTCATATGGATCAGCTTATCTAATAAACATTCTAGAAATAATGAGGGGAAGACAATATAGGAAAAACTAAATATATAAAAGACCAATAGAACTACAAGGGAAAAAACAGATAAATCTGTGATCAAAATGGGAGAATTTTAATTCATTCCTCTTAGTTGATAGAAAAAAAAACCCAAGATAAAAGAAGTATGGATATAGGAGATTTAAATAATGTGATTAACAAATTTGACTTGACGGACAAATGTAGAACACTGTCCTAGCAAATGTGAAGTACAGGTTCTTTACAGCATGTTTAGAACACTTGAAAATTGACCATTTACTGAGCTGTAAAGCAATTCTCAACAAGTTTCGTATAAGTGAAGTCATACAGACTATTCTCTGATCCCACTGCAAATGAAGCTGAAAATCAATACAGGAAGACAATTTTGAAAATTCCATAGGTTTGGAAATAAAAAATATTATGACTAATTTATGGTGCAAAGAAGGAAAATTATTGAAAACTTTATTTTGAAAAGCGTTTTTAAAAAATATTTATTTTTGAGAGAGTGGGAGAGATATAGAGCAGGGGAGGGCAGAGAGAGAGGGAGACACAGAATCTGAAGCAGGCTCCAGGCTCTGAGCTGTCAGCACAGAGCCCGACGCGGGGCTTGAACTCACAAGCCATGAGATCATGACCTGAGCCGAAGCCGGACACTTAACTGACTGAGCCACCCAGGAACCCTGGTATTGAAAACTTTAAAATTTACATGTAAGCTGTTGAATTTGCTCAAGTCTACTTAGATGGAAGTTTTATAGAGAAAAAAGAAAGACTGACAGTGACCTAAACTGACTTAAGAATTTAGAAAGCAAACAGAATAAGCCTTGAAGAAAGAATGGAAAAGATGATAGAGATAAGAGAAGTAAATTAAATAGAATATAAAAATACAGAAGAAACTAAAAGTGAAAAGTTCCTTTTTTTTTTTTTTAAGTTTTACTTATTTTTAAGTAATTCCTACACCCAGCGTGGGGCTTGAACGTACAACCTTGAGATCAAGAGTTGTGTGCTCTACCGACTGAGCCAGCCAGGTGCCTCCAAAGTGAAACGTTCTTAGAAAAGACTAATATAGTAGATAAATCTCTAATGGTATTCATCAAGAGACAAATAATGTTAAGAATTGAAGAGAATGTTACCAGTTATCACAGAGAGCAAAAAGATTGAGTTTATGAACAACTCTGACAAATTTGAAAACTTACATGAAATAGCAAAAATCCTAGACATTTTTACCAAAATCAATTCTAGAAGCAATTCAAATAGGGAATAGGAAATTTCATTAGTGGTTAAAAATTGTTTCTGCTCAGAAAGTGCTGCAGAGTTAGATAGAAGAGTTCTATCAAACTTGGGGAATCTACCGTTTCAGTGTTAGACCAAGTCTTGTAGCAAATGAAAAAGAGGAAACTGTGCCCAACCCACTGAATGAGACTAACATAACTTTAATACTGAAACCAACCAAACAAGGGAAGTATGAGAAAGTGACACTGAGGTCCAGTCTCACTCATGGATATAGATATAAAAATTATGAACAAAGTCCTCATCTCTCGCTTAACTTCAGTTTCTGAAAGTCAGATGTTCCATGCAAAAGCTCTGACAAGGAGTCTATTTCCCATATTCTAACATTTATTTATTTTTGGGACAGAGAGAGACAGAGCATGAACGGGGGAGGGGCAGAGAGAGAGGGAGACACAGAATCGGAAACAGGCTCCAGGCTCCGAGCCATCAGCCCAGAGCCCGACGCGGGGCTCGAACTCACGGACCGCGAGATCGTGACCTGGCTGAAGTCGGACGCTTAACCGACTACACCACCCAGGCGCCCCTATTTCCCGTATTCTAAATGGGAAAAGTTACGACGTGTCACCCACAGCCCTCAACCAGCTTGCTTAACTATATTTAAAACCAGCAAAATGTCTATACCTGGAGCAATCTTTTAGGATGTAGAGTGCTTAAAGCATAGTTTTCCGATTGATTACCAGACTTTTAACATGACTGTTAATAAAGCGTTGCTTATGTGCAGTCGTGCGGCCTCTCAGCGCCAGCAATATGCACCTCCTTTGTGGATGTGCTCCTCATGCTGTATCGTGGTTGTGATATTCTAACAGCTGTGTTTGAAATACAATTTGGGCATCTTCTCGCACACTGTTTTAAAGTGGGGGTCAAGCTGGTATATAAAGTTTTCCTACGTAAATATTAGCCAGAACTTGGTATTGTCATGTGGATGTCCTGTGAGTGCTGGATGATCAACAAAAGGCGTTCTTTGGCGGACATCCTACACCATATGCTTGTGTTGGCAGACAGACCCAACAATGCGTAAAAACCAAAATCCTGCCCGCCAGGTCTATTCCAGGATTAAAAGGTAGACATTAGAGATTTGATAAATGCAACTGACAGCGTGAATATATTAAGAAAAATACGTGGCCATCAGATGCAGAAAATATAACGGACCAGTTGTATAATATCATACAATTAAACACAGGGATTCAGTACAATTCAGCATCTAATTAAAGTAAAATGATTTAGCAAGTTTTTGTAGAAAGTAACTTCTTTGTCCTGATAAATTTCCCCAAACCTGAAGTATTTATTTGACTCGCAGCATATCAATCCCATATTCAGCCATCTTGCTAAATCTGCTTTTCCAATAATTTGTATGTGGGCCTGGGAGTTGTTTTGTGTAGATGGTAAGTTTTGTTGCTTCCCTCCTAATGTGTACAACTTCCATTTCTTCATATCTTTTATACTGGCTAGAACCTCCAGAGTAAAAGTAGTTGAAGACCTTTATTCACATTTTGACTCCATCAGAGTTAAATGTGAAAGAGAAATTACATCTTTTGGAAAATAGTGGACAACCTTTAAGACCTCAGGGTAGAGAAAGATTTCTTTTTAATGTTCATTTATTTACTTTGAGAGAGAGCACCAGTGGGGGAGGGGCAGAGAGAGAGAGAGAGGGAGAGAGAGAGAATCCCAAGCAGGTTCCATGCTGTCAGTGCAGAGCCTAACGTGGGGCCTGGTCCCATGAATCGAGATCATGACCCAAGCTGAAATCAAGAGTTGGATGCTTAACTGACTGAACCACCCATGCGCCCCAAGAAAGATTTCTTAAAGAAGGCATAAAAAGTACCAACCAAAAATACTAATAATTTTTATCAAAAGTTCTACTCATTAAACAACACCATGAAAAAGTGAAGCAATTCATAATACAGAGGACAAGTGTTCATAAAATAGGAACAACAAACCAATAAAAAGAGGGCGATAACCCAATAGAAAAGTGAGCAAAAGCTATGACCAGGCATTTTACAGAAGAAAATAAAAGAGTGGCCAGTAAACATGAAAATGTGTTTTGGATTTGATTAGTAATCAGAGAAATACAAATTGAAACCACAAATCTGTACTCATTAGATTAACAAAAATTTAAGCCTCGAGTGTCTGTGTGGATGGTCATTATTTGCAGAGGACAGTGTGGTTTCTTGCCTTGCAAGAAACATGATGAGGAACGACTAGAACTAGAGGGTGTAGATCCATTGCCACGATTGCATTAGAAAGCATGAGTTGGCACTAAGTAAGAGTTGAAGTTGCATATACGTCTCCAAGAGCAGTTCTGTTCCTGGGGATATTTCCAGAGCATTGCAGCTCAAGCTTTCCCCTGAGAACATTGGTATGGCACATATTTCCTCTGATAATGTCAGCTTTGCATTTATTACCTAGGAAATAGAGGAGGCTCCTTGAAGTCAGAGGTGGCTAGGCCCGGGCAGGTGGCTACTCATCCCAGGTCGCGTTGAGCCTGTCTGGGAGGTGAGGGCACTATCTTGGATGCAGCTGTAACTCATTTGTGAGACATACACATGTGCACCAGGAGACTTGTATCAGGATGTTTGAGCAGCTTTTCCAGAACTTTCGGCAGTTACACAGTCCCATCTACAGAATAAATTCTAGTGTTATTCGTAAAATCAAATACCACACAGCAGGGACGATTAGTGTACTACTGCATCTGTGTGAATCAGCATGGGGAGGCCCACAGTGTTCAACAAGTACTGTATTCTGTAGAGGAGCTTTAACAAATAATTCTTTTGATTGTACAAAGTGTTTTATAATGAAATATATAGGAGAATGAATTTCCTGTAAGATACGTTGTTGAATTCATGCTATTTGAGGTTCTTAAATTTATTTTATAAATTTATAAATTTATTTTATAAATTTAATTTATGTGGGTTATTGTAAGACCCACATCTGATCAAAAGTACCTCTGTTGTTTTCCGAAATACAGTACTCAGCTTTAAAGATGAAAGTTTACTGGGGCGCCTGGGCGGCTCAGTCAGTTAAGCATCCAACTTCAGCTCAGGTTATGATCTCACGGTTCATGGGTTCGAGCCCCATGTTGGGTTTTGTGATGACAGCTCAGAGCCTGGAGCCTGCTTTGGATTCTCTGTCTCCCTCTTTCTACCCCTCCCTCCCTCCTTCCCTCCCTCCCTCTCTCTCACTCAAAAATAAAGAAACATTAAAAACATTTTAAAAAAATGAAAATTTATCTTAAATTCCTCTGATGTATTGTTGAGACATATGTAAATATTTAAAACGTCTATCTATAATATGCATGGTGTTAACCTAGGATGAGTTTATTTTGTCAGACTGTCGCTCATGTATCTTTGGTGGCCTTGAACCAAACAGTTTCAACCTGCTGGGGCAAATACACTTAGGAACCATTCAGTCTTTTCTGACACATTATTTTATACTCATCTTAAATTTTAAAGCTAGTTCTTACTATATAGTCTTAAAATTCAGATGGTATCTTAGAAAATGAACAGTTGTAGTTTGTCTAGGTTTTTCTACACCTTTTTTCTTTTTCAACAAGTTCTTAAATTTTTTTTCTTTCTAGCAATATATAAATGAATAGTTAATAATGACGTTAGGGGTTAGACTCTGAGGGCAGTTTTTAAAAGTCAGACTCTCAGTACATTATTTTCTTATTCCTATTATTGTAAATACTTGTTTGCCTTCAAATTGAACCCTTAAGATTCATGGTTTAACAATTTGAAGTGTAAGCTGGTTAAATTAGACGTGCTTCTCTGTCTTTGCAGTCCAGCGTGGCTCTCTTCTGTGGTTTCACCGAACTGCGTGTTGGAAATCCTAGTTTCTGCGCTAGCACGTTTGACCTTGGGCACCTAACCAAGTCTCTCTGTTGTTTGTTTCCTCATCTATAAAATGGCACGCATAATACCACCTATCCTGCTTACCAAACAACGTTGTTTGGCAATCACATGAAATTATGTACCCCCAAAGCGCTGAACTATTGAGTTTCATATACAGTTGGGTACTATTATTAGCTGTCTTGTCATTCGTTGGCATTCTCCTTCCAGTGTCTTCATTCTGCCTTTAGTACCCAACAGAAGGAATTTTGGAATGAAGCTGTGGGTTTGTCTTCCTGCTTAAATTTGGTTTCCTAGTGGTAGATCTGGTTTTATTCAGAACTGTTTATTTAGAGGTGGAAAAATTAGCCTTCTTGTGATCATTTCTTACCATGAAGTCAAGTTGATTGTTTTTTTAGAACCTTTTCTTTTGCCAGCATTTTCGCTTCTTCCTTTCATACAGCCTTGTAGCACAAGCCCTAGAATATTAAGCACATGAGCTTCAGTGTCAGATTCCATAGGATTGATCTCAGTCCACTCTGGCCCTTGGGAAAGTGACGTAACTTTATTACGCCTCAGTTTCCTCCTCTGTAAAATAGAGGTGATAATAGTGCTTAGTTTATAAGGTTGCTGTGTGCTCTAAGCGAGATAATGTATGTAAATCGCTTAGCACAGGGCCTGGTACACAGAAAATGCTCAAAATGTTTTAGTTTTATTACGTAATTATTGAATCCGTTCAGTCTCTCATTCTTTCCAATTAAAATGGCATGTTAGTGTATTCTGATATATTTTTTCTATATTATATATATTATTTCTCATGTCCTATATTCAGAATATAATTTTCAGTTTTCCGGAAGGCAAGAACTAGATTGTAGTTGTTTTAATATTTATGCTGCACTTTAATTTTCAGTAAGACATGGTTAATATCAAAAAATTATTCTAGATTTTTCAGATTCACCTGATTAACCAGGATAGTTAAGCTTTAACAGACTTTGTAAAAAAAAAAAAAAGAAATAATAATGCACTACATACCTAGAAAAATATATTATTTATCCTCAAGTCAGCCTGTGATATAGGAATTATTTTTTCTTCTTTAGAGTTTAAAACCCGGAGCTAAAAGAATTTGGGAGACCTGCTACCAGGACATAAGCATCAAGTGGGCAGAATTTATTCTGTTTCGTTCACCATTGTGTCCCCATAGCCCAAATAGGGAGTGGTCAGGAGAAGTTTGTATGGATAAATTTTATGAACACAGATCCTTGTTTCAAGCCTCAGTTCTCTTAGTCTGGCATCACGGCTATATATATTAACATTGCTCAGCATTACTTAGACTCCTCTTAGGGATCTTTATAAAACTGGCTGGCAGTAGGCATTTAAAAAAATTTTTTTTTAACGTTTTATTTATTTTTGAGAGAGAGTGCAAGCTGAGGAGAGGCACAGAGAGAGGGAGACACAGAATCCAAAGCAGGCTTCAGGCTCTGAGCTGTCAGCACAGAGCCCGACATGGGGCTTGAACTCACAAACCGTGAGACTATGACCTGAGCTGAAGTCGGATGCTTAACTGACTGAGCCACCCAGGCACCCCGACAATAGGCATTTTTAAGTAAACAAAATTAATGAGTGGTACAGCTTGAGTAAAGCTTGGTGTCACCTCTCCAGTTCAGTCTGGAGAGATGATGTGGTCTTCACTGCAGTGTGGGCTGAAAAGCAGGGGGGAGGTGTGCGAGCCTGGGGACAGAGTGAGGAAACCAGGCAGCTTCTAACCCTCTCTGTCTGAGCTTAGTTCTTTTGTTTCCATGTTGAGAATTTCTTGAATGTTAAAATGTCGAAACCCAAGCAATCTAGCACCACGTACAAATAATTTTGCATCTAGTTTTGATATTTTATTTCTCTAAAGTTCTCTGTTACTTTAGTGAGATTCAGTAACAATTTGGTATATTCATGCTCTAACTTCTGAAAAATCTTAATCTTGGGATGTGTAAATTATCTTTTTTTAAACCGTGAACTCTGATTTTCAGACAAAATTCAAATACATTTTCTGTTAGATAATGAATTTGCAGTCTTTGTATTTACTGTACTAATGTGGTCTCTTTCACAGTGCTTGCTTACCATTGGTGATGTTTTCAGAAGATGACCTCTCCTTGATCCTTCTAAATCTTATCCTAAGTCTTCTCTCTCCCACCATGTTACGACCAAAACAAAATTGTCTGGGAGAAACTGATGACTGTCATTTTTTCCACGGTCCTCAGTAAAAGAAGTTAGAATTCTTTTAGGCCGGTCTAGTATGTCACTGCCATGCTATTAGGAGCTCTTCACATCTGAATTCCTTGTTGACATAAATCCTTTTCTCCTTTTTCTGGAATTGATCACTTGCCTCAGTCATTCCTTCGTAGACAAGTACTGTTGACCTTACTTTATGCAGTACGTTCCTCTTTAAATGTAAAGTGAATCCTATATATTATAAAGGCATCAAGGAGCTTTTCTGTTAAAAAAAATTCCTTTCGTAAAGCAAATAATTACCCGGTAATTGTGTTTCGGGTTGTTTTTTGTTTTCCTTTTGGTTGTTAGTGTTGGTTTTTTGATTTATTTTCCTTCTAGATTTGGATTTTCAAATACATAGTTTACTTAAAAGTAGGGTGTACTTAGAAGAGATTTCTGAGGTCATTTCTGAACTTTCTCTTCTCCGGGTAAAGATGCACGGAGACCAACAGTAATTTGAGGTTTTCTGCACTGAATATTAAGTTGGTTCTTTTCTAAGAAAGAAAACAACTTCAGTTTTCTTTAGGTTGTCCTGTTGTGGGACACCAGCAGAGGGGTTTTTAAAGCTAACGTTGAGCAACTCTCATTGTGCTGTCATTTCCTTGTGCCTGAAATCGGGTTTTGCTTTACTCTTGCTCCTCTGTGTTGCAGCTGGTGGACAGTGAGGTGGTTATGCTCTCTGCACACTGGGAGAAAAAGAAGACGAGCCTCATCGAGTTACAGGAGCAGCTACAGCAGCTTCCAGGTCTAATAGCAGATTTAGAATCCATGGCAGCAAATCTGAGTAAGTGTTAACGTTTGTGTCTGTACATGACTTGTAGGAATGAAAATAATTTGGACAGGACTCAATATGAATTCAATGCCTTCTAAGAATACATTACAGTCTTGGTCAACATGATTTTGTTTGGAAAAGAGTGAGTTATAGTTAATTTCATGTTCTGATTAACTGAGGATTAGGCAGGAAATGGTTTTAAAGTCTAGAAGTTATTTCTAAAATATATGCTAACCTTTTCTGCCTCAGTTCAGCCTAAGAAATATAAATTGTTGATTCTTAGAGTGACTCAGGGTTGTGTGTGACATCAGATCTCTGTTTAAAAGTATAAATGTATAAAGTAAAAGGGGTTATAGTGACTTGTTCTGGTTGTAGAATGTCCTCTAAAAGTCATTGCTTTAAAAATGAGGTCTTCTTAGAGCTTCGTATCTTCAAATAGGTTTTTTCCCCCTCCTTGAACACTTGAGAGATGAAAGAAATCCAGTTCAATGAGGGTATCTGTTTGGCTAAATTGATACCTTGTGGAAGTTTATATGTATATATTTATAATTATATATATAATTATAATTATAAATACATATATTGTAGTTTTCATTGTAATAAATTACACTCATATTCTTGATTTCTTGAGTTTATAATTAAAAAAATGCCTTTTTTCTTTGCCAGTGCCACATTTTAGGATAACACTGTGGCTCACTGTTTTCTAACCAAGCTTAAGATCTTAGTGAAATGTAGGAGTAGGGGTATCTACATGGGAGATCAACTTCCTGGGGCAATAACCTGATCCAGTGTTGTAGGTAAGAAGGTGAGGATACCCTATCATCTCTCCTTGTTTTTCAGTATTTTCTTTTCTTAAGCAAAACAAAAATGATTTACAAAGCAAATCATTAGTAAATTTGACAACAGTTTTTTGTGTGTGGATAAAATGGACCCGAATGGTATTTAGAATGTTGTTGCTGGTAACCGTAGCTAACATTTATAGCACCTGTTATATGTCAGACATTGGTAGGTGCTTTACAAACATTATCTTTAATCCTTACATGAAACCTTTGAAAGTAGCTATTATTATCCCATTTGACAGCTAAGGAAAGTAAGACTTGGAGAGACTCTGGCTCACTCAGGGTCACGCAGTTCAATGAGATGTGGATGCAGGATCCCCGTCACAGCGATGACGCCCTCAGTGGGGATGACAGTTTGGAAGCTGTCAGTAGCCTCTTGGACTGACTATTCTTAAGTCTCTGGCTGTTACAGAGCTCTTCTGGTGGTGGTGTTTTGTGATTTCCGAAGGCAGGGCATGAAAAAGCAATTCTGGGTCTTAAGAGAAATGTCAAATAGCTGTGGTTGCCCTCTGCCTGACTTCCCTCTTGTGGGGATAGTAATGATCCTTGTCCGGCCTTTGATGGCTGACTATAGAAATAGTCTCCAAGATATTTGGAATTTTCTTCTTAGCCTCTTTCTTTTGGCTTATCTTCCTGTATCTAACAGAGTCATTTGCTGTATATTGCTTGTGTGTATGTCTTTGCAGATAGGATAACCTTCCTTCTTTTTTTCCTAGCTGGGAGTACATTCTGTTTATAGATGTTCTTTGTTCGATAGCACTTTCCTGATTAAATGCATTTTGCTGCAATTCTAATTATTCTTGTAGTTAATTCTGCTTGGGAAATGCAGTTTACAGGCGTCTTTCTTAAAATAGAATATACAGACATACCTCAGACATTGTGGGTTTGGTTCCAGACCACTGCAATAAAGCAAATATTGTAATAAAATGAGCCAAATGAATTTTTTGGTTTCTCAGTGTATATAAAAGTTGTTTTACACTACACTATAGTCTATTAAGTGTGAAATAGCCTCATGTCTAAAAAAATAGCGTACGTACTTTAATTAAAAAATACTTTTGCTAAAATACGCCAACCATCACCTGGGCTTTAAGTGAGTCATAATCTTTCTGGTGGCTCTTGCCTCCATGTTGATGGTCAGGTTGGTGCCTGCTGAAGGTGGGGTGGCTGTGGCAAGTTCTTAAAATAAGACAGTAATGAGGTTTGCGGCATTGATTGGCTCTTCCTTTCATGAATGATTTCTCTGTAGCAGGTGATGCCGTTTGATAGCCTTTCACCCACAATAGAACTTCTTTCAGAACTGGAGTCCGTCCGCTCAGACCCTGCCGCTGCTTGATCAGCTAGGTTTATGTGACATTCTACATCTTCTGTTGTCCTTTCGACAGTCTTCCCAGCATCGTCCCCGGGAGTAGATTCCAGCTCGAGAAACAGCTTTCGTTGCTCATCCATAAGAAGCATCTCCTCATCAGGTTTTATCGAGGTGGCGGCCATTCAGTCCCGTCTTCAGGTTCCACTGCTAATTTCAGTTCTCTTGCTTTTTCTCCCACATCTGCAGTTACTTCCCATACAGATGGCTTGAACTGCTCCAAGTCTTCCATCGGGGTTGGAGTTACTTTCTTCCAAACTCTTGTTCATGTTGATATTTTGACCTCTTCCTATGAATCATGAATGTTCTTAGTGGAACCTGGAAGGGTGACTTCTTTGTTGAAGATTTCCAATTTGCTTTGCCCAGGTCCATCAGAGGAATCACTATCTATGGCAGCTACAGCCTTGTGAAATGGATTCCTTAAATACTAAGACTTGAAGGCCACAATGGCTCCTTGATCCATGGGCTGCAGAATGGGTGTTGTGTCAGCAGCATGAAAACAACACTAATCCCCTAGTCCACCTCCATCTGAGCTCTTGGGTGACCAGGTACATGGTCAGTGAGCAGTAATATTTTGAAAGGAATCTTTTTTTCCTGAGCAGTAGTCTCCACAGGGGGCTTAAAATGTTCAGCAAACCATGTGGTAAACAGATTTGCTGTCATCCAGGCTTTATTGTTCCCTTTAGAGAGCCCAGGCAGAGTAGATCTAGCATAATTCTTAAGGGCCCTAGGAGTTTTGCTGCGGACTGGCTTCAGCTTAGAGTCAGCAGCTGCATTACCCCTAACAAGAGAGTCAGCCTGTGCTTTGAAGCCGGGCATTGACTTCTGTCCAGCTCTGAAAGTCCTAGATGGCAGCATCTTCCAATTGAAGGCTGTTTTGTCTACACTGAAAATCTGTTGGTTAGTGTAGCCACCTTCATTAACTACCTTAGTTGGACCTTCTGGAGAACTTCCTGAGCTTCCAGTCAGCACTATCTGGTTCACTTTGCTCTTTTGTGTAGTGGAGACGACTGCTTTCCTTAAACCTCATGAACCAACCTCTGCCGGCGTCAGATGTTCCTTCTGCAGCTTCCTCACCTCTCTCAGCCTTCATAGACCTGAAGAGAGTCAGCGCCTGGTTCTGAATTAGGCTTTGGCTTAAGGCGTGCTGTGGCTGATTCGATCTGTCCAGACCACTAAAACTTTCTCCATGTGGGCAATAAGACCGTTTGACTTTTTTGTCGTTCATGGGTTCATTAGGGTAGCACTGTTCATTTCCTTTGAGAACTTTTTCTTTGCATTCACAACTTGGCTGACTGCTTCGTGCAAGAGGCCTAGCTTTCAGCCTGTCTCAGCTTTTGGCATGCCATCTTCACTCAGCGTAATCATTTCTAGCTTTTAAAAAAAAAAATTTTTTTTTCTTTAATGTTTATTCATTTTTGAGACACAGAGACAGAGAGCAACGGGGGAGGGGCAGGGAGGGGCAGAGAGAGAGGGAGACACGGAATCCGAAGCAGGCTCCAGGCTCTGAGCTGTCAGCCCAGAGCCTGATGCGGGGCTTGAACCCACAGACTGCGAGATCATGACCTGTAGCTTTTGATTTAAAGAGAGATGTGTGAGTCTTTCCTTTCACTGAAACGCTTGGAGGCCATTGTGCAGTTACTAATTGGCCTCATTTCAGTATTGTTTCTCAGGGAATAGGGAGGCTCCAAGGGAGGGGGAGAGATAGGGGATTGGCCGGTTGGTGGAACAGTCAAAACACACACGACATTTGTCAGTTCAATTAGGTGCGCCGTCATCATGGGTGTGGTTCGTGGCATCCCAGAACAATGACAATAGTAACATCGAAGATTACTGATCACAGATCACCCACAATAATCATAAAAAAGTTTGAAATATGACAAGAAGTGCCAAAATGTGACATGAACACATGAAGTGAGCAAATGCAGTTGGAAAATTAGCACCAGTAAACTTGCTTAAAGCAGGGTTGCCACAGACTTTGAGTTTGTAAAAAAGCACAGTACCTGCAAAGCACAACAAAGTGAAGCTCAATAAAACACGCGGTGCTTGCCTTGAGGTCTTCTTGAAGAGGGAATTCTGTTTGCTTAGAAGATACCTCTGGGGGCACCTGGGTGGCTCAGTCGGTTGAGCGACCAACTTCGGCTCAGGTCATGATCTCACAGTTTGTGAGTTCGAGCCACGCGTCGGGCTCTGTGCTGACAGCTCGGAGCCTGGAGCCTGCTTCAGAGTCTGTGTCTCCCTCTCTCTCTGACCTTCCCCGTTCATGCTCTGTCTCTCTCTGTCTCAAACATAAATAAACCTTAAAAATTTTTTAAAAAGAAGATACCTCTGAAGTCTGGCTGGTTGGTTTTTATACATACTGCTAGTCTGAATTACCATTAGCATTTGAAGCATGCTGTCTTTGGTTTTTACTATATTGCAGTTTTTTGTCTGATATTGATCCTTAGTAATGAACGACTAACTGTGGCACAGATAGCTGGTCAAATCTGGGAGTTCAGAGGCCTAGTATTTGTTGGCCTAGAATTGTTGGCCACAGAGAGTGTTTTGAAATTGAGACTTTTAGATAAGTAACTTAAACTTCTTGGAATGGGTGCTGATACTCTTTACAATAGGAAAATATCTTAAAGCCAGATTTGGTGGGCAGAGTCGTGTAAACATGTATCTAGATCATTAAGGTATTTTATGAAGTCATTTTAAGGAGTTTATGTATCATTCTTAGATATTGGAAACACTGCTGTAAATGTTTGCTCATATGTTACTGGATTCTTTTATTTTTTGGTAGCCTCAAAAAAGTAAAATCTCTCTTACCACCTGAACACTTTGATATGTTACAAAGCTTAAATAGTTAAGCAATAGTAAAAAAGTTTGAAAAACTAAGAGGGACTAACTGACCTGTATACAGTCACAGGATTCCCCTAACTTCTTTGAACCTTGTGCTTTGTTGCTGTCAGATCTAACATCACATCCAATCAGTCCCTCCATCTTCCAGGCCACACAGCGCTTTTAGTCTTGCTTTGCTTTCTAGGGCATCTAGAGATGCTTATTACAGAGTAACAGATTTACATGATGGAAGAGATTTGAACCTTTGATGATGCTTTTAGCTCCCGTATCCTATTGCTTAATACATACGACTTCGGATTACATGATCCCTTGGGAATTGTGAAGTGAGAACGGATAATTCCTTCATTTTTTTCTTTTTTCAAATGGATTGTGATCCCTTCATCTTACATAAGCCTGTGTAATAGATAATTAGTGGTAGTTTGTCATTTAAAAAGGAAATGATAAATACTGGGAACTGGAAAATAACGGCTGTGGACTAGTCTCAGACCTAGGTTTGGATCCCAGTTTCGCAACTTCCTGTGAGACCCATGCAGGTTTCTTGGCTGCTCCAAGCTTGCTTCTTTGTCTGCAGAAAGAGAATGAGAGTACCTGCCTCTGAGGGCAGTCGGAGGGTTGAATGAGATGACACGTGTAAATATAGCACTCCACTCCATGCTTAGCACCAATGTGGCTTCTACTGTGAGCCATGGGCTCTTTGTAGGCTCTGGGAATACAGCACTGACCAACACTGGGTGCCCCCCATCGAGATGCTGACTTTCTAGGGGCGCCTGGGTGGCTTAGTCGGCTAAGCGTCCAACTCTTGATTTTGGATCAGGCCGTGATCTCATGGCTCATGGGATCAAGCCCTGAGTTGGTCTGTGTGCTGATAGCACAGAGCCTGCTTGGGATTCTCTCTCCGCCCCCCGCCCCCCGTCCCTACCCTGCTCGTGCTTTCTCTCTCTAAATAAACAAATAAACATTAAAAAAGAAAAGATACTGATGTTCTAGGGGAAGTCTCTCTCTAGCCTTTGAATTTACAAAATCCCTGTTCTTTGACAGAAGGGTTTGGATAGATATTATGCAATTTAGCTTGTCTTGTAAAACTGTGTAGAATGCAGTCACAGCATGAAATGTGTTGATGAACAGGGTAGCATTCTGAACATTGAGAGATCGTGTATAAGGAGACAAATGGAATGTTGTCAGCCAGATTCTGTACACGTTCTTCTTCTGAAATAACCACAGCATGCCTTTTATCCTAAAACTGGTAAAATGTTTGAAAAGTATTTGTTGACTTCTCTTGAACTTCCACTAGAGGGAAGCCTAACCCTATTCCTTTATTGAAGTTTAAAATGTTAAGGGCTCGTCTGAGTTTTCACTGTTGCTTAGTTTATTTTCAGTGACCTACTTTGAAAAGACTGTTCTCGTCATCCAGAAGAATTTGTGAATTCTTCGATAACAAAGTGCTGTAAGAGAGTGACAGCCATATACTGAGCTTCTGTCTTTCTTTTGCTCCGACCTAACCTGATAACGTTGTTTTGCTTTCTTTTTACAAGTTGAGAGGGCGTCTGGCAGGGAGACTGCCACAGCTGCAAGTGTTCCGTGAACTAGATTATTTTATTGTTCAGGTTATTTCTGAGATTAGACCGATCAAGAGGCATATTAACTCTCTTCAGACACCTTTTCATGTACTACAGAGACCTCGTTTGTTCCATAATGGCTTTTGCAAATTAACGCACTTTTTAAAGTTCCTCGTTACCATACTGTCACTGCCGTATTATCTTAGTACATAAAAGAGTAATGGAAGCATTTGAAGAATCTTTCAAGTCTTTTAGTACCTGGCCTCTGTGACCTCTGGGTTTGCAACCAAAGAAGATTTCTTTCTTCCTTGAGGCTAATTAGTGTGTTAGAAAAGTAATCACTAAGTATGAAATCATTTTAGTGTGCCAGCCCATTCTTTGTATATCAGTGGTTCTGCTGCAGATAATACGTATTTGAGACAAATGGCACAAAGAAAAATTCCAAAGAGAATCGCTCTTCCTCTGGGACCATCTCCCCACAAAGATTTGTGAAGCTCTTTCCTGCACAGCTGTCAGGCATTCCCACGTGGCTTTTCACAATAAAACTCCACCTATCTTTTCCACTGATCACTAAGTGAGACATATGCTGTTGTTACAGTGAGCAAAACGGTCAAATCTGAGCTTCTTGTCGAGGTACGTTTGTGTCTGTGGAGGCCTGCTTGTGTTTTTATGTACACACGTTCTCTATGTGATTCATTTCGTAATGGGAAATGAGAAGGCTGTGACAGGGGCGTTCAGCTTCTGCCATTTAGGTGTAGTATACGATATTCAGAGGACATCATCCTGTATATGCTTGTCATTATCACTTAAAGGGTTTTTTTTTTTTAAGTTTTTAATTGATTTTTGTCAGTACAGTGGATCTATGTTTGATTACTGATTTCAAGCCTGTTAAGAATTAAAATGGAAAATTCCCATTGCTTCTACTGTTGTAGCTCACTGATTTGGGCCTTATGTGACATACTGATGACAAAGTGTCATCGTGTTGTCTAATGTTTTCTAAGTACTCTGCCCGTGTTTAATTTATTCTTTTTACAAAATTTAGCATAGCCCTCTAATATTTAAGTTAGAGGAACATGAATCATGCATTTGCTTTTTTGGTTATTATTTTATGTTTTGGTGGGATAGAATCATTCTTAGTTGAATTTGGTTTATATCCTTTGTATTAGGGGATACAAAGATACAAACATATAATTATTACCCATAAGGCCCTCACTGTTTCCTGAGAGAGAGGTTAGTACACAAATGGTTGTATAATATCAAAACATAAGCTCTGTGTAAGGGTCAAAGATGTGTGGAAGCTCAGAGGAAGAGAGAGCCCTGCAGCCCAGAGGAGGAGTAGCACCACCCCCGTCCCCCGCCCCGGACCCCCCAGCCTGCAAGGGGAGCACGAGGTTGGGCAGTAGAGACAAGCAGAGGCATCTCAGGGGGACAGGTGGAGTCAGCGAGACAGGAATATGAACGACTCATCTTGGAGTGATGAGTGGTCCTGAAGGTAAGAAGTGGTGAGACTGGAAAAGTAGGTTGTGGCCCTGGGAGGGGTGGGGTTATAGATTTCCGGGTACTAAGTTAAGGAGTTAAACTGGATTCTTAAAGTGCTCGGGAGCCTTTAACTTTCCAAAGGAGAGAACATAAATATGGATTTGATGGTAGCAATAAAATGGCCCCCGAGTCTCCCAAGTATTCTAGATCTAGATTTGCCATTCAGAAACATAACGACAGGATGCTGTCATCCAATTAGGAAGGACATATGGTTTGTTTGTTTCTTATATAGTAGTTCCAGGTTGGTACTAAATCAGTCACATGTTTCACTTGGTGGCTATTTTATTAAACCAAGTATGATCTGGGGTGGTAAGTTTCATATGTATCTAGAAGAGAATTTCTCTCCATGAGAAATTAATTGGCCTGCCTGGGAATCAAATCATTTCATTCAAGTTCCCAGCCTCATTAGCTCTATAGCCAACCAACAGAGCTAGACTCTAAATAGAAATTGCCAGCTGTCCCCCCTCCCCTCCAAAATTATATATACACACACACACACATATGTGTATATATATATCTTCAAATATAGAATAATTATTGCTTCCATTACTTATTTTCTTTTTAGCAAAATCATTTGAAATTCAGTCCTCCTCACTTAAAAGGGATCTTAAGTCTAACAACACGGTTTAGAGTATAATTTATAGGTATTTAAGTTTGCTAGAAAAAAATGAAACTTATTGATTTTTGGGGGGGGGGGGGTCTTTTAGATCCATAGGTGTTTACAACATGATCATTACTGGTCTACAAAATTACTAGTTTTAAATGACCTTTGCAAAACTTAGCTAATTTTTATACATTTTTTTCCCTGCATTTTTTATAGTCAGTTTTAAATTACTTACTGTCAAATGCTAAGTTAGGTATACTTTGTATTTATATTTATCTGTAAGTATACAGTATTTATATACTTTACCCCCCTGGACCCTTTTGACATCTTTGCAAGATGTGAGTTGTTAGCCCTTTTTTCACTGATGAGATGTCTCCCCTCATCCGTCAGGAGCAGAGCTGGGTTTCCAAGCTATGCTTCAAAGCCCTACTCCTGACCAGTCCCCTATAAGCTAAGGATGACAAGGTAACGTGCACGATGCTGTAGGAACCGAGTAGCTTAGAGTTAAATGGATTCCATATTAAATTTAATTATTCTAGTTCTTCTCACTAATCAAAGTGAAATAGCCGTTTAAATAATCCTATTAGCTATGATCCCCTTTTAAGACCCTGTCAAGCTGGTTATAACAGAATGAGCTGAATATTGCTTCTTCAGGGCCAGTAGTACCAGCTCTGACACTAAGGCTCCTATTAATTTTTCCATTTAGTGTAATAACAGAAAATAATCTAAACAGCAATGAATATAATAACATTATTTTGCTTGTTTTCCCCCCGTAAATTCACTATGTACTGTTCAAATCATTATTGAAAATCTCAGATTCAATTCCTCATTGATTGACACTTAGAGTTTGCATATTGTTCGAGGTAAGGCTTTCCATAATCATATATATTAACAGTCTTTTGTAGCCCCTGAAGATACATTCAAAACTGTTATGAACTGCATTATCATCAGCCCTTTGCAGACTTCCCAGTGCTTGACAGTGTATCAATATAAGTCAGTACCTAAAATGTCTTTGAAGAGGAGTGCTAAACTGTCATCACGTTTGTACTTTTCAGTAACATTTTATTTTCCACCCCAAATTCGTGTCTTTAAGCCCTAAGCCTTACCAAATAGAAGAGGGAGGTTTTATAGATAGCATAGATATTTAGTCAGATCTTTGGATCAAAGATTAATGACACAAACAGGCCAAAATTTGCATCCTAATAAACCTAGAACTGCAAGTTGAAATTTGAGGAGTTTGCTTCCAACCCAGACGCCAACAAAGCTTATTTGGAAAGTCCTCAAAGTCTAGTGGCTACGTGAAGGAATTCGATGCACAGAAATTATAACTGGAGAGCGGCACAGCCAGCTTACTCCTTGTCTGCTGCCCCTTGCCTTCCCCACTGGGCGGCTGTGACTTCCAGATTTGGGAGTCAGTCTCTTGCTGGACCTTTCCCTCACTCTTCGTCGTCTGTGTTAGAGGCCACTCTTTTGAGTTTCCCGAGCATCGCATGCCTCGCTCTGCCAGGCCATGTTGTCTCTGAAATATGTCTCCCCTCTACTTTAAGCTTGAGGGGCACAAGGACTGTCTTTTTCATCTCTGTATCCCAGGATCTGGCGCATGTAGTATTTGGTAAGTGGCCGCAGTGCTGTTTGGGTTCTAACATCTTTGACGTCTAAAACTTCTCTGCTGTCTGAGAAGACAACCGGATTCTCCCTTCGGCAGCTATGAAGTCTTGGTTCACTTGGTCCCCTGTTAATTCAAAATGACTGTTGTGTAAGAGAGACTCGGTTCTGATTCCCAACTGCCCTTCAGTAGCTAGGTGACCTTGTGCAAGGCGGTGAATTAATTTCTGCAGACTTTGGTCTTGAATCTTTTAAATGAAGGATGTGACTGCATAATCTCCATGTTCCGGTGAAGCGGAGAGCTCTGTGGCCTTAGAGGCACAGTAGAGACCGGTGGACTGGTGGGCAGAGCTGCCTCTTCCCCACCACCCACGACCTGTGCTTACTGAGCACCTGTCCCTTCTCTGCCGTGACTTGTGAAGATTGACGTATATCATTTGCCAAGGCGAAACAAGTGCTCTGCTCACGTAACTTAGAATCTCGAATTTTAAATCACGCTTGGTATAATTTGTGTTAATTCTAATTTGCCATATTCTCATTTGAAAATTGATTATTCACATGTGGTAGATGGGATCATTAGGATATCACATGAGATAAATCACAATGCTCTGTTGCCTCCTCATCCTGGTTAATAGCGTATTTAAAGTGTGTTGGAAAATTACGTCTTGGAAATGAAATCTAAAAAGAAGCTCCAGACAATTTGAAGTGTATTTTAAAGTGGGTCAGTGTGTTTTATTTTGCTTCAAGAAAGCTTAACAAAGAATCTTAAATAAAGGCAAACCAATTTCAGCTTTTAACTTTTGGACATTTTTTTCTTTCTTTTCTCCATGATCGAGGATTCTGATTGTTTTTGTTTTTGTTTTATTTGGACCTTATGTACTTTCAGCTCATTTAGAGGCTAGCTTTGAGGAAGTAGAAGACCACCTGCTGAATCTGGAGAATTTATGTGGACAGTGTGAATTAGAAAGATACAAACATATGCAGTCCCAACAATTGGAAAATTACAAGAAAAAGAAGAGGTGAGTTTACAAAATTGGTCAACAGTATTCATTTTACGTGCTGTTCTTTGTAAGTTTGGGCTGATGAAAGACAAAGGTCGCAACTTGTAAAGCTCATTAATAAGCTTTCCAGAACATGACATATACATACATATGAATTTTGGTACCCCTGTCTGTTGCCATTTTATGGAGATGGGCTCTAGAAAGCTAAGGAGAGGATAATTGGGTCGCCTGGGTGGCTCAGTCGGTTAAGTGGCCAACTCTTGATTTCGCCTCAGGTCACAATCTCATGGGTTCTTGAGTTCGAGCCCCGCGTCAGGTTCTGCTCTGACGTTGTGTGGAGCCTGCCTCAGATCCTCTGTCTCCCCTCTCTCTGCCCCTCGCCCCCTCAAAAATAATAAGTAAACGTTAACAAAATTAAAAAATGAGAGGGGAGCAGGGCAACAAGCAAAGCTTTCCCAGAAAGCAGGAGCCCTGACCTCATTTTCTCCCAGTGGCATATCTGGAACTGCCTTTTTCCTTTTCTTTCTTTTCTCCTCCTTTATTATTAGAGCAGGAAGAAAAGGAATCAGAGCCCGGGCTGTGGAAGGAGATTCGTTGGGTTTGAATCTCTGCTTTGTCACATTCTGGCTGTGAGACCTGAAGCAAGTTATTTGATCTCTTAGCCTCGATGTCACCAGCTTGTAGTGAGGATAATAATATACCAGCTTCATTGGGTTCTTGTGAGGATTAAATGAGGTAGTAGTTATCAAGTGCAGAAAGTGCTCTGTAAGTATTAGTTATAATCAGGATTGTTGTCATTGGGCTGATGTGAACTAGATGCAGGAGAGAAGCCCCAGGGTGACAGCTTGTGGAACCAGCTACAGCGTCCCACGCAGTGCCACCTGGGATAGTGTTGGAAGGTCCACGGGCAGTCCACGGTAGCCGACAAGAGTGCCCGAGACAGTCCGCCGTCTGCCCTGTGCAGAGCAAGGAGTGGAGCTTTGAGGGGGTTTGTGATAGGTGCAGGGAGACAGAAGTCATGGGGTTGGAGTCAGGCTTAGGTCGAAGAGCAGACATAGAGGGAAAGGGAGAAAGATGGGTTAGGCGGAGCACCCTATTGATTTTAAGATTATTGATAAATTGAGGGGTGCCTGGGTGGCTCAGTCGGTTGAGCGTCCGACTTCGGCTCAGGTCACGATCTCATAGCTCGTGAGTTCGAGCCCCGCATTGGGCTCTGTGCTAACAGCTCGGAGCCTGGAGCCTGCTTCGGATTTTGTGTCTCTCTCTGTGCCTCTAACCCACTCGTATCCTGTCTCTGTCTCTCTCAAAAATAAACAAACATTAAAAAAAACACTTAAAAGGTTATTGATAAATTGAGTAGTTCTGGATCTAGGGTGTGGTGATTATAGGAGGAGGGTGTTGTTGACACCCACAGCAAGTGCTGTTCACTGGAGTGCAGGAAGTAAGAAGGGGAAGCTGATATATAGGTACTGTAGATTATCACACTGATGTCATGGTTTTCTAGAATAATGCCGAGGGATAGAGCAGAGATGAAAACTGAGTATTCAGAAATTTTCAGTCAGGTCCTTGTGTTCCATCCTAGGGATGGGTCTTAAGTGTTACTGAACCATAAGGATCACCTGGGTGGTGTTTAACATGGAGACTCCTGGACTCCATCATTGGACCGTCCCAGTGCCAAAGGAAATTCCAGCGGTTTTGCTGTAGACAAGCATTCCAGGTGATTCTGATATGCGCACTTCAGGGAGAGACCTTTTGAGAGACAACCAGGAGGAGGTGGGATTGGGTTGTGTGCAAGCTCTAAATGGAAGGGCTTCAAAAGGAGCTCCAGGGGGGGCTGTGAATAAAATTGTTTGCAGAAGTTTGTAAGTGTATGAATTTTTCTGGAGGTGCTTTCTGTAAATTGCATTTGCCTACATAGATTACCAGAGTGTAGGTGGCAGCATTGAGTATGGAGTCCTTGTCAGAGAAGTGACTTTGGAAGGAGTGGGTGAGTACTGGGACCCAGGGGGTTTCAGACTGAAGCACTGGGGCAGGAGAGATGAAGAACTTTCCCTCAAGAACAATAGAGCAGGGGCGCCTGGGTGGCTCAGTCGGTTGAGCGTCCGGCTTTGGCTCAGGTCATGATCTCACAGTTTGTGGGTTTGAGCCCCGCGTCTGGCTCTGTGCTGACAGCTCAGAGCCTGGAGCCTGCTTCGGATTTTGTGTCTCCCCCTCTCTGTCTGCTCCTCCCCCACTCGTGCTCTGTCTCTCTCTCTCTCTCCCTCTCTCAAAAATAAATAAACATTAAAAAAAAATTTAAAAAAACAATGGAGCAGAGTTAGAGATGGTTCAGCTGGTCTACAATTTTAAATGGAAAAGTAGGGAAATACTCTGTTGTGAGGATGTTAATCATATAACTTAAGTTTATTATAACACAGGTTTCAAGGAGCCTGGTAGGAAGGCTTAGAATTTTGAAAGGACATTTTTTTTGGAAGTTGGGCAGTTTGGGTGCAGGTCATGTGACCCTAGGAGTTACATGGCTTCTCCATCTGTAAAATGGGGAAAACAATAGGACATTATAGGGTTATTTTAAGGATTCAGTTGGTGTAGTGCTTAGAATAGTGCTTGGCACACGGTAGGTGCTATGTCGGGTGGCCAGTGCTGGCTGACTTATAGGAGTACTTGTTCAACTGTGAGTAGATGGGTATTCCGTATTTTTATGCCGTTATGTTTTGTAGCTACTTGAACACAAGAATTATACGAGCATTGTGGTTTTTCTATCCATATGCATTATGATTATTTGAAACACCTTATGTGATACTTTAATATGTAAAATTAAATTTCAGGTTTTCCTAAGTTGGTTAGACAGAAGAAAGTAATACAATGTGGAACAGTGAGATTTTATATCATTCTTTTCTTCACTTTCACCCAGTGACTTAAATATATTTTAATTAGTGCATTCTAATTTATATATTATAAAACGAAAATTAACTTTAGTGTTTGGAGAGCAGCATCACCTGTCATTTAAATGAAAGCCAAAGTGCACTGAACAGGTCCATTTCACGTAATTGAAATGACAGAGTATTCGTCTTTCAAGAGGTAGAATTGTGTAGTACCAAGAGTGTGAGAGGACCCAAGTCCTGACTTCCGTCAGTTACCAGCTTGGGCGCAAGCCATTCTTCCTTTTGTGTGTTATCCTGTTGTAAAGCTTTCCTTAATCTGGAACCTTCTTGATTAGCGTCTGAAAGCCTTCTAAACAAAAATTACCCCTTTTTAATAAACTTAGATGTGATAAACAGATTCGTTGGTAAGCGCCTGTTACTCTGAAATACCTAGGAAAAAATAGCCTGGCTATGAGGACTCCAGTTTATAATCAGTGGCTTGAAATCTACAGGTAAAATAATGGTAAATATTTCATACTCTGACAGGCCAAATTTTTAAAACTTACAAAATTACTTTCTATTTCTCAAGGACAGCATCAAGTTAATGTAAAATGCCTTAACAGTTAAACCTGTTTTTTGGTGAGAAATTTCAAAGGTGAGAAGTTTAAATTAACTTGTACTTTGAGTTTCTGAGACTTTGTCTAAAAAAAAATTATATATACAGGTATTTATCTGTTAATACTTAATAGTATCTTTATAAAGTATCTATTAATAAGTGCCAAAGTATTTTGTATCTAATTGTCTAGTGACAGTGCCTTGTGATTTAAAGTCTTTTTTAATCCTGAAATGATGATTACTATGGCTTTAATTCAAAATTATTAACAGAAATACAGTTTGTTTTGGTTATTGTGGAAAGTTCTTGAAGACCTAAGCTTGAATTTCTCCTCTGCTGTTTGCTGCCTGTATGACCTTTTGCACATGACTGATCTTTGGCTTCCCTATCTGTAGCGATAATGATCCTTTCTTGCAGGGTTATGGAAGATAAGAGACAGTTTTGTTTTGTTTTAAGGGCCAAATAAAAGCCTTTGCACATTTAACTCACAGAATCACTCATAATTCTCAGTTCTAGTTAACTTTCTAAATAAAATAGTGGAAATGTTGAGTATGAAACATTGCTCAATACTATTTATAAACTGTCATCTTTCTGAAACCTTGAACCTACTTTAATAAGCATATAAAAAGATGAAGTCTTTTTTTCAAAGAAATTGTTTTTGAAGCAATATATGTAGTCAAGCTATACACACACAGACACACGCATACATGTATACCTAAATACATATAGTTGATTAATTCTTGGTGGTAGGAGAAATAGTTTGTTTGGATTGACAACACTGAGAAAGTAGAGCAGTTTTATCCAGTCAAGATTCAGATTGATCAAAATCGTCTTTTAAATAACCATGTACAACATTTATTATTCAGAGATGTTTTATTTATATTTTAGCTTCTTGGTTACTTCAATCTTGTATCAAAACTGGGAATGTGATGAAGGCTGCTGTAATGACACCAAAGTAGTTTAAATTGATACAGATCTTCCATGTAACACCATGGGTTGAACACAGTCACTTGTTTTCACTGTAACTTTGCAGAAACTTTACTTTTTAAAGTTACAGTTCAGACGAACAGAAAGACTGTAAGAGGAAGTGGCAGCAGATAAGAGACGTTATCAGCATTTTGGAAAACAGGAAGATAAATGAGGAGCAGTAGCTGACAGCGGGGCAGGGAGGGGTGTAGAAGGGCCCAGACGCGAAGCATCTGGTGTGTCCCATGGGATTCTAGAAGGGCTCACGAAATGAAGGCACCTGGAACCTTGTGTTGGAAGTACACATGTGGAGAAGATACCCCCCCTCCTCTGCTCAGCCTCATGGTCACCCCAGCCCCAGCTCATCAAGCCACATAAGGTTGTTCCTGAGAGGCCCCAGACTTCGAGTCTAGACACGTTTGAGGGCAGGTGGAGATACTGTTACAGTTGGCCCTTTAAACAACGTGGTGATTATGAGCGCCAAGCCCCCACACGGTTGAATACCCCTGTGTAACTTTTGACTCCCCCCAAACTTAACTAATAGCCTACTGTTGATCAGAACCCTTACTGATAACATAAACAGTTGATTAACACCCAGGGGAGGGCAAGCAGGGGAGGGCAAAGGGAGAGAGAGAGAATCCCAAGCAGACTCCACTCTCAGCTCGGAGCCTGAAGCCGGGGCTCCATCTCAGGAACTGTGAGATCGTGACCTGAGGAGAAATCAGGAGTCCAGTACTTAACCAACTGAGCCACCCGGGTGCCCGTTTGTAGGTATTCTATGCCGTATTCTTACAGTAAAGTAAATGACAGGAAAAAAATGTTACTAAGAAAGTCATAAGGGGGTACCCGAATGGCTCAGTTGGTTAAGGAGCCACTCTTATTTTCGGCTCAGGTCATGATCTTACAGTACAGGAGATCGAGCCAACCACCTTGGGCTCGGAGCTGGGTGTGGAGCCTGCTTAAGATTTCTCTGTTTCCCTCTCCCATTACCTCTCTTCCTGCTTGTGCTCGCGTGCTCTCTCAAAATAAATAAAGATTTTTTTAAAAAAATCATAAGGGAAGAGACATTTACAGTACTGTACTGTGTTTATTTTCAAAAATAATCTGCGTATAAGTGGACCTGTGCCATTCAAACCCGTATTGTTTAGTGGTCAACTGAAAATTGAAAACAGAGAGGTCAAGTGAAAGTCTGCATATCAAACGGTAGGGCTGTTTAGGCCTCTTTCCTCACTGGCTCCCAGAGCTCTGGGAGCCAAACTTTCATCCCCTGTGCAGATTATTGGAGGGCTCATCTGAGATACTGACCAGCCCAAGAGGAGAGACCTGCCCGTGTGGGCGTTTGGGGGAGTGGTCTGATGAAACAGCAGGGTCCACACCTTAGCACCCTCCTGTGCTGAGCTCTGTACTTGTGTATGTGACTTCCAATCGGCTTTGTCATGCTTCACTCTTCAGTATGAATGGACAGCTGCGGAAGAATATCCAAATGAGGAAAGCTTCCAGAGTGAAAAGGGGCAAAATAAATAGGAAATAAACTAATAATAGTTTGTGATGCCTTGTAAGAGACCATTTTGCATTTATGAGACATGAACAGGATGCTACAGAAAAGAAATAGAGAACAAGAAAGAGCTCTTAGAAATAAAATATATGATAGCAGAAGTATAGAATTTCAATTGAAGCATTGAGAGATAATGATCAGCCTCTGTGTAAGAGAATAGAAAAAAGGAAAAGCTGGGTGCCTGGGTGGCTCAGCCGGTTAAGCATTGGACTTTAGCTCAGGTCATGATCTCAGTTTGTGAGTTCAAGCCCTGCATCGGGCTATGTGCTGTCAGCGTGGATCCCACTTTGGATCCTCTGTCCCCCCTCTTCCTCACTCGTGCTCTCCCTCCCTCTCTCTCTCTCAAAAAATAAATGAAGTTTTGAAAATTGAAAAATACAGCAAGATTGGGGCACCTGGGTGGCTCAGTTGGTTAAGCTCTGACTTTGGCTCAGGTCATGATCTCATAGTCCGTGAGTCTGAGCCCCACACCGGGCTCTGTGCTGACGGCTCAGAACCTGGAACCTGTTTCAGATTCTGTGTCTCTCTCTCTGCCCTTCCCCTGCTCGTGTGCGCTCTCTCTCTCTCTCTCTCTCAAAAATAAACATTAAGAAAAAAAAGAATTTAAAAATACAGCAGAAAAGCTAAGAATGTGGAGAAAGTAAGAGAATTCCTGAGTCTCCTATCTTACTACTAGAAACTTCAGAAAGAAAGAGGAAAAAAAGGCAAATTAACAAAGACATAATACAACACAGTTCAGAACTGAATGCTATGAATGAGTTTGGAGGGACCCACCAAGTACCTGACAACATGAGTGGAAAAAGATCCATTGTCAATACATATTGTTATAAATTTCACTACAGTAGGAATAGAGATCATAAAAGCCTTCAGAGAAGTCTTAATATTAAGGTTCAGGAATCAAAAGGAACTTCTGCTTTTCAGCAGCACCCCCAGAACTGGAAAATGATTTTCACTTCATATTTACTTAGCAACATTAGAGCAAGGAAATGTTCATTTCCAGGCGGACAAGGACTCAGATTTCGCTCATGCGCATGCTGTATCAGGAAACTACGGGAGGATGTGCTCCACCAACAAGGGAATACAACAAGGAGAAGGAAGAACGGACACAGAAGAGGGGTGCATTGCAGTGAGGATCCATCCCCTCGAGAAGAGAAACAAAAGGAAGGCCCAGGAGGATGGCAAAGAGAAATTTTAGCAGGCCTGGTGAAGCAATCCAGACTGAAGAAGGAAGACCTTCTGGAGGATTCCAAGAGCAGTGCTTCCAAGGAAAACAAATGAAACGAATAGGTTGTCTGATATGCTTGAACGTGTTGAGAGTTTTATAAGCTCTGATGGTGAGTTTGGTGATCAATTAGTGATAGGTGTGATGTTTTGAAAATGGGGCAAACAAGACAACTATTAACACTAAGGGAAAACACAGTTTTACAAGAAAAGAAGTAAAACACTGCAAGACTCAGTTATAAACAGTATTTCTAGAGCTCTGTAGTAGCTAACATGGGAGTAAACCAGAATTGTGATGTAACTTACTGGAAAGATGGTGTAGAAGCCTGCTGTATTGCAGGGTCTGCGGGAGGGATTTAAGAAAGCTAATCCTCATCTTCCACAGCAGGAGATCAATAACATTTAAAATAGAAAAAAAAAAAAAAAGAATAAATACCACTGTTGGCATATTATTGAGAAATAACGGAGGAAAATACCAGAAGAAATAGCTCCAAGAATGGAATGTGGCTTCTTGTGGAAAGCAGGACAGAAAGGTGGAGAGAGTGGGGCAGGAACTCTGATCTTCATCATAATTGAAGCCTGTGGGCACTGCTTGACTAAAGGAATGTACATGCATTATTTTGATAAATATAAAAATTGAATTAAAAAACAATCTAGACTGAGAAGATAGCCACTGATGACACATTCTATGGTCAAACAAGTTCCAGAAACACTTTGTCCCGTGTTTGCCGCGTGGATCTTTGCAGTACATGTCGGTGCTACTGGGAATTCCTGTAGTAAAGAAATTTGTTCGACTCAGCATCTCACAGCTTGCTTGTCCACAAACCGATTTGTGTGTAACACAAACTAAAATTCTGTGACTTAGTGTTTTCTATGTCATATAACACCATTTGAGAAATTTTCAAATACTCTTCCCCCAAATGAAACCTATTATCTGATCCACAGAGAAGAGTTTCTTAAAAATAAACCTCCTTCCGGGGCGCCAGGGTGGCTCAGTTGGTTAAGTGTTGTACTCTTGATTTTGGCTCAGTCATGATCTCGCGGTTAGTGGGTTCAAACCCTGCATCAGGCTCTGCACTGATGGCAGGGAACCTGCTTTCTGTCTCTCCCTCTCTCTCAGTCCTTCTCCACTTGCATGCGCGCTCGCTCTCAAAATACATAAAATTAAAAAAAAATAAACCTTCCTTTTTAACAAGATGCCCTGCAACCTAAACTAATGACTTCTCTTGCTCTAAAGAAGATAACGTGTGATACAAAGATTGGCTCTACGGGGTGTGTGTGTTTAAAATGTCTTCATGCTCTGCAGATTTCCAGAAAGGCTGGGGTAGACAACTGGTTGGGCTGGGGAGAATAGGGGGATGAAGGATTATTTCTTCCATGCCTCCAGGGCTAATGGTCTCTGCAGTAGGCTCTGGGGCATTTTCTCACTCAGCTTATATCTTAGGTCAGAGCCTGTGGAGTGGGCAGGGCAGCAAGGATTGGAGTTGAGGAGGAAATTGAGGTCCAGGAAATCAACTGGCTGCTTGGAGGCCAGCATCAGAGCCAAGGTCTCCAGTCTCCTTGAATTTATCTTTTTTTTTTTCCCTCTTAAGTTGGAACACACTTAAATCAGTCCCCGGTGTTGATATCAATGCATCTGTAGTTGAGAGTGGATCTATGATATTTTGTCATACATTAGATGTGCCTTCCCAACACAGGGAGTAGATTCCCCCCCCCCCCCCATAAGAGGAGGACACGGTCTGTTCCCAGCACTATTTGTGGCTCACTGTGGTAGCGATTGATTCTCACCATGAGCAAGGGGAAACATACCACTTTAGAGCACTCCTGGGGAAGATCCCCTAGCTCTTGTCTGCCCTTGAAAACCATTTGAATGATGGTTTAACCCAGGTACTTCTGCTGTAAAGAAGGACATCCTTCTTCAGCTGGTTATCTAATGAAAGTGACATACAAGGAACAATATACATTTTGTAGAAGGGAAAATACCCATAAATAGCTTGTCTAATAACTTCTGCATATAAACTGATGCTACCTTTTATAAACAGGAATAGACAGTGCCTTGATAAGTAGTGAAACATTACATAGCGGACAGGATGTGTTTATAGGCAGAGGACAGGTACTGATAGTGGTTAAGTTGTCACACAATTCAGAAGATACGTTAGCCATACACCCCTACCCATGGATTCCTTGCAATAGGAAGTACACTTTTTGTCAAGTCAGAAGAGTTAATTTTTTTTATTTGAGTAGAATTGACAAGGGTTAATATTTTGTATGTGAGCCAAAACCACTTAAAACCGTTTACCCACGTTCATCTAGCTAGCAGTTAGAAAAATGGACTTGAGATTTAGCAGTCAGCTTCCATTTGGGAGGGGGGGTAGGTGACAAATGTGTAATAAAGTATAAGTTCTGATGATTCTGTGGGATTGGAAGAAACTGGGACCTGAAGCAGAAGGCAGAAGGCGGCCATGAAAGGATCTGGGATTACACAGTGCCAAGCGGAAGGAACAATAGGGTCCAAAACACCTGAATCGTGAACAGTAGGTAAGTTTAGGAAAATGAGAACGTGGAGCTAAAAACAGTCGTGGAATCTCAGCCTTCTAAGTTTTTGATCTTTCCAACACCACCATAATATTCTTTAAAATGCTTACTGAAATTCTTTCACAGCAGTTATCCTTAAAATCATACACAAGTGTGTAATTTTATTAAAATATTTCTGGGGCACCTGGGTGACTCCATTGGTTAAGTGTCCAACTTCGGCCCAGGTCATGATCTCAGGGTTTGTGGGTTCGAGCCCTGCGTTGGGCTCTGTGCTGACAGCTCGGAGCCTGGAGCCTGTTTCAGATTCTGTGTCTCCCCTCTCTCTCTCTCTCTGCCCTTCCCCTGCTCATGCTCTCTCTCTCTCTCTCTCTCGCTCTCTCTCAAAAATAAATATTTTTTTAAAAGTTTAAAATATTTCTTATTTCCAAACTTCTGGATCCTTTGTTTTCTTCAGTACATAGCATATGTCAGAGTTCTTCTGAAAATAGCTACATCTTGAAGAAGAAAGTGATTTTAGTAATTCCACTTAATCGTAAATGACTCATAACTTTAACACAGCCTTCCATTGGACTTGAGATCTGCTTAGGGGCAAGCTAAACTCTAGAAACATTTTTCACAGATTTAGACTTTGAAACTTGATTGTTATCTCCTAGAAGCTCTGTCTTCTAGGTGGGGGAGGGTCACTGCTACTGTTGAAATTTAGCAATCATGCATATTTTGAGAGTCATTCCTTTTACTGTATCATAGCTAATGCTTCTTGTTGTTTGTATTTTTTGATACCATGTAGACTTTATAGGCAAAGTTTAGAAAATCTTTCAAGCCAGCTGTAAGATGTTCTTCAGATGTTATGACATGTTTTGTGGTATCTGTCCAGTTTATGCTCTAGAGAATAATCTGCCAAATCCTGAGCTAGGAAATGACTGTCCAAACTCACCTGGACAGGTAGTGGGCCGTAGGTCTGACCTGGGCTTCCCGTTTCCAAAGATTGGGGGTGGTGGGCATTGAGAGGCTGGGCAGGACTGTAGCACACAGGCCTGGCTTTGCTGAGAATAGAACAGAGGAAACCAGTGGCATTCTCCAGGGTGAAGATGGTTCTGGAACCAGAAGAGAAGTTCCAAAGTACGTCATCCAAAGGAGATAGACAGAAAGTCAGTAACTGGCTTCTGAGGTTTTGCGGTGTAGTCGGTTTAAGATGCTGAATGGTAAAGTGGAGCGGGAGGACTTTCCCTCAGGCAATGCTGGACAAGAAGGGTATGGACTCTAGATCTACCCAAGACGGAGTAACAGGGACCGGATTTACTCTCCCACCTGATACAGCTGAAACCCAGACAAAACAGGCTTATGAAGAGCCTGGACATCAGGCAAAGAGGAGAAGTGATTGTTGATGGACAGGAAACAGGTGCGGCGAGGCCTCTGATCGCCCAGCATTCTGCCCTGTTTCCAGCAACAGTGCAGCAAGGGGTGCCCAGGAAGAGTCTGGCACACGCGGAGTTGAAGAAACAGAGCTGAGAATCTGGGAGACAGAGGCAGCCAGAGTCTATAGGACATAGAACCAGAGAGGGGAGGGCTGTCCCGAGAGAATCCCGGAAATCCGCATAGGTTTCCCTTGAATATCCAGCAGGGTGCTGATAATGCCTGTGAGGGAACTCCCCAAGGCAGGAGGGAAAAAACCGCACAGGACTAGTGAACAGTTCCCATTGCTTACACAGCGCCTGTTCCCAAAAGCCTGAGTGGAAAAACTTGCAATTCACGGGACATTGGGAAGAGCATTCGGGAAAGTCTTCTCTCAGGAGAAGGGGGTATGATTGGCCCCTGAGTGAGCCCTGCTCTAGACCCAGGGAACAAATCACAAAAGCAAGCATCAAAAGGTCCAGATTGTTTCCAAGGAAATTATCCCAAAACAAAGCGCAAGAATGTTTGTAGGAAGACACAAATATCTAACACCCATTAAGGTAAGTCATAATGTGTGGCATCTAATTAAAGATAACTCAGTAAACATTGAGATAACCAATCAATCAAAACCAGTTCAGAACAGATACGGATGTTAGAGTTAGCAGACAGGGACCAGGACATAGTTATTTTAACTATCCTAGAAGTTCAAGATACCAAGTAGAGACATGGAAGATGAAAAACAGGCCCAAACCTGTCTCTTCATTTTTTTCCTTTCACTTTCCACTTCCCTGTTGGATGCAAGTTTTAGATGGTTCCCAGGTGGTTAATTGATAGTAAATTATATTGATTACACTATAGTAATTACAAACCTGCTAAGCCAGTGACCTCTTAATGGCAGGCTATGAATTTATTGGGTTCGTAAATTTGTGATCAAATCTTACGTTTTCTTTCAAAATGAAACCGAAGCTTACGAGTTGGCGAGGAATTCAACAAATTCTTATTTCGAAGTGTCAGAGAAGAAATCTTGACGGTTGCAGACTTTATACATAGCCACAGGAACAGATGTAGCTAGAATATTTTCACAGGTTATTAGATCCTTGGGTTGACAGTAAATATAGTTTAGAACTGGTTTTTAAGTTCTGCGAGCTTTATTTTGAACAGTGAGTATCTGTTTGCCATCAACATGAGAAACTCATGTTCTGACTTCTTCTTTAAAAATAATACTTCTGTAACTGGTTTGCAGTATGGTTTTCCTGAGCTTTTTCTCCCAGGTGTGTAAATGCAGTTCTGTATATTGGGATTCAATATACAGATGTTTGCTTTAATAGAAACAGTGAAAGCTTGAGTATGTATTTGTGGCTCAGAGTGATCAAGACTAAAAATACAGCCATCTTAAGCAAGGTTAACTGAAATTCAGCCAGGCATCATTATGATTATCCTGGGCTTACAAAGAGGTGATCCTTTTTCTGAAGAAGAGATTGGTTATAGCTTGTGCGTTATAATTTACAGGGGCCATAATAACTTTCGGTGTTCTAGAACCAACTTGTTACATTTGGAATAGTTGACATCTTACGCGGCCCGATACCGTTTCGGAGTCTGTCACGTTTCCTCATTGGTTACTCTTTTCTTCAGAGATGCTTTCGAAAGTATGAAGTCCGTTGTCGTTTTAGTCTTCAGGTGAGCGTGGCTACAACGTGGTGGGACCCTTTGCTTTTGTTACTTTTCTGGAATTCTTGGTGGGTTCTAGAGATGGGACAGGCTCAGCAGCCTGTCACTCTGCGCTCAGTGGCAGGAGACACCAGGGCAAAGCAGCCCCTCTCCCCGGTGCCTGTTTCTCTCACCCTCCCGGGCTGCGCTCTCAAGGGTTTACATTGGCCCGGTTTCTCTGTGATCTCTATTCCCACCTGCCTTCCACCATTCCCAGTCTTTCGTTCTGCCTCAGAAAATTGGCACTGTGATTGTTTCAGAGGACACGGAGTCATTAGCTACTGGAGGGTCCGATCCTGGATTTAGAAGAGGGGCGTTTTCCTCCAACATGAGCAACATTTTCCTTTCTCTCTGGAAGTTTCACGTCAGGCTTTGTTCATGACGGTGTTCATCTTCTTACTGATATCAAAGTGCATTCCTGTCGTAAAATAACACATTACTTCTTTGGGGAGGAGAAGAGAGAAGCTGGTACATACCTCTCAAGGATTAACTCAGATAAGAATTTATCCCTTGAAAGCAATATTCTGTACTTTTACATAGATTTAAAAACATAGTATCCATTAAAATTATAAACATTGGCCTGACTCAAGGAAAGTTAAAATACTATTTTACCTCATAAGCGAACTTTTAGAAAGAGTTATTTATTCATGTAAATGAATGGACAAGAAGCCTGGCACACTAAAGGTAAAATATTAATAGAGGGGGGTGCCTGGGGGACTCACTTGACCAAGCGTCTGACTCTTGGTTTCAGCTCAGGTCATGATCTCATGGTTCGTGAGTTCAAGCCCCGCATCAAGCTCCACTCTGACAGTGCAGAGCCTGCTTGGGATTCTCTCTCTCCCTCTCCTCCTCTCCTGCTTGTTCTGTCTCTCTCAAATAAACTTTTTAAAAAATGAAAATGTTAATAGAGCAAATTGTATGAAGTTTTATGACTTGAAGACATTGATAGAGACAGAATCCAAGATGCACTTTAAATATTTGATCTGTATTTTTTTCTTATTTTTTTAGGTAGCTAAGTCCATTGACAAATAAATCCTTATTTACCTGACTTCTTGAAACTGTCCGTTCTTGACTTCTACAATACTAGCATTGTAAATTTTCTTCTCTACCCTAGATTAGTTTTCAGTTTTTGTTGCTTTAATGCTGTTATTCTCTTGGATTCTGTTCTTGGTTATTGCCTCCTCCCATTCTGCATACCCTCCCTAGGTAACACCTACCAGACCCTTGGCTCATCTACCACCCAAGTGGTGACCATTAGGAAACTACTGTCTTAGTTTAGGTCTCTCTTCTTACCTTCAGAATCCGTTGCCATCTGGACATCTCTGCTTGTATATCTCAACAGATGTCTCAAGAGCAGCCTGCCCCAACTTATATTCCACAGCAAAACTTGACCTTTCCTTGTCTCAATAAGGTATCACCATCTACAGATTTACCCATTCCACAGACATGCGAGTCGTCATAATCTCTTTTTTTTGTTCTTTTTAGTTAACATGTAGTGCAATATTGATTTCAGGAGCAGAATTCAGTGATTCATCATTTACGTACAGTACCCAGTATTCATCACAAGTGCCCTCCTTAATCCCCATCAACCATCTAGCCCATCCCTCACCTACCTCCTCAATCGACCCTCAGTTTGTTCTCTATCATTAAGAGTCTCTTGTGGTTTGTTTTTTCTCTCTCCTCTTTTCCTCCCCCTTTCCCATATTTTCATCTGTTTGTTTCTTAAATTCCACATATGAGTGAAATCACACGGTATTTGTTTTTCTCTGACTTATTTCACTTAGCATTGTACATTCTAGCTCCACCCACATTATTGCAAATGGCAAGATTTCATTCTTTTTGATGGCTAATATTCCTGTGTGTGTGTGTGTGTGTGTGTGTGTGTGTGTGTGTGTGTATGCATACCACATCTTCTTCATCCATTCATCAGTCCATGGACATTTGGGCTCTCTCCATAGTTTGGCTATTATTGATAATGCTGCTATAAACATTGAGATGCATCTATCTCTTTGAATCTGTATTTTTGTATCCTTTGAGTAAATATTTAATAGTGCAGTTGCTGGGTCGTAGGGTAGTTCTATTTAGTTTTTTGAGGAACCTCCATACTGTTTTCCAGAGTGACTGCACCAGCTTTTATTCCAACCAACAGTGCAGGAGGGTTCTCCTTTCTCTGCATCCTTGTCAACACCTGTTGTTTCTTGTGTTGTTAATTTTAGTCAGTCTCACAGGTGTGAGGTGGTATCTCATCATGGTTTTGATTTGTACTTCCCTGATGATGAGTGGCGTTAAGCATATTTTCATGTGTCTGTTAGCCACCTGGACGTCTTCTTTGGAAAAGTGTCTATTCATGTCTTCTGCCCATTTCTTAACTGGGTTGTTTTTTGGGTGTTGAGTTTGATAAATTCTATATAGATTTCAGATACTGACCCTTTATACAGTGTGTCATTTGCAGATGTCTTCTCCCATTCTGTAGGCTGCCTTTTAGTTTTGATAATTGTTTCATTTGCTGTGCAGAAACTTTTTATCTTGATGAAGTCCCAATAGTTCATGTTTGCTTTTGTTTTCCTTGTCTTCAGCGACATGTCTAGTAAGAAGTTGCTCCAGCCAAGGTCAAAAGAGGTTGCTGCCTGTGTTCTCCTCTAGGATTTTGATGATTTCTTGTCTGACATTTAGGTCTTTTATCCATTTTGAATTTATTTTTGTGTATGGTATAAGAAAGTGGTCCAGGTTTATTCTTCTGCATGTCACCGTCCAGTTTTCCCAACACCATTTGTTGAAGAGACTGTGTTTTTTCCGTTGGGTGTTCTTTCCTGCCATGTTGAAGATGAGTTGACCATATAGTTGTGGGTCCATTTCTGGGTTTTCTGTTGTGTTCCATTGATCTATGTGTCTGTTTTTGTGGCAGTACCATACTACCTTGATCACTACAGCTTTGTAATATAGCTTCAAATCTGGAATTATGATGCCTCCAGTTTTTTATTTTTCAGGATTGCTTTGGCTATTCAGGTCTTTTGTGGTTCCATGCAAACTTTAAGATTGTTAGTTCCAGTTCTGTGAGACATGCTCGTGGTATTTGGATAAGGCTTGCATTGGATGTGTAGATTACTTTGGGTAGTATAGACATTTTAGCAATGTTTGTTCTTCCAGTCCATGAGCATGGAATGCTTTTCCATTTCTTTGTGTCCTCTTCAGATTCTTTCATAAGTGTTCTGTGGTTTTCAGAATATAGCTCTTTTACCTCTTTAGTTAGGTTTATTCGTAGGTATCTTACTGTTTACGGTGCAATTGCAAATGGGATGGATTCCTTGATTTTTTTTTTTTCTGCTGCTTCATTAATGGTATATAGAAATGCAACAGGTTTCTGCATGTTGACTTCATATCCCATGACTTTACTGAATTCATGTATTCTAGCAGTTTTTTGGTGGAGTCTTTTTGGGATTTCTACATACAGTATCATGTCTGCAAATAGGAGAAGTTTGGCTTCTTCCTTGCCAATTTGAATGCCTTTTATTTCTTTTTGTTGTTTGATTGCTGAGACTAAGACATCTGTACTGTGTTATGTAGTAATGGTGAGAGTGGACATCCTTGTCTTGTTTCTGACTCTAGTGGGAAAGGCTCTCAGTTTTCCCCCGTTGAGGATGATATTATATGGCCTTTAGTATATGGCCTTTATGATGTTGAGGTATGTTCCAGCTATGCCTATGTTGTTGAGGGTTTTCATCAAGAAAGGATGCTGTATTTTGTCAAATGCTTTGTCTGCATCTATTGAGAGGACCATATGGTTCTTACCCTTTCTTTTATTAATGACAAATCATGTTGATTGATTTGTGAGTATTGAACCAGCCCTGCAGCACAGGAATAAATCCCACTTGATCATGGTGAATAATTCTTTTAATGTACTGTTGAATACAATTTGCTAATGTCTTGAGAACTTTTTCATTTATGTTCATCAGGGATCTTGGCCTGTAATTCTCCCTTACACTGGGGCCTTTGTCTGGTTTTGGAATCAAGGTAATGTTGGATTTTTAGAATGAGTTTGGAAGTTTTCCTTCCATTTCTGTTTTTTGGAACTGTTTGAGAAGAATAGGTACTCACTCTTCTTTAAACGTCTGGTAGAATTCCCCTGGAAAGCCGTCTGGCCCAGGACGATTGTTGAGAGATTTTTGATTACTGATTCAGTTCTGTTTAAATTTTGTTTCTTCCTGTTGTAGTTTTGGTAGTTTGTGAGTTTCTAGAAATTTGTCCATTTCTTCCAGATTGCCCAATTTGTTGGCATATAATTTTTGATAGTATTCTCTTATAATTGTTTGTATTTCTATGGTGTTAGTTGTGATCTCTCCTCTTTGATTCCTGATTTTATCTTTTTTTGGGTCCTTTTCTTTTCTTTTTGAAAGTCTGGCTAGGGGTTTATCAATTTTGTTAATTCTTTCAAAGAATCAGCTCTTTGTTTCATTGGTCTGTTCTACTGTGAAGTTCTTTTTATTTTTATATTGTTTATTTCTGCTCTGATCTTTATTATTTCCCTTCTTCTGCTGGCTTTAGACTGGCTTTAGGTTTTATTTGCTGTTCCTTCTCTAGCTCCTTTAGGTGTAAGGTTTGATTGTGTGTTTGGGACCTTTCTTGCTTCTTGAGATAGGCCTGAACTGCAGTGTACTTTCCTCTTAGCACTGCCTTTGCTGCATCCCAAGGGTTTTGAACTATTGTGTTTTCATTTTTATTTGCTTCCATGTTTTTTGTTTTTAATTTGTTCTTTAGTTCCCTGGTTAACCCATTCATTCTTTAGTAGGATGTTCTTCAACCTCCATGTATTTGAGGGCTTTCCAAATTTTTTCTTCAAGTTTTGACTTCAAGTTTCATAGCATTGTGATCTGAAAATATGCCTGGTACGATCTCAGTCTTTTTGTACCTGTTGAGGGCTGATTTGTGATGCAGTACGTCATAGTCCCTTTCTCCCTCTCCTGCCGTCTCCGTTCAGTTCCCAGGCCAGCCCAATATTCCTTGACTCTGTTCTTGCCTTTCTGTCTTCACTGGTCCTTTCCAGCCCACATCTGTGCAGCCTCAGTTACAGTGATAGCTTCCTAATTAGTCTGTCTACAGTCATGTCCTTCAGACCATTTTTATTACTGGTATTCCTTTTTTCCCCCCCTAAAATACAGATATGATTAAGACTTCTCATCATCTTCAAGGTAAAAGCTAAGTTATGGTGGTATGTTAGGTAACAGTAGCATTTACTGGGTACTGGGTACTGTGCTTAAAAACGGTAGTTTGGGGATGCCTGGGTGGCTTAGTAGGTTCAGTGTCTGACTCTTGATTTTGGCTCAGGTCATTTTCTCATGGTTTGTGAGTTCGAGCCCCACATGGGGCTCTGTGCTGTGTGTGGAAACTGCTTAGGATTCTCTCTCTCCCTCTCTCCTCTCCCTCCCCTGCTTGCACTCTCCCTCTCTCTCTCTCAAAAAAAATAAAATAAATAAACATTAAAATTTTTTTAATGTGAGAACTTTTTTTTAAAATTTTTTATTTATTTTTGAAGGAGAGAGAGGGAGACAGAGTGTGAGTGGGGGAGGGGCAGAGAGAGAGGGAGACACAGAATCCAAAGCAGGCTCCGGGCTCTGAGCTGTCAGCACAGAACCTGACGCGGGGCTTGAACTCAACGAACTGTGAGATCATGACCTGAGAGGAAGTCAGACACTTAACTGATTGAGGCACCCAGGAGCCCCCCCCTCCCAAATAAACATTTTTTAAAAACCTGTAGTCTAGGGGCACCCGGGTGGCTCAGTCAATTAAATGTTCAGCTCTTGATCTCAGCTCAGGTCTTGATCTCAGAGTTGTGAGTTCAAGACCATGTTGGGCTTTGTGCTGGGTGTGAAGCCTATTTAAAAAGGGAAAAAAAAGATGTAGTCTAAATTAACTCAGAGAATTCTCATAATGATGATCTGAATATGCGTACTCTTCTTTTTATCAAGGAAAATCAGACTAAGAGAGCTTAATTTCTTTAAGTGTTTATTTTTGAGAGACAGAGTGTGTGCAGGGGAGGGGCAGAGAAAGAGGGAGACACAGAATCCCAAGCAGGCTCCAGGCTCCCGGCTGTCAGCACAGAGCCCGATATGGGGCTCGAACACACAAGCTGTGAGATCATGACCTGAGCCAAAGTCAGACACTTAACTGATTGAGCCACCCAGGCGCCCCCAGACTAAGAAAGCTGAGATAATTTACCCCGAGCTGCAGAGCCAGAAAGTGGCAAAGCTACACCAGACCAATGTTTCTCTGACTTAGAAGTCTGTTCATACCCTTTATATTACACCGGCGGGGGGGCACCTGGGTGGCTCAGTCAGTTGTGAGTGCCTGATTCTGGTTTGGCTCAGGTCAGGGTCCCAGGGTTGTGCTGTAGCCCCATGTTGGGCTTCACGCTCACCGTGGAGCCTGCTTAAGATTCTCTTTCTCTCTCTCTCTCTCCTATTTCTGCCCATCACCCCCTCTCTCCCTCTGCACCTCTCTCCCACTCGCTCTCCCTCTGTCTCTCTCTAAATAAAATGAAAAAAATAGACATCAGATTCAGCTCCACAGAAAGCTATCCACACCGGGATTGGATGCTGTGGAGAATGAAAATAGTCTCGCTTCTCTCCGAGCGTTGACCACCTCAGCTCTCGTGACTGCTAATTTTAAAAATGAGCAAGCGTGGTTTTTCAGTAGTGGTACCACTGGACCGTGAATACATTTGGATGTGGAATGCATGATGTTTTTCTTTAATCCACCTTCTACTCTACCAGCCACAGACTCACCACACCTGTGGGGACATACAGTGTCAGGTGCGTGGCTGGCCGTACACTGCCAAGAACAGCAGACCACTGCCTCGGCAATAATGAGCGATAGAGTATTCTTTTTTTAGGAAGCTGGGTGGCCATTGTGAATTAAAAAAAAAAAAAAAATCAGTAATACAAAGGTATTGGATTCTTTTTTTTTTTTAATGTTTATTTTTGAGAGATAGAGACAGAGCGTGAGTAGGGGAGGGGCAGAGAGAGGGGGAGACACAGAATCCGAAGCAGGCTCCAAGCTGTCAGCACAGAGCCTGACACGGGGCTTGAACTCACGAACCGTGAGATCATGACTTGAGCCGAAGTCGGCCGCTTAACTGACTGAGCCACCCAGGCGTCCCTCACTTATCTTGTATTTAAAAAATCTGAATTTAAAAAATCAATCCATTAGCTGTCGTGGGTTTTCACTTTTCAGTACATCAGTGAGAATAAAGGTGTTGAACAGACTTTGGAACTCACGAGATGTCTTCCGGGGTGTGTTTACATCCGTGATGATGGCTTTCAAGTTTAGTCTTATCAGTTTCTTAAAAGAAGAATGTGCTTGCATAGAGCTGAGTGGACCCAAATGATACCCCAAACTTCGGGGGGTGTCTCTGAGTTTAATAAACGTGACTCTGGTATCCAGTAGACTTGGTGGTTTACCCTGCTGCTTTCTCTTGGGGCTGAAGCATCTCAGGTCGGTCGCAACTTGCACTTACGGAGGCCGTGTGCCCTTGACCTGCATTCTGGGTACCACAGACGGCACATGCGTAGAGTCCCAGAGAGGCGCGGACTTTCTTCCCCAGTGCTGTCACTTGTCAACCGTGTAGCTTTTCATCCTCAAGCCCGCTCTTCCTCACTACATAATATTCCTTCTCCTTATCTCGTCCTTCTTTATCCTGCTTCCTCCACCCTCCTGTGTCCCCCTCCAAATCAGGCAGATTTGAATGGAAAACAGGTCTAGGAAAGTAATTTTCCTGTAAGTTTGGGGGGAATTTAATCTACACAAAACTTAGTGCTGCACCAACCAGCCCATTTCCTAGACCTTCATTATCTTGTTGTGACAGGGAGGCGGGAGGGAGAATTTTTTTAAATTCTAAATCTTTAATTGCCATTATTCAGGTTCTTTTCAACTTTGGATGCCAATATTGTAGGATCCTGTCATTTTATTACTTTTTAGGCCGTGCTTTCCCAAAGTAGATAAGTACATAAAACTATATTAATAGCGTGATAAATAAGGACTTAGTGCAGTTTTTATGATAAGTTAGCTGCTTTTCAAGAAGTTTCGTTTTACAGGTAAAACGAAATGTTTTATGTTCTGTAATACATCCCCTGGGCAGGATCTGTGTAAGGAGTAAATAACAACAGGGATTTCTAAGATACAGATGGTTTTGAGAAAGTTTACTTCAAGCTAGAAGGCCAACTCTCTTCCTCCCAAGCCTTCCCCCCATCCACCTTCTGCCCTGTCAGCACAAACCCAGCAAGCCTGTAAGGATGCACATTTTCATAACTGTGGAATGCTGGGACCGGCAGACCTGGTGATAATGAGTGGTAGGTGGTCCTTTTTGTGAGATCTTCCCTGTGAACAATTAGTTACGGTGGTCGATTCCATCCATCAGCCATAACAAAGGGAAACTTCAAGTCTGTTCTAGACAAGAATTGGCTGATCATTCTTAAAAAAAAAATTTCCCCTAAATATTTTCAAATGTGAAGAAAAATGTGAAGAGTTGTACCGCGGTTGACATTTTGAATGTGATGTCTTGCCATACAGAATCATCGTGTTAGCTTTCTGTCATGGGTTTGTCCGAGGGGAAGCAGTTTAGTATTTAGAGAAAGTATGCTTCCATCTGTGAGATGATCGTGTTCATGGAGATATTTATCCAGTGGTTCCAATCTATTAAGTTTGCATCTGGGAGTCTGATTTAGTTGATTTCTATACATATACAGATTTAATACATTTTCTGGAACATTCCATAGATTTATATATTAGTATAATGGGTTTTTTTTTTCTTTTTCATTCTGCCCTTGTAACTCAACCCCTGTAGAGAAAATGATTAAATAGCACTATCACCCTTTGGAAATATTATTAGATTTTGAGTCTGGTGTTACTTGTTAAATGTTTTAGTTTCAGGGTTCGTTGTGTTGAATTTTATAAAGCGCTTGCTGAACTGAGTAAATTTTAAGATATGGTAAAATCTAGAAGCGTATTTCAATTCTATTTCTGTGACCTTCTGAAAATACTATTAAATTACGAAAAATAAGAGACTCCAATTTTTGGAAATGAAAGTGACAAACAAGTTATTATCAAATGAGATAGTATATGACCAAATGTTTTTATAAAGAATGAAATTCTCTGTAGTTACAGCAAGGGCTTCCTTGAAGAAGCAGATCTTAGTCATTTCGCAGCCACAGTACTTGATAACCTTGATTTTCTGCATGTCGGTTGGGTCTGACCCTGCCCGTGTGTGGTCAGGGTGGTTGAGCCGGGATCTCTGCACATCAGGAGCTCGGCAGTGTAACTGTGGCATTGATATCTGTACGGAAATAACTGCATCACAAGGCAGCACGTGACGTTTTAGAAAACTGACAGAGTTAAGCCCTATGGGAGCTTGGGTATGAGCCGATCACCAGTTGGGTGTCAGGGATGTCTTTGTGGAAAAGATGAACTTGAAAGCTGTTTTACACCGATCATTGTTCCATTTCTAGTAGAGTTTGGAGTGTGACCGGGTGTTAAAACGCCTGTTTAACCTCTTGATTTGGTTGACGGGGAGTGTTACGTAATGGCTAGGAGTAACATGTCTGCCATGTTCTCAGTAAATGTTGGGCATCGTCACCGTAGGTACACTCTCCTTCGAAACGCAGTCCGGTCCCCGTGCCTTCAGAAAGCCTTTGCTGCAGACCAACGTGTCTGAGTTGCCCCCTCCTCTTTATTCCTGTAGAAACTTGGCATTACCAGAGTGATAAGTTGTAGGATCGATTTCTGTTGTTGCATTATTACTTCTCTGTCTCCTTTGAGGTTATGGAGCATGCATATTCCAAACTTCGCATTATTTCTAGTGTCTAAGGCTCGATAAATATTTTGCTGAATGAGTGACTGAACACAACAAAGATTACATTCCATATAAGAAAAGGGATACAAGGTTGATAACAGTGATCTTGGAGAGAAATGGGTGGATTCAGGATATGTTTTGGGATACAAGTGACAAGGTGTCCTGATGGATTGGATGTGAAGAATGAAGGAATGGATAAACCAAACTTGAGGAATATGGTAATGCCATTAATGGACATGCAGGAGGAGACTGGCGGAAGAATAGGCTGTTGTGTAAATGCTGTCTGAGAAGCCTGGTCTACTTGAGTAGAGGTGTTGAACCGCAGTTGCATATGAGAGAGAACACATCTATAAATCAAGAAGTCAGCATACAGATGGTATTTAAGGCTGCGTAGCTGGATGAAATTACCTTGTTAGGGAATGTAAGCGAAAGAGAAAGGGAGCCCCCAACCAGTCTTGCAGTGAGAGTGTAGTGGTCTGGAAGAGGTGGGGGGGCGGGGTGGCTAGCAGAAGAATCCAAGGAAGAGAGAAAAACTAGAGGAAACTTTCTCAAGGGATTGCCAGTTGGGTCGAATGCTGCTGAGGGATTCAGATGGAAAGTTAGAAGTGATCTCTGCATTTCGCAACATATGATTGTTGGTGACCTTGACTGTGCAGTGGTGGCGTCTGGAGGCCAAGTTGGAATCTGTTCAAGACTGGGAAGCAAGGAAGTACAAATCTGGAAGAGCTAGAGTTTTGAGTAGCCTACTCAGCGGGTGGGAGTCCTGTCTTTCAGCATCGCCAGATTATTTCATCGGATTCCAAACTGAACTCATGCGCTGCCCTCCAAAGTCTGTTCCCCTTCCTGAGTGTTCTGCTCTTAATGAATTCGCCTGCCTTCCAGGGGTCCAGACCGGAACCCGCTGGATGAATGTACTCCTCTCCTCCCTCCGTGGATCCCTGTGGGATCGGTTGCCCAGACTGTTGAGTCTTCTCCGTGGCGTTTTCAAACGGACCTCCTCCTGTTCGTCGCCTCTGCCACTGATGTTGCTCTTCCCAGGCACTAATTAGCTCTTCTTCAAACTCCTCTGATAGTTTCCTGAGCGCTGCCTGCTTTTGTTCTTCCCCTTGTCACTGGATCTATCCATCACAGCTAGAATGTTCTTCCTAAAGCGCAGCTTTGCTCATGCTATCCTGCTAAAAATAAAAACCAGATCCGTTTAGCCTGGCACTCGGAACCCTCTACCTTTTTAACCTTCTCTCCCACTCTTTCTGTTCGCTCAGCCTGCCGTCCTCCAGTGTTTGCTCTTGCCTGAATACAGACCCTGCATCATGTGGCCTCCATGTCTTCACTTTCACTGTCGCGTCTGCTCGGCCCGGCATGCCTTGCCCTCTCTTCTCTTATGTCTCTTATTTCCAGATGCTTATTACTGCCGATAAATGTGGACTCTGCCCTAAAAACCAGGAGATTTCAAGGCTTTCAGAGCCACTGCTTTGTCAGTTCTTTAAAAGTTCCAGAACACTGGGCCCCTGGGTAGTTCAGTCGGTTAAGCGTCTGACTTAGGCTCGGGTCATGATCTCATGGGTCACGAGTTCGAACACCGCATCGGGCTCTGTGCTCACAGTGCAGAGCCTGCTTAGGATCCTCTGTCTCCCTCTCTTCTCTGCCCCTCCCTTGCTCGTGCTGTCTCTGTCTCTCTCAGAGATGAATAAACATTTTCTAAAAATTTTGTTTTTAATTTTTTTTAATGTTTATTTATTTTTGAGACAGAGGGAGAGAGAGCACGAGTGGGGGGGGGGGGCAGAAAGAGAGGGAGACACAGAATCTGAAACAGGCTCCAGGCTCTGAGCTGTCAGCACAGAGCCCCACGTGGGGCTCGAACCCACGAACCATGAGATCATGACCTGAGCCGAAGTCGGACGCTTAACCAACTGAACACCCAGGCGCCGCTCATTTTTAACAAATTTTTAACGAAAGTTCCATTAACACTGATCTTTCCTTTAAACCACACCTATCCTTCCCTTTGCTACCTCGTCCAGTCTTCTTTTTTAGGAAATGGGCACAGGAATGATTTAACGTCTGGAAGGAAGTTTCTTGGAGATTTAACAAACAGTTGTGGGTCATGATAGTCCATAAATAGGGGATGCGTATGCAGCGCGTGCTGCTAGGCTTCTCCCCTTTTCTCTTGACTTTTCTCTTGACGTGAGGAGGCAGCCCAAAGCTGGGGAGGTGAGCATGGGCCTCCTCATGAAGGGCCGCGTCCCTCTATCGGGCGGCCACCCATCGATGAAACAGACGTGGGATTATGTGTCTTGCTTGTAGCTGTTGCCGTTTGGGGATGTGGGGGTGGGGGAGAGAAAGTCTCTGAAATTATTGCTCTTGAGTTCTGGCTTTTGAGAACAGAAGGTACCTTATAGGAATTTTGCTCACTGTTACATATTCTGAAAGGTGGAAAGCCAGTGCACTCTGAAGCCTATAGTCAAAGAAAGACTTACTCGTTAGAATATGGAGCTGAAGGCTCTTTCACCTTTTCCACCCATCAGCGGGCTTAGAGAATCGCTCCTGTGAGGGCATTGGTGGGGAGTAAATTGAAGGTGTCTTTGCAAGATGTTCTCTTACATCTTGCCTTTTGGTGACGTATTTTCAGCTTCTTCCCATCATCAGAGGATAAAGTAAGTCTTAGGCATGTTTAACTTGACCTAAATAATCTTTCCAGAATGAAGTGGGACTATGGGCTGAAGGAAAACAATTGCACTTTTTTTTTTTTTTTTTAAAAGATGGGATTGAAAATAACCCTCTTTGTCTTAATGAACTGTGTCACTGGAGCGTTGTTACAAGGAGTCAGTGTGTTTTCAGAAAAGAGGAGGGAGGTGACCATCTGACTTCAGAGCCTTCCCTTGGCTGTGACAAGTGTATTCTGTGTTTGGCCTTCCGGCAGGCAGCTTGCCCGTCCCCTCCACCAGCTGTTAATTGTAGTCAACTATTTTGGAACATGAGGGGTATTGTAATTAGTAGTGTGGAGAGTGGATGTGAGAATTCAGAATATCCCTAGGTTTTAGTAAAGCCCAGAGTGCAAATAAAGATGAATGTCTCATATTTTGAGGGGGATAACAAGCTTTTACGAAATAAATTTACCTCCCCCAAATTACTTTTTATTGTTACTAATCATGATGAAAAATATAGTTATGAAATTATGAAGGAAAACCTGAAAAAAACTTGCTATGTCAAAAATGTTTTCTTTTATGATTGTTTATCTGTTTTCTGCTGTTGTGCATTTCCCCAGGAAACTTGGTATTTCAGGATCCTTAATTGACACTGACAGAATTACAAACCAGACAGTTTCCTGGAGGCTTGGCCCTTTTGTGTCAGGATGAGCTATGGACCGCAGTCCTTTGATATGTGCTTTTCTCTTTCACTTAAAAGGGGAAATAACGGCACCTATTCTGGATGACTTTTCACTAACGGATCTTAAAAATCTATTATTTAATATTGATCAGTGGAGGAAAAATTGCTAAGTGCTTTTATAAACTGACTCATATATATGAGATGGTTCATAGCTGGCATAAAAATACCTTTTTTTTATATATATAAGTGTTTCAGTGTTTTAATTCTTTAAATTCTGGCAGGATTTTGTTTTAAGCCATTAATAAGGTAATAGCAGAAAAACTGAAAATAGTAGCTTTAGACTAATTGTATTGATAATTTCAGTAAAGTATATGTGAACATCCAGAAATACCACTCTGGACTTTTATTTATTTAATTAGTTAGTTAATGTATTTATTTGATTTACCTTTTTAAGTAGGCTCCATACCTATTGTGGAGACCAACATGGGACTTGAAGTCACGACCCTGAGATCATGGCCTGGCTGAGATCAACAGTCGGATGCTTAACCAACTAAGCCCCCCAGGTGCCCCTCTGCGCCTTTGAAGTGTATACATTTTTATTATAATCTAAGAGCAGTTTCCATTGGGAATAGATGAATTTAAAACCACAAATACATTTTCTTACCAGACAGAAAAGCCAGACTCTTAAATCCAGAAAAGAACAAACTGGTGGTTTGTTGCCAGAGGGGAATTGGGTAGAGAGATGGGTGCAATAAATAAAGGGGATGAAGAGGGACAAATTTCCAGTTACAATCTTTTTTTGATGTTTGTTAATTTTTGAGAGAGTGAGCAAGCGTGAGCTGAGGAGGGGCAGAGAGAGAGAGGGAGACACAGACTCTGAAGCAGGCTCCAGGCTCTGAGCTGTCAGCACAGAGCCCGATGTGGGGCTCGAATTCATGAACCACGACATCATGACCTGAGCCGAAGTTGCCACGCTCAACCCACCAAGCCACCCAGGCACCCCCAGATTTCCAGTTATAGAATAAATAAGTCACAGACATGAAAAGTACAGCATAGGGAATATAGTCAATAATATTGTAATACTGTTGTTTGGGGACAGATGGTGATGGCATTTATTGTGAGCCTTGAGTGATGTGTAGGATTGTGGAATCATTATGTTGCACACCTGAAACTAATATAATGCTGTATGTTAATTATACTTCAAATAAATAAAATTCACATTTTCTTCTTTTTTTCTACAGGAAGGAACTTGAAACCTTCAAAGGTAATTTTGTGTTTAATTCTCCCCTTTAAAGTAAATGAGAGTTAATTGATGTCAGATGTTCTCTCTTGATGATGAACTCATTCCTTTTTCTCTAAATCAGACAGTTTACATTAAAAAAAGTTTGCTCAGTACTGTTTTTGTAAGTTTTATTCAATCACAAGTTGTTCTGATACCCTCTTTGAGCTATAACACATATACTCAGTGAGAGTTTTGCTAATGACCATTGTAAGTAATATGTCAGGATGGCATGGTCCTAACTTTGAGGTTGTTGCAAATCGCGGTTGAAGAAGATTCTGGTCTCCCTTGTGCAAAGTGTGGGCCACGTGGAGAGGGCATGGTGGTAAAGAGAGAGATGTGCTTCTGCAGTTGATCTAATAGTCGCTTGAACCCCCAAGAGGCTTTGAGTGCTGGGTCCTGCTCTGCCACTGTCTTGTAGCTTCGGGTAAATCTCTTACCTTTTTCGGGCTCAGTTTCTCTGTCTGTAAAATTAGAAGCTCCGCTGAACGGTTTCCTGAGATTCCAAAAGCTTTTCATTTTAGGGAACTGGCAAAGCCGAGGCCCTGAGAAAATGACCTGTGGTCACGTTGACCCTTACTGGTCATGGGGCAATAATAGTCACAAATGAAGAAAACCACAAACTTTCCAGCAGCTCACAGCCCTTCCAATGTGCTATTTTTTCACTTACTGATTAGCAATTAAGTAGAGAAGTCACTATTCTCAGAGAGACTCTTTTCAGTAAGTAGGAAGGCTTTGAATTATTGCCCTTTATATTACACATTAAACGAGTTTTATGCTTATTATATTTCACCTATAAGCCAGTATTGACCAAGATTTACTGAATGACTGAAGATTTTGCAGTATATCACTTACCGCTGAATTGTTTATGTGTATGGTCTGTTTGGATGCTTTGGGAAAATAACTAATCTTCAGGATAAAAGGTATAAAGGCTATTCCTGCTGTGACTCTAATTGAACAGACCTGTTTTGGCTGGATTTCTGTTTGACTCTAGTTACAGTAAATGATTGAGTTTGTGGCCGGTGTGTTGAGGGTAATGTTAAATGATGATGTGATATAGTGTGTTTATCATGGTTTTCATTATTCCTAATCAATTTGTGCACCAGGACTCATGTATATTATTTTATATCAGTGTTTAAAATAAGATTTGAAATCCTCCTAAAGTGTTCTTTTCCCTCTCATTTAGTTGACTAGCATCTTATATAACATTAGGAGAAGAAAAAAAACCAATCAAGTTAATAGTGAAAGACAGGCAAGAACACAGATGATGCAAAAATGTCAACTTCAGTTCTGTCTCAGTACTGAGGCCTTTTTTTCCTTTCTTTCTTTTTTTTTTTTTATACGTCAGCGTTCACAGTGAGAGACCAGACATTTTCAAAAGGTTCAATAGTGTTACATATTACCCAAGACAATAATTCAGTTTATGCCACAGTATCTTACTTACACACACACACACACACACACACACACACACACACACCCCTAAATATGATACATTTAACAGCACATCTCACCCACCCATAGGCCGATTAAAGCTCTCACATTTGAACAAACTCTAAATTGATTATTGCATCATATCTAGATTTTTTAGTACCAGTATTCGTTAAAAGTTCTTTCCTATGGAGTAGTTTGCTAATATTTCAAAAGCGTGAGGAGCATATAATAAGAAAAAAGAAATGGAACTGCTCTTCAAAGACATTAATGGAAGAAAAAGAAAGAAAAACATACAAACAAATTGTAACAATTTATTTTTCAGACGTTGTCTTTCTTTTTCCTTTATAGATTACAGGAAAGCAAAATATGTTACTTCCTCTAATGGTCTTATTTAACTCCTGTACTTGTATTTGGAAGCTTTTTTGTAAATAGGTGAGAAGCTCACTTTGGGGAACAAAAACAAAATTAATAGCCCCCCAAAGTTGGTGGTATAGATCAATGTCATGCAAGTTCTGGATTCTTCTTTCTGTACTCCGTAGGTGTTAGTGAGATGAGTGCCCCTCTCACAGGTACCACATGTAGCACATTTCTACAATATTAGAAACTGGTAACTTACTGTTGATTTTTTTTTTTTTTAATATTGGCAACAGGAAGGTTTTCTGTGTTCCCTGAAGATTACGTTTTTAAAAAACCTTTTGATGATAGTCACTTGAATATTAAACAATCAAAAAAGGAGGGTAGGATCTCAGAAATCTTAATTTTTAATTTTCACTGGGGAAGGCATTCCATTATCATAAGTATGTGTAGAATAAATAAGTTTTTCACAGTCCTTAAGGACATACAAAATTTGCCATGAATAGACATGCCTCTTTGTTAGGATTATTTATAATTTTTACATTTTAATTTTTAAAATAGCTTATTGTTCCATGTATAAATCTACAAATCTCTCTTAAGATTTTTAAAGGATTATGTCTAGAAATATTGTGCCGCTTGCCTCCGTAATTCCTGACTTAACGTGGCTTTGCTAGGCGGGCTCGTTCTTCTGCCTTCGCTTGGGTGCCTCACCAGATTAACCATCGTTCTCCATGAAATATACCGACCGATACCCACAGCATGCTGAATCCTCATGGCTGGTAGGCTACTCACCAGTCCACCCAAATGTTTTTATTTCCGCTAGTTGCATTGAATGCCTACCCAGAGTGAGTTGTTTGCTCTTGAACTCATTTATACTTGTACTTGTTTTATAATCTGTAGTTTAATTAAATATCAGGAAAAAAAAAAAACGAAACCTCAGTGTTAAGGAGAACTGTTGGTAAGAAAACAAAGTTGACAGCTTTGGAAGACTTAGTATATGTAAATAGATTTTTTTTTAATTGCTACAAAAGGTAAAATTCAAGACAGAAAAGAATTGGGGAAAAATAATAAAAATCCTTAGAGGTTCTGTACACAGATTGTTTCACACATCTTAAATTCCTGCTGTGCTTTTAAAAATAGACTGGAAATTTTATTCATTGTAGTATGGATGGCTTATGTAAGAATTTTCAATCAGTGGACCTATCTGTGCTCAAAGAATTCATGAATAGAAGTATGGTTGCATTTTTTTTACTATGGTTATATTTTATATTACAGTGTATATGTGTTTTTAATGGATTCCTATATTACCTGCTTTTTAAAAATTAAATGACCAACATGGGATCCAGTTGTATCATGTAAGAGGATGTCCATTGTAATCTTCTTAATATAAAATTATCCAGCCTTGTCAGAAATGTGACTGACAGTGTGAAAACATGCCAGGACTTAGGAGTTGTCACTATCACAGTGAGTGGATCATCATGAGAACATGGGGGGGAGAGCAGCTAAGGCCAGCCTGATACAGTGATCACAATTATGGCTTAGCTCTGGAAAGCAAAGCCATGAAAGAGCTAGGGCTGGAGTGGGCAAAGATACGAGAGGAAGACTGAGACAATTTAGTGATAAGGAAGGACATAGAGGGGAAAGTTTAAAGAAGTGGTTATCAGTGATTTAAGTACTACAAGGAAGTTGAGCAGAATGGGGAAATCCCATTGGATTTGACCGTGAACAGATTGTCAAATTGGTAATTGGTGACCCGAAAGAGCTATTTGTAAGGGGGGGGATCCAGATTGTAAATCAGTAGTGTACGAGAAGTTAGGATATAAAGGTGATGCGAACTCAGCATTCTTCCTTGAATGAAAGGAAAGAAATAAAAAAGTAACGTGAGACAGAATCAGGTCAAGGTCAGGGGAGAAGGTGAAATTGAGATGTTAAGGAGTTGAGTAAGATCCTAGAGAAGATGGAAAGCAGTGACATCCAGATGAATTACCCTTGGGAAGGATCCAGGGATATCTCTTTCCCTGAAACCTTACAGAAGGAGAGATGCCTGGTAATATGGGGGAAAAGTTGACACGGAGAGAGGAAACAATTTTTTGGAGAATCCATTTAGGGTAAGATGGTCTGAATTTTGTAGGACTAGGCCCAGAAGTAGCAATAAAAACTGAAACAAATACGCTTTAGTGAACACAGGGTTGGGAATTGGGAGGGCGCATATGGTGAATCAGCAGTGCTTGATAATCTTGGAAACTAATGAGAGCAGGGTTAAAATGACTGGCTGTGGAATTCAGGCTGGAAGGGAGAGGCCTGGCTAGACCAGTTAAATAAACAGGATCTGAGGCACGGGGGATGGTGTGCACCATAAAGACGGAGAACAACAGATCAGTGGTTGAGGTGGATCTTGTGGTCAAAGAAGGAATTTCAGTTTGAGATCTTAGCGGTGGAGCAGGTTCCCAGTGATGATGGCTAATTTGAGTAAAACTAGAAGTCACAAAATTGTAGAGGTTACCTGAATCAGAGAGTTCCGAGACCTTTGGGAGACTCACGTGTTTGGGTGACTCTTCTGGCTTGCAGCCCTTAGCACGTTATAAATCTGGATTATGACAGATAGTAAACTTGGGGAGAGTTTGTTGATTCCAGTCAAGAGTTAGCTTAACAGGAGCTCCTGGGGGGCTCAGTCAGTTAAGCGTCCGATTCTTAGTTTCAGCTCAGGTCACGATCTCACAGTTCCTGAGTTCGAGCCCCACACCGGGCTCTGTGCTGACAATGCGGAGCCTGTTTGGGATTCTCTCTCTCCCTCTCTCTCTGCCCCTCCTGTGCACGTGCGCTCGCTCTCTCTCTCTCTCTCTCTCAAAATAAATAAATAAACTTAAAAAAGAGTTAGCTTAACATGTGAGGCACAACTGTTCAGCTGCTGTTTGGCAGTATTTAAGTGGGGGAGACTCTGTTTGAATCCTATCATTGTCCTCTGTCCTCAAGGAGCTAAGCCCTGTGGCAACCCTTGCAGGATAAAGAGGCAAATACGTATGTTTAATACAATGCAAAGAATATTATAATAGAAATAAGCACACTAAGGCAGGAATAATGGACTATTTAGAGAGAGGCAGCCGCACTTGAGCTGGATCTGAATGAAGAGTACTTACCAGGTTGAAAAGGGTAATAAGGACATTGCAGAAAGAGGAAAGAACAGTTGCAGAGATGTGGAGATGTTTATTTCAAGAACACAAGTGAAGATTTAACTTCTTGTTCAATGAGGGAACTACAAATAATTTGTTAACAGCTAAAGCATATGGTGTGTGGGGCTGAAGTAGTGAGGGACAAAGTGGGGATGTAGGCAGGGAACAAACGATACACAGCCTTAAATGTCATACAAAGGAGGTTAGGCTTTTTCCTTTGGGCTGGGGGTCTCCAAGGAGGGATGTGACTGTGCAAAAGAATGGGAGTGCAGAAGAGAGCTGGAACTTTCCCTTGTTTCTGTTTTACGTCGTCCTTTTAAATTTCCATTTTTGGGTAGGTTATAGAATACACTGGTACAGGAACTCATATCTGTCTTATATAAATGTATGCATTTGGGGTCCACGTAAAGGTTCTTAACTCATGGTGGAGGTACATGGGCTTAGAGGAGGGAGGGTACTCCTGTAGCTGGTAGACACAGGGTGGGCCTGGGGGGACCCAAAGGGTTTTCATTAGGCTGGTAGAATCAGATCTGCATGTTAGAGCAAGCGTTCTGGTGTCACATGAAAGTTGGGTTGGAAAGAGCAAGTCTCCAGAAGAGATTCACTGGGAAACTTAAAAGATTTGAATTTGAGGCAGTGGTAGATTGGAGAGAGAGACACAGGAACAAAAAAACTGGGTGGGTGGAAGAAAAAGACTTCTCTAACTGTGTAGGGTTCCTCTTAGACTTCTGGCTAGGGCATGTGCACAGGTTATGTGTTTTCCTTCAAGAAATATAATACGGGTCAAAGCAGGTTTGGGAGGGAATGGTAGCGAATTTGGCTGATTTGGGTGGAGGAGAGGGATGTAAATCTATCACTTTTGCAGGCAAGTTCCCAATAACCCCATAAAACTTTTTGGTATCCAATGGATTGAGAAATGATTTTTAAGAACAATCTTATTGAGGTTCGATTTGTATACTACAAAATTCATCCATCTTTAAATGTACAATTCAGTGATTTTTTTTTTTTTTTTTTTTTTAGTGTTTATTTTTGAGACAGAGACAAAACATGAGTAGGGGAGGAGGAGAGAGAGAGGGAGACACAGAACCCGAACCAGGCTCCAGGCTCCGAGCTGTCAGCACAGAGCCCAACGTGGGGCTCAAACCTATGAACTGTGAGATCTTGACCTGAGCTGAAGTCGGACACTTAACCGACTGAGCCACCCAGGCACCCCTTGTGAATTTCTTTAAAAAAGGAAGAATGCTGTGATCTGGATAGGGATTGTGTTGAATATATAGATCAACTTGGCAAGAATTGCTGTTTTAATTTTGAGTCTTCCAATGCATGAACAAGGACTGTGTCTCCGTTTATTTAGATCTTTGATTTTTCTCAGCAGTGTTTTTTTTTCCATAGAAGTCTAGGACTTTTGTTAAATTTATCCCTAAATATTTTATTCTTGTTGAGTGAATTCTGTCTTGATCATATTAAATTGGAGGTGTCTGTGACACATTGCAGGTAGAGGTGTCCAGTGAGTCATTGGGCCTCGAGAGAGAAAAATCTGAGCTATATTTGGGAGCATATAGGGGAGTTTGGCTGAAGTTGCCCACAGAGAGCCGGCAGAACCCAAAAGAAGATGACCGGGGATAGAAATCTAGGAAGCACTAACATTCACCAGATAAGCACAAGAAGGGAACATTTAATTGACCCGTGGACAACATGGGGGATAGGGGCATCGACCGCCTGCGTGATTGAAAATCTGTGTATAACTTTTTTTTTTTTTTAATTTTTTTTTTCAACATTTATTTATTTTTTGGGACAGAGAGAGACAGAGCATGAACGGGGGAGGGGCAGAGAGAGAGGGAGACACAGAATCGGAAGCAGGCTCCAGGCTCTGAGCCATCAGCCCAGAGCCCGACGCGGGGCTCGAACTCACGGACCGCGAGATCGTGACCTGGCTGAAGTCGGACGCTTAACCGATTGCGCCACCCAGGCGCCCCAGAAAATCTGTGTATAACTTTTGACTCCCCCTGGAAGCCTAACAGACTTCTGTTGATCAGAAGCCTTACCCATAATATAAATAGTTGCATGTTATATATATTATATAATGAATTCTTGAAGTAAGTGAGAGAAAAGAAAATGTTATTAAGAAGATCGTGAGGAAGAGTAAGCACATTTACACTACTGTACTGGATTTGTGTAAAAATAATCACCCGTAAGTAGATCCATTCCATTCAAACCCACGTTGTTCAAGGGTCAGCTCTGCTGCTTATAATGGAGGCTGAGGGCAGTCGGCCACAGAGATGAGGGAAGACTGGTATTCCTAAACAGAACATTCAAGGAAATGCCAAGAAGCAGTGTCATACTATTGTAGAGAAAGTAAAGAAAAGGGTCATTTAATCGGGCAACTGGAGGCTGATTGGTGAGGTAACTGGGAACGGTGTCAGCAGCATGGGTGTTCGTGTGCGACGGGGGCAGTGGAAACTGAGCGGTGGGGGATTGAAGGGTGAGGGGAATGTTCTGTCTTGTTCACCCCTGTGAGCTGCGTGCTTGGCACATTGGTGGTTATCAGATAGTGGAACAAACGAAAAGTAGCTAGAATGCTTTCAAAAGCTACGGCTCCGGGGAGGAAAGAAGAGAGGTTAGAGGACAGGGTTGGGTTCAAAGGAGGACTTGTTGTTGTTGTTGTTGTTTGTTTTTTAAATTTGTCAGAAACTTGAGTGTGTCTGTATGAAAGGGGAGGAGAGGCTGAGGCTGAAGGGGGGACGGGGGCGGGGGGGCGGTGGCTGGCAAAGCTGGACTCAGAGCCGACCAGAGGGAGTGGGTTAGAGCATCCTCTTCTGAAACAGGCAGACATTGTTGACAAGTGTCTGTAACTGTTGGAATCGTCATGATTTAAGATACTTATTAAGAACCTATAGCACATTCTAGCCAGTGGGTGAGTGTCGCTGAATTTGAAGAAACCTTTAGGCTGAATTTATGTTAAAAGTGAAGCGGGGGATGGCTAAAGATACCTTACGTGTTGTGACACGAACTCTATTCTTAATCTTTAGTGTATTCCTTTCACATAGCAAGGTTTCTTCTCCCTTTTGATATGTCACTAACACATCTCTGTGTCTAAATGACGAATTCACCTGAGTTTAGTGTCTTTTCAGCCCCCACCCCCCTTTTGTGAGCAGCATTTGGTATGGCCCCAGATCTGTGCATACGTCTTTGCACACCAGAGCCCCGAGAGCCTGCATGTGGCTTTTATAGAGGCAGTAGATTCCGATATGTGTCTGCCTGAGCCATCAGCAGAAAACTAACAGGCTTAATACAGCCTCTTTGGAAAAACCTGCTTCTGGCTTCAGCCTCACTTCCTTTGTTCCACATCTCAGAGGATGCACATCAGGGGAGCTGCGTGCTAACGGGAGGTTTCACTTGACCGGCACTGAGCTCCTGTTTACCTGGTCACTTTCCACATCCATGTCATCTCCAGGACTCACCGAGAATAGTCAGAGGGATCCCTGTAGGTGGAACTTTCTTTTATGTTTTTCCTTCACTGCTTTTCTTTACAGTTTTCGCCTCCATGCTTGAGTACATTGCAGTGTTTGCATGGTACACAGATGATATATTCTTAAAAAGCAGAAATTAAATTTCAGTTTGCTTTGGATCTTCAAGTAGTACATGTTAATGAAAGCATTATTACTCTCTGTGTGTTACCAAGTAATAACTACCAAACTGATACCTAAAAACAAATAAATAAAAAACAACGTTGCCTGGAAATGTAGGACTTTGGGTTTTATAATACTGTGTGTTATCATCCATCAGGTGAAATGCACCAGACAGGCGTTTATATGAGGCGGCATTTACATTAAAAGATAAATATGAAATACCAGGAGAGTAATGCCAGCTATTACAGTAATGAGTCCAATTCTTATGTGGTGCAGCTCCATAAAACTAATTCAGCATCCTTTGTTGCCGGTATGTTCATTTTCCAACAAGCAGTTGATATAGTTAAATATGTGAGCCATATCCAACTGTGTAAAGTTAAAATTCATTCCATGCTACTATATGGGTTTATCTAAAATGGCTGATTTTCAATTGGATTTTGAGAATGTCCTAATGCTTCATACAGATAAAAATGTATATATATATACATATATGTATTATTTTTCTGATTATCCAGAACTTCAAAGCACTTTAACACTTGTTGGCTAGAGGCCATGGTTTTGGTGATGGCTATGTGTGGCATTTTTGTAAATACATATACAGGGATATTAAGCTTGTGGAATTTACTGCAAAAATGATACCTTACATTAATGGCTTTTTTGGGTTGAGAAATCTATCCATGGAGAAAACTGAATAATTTTTAATAATTACTGCATTTTTTAAAAACTCCATATTTAAAAACTCCATTATGCCTTTTAGATGGCATGTGTTAAGCCATGCTGTGGATCGTCCCCTGTCAGACAGAAACCCACTGGTTTTCAAGGGGGAGAAAATGAAAGAAGTGCATTTTGCCCTTGATAGCTTACGCCATCATGAGCATTCTGATTTTGTAGATTACAGATTAGAATAAGGGACATCAGACTTGAGTTCGGTGGAAAGTTCCTTCTTTTTCTCCCTCTCTCATGTCCATCTTGTGTACAGGATAGCCGAACCTTTCAGGCTTTTTAAGCATAGATACAAATATTAACTGAAGCAAAATGCTAGCTCAAGAATTCATTATAAAACTGGAGCATTAGTGGAATCAAACTCTAACCTGAGGCATTACCACATTCTCGTTCATTATTTAGTTGTTCAGGGATAAACCGGTAAGAATGGGGGAAGTAAGAACTTCAGTGTTTATTTTTAAAGTATTTATGTATAGGGAATCTATAATAAATGGCATTTGCTTCCCTCGGTCATACCGTCTTAACATAGTGGTGGTAAGAGTAAAGCTTTGAATATAGGTATAATCTGGTATTAAATTTTAAAACTTTAAATTATTCATGGAAGAAATTACTCCCTGAAAATCTTGACTTGTTGGTGAATATTGGCAAGACTTTTAGTATCTGCTCTTTTTTCTTTCACGTGTCAATATGTGCAAGTGTATATTCATTTTTGAAACCCAGGTTTATATCCTATAACTTAGTATTTAAGTGAAGTTGCTGTCTGTGTCCTCGAGTACAGAAATAGTTATATCCTGTCTGTGGATTTTGGTTCTTAGTTTATTTTTAAGACCTAGTTGACTCTTTATCCTAATAGCCTGTCATAAGATGTCATAGCGTGGCATGATCCAGGACTCTCCCAGATGCTATTTTGTGCTCAAGGGGAACTGGAGTTCTAACAGCTTGTTTGGGTATTAAACTCCACAAAGGAGAGCCTTGAGATCAGGGTTGTGTTGCTTACCTGTTACCTGTGATTACTTGCCGCGATTACATACCACCGTTGTGTAACTAGTAATCCTAGCAGTCGCGTCTGTTCAAACGGCATCAGAACAGCTTTTTGTTTTATGTCGTATATGCTGGTATCATGAATGAACACAGCTGTTCTGTTTCATTACTTTTCTGCTGGAACCCAGTATAAACTTGACAGCAAAAATTACACCTTTCAGCAAACTAAATTCCAGTCCCACAAAAAGGAGAGTTCTATGAAAAATTTTACCTGTCAGGCTCGAAAAGAGATTTTTATATGGAGCCGCCTGATTTTGTGTCAGGTTTTTTTGGAGGTTTGTGCCGGAAAATGACACGTAGGATCTTGTAGCTCAGTTCTGGAAACTGTTTCAGGCCCCTTCTCAGAAGACTGGGGGCTGCTTGGTGATTTTTATAGACCTCAGGACAAGGGAGAAGTCCAGGTGGCCCTTCTGGGCCCTAAGCTCGCTCCCCGACTTAAATACTCATCTGGCTTTCCTTGTGGAGGTATGCCCATTCTGTCAATAAAAGTATATGAAATTTTGTCTGTTTGACTGCAGTCGAGGAATAAACCAGTGCTTACCCCTAAGATAAGGGAAATAACTACAGAAACATTAGAACAATTCTGAGGTATTTACCTCAGTTTTCTGTTTTTCTCGAGAATGGAAGTGTTAGTATAAGATAACAAAGGGGAGCATAAGGTACTTACTCACAGGCTGTTCACTTGCAAGTCTTCTAATTATAGTTTTGAAAACTTACGAATGAAGCACTGTAGCTGTAGATAAGATGAAATTGAACAGTCAGAAACTTGCCGGGTGAGGATCACTGCTAGTTCTGTTTACATTTAGTTTTAATTGAAAGCAAAAAAATACTTGTAATGAAAATTGTCTTCATAATTTCAAAAATGCAACAGAAAAATAAATAATATTTGAACATATGAACTTGACCTGAGGATTTGTTCTTTTTACATGTAATAAAATTAATGTGGTACAGAATCCCAGCTGTACCATTATAGGTATAGGAGTATAATTCTGTTATTTCTATTAAAATTTTCATAAAAAGAAGGAAACGATCCTCACAAAACTAAAAATAGAACTACCCTACGACCCAGCAATTGCACTAGTAGGCATTTATCCAAGGGAAACAGGTGTGCTGTTTCGAAGGGACACATGCACCCCCATGTTTATAGCAGCACTATCAACAATAGCCAAGGTATGGAAGGAGCCCAAATGTCTATCGATGGATGAATGGATAAAGAAAATGCGGTATATATATATGTATATATATATATATATACATACACACACACACACACACACACACAATGGAGTATTACTCGGCAATCAAAAAGAATGAAATCTTGCCATTTGCAACTATGTGGATGGAACTGGAGGGTATTATGCTAAGTGAAATTAGAGAAAGAAAAATCATATGACTTCACTCATATGAGGACTTTAAGAGACAAAACAGATGAACATAAGGGAAGGGAAATAAAAATAATATAAAAACGGAGGGGGACAAAACAGAAGAGACTTATAAATATGGAGAATAAACTGAGGGTTACTGGAGGGGGTGTGGGAGGGGGGATGGGCTAAATGGGTAAGGGGCACTAAGGAATCTACTCCTGAAATCATTGCACTATATACTAACTAATTTGGACATAAATTTAAAAAAATAAAAAATTTTTAAAAAGGAAACGATTAAGTATCTGTAGTACGCTATGTGCCTGGCTCATTGTAGTATCATAGTAGCTCAGTTAGTACGATGTTAACTAACCTCATAGGATGAGAAACTTGACGCTGAGAGATTCGACAAGTTCACTGGCCAGTGAGCATTTCAGCAGGGATTTAAACCCAGGAATGTCTTCCCTCAAAACTTGTGTTTTTCTCACTTCACCACAATGATTCATGGGATGTGGGGAAAAGCAAACAGTGAAAATGAGAATAATTTTCTGTTCCTATAGTTTTTTCTTTATCTGTTATATTTATTCTCATTCTTTTGTCCCACTCTCTTTCTGGGCCAGATCAGCTTAAATTCACACACTTTAATAGCTAAGTAGCTTGTTGACATTTCATCTTTAACTCCAGTTTAACTGCGTACCCGTCTTGCTGAGTAGCTCTCCTTCCATTATGCCTGACTGTTTTAAAGACAAATACCAAGCAAAACCCAGTGTAAGAAAAGGGGGAGGCAAGCTGATGGATGCTACAGGGCCCTAGAAAGACTGCTCTGAATGTGGAATGTGGATTGAGGCTTAAAACAGGACTGAAAGAAAAACTTGTGAAGGCTTCCCGATCCCTTCCTCACACCACACCTGAGTCCGATGTGAAAACTGGAACTTTTCTTAAAATACAGTCTTATTACTTCAGATACTGATTTCTGCCTAATAGTTTTAAAGGAATTTCAGACAGCGTCCCCTTTTTCCACTTCCGGAATCTTACCTTAGAAAAACCTTTTCAGTCCTATAATCCAGCATCTTATTCTGTATAAAATCCCTTTTTGGGCTATTCTGGGGATGTGTGTCTAGAGTTGGTTGAACAGCCTTATTCTCCATGGACTTCCCTGAGTTTCAGAGTCTTAGCTCCCTCACCTTTTTTTTCATAATACCTGGTCGGAAATGCTTTGTTCTCCTCATCACTCTTGTCCAGCCACACTCTGGTTTTCAGTACCCCTTCGGAAAATGGCGTGGGGAACTGTGGTCTTCCAGAAATGGTGACTAGTAATGTAGCATTCCCTTTTTCACCCGGTCAGTTCATGTTTAACCACAATGCCCACATCTTTTTCAACAGGAAAGTGCCCCCTTATCTTTATTATTATTATTTTTTAATGTCTGTAAAAGCAAAGTATCTCTATTGTGGACAATTTATAAAATGCTACCAAGAAAAAAATTGAATTGCTGGTCAGAAGCAGTCTCAAAAATTTTGGAAGACACACACACACACACACACACACACACACACACACCTCTTCCTCAAGTTACCATGGGGATTATGTACTGGTAAACACATTGCAAGTTGAAAATGCATTAATGTACCTAACCTACTGGACATCATAGCTCAGGCTAGCTTACCTTAAACATGCTCAGAGCACTTTTTTTTTTTTAATGTTTATTTTTGAGAGAGAGAGATAGGGTGTGAGCAGGGGAGGGGCAGAGAGAGAGAGGGAGACACAAAATCAGAAGCAGGCTCCAGCCTCTGAGCTGTCCGCACAGAGCCCAACGTGGGGCTCGAACTCATGAACCATGAGGTCATGACCTGAGCCGAAGTCGGATGCTTAACTGACTGAGCCCCTCAGGCTCCCCTGTGAGCAGTTATATTAGCCTACAGTTGGGTGGAATCATCTAGCACAAAGCCTGTTTGATACTAAAGTATTGAATGTCTCGTGTAATTACTGAACTCTGTAGTGAAAGTGGGAACAGTGGTTGCGTGGGTACAGAGTGGTTGTCCACGTTCCGGTTGTTCCCCGTCATGATCGTGTGGCTGACTGGCAGCTGCGGCCACTGCCCCACCTCGCGGGAGAGGACCGTTTCGTGTGTCACCAGCCTGGGAAAAGATTAGCGTTCAGAACTCAAAGTATGGCTTCTGCCGAATGGCTATCACTCGCAGCATTGTCAAGTTGAAAAGTTGTAAGTCAGACCATCATCAGTCAGGGACAGACACACACACACACACCCAAAGCTGAGATAGTGTGTAAACAGTTCTGTTCCTTGTTTTTCCACATTATGAAATCAGGATCGTCCCATGTCATTAAAATATGTGATTATTGACTGAGGTGCGCTGCTGAGATGAAATTTGACTTATTGGCCTTTCATCGTGAACTGTTTTGTTCATGCTTTTCCCTGCTTTCATGTGAGGTTTTCATGCACTTGTTGATTTGAGTGAGACTGTCACATATTACGATTGTCACATTGTGGTCCTGTTTATCGCAGATATTTTTCCCAGCTGGTTATTTGCCCTTTAATTTTGTTTACTTCATTAATTACACACGGAAGTTTAATATTTTGATATATTCAAATGAATGTTTTAAAATTACGTCCTCCATTGCGCTTATGCCTGAAAAAAGTTCTTTCCCAATCCTAAGAAAAACTTTTAACTTGTAGTTTCTGCTAGTTTTTATGCTAATTGTCATTTGCTGGTTTTACTAGTTAACTGAAACTTGCTTGGACGGACGGCGCAAAGTGAACACTCGGTTTTTGCCATTTAGGTTATTATTTTTTCTAGTCCGAGGGAATAGTCCTGTGTGGTTCCCTACCTCTGTTATTGGAAGGTTTGGATCGGTTAAATTAAACTCTGCCTGTGTGATGCCTGGCCCCGAGCAGCTGAACGTCTCCGGAAAACAGAAACCCGGCCGCCTTTCCTCAGGGCCGCACTTCACATCCTGTCCACGAGAGCCTGGAGCACAGCCTGGCGGCTTCTCTCCTGTCACTGCCGACCTCCCCTCTCCCCTCCTCATTCCTGATTGGTTTCTTCTGATTTCACCGAGGAAGTAGAAGCGGTCAGAAGGAACTCGCGTGTTTCCTCCACCGCCGCTCTGGCTGCCTGTGTGTCCGCTTAGGGTCTGTCTTACCCCCAACCCCGGGGGACTGTCCCTGCTCCCCGAGCCACCTCTCCCTTTCGCATTGCCTCCGATCTGCCCTCTCCTCCTTCAGGACTTTGGCGGTTCCGCCCCCACCCCCCCTTCCTACATCATTAGTTTTTGCCTCCTGCTGAATCATTCCCAGTGATGGCTCTCATTTTCCCTGGTTCGTGGTTCTTTTTCTGTCTTCTTTGCCACACTGTCCTTTCTACCCCCCTCCCCCCCTCACGAGCTGGGTTCCATCCTTGGACCTTTTCTCTCGCCTCCTGCTGCGGTCCCAAGGCTCGGAATGCCACCTGACGCTAATGACTCCCCGAATCAGCAGCTCCTGTCGTAACTGCCCCGCTGAATCCTCTGTGGGTGTAGGCGGCTCCCAACTCGGGGTCCCTGCAGCTTTGCTCGCAGGCATCTTGCCCTCCACAGGTCGGCCCCCCCCCCCCCATCCGCAGGCCCTTCTGTCTCCCCAGGTCAGGAAACCATACTGCCATTCACCCCGGGACTCGGGCCACACAGCCAGAAAGCGCTGCTTGAGTCCTCTGTCCCTGCCACACCTACGTCCAGGTCCTCCGTCCATCTGGTCAGCACCGCCTTTGAGCCAGACTCCACACCTGACCGCCTGTCCCTGCCGCTGCTGCCCGCTCCCTGCCTGCACTCCCCTCCGCCATCCGAGAGGCCACCTCCTTGCCCAAGATGCGCTTCTGGCTTCCGGTCACCCCATCACCCCGAGGGTAGCGTCCGAGCCCTTCTCCTGGTCTGCGAGGCCCTCCCCACGCAGGCCCCGAGTCCCTCTCTGCCCTCCTCTCCACCCATCCTCTCCCAGGCCCGCACTGTTCTTCCTCCAGGCAGCCGCCCGGCTCCTTCCTTCCAGCTGCCTCCGCGAGGGGTCTCCTCTTAAATCATGCAGCCTTCACTCTCTCCCTTTACCTGGCTTCGTTTTATTTCATTTTCTTTTTGGTCAGAGTGCAGACCTGACATAACGTTTCTCCGGCTTTTCTCTGCTTTATGCAGAGCGTATAGAACAGTGACTGCACTGAATACACGTTCATGGGATGAGTGGGCATTTTCCTTCCTTGCGTTCTGGCCCGGACGCCTATCCACTCTGGCTTCCACGCATTGCCACAGCCACCCACCCGGAACCTCACGTCTGTCTGCCCCCGTCTGCCGTTGAGGCTCGGATGTCTCCCGCACATCAGTCGTTTGAGCTTTGCTTTCAGTGTTTGTCCTGTCCGTGTACGGTCCACACTGCTGTCAACTGGTTTTCTTTAAATCGGCTCAGTATGAAATTGTATCTTAAAGTACAGTTGTTGTTATGAATGGAAAATTACTGTCCCTTGACACGAATAGGAACTAATGGCAAAAGTAAGCACATTACTGTTAAAACTGTCCCACCCCAGATGACCTTGCCTACGGTAATTAGGAGAACGGAGCCTCAGGGTCACAGCTCTTTTAACACAGGAGACAGCAGCCTCCTTGAAAGCTGTGCTCGCCTCTCTGGCTTCATCATCCGTTCCTCCGTGTTGGACCTCATGGTCCAGAAACACTCCATCATCTGTTTCCGCCTCCGTTCAGGCTCTTCTCAGATCCATGTCTCCCCCCTCGTGCCCTCATCTGGCTTCTACACATTCCCCTGTGAGGCCTGCTCAGATGCCCCCTCCTCCTAGAAGGCCTCCTGGCAAGCAGGTTAGATAGGTCCTACCCCTCTCTTCTGCTTCCATGGCCCCCTTAGTTGCTTAGTTGCCCCTCCCTCATCTAATCCATGTTGAATTGTAGTTTTCTGCAGTGATTTTCCCACACGAGTGGACTCTGAGGTCCTTAAGCACAAGGACCCTCTCACGCCCATCTGTGCGGGGCTAACACTGAGCCCGGGGCCCGTCTGTGGGTAAACGGCAGAGGCACCAACTGGCCCTGAGGTGTGAGCTATAAATGCACATAGGACAGGATGGTAGGGGTTTTGGTTCCCGGTTGCTGAATGAGATTGGCCTGTTTCACAAGAGCCTGAGATGGGGTTTGCCCAGCGGATGTGGGCAAGGAAAGGAGGCAGCGGCTCAGGAGGCCGCCTGTGGCGTAGCTGCTGGAGAGGAGTGCCCGGCAGGGGGGGCACGCTGCGGGTCGGTCCAGTGCCGTCGCTAACTTCTGCGGATGATGTTGTGTCCAGGCGTGAGGGGAGAGCAGACGATGGGCTCCAGGAGTTCATCCCAGCAGCAGTATTAAAATTCGCAGAAATGTGACGCATTAAATAGAGAAAGGGGTTAGGAAAAGTGTGTGCGAGGTCTTCCCGAGGATAGGGAAAGGAAGAGATGGGGGGAAACACCGGATTCTGCCTGCGGGGAGCTGGTGAGGTAGAAACAGGCAGTTGGGAGAGGACAGAGGAAGAATGTGAAGAGAGAGAGCGGCGGTGCCGTGAACCAAGCCTCCTGTGTGGGTGTTAGTTCCATGGCCAAGTTGAAAATGACTTGTTTTTTGCATTGAGGTTTTTGGGTGTAAGTTTCTGAAGTATCTGCTATTAAAAGGACTCGAGGGCAAAACATTTTAAAAATAAAGCATTCCCCTAGGAAGCATGACACGTACCTAACGTAGGGCTTGCCTAAGAAAATAGGGTTGCCAGAATTTTTTTTCCTGTACTGAAAACTTTAAAGGTATGCCACCACCTGCTGAGTTCATCTTGAACCAGACAGTTTTCTGAGAAGTGTTTTTCTCCTTAATCTGTAATAAATTTTCGAAAAGAAAACTTCCGTCACCCCGAAAGCTGTTTCGCCAACAGGACCCACAGCTCTGATAGCATCTTTGCCCTCTCCTTCCTTTCCAGGGGCGTTTTTGTTGCCATTTTTGCCAATTCTGTCATTCGTCCCGTGGTGAGGCTGAATACCAGAATGCTAGTTACAACTTGAAATATTACCATAAAACTGAGGAGAAGTTGTGTGGTCTCTTGCCCGTGCGGGTGATTTTGGGGAGCGGTGGCAAATGTAATTTTCTTTCCTTACTTCTTCGTTTGCTTCATATTCAGCCTTTTCTCAGATTGCCTTCAGGGGAGTCTATATTATGTTATACACCAAAGGAAAGTGTGTGTGGGTTTTCCAGACTGTGGTATGGAGGTATTACTGTACACCTTTTTTTTCAAATTTAACACTGGAATAGCACAATAAAGTATTTTTTAAAAAGTCTCCATGAAAAGGGGAGCCTGGGTGGCTCGGTCGGTTGAGTGTCGGACTTCGGCTCAGGTCACGATCTCGCGGTTTGTGAGTTCGAGCCCCACATCAGGCTCTGTGCCGACCGCTCAGAGCCTGGAACCTGCTTCGGATTGTGTGTCTCCCTCTCTCTCTGCCCCTCCCCTGCTCATGCTCTGTCTCTGTCTCTCAAAAAAAAAAAAAAAAAAAAAAAAAAAGTCTCCATGAAAACCAGATGAAGATGTGCCTTGAAAGGGCAGAATCGGTTTGTGCAGAGTAAAGAGCCAAAACATTGCCGTTTCCTGGAGTAAGACAGTCGTGCGAGCCTGGCGATACGTGCATTGTATTCAGAGAAGATGTGGCAGAAAGTTGTGATTATGTTTATAGAATAAATTTGTTTTCAGTTCTCTGTTCAGAAAAATTAGTACATATAGCGCCTTGGTGGAAAGCATTCAACTCGGATCAGAACCCTCTTGCTCCTGTTTTAAGGTTGTATTGAATAATATTAGGAGACTTGGTGATTTGATTGAGAAATCTCAGAGGATCTTACCGCTAATAAACAGATTTGCGTTTTGTCACGTCCGAGTAACTCCAGAGTAAGAGCGTATCCTGGACGGTTGGACACTTCATTACCCTTCCCCTCCCCCACAGACGTGGTTTGGAGCGTTTGGGGGGACACCTGGCTGAGGCAGTCCTCGGGATGCTGGAGGCCGTTTACTTCCGCACGCGTCGGAGAATGACAGCAGATTCGCTTCTGATAACTTTTGGTGAAAACCATATGCTCAGAATGGACTGAAATTAACGTATACGAGACATCCCAAATTGTACAGATGCTACACCGTGAGCCTTCCGTTTGGGTCTCAGCACCTTGACAGCGGCCTCGCGGTTGTGTGTCCTTCTCTGTAGGAGTGCCTGGGCTCCGCTTCGGTTACTTCATTTTCTCTAAGGGAGCCTCATTTTCTCCAGCCATTTCCTGGCTGAAATGCTCTTGATTCATTTAGTAGGCAGCTGTGTTTACTGCTGTCGCACCCCCTCTACGCGACACCGAGGGGACAGGATGACTACAAAGAGCCACGAGTGCTTGCACCTAGAGCAGCTGTTGCCCCGTCTGGCACGCAGAGACCCTCGGCCAGTGTCGGGGGAAGGGAGGGAGGGAATGAGTCATCCGTTTACGCGATGTCTGCATTTTCTCGTTGTAACGCTTTTTAAAATTCGTGGTGATACCGAGAAGCTACAGAGGATTCTTGTTTTGCTTATGTGCTCGGATTCTGGAGACGTGGGCATCGGGAACCAGGTGTCTTTGTGCCTTTGAACTGCTTAACCATCTGGATTCATTGTCTTTCTGATAAAGACCTTGAGCAGTAGGTGCAGAGACTCCTTTATGTTTCAACACGGTACTAAGAATTCGTATTTAACTGCACGCAGGAGAAGATGTTTACAGAGCGACCACCCTGTTTTCTCGTTGTTAAGAATTTTCCAGAGCTGACTCTTTCCAATGGTTTATGTGAGCTCATTTGCGTTGACTAGTCCCAGAAATTGTATTGACTGGATAAATCACGTTCCTAAGTTTATGAAATGACCTTTGCTTTAGTTTTGTTAATACATACCATGCATCAAAAGTGTCCTGTACGATGATAAATATGGAAAATAATTGCGTACTCTTGTAAATTGATGCCGACCACTTTAATTTTACCTAAATATGATATTAAAGACCAGACTACAAAATATAGCTGGGAAAAACAGGGTTGGTGGAAATTGTAACTTCGCTCCAGTTTGGGGGATATACAAGGCTTAATCCTTACACCATGCGTGTCAGGTTCACCCAAGCGCACTTGCACCTGTTTACTGGGATAGCAGGTGAGCGAGACCGTGGAATGTGGACCAGACGAGGAGAACTGAAACCTTAGCTTGTCTGGGTATGTCTTGTAACCTGGCTGAGCCTCCATTTCCTCTCCTCATTAAAATAGAGATGATAATAGGACCTAAAGGGTGAACTGGGCCGATATGTGTAAAGGATTTGCAGCAGTGCCTGGCAATTACATAAAAGTGCTGTATATAAGCCTTAGCTACCATTACTGCAGAGACAGAGCCGACGGGTTAAGTGACTTGTTTTCCATTACTTGCATCCTCTGTCTTGTGAGGCGTAAAGATAAAGGAACAACAGAAAAATCAAGTGTAAACCTTCCCAGGTTACAGAGCTGAGTTTCCTGTATGTAATAAATACGGGTTGGTGGGCATCTGCTACGGTGTTTAGGAGAAGGGTATCGGCAGTTTCACACACGGCCTGGGTTTGAATGGCCTGTATGTCCCTGAACCTCTGTTTGCTGGTCTATATAATGGGATAATTATTAGTACCTAAGCCCTGGTGAGTAATCATGTATTCACGCTAACTATAATTTTTACTGATAGGACTCCTAACTCTTCATTTTTTGATTAGCCATATGCTCTCTCTTTAATGAAAACAGTGGTAAAGTTCTGTAAATTAAGGTAGTTGTTCATCTCCAAATATGGGCTATTTTTATCACAGATCTATCTTTAGGACTCAAACTTTGGTTTCAGAAACAGTTTATTAACAAATGTGCAATAGTAGGATTACATCAGAGTAAGTTTTGGGAAAATGCCTTAAAGTTACAGTATGAAAAATCTCACATATTTAGAGTTTAAGAATGAGCTATAAATACTGAGATTTACAGATTTATTCTCTCTTTTCTCATACATTTATTTTGCACTAGTTTAGCTGAAGTAGAGAATGTAAAGATGAGTAAGACTAAGTATTTGCCATCTCGAAGTTCACAGTGCAGTTGGGAGACGGTCAACGGTTATAGGAGCAGTAGACCACAGGGTTAGCAGGGACCGGTTCAGGTTCACAAGTGGGGGGACCTTCCAGATGTGGAAGGACACCCAGATGGTGTCAGGCATCCTTGCAGTCAGTGTCACTAAGCCTGTGGAATCCATGCACCTGTCTTGGGTGAGTATAGGAGTATCTTGAAGAAGATCCCATGTGGCTGTTGAAGCCCCGGGAGCAGTGGCTGCAGTGAAAGTAAGTGAAAGGACGGGAGAATTTTTCATGGATCGGTGATTTACAGTCTTTACAGAGATTACAGTGACGTTTAATGTGACAGGTCACACACTTTTTCAGTCTTTTAATTTAGATTGACAGTTCTTTGAATAAATATGAACTGTGCCTAGCTGGTCTTTTCTTTGATCAAGTAGGCAGTGAAAAGAATTATTATGCTTCCCCTCCCCTTTTTGATACAGGCATTTTCAAACACGTACAAAAACAGAGGGTGATGGACGTCCACATCCCCATCACCCAGCTTCAGCAGTCAGCATATGGGCCTGTCTCGTTCCATCCCTTCCCCATGCCTATTCCCTCCCTCCATTTTTAAAGGCAAATTCCATGAAATACTTTGTGTTTTGTAAATATTTCAGTGTTAATCTCTGAAAAATGAGATTTTTTTTAGTATAACCACAGTGCCATTATTAAACCTAAAATAATATAATTCCTTCATACTGTGAAGATAGAAAGATATTGTAATGTCAGGTTTCTTAGATTGAGTTAGATGTCAAACCGTATGTTTTATTTCTGTAATGCCTAGTTTACTAACTTCTATTTTACTAAATGCATGGTTTTGAATGGCTCCTTATTTTCATATTGTACTGGTGGAAAACTTTGCCTTTCCTCCCTTCTAGGTTCTTTGGCTGGTCTAATAATTAAATTGACATCAGAGAGATTACAGGAGAAAAATTTAATTTCATACATACGGGAGCCCCATCAAAATACGAGACCCAGAGGCCGCCAGGCGGTTGAGGCTCAGGTGCTGTCCTGAGCTGGGAGTGGGGGTGGGGATAGGGGCCTGGGGCTTCAAAGAGGAGGAGGGATTCACAGGAAGAGAAAAAGCAGATGTTTGATAACCAGATGCAGGTGGATCTTTCAGACAAAAAAAATTGCTTCCGGTGATAGCTCTTTGGCTCGGGCAGGTAGGTCCCCTGTGTAAATTCTTTTAGGCATTTAAGGGACAGATAAAAGTTTTATCCATCCACATGCCAAAGTGGCATATTTTGGAGTGGCGTATTCTGCACCCCTTCCATATTATCCAGTATGCAGTTAGCAAACTGCCTTGGTTCACATTCAGATGTTGTTACTTTGTCAGAAACTTTTACCTTCTTAAAGTGGAAATCTGCAAGTCGTGAGTATTACAGTTGGCTTATTTAAAGCACTGCCCCAAAGAACAAAGTAGTAACTCCAGAAAGTAAAGGGATAGTTGTCCCAGCATGGCCTCCACCAAAACCAGGCAGCCCTGAGCCTCTGCTAATAGGATTGTTTACCTTTATATACCTTTGGGGTCGGGAAGGCCCCCAAATCGGCATGGGGCGTGTGTGCCTGTGCCATCTTAAAGGAGCTCGTGCTGTGAGCCCGAAGCACTTACGAGGGGGCCCGAGACGAAGAAAACACGTCAGCAGGGCCTGTGATGGTTCCGAGTGTGCTAAGCGGCAGGATCCAGCCTGCTTTCCTTATGGAGCAGGAAATCGCCGTGAAAGTGTCATAGGCACAAGCGGAGAGTCAGAAACCTAAATGTAAAAAAAAAATGAAGCTTTTCTGAGTAATAAAAAAAAAAGAAAAAAGAAAGTAAAGTGTTTACTCCACAAACAGACCTGGTATGTCTTAGGGGCCTGCAGGAGGAGAAGAGAATTAATTGTTGATGTGCCAGGGAACACCCTGGCCTGGCTCAGGAATCAGAAGGAAGCAGGGCTAAAAATAGGGCATCGTTGGAGTCATTAGTCAGGGTCCTTACACACAAGCTGACAAATCACAGTGCATTTTCGGATTCCTCTTTATCCCCCTTTTGTATCTCTTGGGTATTGAGGTTAGGCTGAGGAGCAGGGCTGTTTCTGCTAGTTTTATACCAGTTTTTCACAAGTAGGCCAGATGTGTTACATAAAAATTCTAGTAGAATCCCATTTGTTGTTTCAGGTTGCTTTAATGTGCTCCGTGAAAACGCAGTGAAACACACATTTGTCCTTGTATATGTAACAGGCGGTAACGACATCTCTTTTCACCTTTTTTTTTTTTTTTTAATGTTTGTTTATTTTTGAGACAGAGCATGAATGGGGGAGGGTCAGAGAGAGGGAGACACAGAATCCGAAGCAGGCTCCAGGCTCCCAGCTGTCAGCATAGAGCCCGACGTGGGGCTCATGACCTGAGCCGAACTCGGACGCTTAACTGACTGAGCCACCCAGGTGCCCCTCACCTTAACTTTATAAACCTTTGTTGCCACCAACATGTTGAATTGATTTTGTAACTAATGCATTTTCGTTTATTTTGTTTCCACTAATGGTAGAATTTTATTCTTTTTTAAAATGTTTTTATTGTTTGTTTTTTGTTTGGTTTTGTTTTTTGAGAGCAAGTGCTCAAGCAGGGAAGGGGCAGAGAGAGAGGGGACAGAGGATCTGAAATGGACTCTGCTGACAGCAGTGAGCCCAACACGGGGCTTGAACTCATGAGCTGTGAGATCATGACCTGAACCGAAGTCGGATGCTTAACCGACTGAGCCACCGAGGTGCCCTGATAAAATTTTATTCTTTCTAATCACAGCATTACAGTGAGTCTTCCTGTGCGGGTACAGGATGGAGACAAAACAGTTCAATAAGCCAGGCCTCAAAGACTAAGACACACTTAAGATGCTTGCAGGAGGGGAAAAACAGCCTCAAATGTTTACACTTAATTTGTGGAGTTTATACTTAAGTTTGGAGGAAGACTTGGGTGACCGCCGTCACGTAATCAGCTCAGAAAGTTTTGCAGCATTATGTTAAATGGGCACTTAGGCAGCATTGTGTGCTAACTCTGAAACTGCCTTTTTCTGGTAAGTCTGCTTCTGGTCAGGGCACAAAACTGTTCCGGGGGGCTCCTTCTTCATGTCAATACTATGTGAATGGATGTAAGAGGAAAGGGTATTTTGGTTAATAGTGTATTCTATACGTCAAATAAAAGCATGAAACAGCCCAAAGAAAGCACCCTGTGGATCCCAGTATATTTTTTTAATCGAAACAGTTTTTGCAAAACAGCGATTTAAAGCCTCGATTGTTCATTAAGTCTTTGTTTGCAAATAGAGTCTGTTTTTGTGGGCTTGTCTCTTGTGGCAGGGTGAGTGTTGGGCAGTGCTCTTTATCTTTTTTGGTACTTCTGTAGCAATTTCAGATTTTTAATTCCAAAAAATTATTGTTAATAAGGAATTGATTTAGTCAATCTCTAGGTCTGAGTAGATCACAGTGCTAAAACGTGTGGTTTGATGAAACCATGGGAAGAGCACAGATGTGTGGGTTTTTCAGATTTTTAAATTAAGGGTTTAATTATTCAGATTTAAGTTACATATATGTTGGGGCATCTGGGGGGCTCAGTCGGTTAAGCGTCCGGCTCTTGGTTTCAGCTCAGGTCATGATCCCACAGTTATGAGATCAAGCCCACCTCGGGCTCCACACTGGGCATGGAACCTGCTTGGGATTCATATTCATTCATTCTCTCTCTCTCTCTCTCTCTCTCTCTCTCTCTCTCTCTCCCTCCCTCCCCCCCTCCCTCTCCCTCTCCCTCTCCCCCGCTTGCACTCTCTGTCTCAAAAATAAATAAATAAATAAATAAATAAATAAATAAATAAATAAATAAATAAAATAAACTATGTGTTGTAAGTGTATTTGATAGAAGATGAAAGCAGGGTCTTTAGAGATTTCTGTGTCTAATTAACTGTTTATTTAAAGCATCAAAGTAAAACCAGACCGCTTGTACGCTGGTATCTGTGAAGGTTGCCCAAAGAAAACCTTAGGTTTTTAAAAATGAATTTCTGCCCTGATCAGTGTATGTTGATTCAACAAAGATTTATGTCTGTCTTTGTTAAGAATTCAAAGTTGAAAAGATTCTTACCTTCAAGAAGCTGACAATTAAGCAGGAAAAGATAGAAGAAGTGAGGTTAGTTGCGTTAATAAGAGCATACGCAGGTGTGGTTGGAACAGGAGGAAGTCTCCAAGCCACCTTGGGGCTTTTGGGAAAGGAACCTGGAAGACTTTGGGTGAATGGTCATTTTATTTTGTAACCCTTAACAGAACATAATAAGATCCATTTGTTGATTGCCCACTACGTGCCAGGCACTCTGCCAGTTAGTAGGTATACATATTGTTAAAGAACAGAAATTCAGCCAGGGAAGTTTGAAGGTCTAGTTGGATTGCCAGGAATTGGGCAGCGTCCCATCTGGCAAGTAGGGGAGGAACTCCCAAGAGTTGTTCAAAATGGAAGGTTTTTACAAGAGAGGGAGAAAGTTACGAACAAAAAAAAGCAAAGGATTGTTCAGTCAAGGTCACTGTCCTTCAGGGGAAAGGGCAGGAGGTCTTGTGCAGATGACCTCATCTTCCTTTGGTGGGTGGAGAGGGCCCACGTGACCAATTCCTTCACTGGTGCTGGCCAGAAAATGCCCGAATGACCAGTTAAGGCCACATGTCGGGGGGTAGGGGAGGTTGGGTGTGGAAACTACAATGAGATTGGGCATTAAGCCCCGGTTTGGGAACTCAGTCTAAGTGACACCATTTGGGGCCTGTAGTTTTCCTTTTTTTGTTTTTTGTTTTTTGTTTTTTGTTTTTTTAACAAATGGAAGGCAAGAAAATATTTTAAGTAGTGTATGGGAGAGGGTGACATCTTGAACAAATCCCTCTAGTTGGGTATGTGGGAAAAGCACTATTGTTGGTTTCTTGTCAGATGTGTGGAAAACAGACGGGGGACAGGTTAGGTAGAAGCAGACTGGGTAGAAGGTTCAACAGGGAATGGAACCTGGGATGGAGGCAACAGTGGTGGAGAGAGGTAAGAATGGATTAAGGAGTTATTCTGGAAGCACAATAGATAGAGTTGGGAGTGATTAGGTGTTGGGGAGAGTGCCGAGCTTTGTCATCTTCACAGAAACGTGGAGACTCACCTGTGTCCGTCAGAACCAGCAACACGTAGGCTGTTGGTGGCCGTGAGAAGAGCGTCTTCGTGGAATGAAGGGGACGGAAGCCATATTGTATCTGTATTGTTGTCAGTTCTCACAGCAGTTGTAGTATTCTTGTCCCTATTTTACTGAATTTGAGAGATTTTAAGTAACTTTCCAGAATTACCCAGCAAGGAGGTGGTGAGGCAGTGTTTGAACATTGCCTTCTTGACTTGGGAGCCTGTGGTCTCTCTACCGTGTAAGGCCGCCTCTTACACAAGAAGCAGAGTGCTTTCAGAGGACTCTGTACCCCCCTCCTGAGTGCCTGCTGTGCTGGCCACTTGAGGGTAAGTGCTGTAGAAGAGCCACACGTTCACATGAGGTTGTGTTTTTGTATTGTTAACAGCTGTGTTGGGGTGTAGTTTGTACACCGTAAAATTTGCCATTTTAAGTGTACAATTCAGTGGTTTTTAGTAAATTTAGTCAATTTAGTGATCTGTCTCCTTATGGACATTTCATAAAACGGAATGATAACAAGTGTAGCCGTTTGTTATTTCCCTTCTTTGACTTAGCACAGTGTTTTTGAGTTTCATCCTTGTGGTAGCACGTATCGGTCCTTGGTTCCTTTTGTTGCCAAATGGTATTCCAATATGTGAATAGAGCACATTTTGCTCATCCGTTTTCCAGTTGAAGGACAGTTGGATCGTTTTCAGTTTGGGCCTATTACTAATAATCGCGCTGTAGACATTCACGTGCAAGTGTTTGTGTGGATACGTGTTTTCATTTCTCTCTGGAAGGATGCGTCCTAGGAGCGGAATTGCTGAGTGATGTGATAAGTTTCCATTTCACTTTCTAAAGAAACCGTAGAGTTGTTTTCTGTAGTGGCTTTGCCATTTGACATTCCCACCAGCCATGTAGAAGGATTCCAGTTTTTCCTCATTCTTGTCGATGCTTTCTACTGTCAGTCTTTTTTAATACAGCCACTGGAGTGGAAGTGAAGTGGAATCTCGTGTGATTTCGATTGGGACTTCTCCACTGACTAATGATGTTCAGCATCTTTTCCTATATTGATTAGCCATTTGTGTATCTTCTTTGGTTAAATGACCTTTGAGGCATTTGGCCCATTTCTTAATTGGATTGTTTTATTGAGTTGGAATGTTCTTTATATATTTTGGATACATGTTCTTTATCGGATATACAGTTTGCTAATACTCTTACATTTTTTAGTTTTTCATTTTCTTGTATATTTTGAAACACAAAATTTTTAATTTTGAGGAAGTCCTTTTGAACAAAAAAATTTTTAATTAAATCTGCTTTTGCTACCGTATGCAAGCACTTTTTGCCTCACCCAAGGCCATGAGGCTTTTCTCCTAGAAGTTTCCTATGAGGTTTTGTAATAAGTTTGGTATTGCTTAATTATGGGGGTCAGAGAATTCTTCTGTGAGGAAATTGTACTTAAACTGAGATCTGAAAGGGTAAGGAAGAGATTCCAACTAGAGGGAACACCATGTGCTCAGCTCAAGGCTGGTGGGATTGTGTCGAGTTTGACGAGGTAGAGGAAGGCCCTTAGAGCTGGGTGGAGTGAGTGCCGGGGCTGTACCTGATGAGACTGGAGAGCCAATAGGATTATGTAGTCCACATGAGGCAGTCCTCCTCTTATGGAAGACTGACTTCCCTTCTTCAGAGCCAAAATAGAACTTGAAGACAGAGTTGGGGATAAAGAGGAACAATAGCTATATTGCTTTTCCAGGCAAGGGAGGCTGCAGCAGGCTATGGCCTTCAAAACCTGCAAGCCCTCCCCGAAGAAGGGGCTGGGGGGGGGGGGGAGGGTTCTAGGGAGAGATCTAACCCGTTTGGCCAGGAATCGTGTTCCTGCTACCAGCCTCCTTCATCACTTCTTTAGGGTGGTACCAGGTTCCTGGAACAAAAGACTAAGAAGAGAGGAGGGAGGTTTGCGGAAGAGAGGAAAAAAGTCACTTTAAAATGGAGCTTTGCCGAAGCATTAGTGTAGCCATTTTGATTTTTGTTCAACTTTATGCTTTTAAGCTGTTTCTCTCCCAGGAGCCATTGGGTCAGAGAGGGGGAGACATGATCAGATTTGCTTTGTAGGACAGTCATTCTGGCTGCCGTGCAGAAATGGATTGGAGGGAGGCCAGTGTTTATTTGGATAGACCAGGTAGGGGGCTGTTGACAGGTTAGTGCGAGATAATGGCAGCTTGGGCCCAGGGGAAATGGGAACCTAGAGAATACCCGGGCATTCGAGAGCCTGCCTGCCTTGAGTTCTGCACGATCTGTCATGCTTCCCAACAGGAAGTTATAATAAGAGGGAGGAAGCCAGCACCTGTGAGTCCCCTCCCTCCCTAGCACACCGCTCTTTTGGGTTGTGCCCGTTGGGTTTTCTTTTTCCAGGAGGAGATAGTCCTGGTAGTCTGCTCCCAATAGTTTCATTTAAACACCTTCACTGCTTTCCGTCTTCCTGAGACTTTGGGAAAGATTGAGGACAAGTTACTTATTCATTCATGCATCTGTTTCATTAATAAAAAAAAAAAAAAGTACTCACTATATGCTAAACACTCTGCTACACACAGGACAGCAAGTCCCTTTGTTGTGGGAAGGAACATTTTTGGGTAAACATGGCTTGTGATCTGGGGACCTAGTAGCATTGGATTAACTCACCTGTTGGTTAATTCAGGAAGTTATCGGGGAAAATGTATCTGAGTCTGGTAAATAGAAGAGAACAATGAAAGCCACAGAAACTCTGAGCTTGTAATTCACTAATTCAACAAAAGATGATTTGAGACATTTTCAAGGACTACAGTAGCAAGTTTAAATGCCAAGCTTTTATTTTAGTTTTGAAACACAAAATGTGGAAGAATCTTTCCTGTGGTTTTCCCTGAATGTCCTCTGATTGACTCAGTGAATTAAGAAAGCAAATTACTATTTCTCAAAGGGGTTACAGTAAATCTAATTCATTCTCTCTTTCAAAATACAACAGAGAGCGTTGGGACTTCTAGGCCAAGGGTGAGAAGTGTCTTGCTCAGAAAATGAAAATGTATTATTTTTACTAAGCGCTTTCCATGAAACAAGTACTAGGGAACAGATTTCCCTTTTTGCAGGTTTCTAAATATACAGAAAGAAAGGTTTCTCTTGATTGAAGTTCTAGAGAAAAATAGGTAATGAATTGTTGCTGTGAGGAAAGGAAAATAGACCTGATGTTGAAATCCCTTTGCCAGATCCTTTTACTTCATAATGTCTAAAATGGTAAATGTAGGTAAATTTTGAGTGTCAGGAGATTCTAGTAAATTAGAAAGTATTTCCTCTCTTGCGGCATAACCGTGATCATGTATGGGAAGAAAAATTAGGTTTAGGAAAGGAAGGGGGAGGGGAATGAAAAAGACATAAGAAATTAACTCTCAGGCCTGTGGGCCTTTTGCTGAGGACCCCACATGGGTTTTTATTTTTATTTTTATTTTTTTTATTTTCATTGAACCCCCACGTGGGTTTTTATAAGTCAATTTAAGAAACAGTAAGGCTGTCTGAGCAAAAAAAAAAAAAAGAGAGAGAAAGAAAGTTCACCTGTCGTCAGGAGCATTGTCCTTCAGTGCCTCGTGCGTGAGGAACAGACAGAGTCGCCTGTGTGCAGACAGGGGAAGGTGGCTAAAGGACACTGAAGTCCTGAAACCGGTCACCCCAGATGCTGCTGATCAGATCACTCGTGTGCAGTACTGTGCGCTCTCAGCTCCCCTGAGGCTACGGCGATGCGTGTGTTGTGTCGTCCTCACACGGTATGAAGTGTGTGTTTTTACATACTTTAGACTCTAATCTTGTCTCTCGACCCAGGGCCTCGATTTATATATGAACATATTTGAAGAAGCAGCAGACAGAAAAGGGTGGTGTTCCCGTTGTGTCATGATCTCCTTAGAGTAAACTCAGCTTGTTTTACTAGATTTTTAGACAGACTGTTTCATAAAATGGCAAGAGTTTGGGGGCTTTTTTTGTCTGTGTGTCTCGTTTTCCTCTCCTGCTTATGATTATATACAAAAAGTGATGAAATGGAAATAACTTTGTTTTGGCTTAGACCAAACCTTCGTCTCAAGTGGGTGTTTCCTGAGGGCTGCGCCTCCTTTCTCCTGTCTCGTGACAAGTCTCCAGCCCACTCCTGGCCCAGTCCCTCGGGAGTCCCTCGGGAGGCCACGCGATAGCCCGCAAACGCGCTGATTCTGTGTACTGGATCAGCGGGCAGGTTCGTTCTAAGGAATATTGACATTTTCTGGAAAATTTGTGAAAAAGACGTTGTCACATCGCAGTTTGCAAAACACCATGGATCTTATTTTAGGATTATCAGCTCAGCTTATGTGGTACTTTCCTTACAACAAAATGATCTCCTTGTGTGTGAACTGTTGTCGTTTTAGTTGAGTACACGTGAGGGAGTTTCCTCTATGGGAATGGATACATTTCCTCCGGGTCAAATGCTCTTCTGAATAAACTCTCAACACTCCTTCCGTCTTTCTGAGTACTTAACGTTGTCAAACCAAAGGAAAGGCTTTAATGCTTCAGTTTGTAAATAGGAATTTTAGGGAGTGATTCAGAGGCTATCTTTAGTTGATCATTTGGAGGCGATTTATTACTTTCCGGAATGCTCTTTTTCATGCTGTATGGGTTTCTCTGCCAACCCTCCCGTAGTCCCTGAGCAAATGGCATTTCTGGACTAAAATGAATCTTGTTAAGCTCAGGTGTTTCTCAGTAGGTACCGCACCGATTATACGGGCCAGTTTGATGACACTGTCTGTTGCCGGCCCCCCGAGGCTCACCGTAGCCACTTCCTACTCCCACATTTAGCCTCGAAGGTTCTGCATGTTTGTTCTCAGCCCGTATAACGGCACGCGAGTGTTTCCTGAGCTGCTGTGTGCTGTTTATCTTCTGCATCTTGAACATCTGGCCTGCGGGGACTGCCTCGGGGAGCTTGGTCACCAGGTGCAAGTCAGGCCACCAGGTGCAAACCCACTACCCTAGACCCCATTGTGCGCCCAGCGCCCCCCTGCTCCCGGACACTCGGCATTTGTGACTGTCACCAGTTCATTCATCAGACTTTTGCTCGATACCTTGCAGGCACTACAGCTGCTGAGTTGAACGTGTAACGGGGGAAAACCTTTTTTTCCTCTACGTCTTCGGTCTAGTGCTTAGGGCCCTGGAAAATAAGTTGACAAACAACAGCTCAACAGGAGAGAAGGCATACCGATTTTATTTGATGTTAATATTTTAATTTTTACATGCGCCCAGCGGCCGTTATAGGAAAGAAGTGAAGGCCCACAGCAGCAGCTAGGCCTGCAGGCTTACACACCATTTTAAGAGAGCAATAAATTGTCAAGAACGAGACCAAGAGGGCGAGTTGGGACGTCTGGGGGTGGTAAACTACAGGACGGTCCGTAGGTGGGAGAGCCCGATGGGAGATGAAGGTGACTTAGCAAGGTTTGCTACGTGCAGACGACATCGGAGCCTTCTCTGATGATGAGTCATCCTGGGGTTTAAGACTCGTCTTCCTCTTCCTGGTGTGGGAGAGGGGGGCACTTTACAAAGGGAAATCTGCAGCCTGCTTTTAGACAGAAAGGGGTGGGCCGAAGAGCTTGCCCTACACCTGCTGCTTCTCCGTTGCCTTCAGCTCATCTTGATGCCAAAGTGGCGTCTTGCGGGGTGGTATATGCTCATCGCCTTTAAAAGGCACAGTGTCTGCCCTCCAGGAATTTAGTATCTGGCCGAGTGACAGAGGGCACGCAAATGGCACAAGACGTGTCCGTTACCTCCGGGAGCCCAGAGGAGAGAGCCTAAAACTTCTCGCGTTTGCCAGAGGGCAGAGGTGTGCTGGGTGCAGGCCTCTGAGCACAGGGCAAGCAGAGTCACCACATAGGGACACGAGACGGGAGGGAGCACCGTAGGATGTCGGTCGGAAGGCGTTCGTCTCCGGGAAAGCCGTTCCTTAGGGATAGTTCCTGAATGGTGCTCGAGTTTCTAAGCTGATCTTCCAAGAGTCTCCACTGCCCATGATGTAGTTGAAGAGCCAGGAGAAAACAGGAAGGCAGAAGGTAAGATCTCCGAGCACATTTGGAATCAGGAGTAGTGCATCCGTGACAATTCCTGCTTGTCTCTTTCACTCTCTGGTTCCTCTTCCTGCGAGGCAGTAGTGCCTTCGTGGCCAGAAGTCCCTACTAAGGTCCCCAGGGCGGCTGCCTCCCCCCGTCCCTCTCTTCCCTTCTTCAGTCATCCTTCTTTCTGCCCCTGGCTCCCCCTTCTGTACAGCCATTAATCCGAGAGAAGGATGAGGGAGAAGACAAGCATGTGAAAACAAACTCACATTCCCTTTTGAATGTCAGTCTCCTCAAAGCTCCCAAATACAACATTCCGCTCACTTAGGAGAGGCACGTTCAAACAGAAGTCTCGCGATGGTGAGATCTCAGGAAGCAGCACTAAGGGAAGTGAGCATACGCGGACTGCCCCACATGCCGACCGGTCCCCTGTCCCCCCACTCCCTGCAGCTTCTTCCTCTGCTTCCGGACTCTTGGATGTGCTCAGGGGCCGTCTCCTGCCATCCCCGCTGGCTGCACCATCGGCCTTCCTGGGAAGCACGCAGTCCATCTCCCCGTCTTGTTAGCTGGCGGCCATTTATGACACTCCTTTATTCGTAAGTCACTCGCTCAGAAGTTTTCAACAGCTTGCCATTGAAAGCGATAAATCCCCATTTCTAAAATATTTTCTGGAAACAATCACATTTCCAACAGATATGATCAGCTTTCAAGCATTCTGAGGTTTGACTGTTGCTGAACCTTTTAGAAGCAGAATATTTCCAACTTGGGGCTTGAGGACATTTATAACGAGAGGCCCTTGCAATCAGAAGCACATCCAGCTTTGTGTCCTGTGTGATAAATAAACATTTTGTATTGCAGATATAGGCAATATTCTGCTTGCAGTGTGTGTAAATGTTGTGGGAAATACAATTCAGAGTCATTTAAAAAGTGCCACTGAATTCATAGTAGATTTTTGTTGCCATGCTATTTTCTCAGGAACAGCGCAGCCACTCTTAAACCTGAAAAGGTTTGCAACCATTGTTCGAGGTTGCAGTTTTTCGACCATTTAATTTGAAATCCGGAAGCATAAGTACGACATCTATAAAGGTGGTTGTTTCAAATATTACCGAGTGTTCTTCAGCGATATTTAAAAATCTAAAGCGGGTCAGAATGAAGACGGCAGAACAGGAAGATCTCAGCTCTCCACCTGCCACAGACACATCAGAATAACTACATCTAAAAACAGAATAACTACATATGGACCAACGGTTGCTGGGAATGACCTGAAGATTGGCAGAGCTGATTTTACAGAACTAAGGATATAAAGAAAAAGCCGCATCGAGACAGGAAAGGTGCAGACACGGCTTAGTCGAGACCCACACCTTGAGCCCAGTGACCCACAACAGGAGGGATGTCACGACTGCGGAGGCCCTCCCCGAGGAACAAGGGGTCCAGGCCCCACATCGGGCTTCCCAGCCTGGGGGACCTACCCACACAGCCAGGAAGACAAGCCCAGACAACATCTGGCTTTGAAAGCCAGCAGGGCTTAACTCTGGGAGAGACAGAGACTTACAGGAAACTGAGGCTTCATTCCTAAAGGTAGCACGTACAGGCGCCCTCACTCTAAGACCCAGCACAGAGGTGGCATTTTGAAAGTTGCCTGGGTTACGCGTGAAGGGGATTCACTGACTAGTTTTAGGGCATGTGCAGGAGGGGCAGGAATCTTTGGAACTGTCTCCAGGGATGGCAGGTGCCATTTTTTTTTCCCCACTCCCGTTCTGTATGGCCGGCCAGGTGCTTGTGGGAGCCATTTCTGACCCTCTGCTGCCATGCCCTGGTGCTCCCCCATGGACTTGCCCTTCCCAACCTGCCCACCCTGGCTGGGGCCCCTCCCGAGGAGTTGCCTGCCCTGCCACACCCGATAGGTGGTGTCAGCCACCACCAACGCCCCTCCCAAGTGCCCCCCCCCCTTCCCCACCACACTCAGCAGGCCGCCCAGTCCAGGACTGGCACCGCCCCAGTCGTCCCCCACCCCACGGGGCAGCCCCACACACCAGAGTGTTTGTAGGAGTTGTAGCCGACCTTGCAGAGAGCTGCACCGAGGGCTGGCTCCACACTCCAGCACACCCAGGCCAGGGGGACAGCACACACACCAGCAAATCTGCACCAGTTGCAGCCCAGCCACCACAGGTGGGCATGTGCAGCCCACACTGGAGCACCCAGGGGTGCAGGTGACTGGGGAAGGTTTGCACTACTGGACTTCACAGGACACCTTCTACATAAAGCCATCCTTCTAGACTGTGAGATGTAACTGATACACCTACTATATAGAGAGAAGCACAGAGAGGCAGGAGGAAGCCAGAGGAGTATGTTCTAAATGAAGGAACATGACAAAACCTCAGCAAAAGAAGTAAATGAAACATAAACAACCTATCAGGTAAAGAGTTCAAAGTAATGGTCGTAAAGAGACTCCTAGCAAGATCTATTACAATCAAAATGTCAACAGTTAAAAGTGAAGAGAGAATCTTAAAAGCAACAGGAGAAAAACAATTAGTTGTGTACAAGGGACTCCCCGCCTCCATAAGACAGCTGATTTTCAGCAGAAACTTTGCAGGCCTGAAGGGAATGGAACAATGTATTCAAAGTGCTGAAAGAAAAACAAAAAACAAAAAACTTACAACCAAGATACTCTACCTGTCAAGGTTATCACTCAGAATTGAAGGAGAGATAAGGAGTTTACCAGACAAGCAAAACCTGAAGGAGTTCATCACCACTAAATTGGCCTTGCAAGAAAATTAAAGGGACTTCTTTATTTTTAAGTTTCTATTCAAATTCCAGTTAGCATACAGTGTGATATTAGTTTTGGGTGTACAATGTTGTGATTCAACACTTCCATATATCACCCAGTGCTCCAGCCAAAGACATAGAGTGGCTGAGTGGATAAAAACACAAGACCCATCTATATGTTGTCTACAAGAGACTCGCCTCAGGTGTAGATACATAGAGGCTGAAAAAGAAGAGATGGAAAAAGGTATTTCATGCAGATGGAAAAGAAAAGAAAAGCTAGAGTAGCAATACTCATGTCAGACCAAATAGACTTTAAAACAAAGACTATAATGAGACAGAGGAGCATTACATGATGATAGAAGAATAAATCCAACAAGAAGATATACCACTTGTAAATATCTATGCATACAACATAGGGGCACCTAAATACATAAAGCAAATATTAACATAGTGGGAGAAATTGATAGTAATATAATAATTGTAGGGGATTTTAACACCCTACTTATCAATGGGTATAGAAAACCAATAAGGAAACATTGGCCTTAAGTGATACACTAAACCAGATGAACTTAATAGATTCATAGAGAGCATTTCATCCAAAACCAATAGATTACACATTCTTTTCAAATGTGCACGGAACATTTTCCAGGATAGACCACATAGGAGGCCACAAAACAAGTCTTGGTAAATTTAAGAAAATTGAGATCATATCAGGCATCTTTTCTGACCACAATGGTATGAATGTAGAAATCACTTACAAGAAGAGAACTGGAAAAAACACAAACATGTAGGGGCGCTTGGCTGGCTCAGTTATTGGAGCATCTGACCCTTGATTTCAGGGTCATAAGTTTGTGCCCCATGTTGGATGTAGAGATAACATACATACATACATACACACAAAACCAAAAAACAAAACAAGACCCACAAACATGTAGAGGCTAAACAACATGCTATTAAACAACCCATTGGGTCAACAAGGAGATCAAAGAGGAAATCAAAATCTGTTGAATCCATCAAAGGCAGTTCTAATAGGGCAGTTTATAGTGATAGAGACCTACCTCAGGAAACAAGAAAAATCTCAATCTAACCTTACATCTGAAGGAACTAGAAAAAGAAGGTCAAAGCCCAAAGTTAATAGAAGAAAAGGTATAATAAGATCAGAGAAGAAATAAATAGATACCAAAATTAATAATAAAAAAGATCAGTGCAACTAATAGTTGACTCTTTAAAAAGATAAGGTCAACAAACCTTTAGCTAGACACATCAAGAAAAAAGAGACCATCTAATACATAAAATCAGAAGTGAAAGAGAAGTTACAATGGATATCACATAAATACAAGAGATTATAAGAGACTACTACAATCAGTTATAAACCAACAGATAATGCAACCAGAAAAAAATAAATTTCTGGAAACTTGCGGTCTTCCAAAACTGAGTCAGGAAGAGATAGAAAATTTGAAGAGATTGGTTACCAGCAATGAAATTGAATCAATAATCAAAACAATCCCAACAAACAAAAGTCCAGGATTAGTTAGCTTCACAGGCAAATTCTACCAAACTTTTAAAGAAGAGTTAATACCTGTCCTCAAACTATTCCAAAATTTTTTTTAAATTTTTTTTTTTTCAACATTTATTTATTTTTGGGACAGAGAGAGACAGAGCATGAATGGGGGAGGGGCAGAGAGAGAGGGAGACACAGAATCAGAAACAGGCTCCAGGCTCTGAGCCATCAGCCCAGAGCCTGACGCGGGGCTCGAACTCACGGACCGCGAGATCGTGACCTGGCTGAAGTCGGACGCTTAACCGACTGCGCCACCCAGGCGCCCCAAACTATTCCAAAATTTTTAAGAGGAAGGAGTGCTTCCAAATTCATTCTACAAGGCCAGCATTACCCCAATACTGAAACCAAAAATACCACAAAAAAGAAAATTACAAACCAGTCTCCTTGGTGAACATAGATGCAGAAATCCTCAACAAAATATTAACAAACCAAATTCATGAGTACATTAAAAAGATCATGCACCATGATCAAGTGGGATTTATTCCAGGGATGCAAGGATAGTTCAATAACTACAAATCAACCAATCTGACACCCCACATCATCAAAAAGGATAAAAATCATGCGTTTGAATAGATGGAGAAAAAGCAATTGACAAAATTTGACATCCATTTGTGGAAAAAACTCAAGTTGGTATGAAGGAATGTACCTTAACATAATAAAGGCCATATCTGAAAAATGTACAGCTAACCTTATGTTCAATGGTGAAAAACTGAGTTTTTATTCTAATATCAGGAACAAGATAAAGATGCCCATTTTTGCCACTTTTATTCAACACAGTACAGGAAGTCCTAGCCACAGCAATTAGAAAAGAAAAAAAGGCCTCCAAATTGGAAATATAATACAATTGTCACTATTTGCAGATGACATGACAGTATATATAGAAAACTCTAAATACTCCATAAAAAAACCATTGGAATAAATGAATTCAGTAAAGTTGTAGCATACAAAATTATTATACATAAATCTGTTGCATTTCTATGCTTGAACTGTCAGAGGAATTAAGAAAACAATCCCATTTGCAACTGCATCAAAAAGAATAAAATACCTAGGAATAAATGTAACCAAGGTGAAAAACCTGTACTCTGAAAACTATAAGACACCAATGAAAGAAATTGAAGATAGCACAAATAGATGGAGAAGTATACCATATTCATGGATTGGAAGAATTAGTATTGTTAAAATATTCATACTACCCAAAGCAATCTGTAGATTCAGTGTAATCCTTATGAAATACCAGTGGCATTTTCCATAGAAGTACGACAGATAATCCTAAAATTTGTATGGAACCACAAAAGACACCCAATAGCCAAAGAGTTAGCTTAAGAAAGATCTAGCCACAGATGGGGTGCCGCCCACATTTCTGCCAGCCAAGTTAATGACCATGACTGTTGAGACAACAAAGGCCCTTTATGGACCAGGACGCCTTATGACAAATTCTTCTTAGAACTTACAAGACACACAAGGAGAACCTGCTTATCAGCTGCTATTTGGCTGTACCACACCGGTGCATGCATCTCTGGTTGGCGGAGACCTGAGTGAATATTCTCGCTGGTTGGTCATAGAGCCAAGCGCTCAAGACATAGAACAGTTCTAGATGAAAACCTCATCCGGGTTTTCTTATATGCATGTTAAGAGCTTTATTTAAGCCTTGGGTCTCAGAGCCAATACAAATTCGTAAAAGAGATGTACCACTGGGTTGGGGATTGTGTGGTATTTTACAGTGTACCTCATTGCACAGAAATTTTCTTAAAGTTGATGAATGACCAAGTGTGAAAAAAAGATTTTTTTTGTGCCCAACTTATTCTGTCACAGGAGTTATTGAGTTAGGTGGTCAGCACTCTAATAGTGTTCTACCCGTGCCCACCAATTGTGCAGCTTTGGCTTCTAAGATGTTCCTTAGCAACAGCCTTTACGTCATCCGCACACTAACCCACTGCAGTATTTGTCAAAACAGATGCCAGTCTGGTGAGAAATGGTAACTCACCAGTCTGTGAGGCCAGCTAGAACAGCAGGCTTCTAGAGCCTCTGCCTGCATTTTGGCCTCTGGTTTTCCTCCTTGTGACAACGGCTAGAGACAAAGAGTGACCATCTCTGGGAAGAAAAGGATTGATAAAAACCAAGAGTACTTATAATGAATCTTTACTAGAGTTGCTGTACCCAAGGGTCCAGTTCCACAACTGTTTTCTTCTACTCTAAATTTAGGAAAGGCGGTGGGGGGAGGGGGCAGGGGGAGGACGCTCCCTTGTAGGGAGATTCCAGCCCCTGTAAGCAGAAATTCAGGAGGCTGATGTGGTAAGAATTTTGCTATACTTGTCAGAGGTCCCAGAATCTCTCTGCTGCAAGGAGCCCTGGAGCGAGCAGGTTGCAGCCAGTGAAATTGGTCCCTTCATGGTCACCAAATGTAGGGGTGGAAAATTTTTCCTTGCACCCACTAGGTTCTTTGGTTTGTCTAGACAGATTAACAGGAGAAAAACAAATTTAACTTTGCACCGACGGAGCTCCATGAAAATATGAGACCCCCAAAGCAAGTCAGGCTGTTACCCTGCATATGCCATCCTTAGCTAAGGAACCGGGTAGGGACCTGGGGCTAGAAATGGGAGGAGGTCGATTCACAGAACAATCAGAAGAGCAGATCTTTTAGATGTTTGCCCTGCTCATAAGGTCTTTGTGTTTGGATTCTTCTCGGTGTCCTTTTGTCTTGGAGGTAAGAATGCTCCTTTCCTTTAGGTCTGGGGAAGGCATCTGTGACCTACTTCAGGGGAGAGAGACAGGGAAGGTCAGAGTGCACGTCCTGCTTCTGCCATTTTCTCAGACTCCTTCTGCTTAAAGTATTCAGTATGCCAAGGTGCCATATTTTGGGGCAACCTCTTGAACCCCATCACCAGTCACATATTTTTACATCTGTCCCGAATCTCTTGGCATACCCTATATCATATCTCACTTTGGATATGTGTACTTGTTCTTCCCAATTTTTATTTGGCAGAGTTTTGTCTGTTAGTTTCAAATACAAATATGATTTTATATTGTTCACATGGATGTATAATTGGAGATGGTGGGAAAACGTCTCCAGGTTGTTTCTGTTGTCTCTGGAAATGGAGAAGGATGAGAACCCACTCTGGGTTAGGTCTGGGGTTCAGGGCACAGAAGTGATCTGACCACAGTGGTTTTGTTACCTATTGTATGGAGCCACTAAGCCATTGAGCAGGGATGGGTAAAGGATTCCACAAAATAGGATTCCACAAAATCAGATTGAGCTGCTACAGAGGGACTTCTGTCCTGAAGACACTTGTCTGTCACTGGTAAAAATGACTATGCTTGTTTCTGATTCTACATTTTGGTTGCTGCTGAAGATTGTCCTTTTTAGAGGATACTCCAGATGTTTTGGAGAGCATCAAGGAGAGGACGTTTCTGTCGTTTCCATGAATTGTGCCAGCTTCCCCATCTTCTATTTATTCTTACCCATTATAAAAATATTTGTACCAAGTAAAAAATTTGAATGCAGTGGATGCACAGATACAGTTCACCTAGAGCAGTGGGTCTCAGAAGGCTGGTCCGTGGACCTGCGGCATCAGCACCATCTGGGAATTGGTTAGAAATGCAAATTCTGTGCCCCACCAATTACTGAGTCAGAAACTCTGGGCAGAGGGCCCAACAGTCTCTGTGTCCAGCCCTCCAGGTGACTTTGATGCCACTAAATGTCTAGAGACCCTGGCCTACTATCTCTATAACTCATTAGAATGAACTCTATAGTAGTTGACTTTCACATTTAGACACAAGCAGTTGGCTTATACCTTTTATAAAGTTTTTTTGGGGCGCCTGCGTGGCTCAGTCGGTTAAGCTTCTGACTTGGGCTCAGGTCATGACCTCACGGTTTATGAGTTCAAGCCCCGCATCAGGCTTGGTGCTGACAGCTCAGAGCCTGGAGCCTGCTTCGGATTCTGTGTCTCCCTTTCTCTCTGCCCCTTTCCCACTCGTGCTCTGTCTCTGTCTCTCAAAAAAAAAAAAAAAATGTTAAAAAAGTTTTTCATGTAGTAACCAAAAAATACCTTTGGAGTTTGAAAGGATTCCTCTAAAGATCTACCCATCCTCTGCCCCAATAATTATTATTAAGTAGGTTAATACCCTAAGTAAAATTCAGGAAAGTATCGGATTTGACTTAAAAATGCTAGGAAATTAGGCTATTGTCTAAATATTTACAACACAGAGCTTTTAGCCGGGAGGGTTTTTTTTTTTTTTTTTTTTTTTTCAGTCTTCCAAGAAAAAAAATTGGAAATCATCCAAAGAATAGTATATTATGATACAGGCTTGATATTTTATCATTTTTATGTACTGTTTCTGTAAAAGGTATGTTTCATCCACATATCGCAGAGTGATAGCACATGCAGGTGGTGTGGAGCCATTGCTTGGAACTGTGATCCACCGCCCCCCCCCCATTTAGTTGTGTGTTGGTCCCTGCAGGAGGCACAGTGGTCTTGGTGCTGCCCGGACTCATTTCAGGCCACCAGGCTGTCCTGTCAGCCTCCCACCTTGAGCCCATGGAGTTCGAACAGGTTAATAACTCACGAAGCCTCTAGCCACAGGCGGAACTTCTCACTTATCCATTAATCCTTAAGCCTCTCGGTTCAAATCGTTCTTTAAGCAATAAAAAGGCCAGGAAGACGAAAGCAAAAATACTGTCAGGGTTTTCTTAATAGTTGGAGCTAATTTTCTTGAAATGTCACTGTCTAACGGAAGAGGTTCCAAATTCCTACCGCTAATATGGTTTTCCTATAATTTCACCACAAAGCACACAGGATTTAGGATGACCTCTTCCTGCTCCAATTGAAAGCAAGTAAAAATAGAACTGTGGTACTTAAGGACTGGAGGTGAGCTCCTTATGGATGCCATCCAAGCCTGGCCTCCTCCCCCGCACTAACTGGTGGGGGAGGGTCCCAGGCCTGGAGGGGTGAGCGGGGAGGCCCAGAGTCTCCCAGCCACACAGAGGTCTTTGGAGCTGCCTCACCCCTCCCACAGAGACAGCCAACAGCTGAGCATTTCTGTCTCACTGTTTCAGCAAACCTCATGCATATGGAGTTTCTAAGCTGTCCATTTTGCTAATACTCTAGATACTGGTCATTTCCTTCAGGGCAGTTGATAGAAGTTTTAAAATGTTCCAGAAGTTTAGATACTAGAATAGTGTTTGTTTCCTGTGACATGGGTTTAGGAAACAGCTGTTCAGGAGCTGCCCCGAATGACTGGACATTGTGAGATCTCGCTAGGAGTGGCCATGAGTTCTTCGTTGTCCGAAAGAGTTCTTTTACTCTGTTTGCCGAACCTGCCAACTACTGTGTTCTAGGTAAGGAACACCTTCTCTTAGTTGCATGTAAAAGAAAGAAGTAGCATTTCGTTCTAGATAAATGTGTGTAAGGGGTGTGTGTGTGTGTGTGTGTGTGCGCGCGCGCGTGCATTTGTGTGTGTGTTGGAGGGTGAGGAAAGTTAAGTCATTTAGCTTTCTTTAAAAAATTGGTTAACTTTACCATGCGCGGGAAAATTAAAAAAATAATAATAATAACCAGTGCTAAGGACTAAGGGCTCTGTGCTGCTTTACAAGAGTCCCAGAAATAATGCATGGTTTGCAGTACTTATAAATCAGTCTCGGAAACTAATTGTTGATGAAGGCTAGACCAAAAACTATTAAAAACTGTAGAAATGTGGGGCCCAGAAGTGGATATTTTAAAAGGCATGTTATAAAAACCCCAATTCTAGGACAACATTAAGGAAAGGTCTGTTTGTGCTCCAATCTAAGACCATTTGTATTCATTTTATAAGGCGGTTGGGAGACTTTAAAAATGGTTGTGTAGATGCCTCATTCTGAAAACCAATTTAAGTTAGAAATGAAGCCATACTGCTAACTAGTAAAAATAAAGAATAAGTGAGTTTTAACACTGGAAAGAAATCTTACATGTTTTGTTCTCATCTAAATCCTGAGTTTCCAAAACAGATTTTTCCGAAATTAAATATAATTTATTAAATCCAAATGTAAAGAAAACTAAAGCGGGGGTGGGGGTGGGCAGGGAAATGCCTCAAGGAACTAAAAGTACCTTTAGAAAAATAGCAGTTGTTGAAAATAAGCCCACAGTTGTTTCTGATGGACGCACTCTGGCGGGGGGTTGGGGGGGGAGGGAGGAGGAACGGACAGACTGGCTGTATTCCAGCTGGAAGGTGTCACTGATGCCGACAAGGATGTGGAGGGATGTGGTCTGTGATTTACTGACGGTGGACCTAGAAAATGGGGACAGCCACTTGGGAAGAGAGTTTGGCGGTTCCTTTCGAAACTAAAGAAAATGCGTGTACCATATGATGCAGCCATTGCATTCTTGGGCATTGATCTCAGAAATGACCTACTTTCACCCCAGAACTGGTACACAAATGCTCATAGCATCTTTGTTCATAATAGTCAAACTTGGAAACAACCCAACTGTCCTCCCAGGAGTGAACGGTTTCACTGTGGTATGTCCACACCACGAAACTCTACTCAGCAATAAAAAGGAACAAATTACCCATACATGCACCAGCGTGGATGAACCTCCAGAAAACTATGCTGAGTGAAAAAAGCCAATCTCAGAGGGATGTGTACTGCATGATCCCATTCTGAAACCTTTGTTCGATAACAGAATTCATAGGTTTGGAGATCACTGATTGGGGAGGCAGGGAGGAGGGTGTGGTTATACAAGGATAACCTGAGGGGGCCTTGCAGGGTCGGTACAGCTGAGGATCTTGTGGTGTGTTACACAAGACTGTACACGGATAAGGCTGCATAGAGCTCCCCATACACACACGCTCACACACTCGAGTGAGTGACTAATGAAATCTGAATAAAGCTCTGGGGGTTGTACCAATGTCATTTACTTGGTTTTGACGTTACACTGTTAACTGTTTAAGGTATTAGCCTTGGGGGAGCCGTGGCAGCTGCCCTGTGCCCTGTACCTTTCTCAACACTGTCCTGTGAACCTATGATTATTGCAATTTTTAAAAAAAGTTTTATTTAAGTAATCTCTACACCCAATGTGGGGCTTGAACTCACGACCCCGAGATCAAGAGTCCCATGCTCTTCTGACTGAGCCAGCCGGGCATCCCTATGGCTATTTCAAAGTAAAAAGTTCAACAACAGCTATTTTAGTGGTTCCAAAAAAAAAAAAAAAAAAAGGATTGGCTGTTGCAATTTCATATAGTTTAACCTAAGAGGACAAAAGATCTGATCAGAGTGCACAAATTGCTAGCTGAGGTCACCTGTTCATGGTGCCTTAAGGGGGAATTTTCACATTATTTGTAATTTTTTTATTACTAAAATTTTTCCACAGTGTACATGCATTGTTCACACATCCAAAAAGATCAGTTGAATAAATGCAAATAATTAGAAGCATCAAAAAAATTCGTCCCAGTGGGTAAATTCCATCACACAGATGGAATTTCACGGGGTCTTTTAGTGGTCATGTGGCTTGACTGTCTGCAGTTTTTATCAAAACTGATCCGGAAAGGCATTTGTGTACCTGTTTGTGTTTAGAAATATACAGAGATTTCACAAGGTCTGACTGGACCCTGTCACATGTGCTTTACTATCCCAGAATTCTTTCTCTAGCAATATAAAAACATCCGCATTGTAAATATCTTCCAGATTTTAAATCTGTTCTTATTCTTGGGTAGTTACCTTGAATGAAAAACGTTCTCGCTATTTTAATGTTAGAGGCTACCAGAGTTTTTCTTAACTCTCCTACGTACGAAATTTCACTGTTTCTCTTTTGACATTTTCGGATTCGAGAGGTTGTTACCACCAACTCTACTGGAAAGGTTTATCCCGGTTTTCCTCATGTCCGCTTTTCTCTCAGCACTTTCGGGGGGCCTTTCTCAGCCATTCACACCTCACTTTAGGGCTCCCCGGCTCCGCGAGAGGCATAGCCGTGTGCTGGTTTGAAATTGTTCCTGAAATGAGCTTGATGGGCTTTTTTAAATACATGTTTCCTATACCCTGTTGCCACTCTCACGTCCCATTAAAACGTGTAATGGAGAATTGATCATACCATCTTCACTGGTAACGGGATTTGTTGTTTTGAGGAATCCTCCGTTTGGAGGTGGTCGTGGCAGCCAGCCTGGAGGCTGGAACCACAGGAAACGGGCACGGCTGTGGGGGGCGCAGACCAGGCTGGTTATGGAGAGAAAAGATAATTCTTGCCTTCTGGCAGGAAAGCTAGTGCTGCTTTTTTGTGGGTTTTTTTTTTTCTTTTTAACCTTAAGGTTCTATGTTGAAGCTCCTTAAATCTTTGTATTTGCTTGCTTTTCCCAGTACAATAAATGACATCTTAAATATGAACGAGGAGGCATTTTTCCTTGTAGAAGATGTTCTATAATGTACATTTTTCTGTAGTCATTCAAAATTCGGATGCTGTTAAACCTCGGGTGCTGAAGGACCCCTTCAGATGGCCTTCCCCCGTTGTACCAGCCCCAGATGTGGTTGTTTCTTGGTGAGAGCCGGCCCGAGCGCAGGTTGAACTGCACCACGAGGACCCCCCCCACTCAGTGGGCCCAGGGCTGGGGGTGCAGCTTCCGCGCTGCTGAGCAGCATGGCTATTTTTGTTTGTTTAAGCTTTTTATTTCTTTATTTGGAGAGAGAGCAAGCAGGGGAGGGGCAGAGAAAGAGGGAGAGAGACTCCCAAGCAGGCTCCACACTGTCAGCACAGAGCCCGACGTGGGGCTCGAACTCACAAGCCGTGAGATCGTGACCTGAGCCTACACCGACCCAGTCACCCCCAGCATTGCTGTTTTTAACTAAATCTGCCATGTGCTTTTTCACCGTGGCCGTGAGCGTGGCTGTTGTGACCATGCTGCTGCTCGGTGATTCTTGTGTGGCCCTCGGCCCTGAGATACCACAGTGGCTCTGAAGCCAAGCCCAAGCCCATAGGGCAGTCGGAGCTATTTCAGATAACTACTGAGTAACATGTTTTAAAACTGAAAACAGTGATTTTCTTTGTTCCCAAATCTACCCCCCGCTTTTGTGAGGGTTAAGAAGTGATGAGATTGCATTCCACGGTAGAAAACCCAAGGTGAAAAACTCTGGGGCTTCTAATTCAGACACAGGAGAGAATGGAACTTCTGAGGTAGAAGTCTCGAGAAGAACGACGTTTTCAAGCTGCACACAACTGTGTGGAAAATCTCAATTCTGTTGGAACAAGGTATTCTTTAATGAAAACCCCTTTGATGATTTCTACACTGATCTCTGTTTCTGAGCTGCTTATTCTGGAATTACTTTTTTAAAAGATTAATTGGACTTGGTTTGAAGTGTTTGAAGCATACTTGGTCTGTTTTAGGCTGACCGTCTCCCATGCACTTGGCAGTCAGGAGGCATTTGAGCAGAGAGGCTGACAGCTGAAGTGAACAAATGAAGAGGCTCCTCTTGGGTCCCCTCTTCCCCTCTCAGGAGTGCACTGAATTCCTTGCAGATTTATGAAGGGCACTGAGAGGTGACTAATTCTGGAGTGTCTGAGTGAGGCTGAGAGAGCTGGGGTAATTCTCAGTGTCGCACTCGTCCGAGTTTGTGTAGTGTTTCGTGTTTCCTTCTCCTCGTGTCCATTGTTTTCAAGAGTCCATTGTTTAAAAAAATTTTTTTCATGTTTATTTTTGAGAGAGAGAGAGAGCACGAGCAGGGGAGGGGCAGGGAGAGAGGGAGACACAGAATCCAAAGTAGGCTCTGGGCTCCGAGCTGTCAGCACAGAGCCCAACGCCACGGGGCTCGAACTCACGGGGTGAGAGATCATGACCTAAGCCAAAGTTGGACACTTAACTGAGTCACCCTGGTGCCCCCAAGAGTCCACTGTTTTAAATAACTGCTGGTAGGAACCGTCAGCTCTTGGTCAGTGCTGGTGCCTGGTGATTCACATCTGCTACCTTATTTAATCCTGCCAGCAGCCTTACGGAATAGGTCTTTGTACCTTCCTTGTACACAGGAGGAAGTTGATGCTCAGAGAGGTTAAGTCCCAGCTAGTGCTGGATATCCTAGCGCAGGTTTGTTTGGAAGCAGAGCCTGAGAGGATTTTGCTGTAGGTAGTTTGTACAGGAGGTGATCCTGGAGAGGAGGAGTGAGGAAGCAGAGAGGAAACACAGGAGGAACGGCCAAGACAGGGATGTGTTATTAAAGTTGATGCTATAGCCCCGGGGCTCTGCTTCCAGCAGGATCTCTGAGAAGCGTTCAGAAGGCCTCCTAGAAATGCCCGTCCGAAGGAAGGGACACCAGAACACTGATATACTGACATCTGTCACCTGTTGGCCGAGAGCGGTCTTAATTCCCCAGAACTTCTGGGCTATGTGGCTTGACGTTCCCCGAGACTCGGAGAATACTCTGAGCAGAAAAACAGAGACAGGTACAGGTAAGGGACCTTGTGGGCCTCCGAAGGGGCTCACACAGGGCTGCCTTCCTTCCAGAGCCACGCCTGAGATGAGAAGTAGGCTAAAAGGGATGTGATGTGATTGGTGCCAGAGCGGCTGCGGAAGGGGCTGGGACCTGTGCCCCGACGGCTTCCAAAACCTGTGCTCTTTCCAGACCGCCTCCCTGTAGACAAACCTAGGAGATGGGGGAAGTTAGGGCAACACAGAAATACAGAGAATGCACAGTGATTATAATAGTGGGAACAGAATGAACACCGTCGGTACAGCACCTGTCGTCGTGGAGTCGGGAAGATTCACTTTCTGTTGGTGGCGGCCGGTTAACGTGCGTGTGTCTTCCTTGCGTGTATGTAGGTTAAAATACAAGACGAATGCCCAGAATATTCTAAGTACTGGAGACTGCAACTGACTTGGGATTAAAAATATCCTCCATCATCGAGTTTTTAAGGTCTGTCACGCATACGAGATTATGTTGTTCTCAGCACGTGTGAAATGTGGTGGTGGGCATTGGTGGGGGACGGGTAGGGGAATGCCTACGCTGGGCCTCATAGACCACCGTTCACTCTGAGTTCTGTGTATCTCTTGTTGTTAAAAATCACTTGGTAACACCCCAAGGATGTTTTAGTGCTGCGTAATTGACATACAACATTGTGTAAGTTTAAGGGGTACATGTTGATTTGGTGCAAGTATGATGACCACTGTAGCATTAGCGGACACCCCCATCACCTCACGAAGTTACCGTTTCTTTCTTGTGGTGAGAACATTTAGGATCTAGTTTCTTGGCCGCTTTGAAGAACGTAATATAGTACTGTTGACTCTAAGCACCATGTTTTACGTTAGGTCTCCTCCAACTACAAGTTTGTACCCTTTGACCCCCATTCCCCCTCTCCTTGTCCCCCGACCCCCAGCTCCGATAACCATTCTACTCTCTGTTCTAGGAGTTTGGCTTTTTCAGATTCCACACCTAAGTGGTAGGGGACAGTATTTGTCTTTCTCTGTCTGGCGTGTCTCCCTTAGCTTAACGCCGTCAAGGCCTGTCCCTGTTGTCACAAACGGCAGGATTTCCTTCTTCCTTAGGAATGAGTAGTATCCCATTGTATGTGTCGGTACACACGCACGCCCCACCCCCACGCGTGTGTTGACACTGAGGTGTTAGCTCTGGTGACTAATGCTGTGTGCAGATACCTTTTTGATACGCGGTTGCGTTTTGTCTGGATACATACCCAATAAGTGAGAGCCCTGGATCTTAGGGTGGCTCCAGTTTTAATTTTTTCGGGAGCCTCCACGCCGTTGTCCACAGTTGGCTGCACCAGCTTGCATTCCCACCAGCGGTGCACGAGGGTTCCCCTTTCTCCATGTCATCGCCGACACCTGTCGTCTCGTGTCTTCTCAGTGGTGACCGTTCCGACAGGTGTGAGGTGATGTCTCGTTGTGGTTTCGATTTGCATTTTCCTGGTGATGAGTGATGACGCACCCGTTGGTCATTTGTCGGTCTTCTTTGGAAAAACGTTTGCTCAGATTCTCTGTCCGTGTTTTAATCGGATCTTTTTTTATTGAGTTAAATGAGTTCTGACGCCCCAAAGATGTGACACTCCCCAGAGGTAAACGGTGGGGAATAACGTCTGCAGTGAAATTATCTTCGGCGTTTCAGGCCCCACGTTTCTTGCACGACAGTAAGGTAGCTGAAACGTTCTGTTCTGCCACGCTCAGCCTAGCATAGTGTCTGCACGAGGTAGGCGCTGCGAGACGCTTGTTTAGGGGAACGAACCCAAGGAGTCATCGTTTGATTTTTGGGCCAGTCGCACTTGGGCAGGGGCTGGAGCCAAGGCGGCTTGTCTGGAGGGTCTCCGTACTGCTGCGCGAGAGGCCAGCGCACACTTAGTGTGTAAAACGGCGCAAAGGTAGGAGCTTACCCGCCGCCTATAGGGCAGAAGTCAAGGCCCGTGCCTCGCGGGCCAACGTCAGGGTGTCGACCAGGCCACGTTCCTTTCTGGGACTCGGGAGAAGAGCCCCCGTCCGAGTTCATGCAGGTGGTTGGCGGGGTTCCAGCTCCCCGCAGCTGTAGTTAAGGCCCCTGCTTTCAGCCGGGAGCTGCTCTCCGTGTCTGGCCGCCACCTGCGTTCCTCGCCGTGTGGGTCCCGCATCCTCAGAGCCAGCACGGGAGAATGTTCCTTGTGTCACGTCCCTCTCTCACACTTCACGTCTCTCTGTCCAGGGAAAGTGCACGCAGGTGCCTTTAAGAGCCCGATCAGGTCAGGCTTGCCCGGGTGACCCCTCTCTCTTAAAGTCAGCTCTGCCCCGGGGCATAGCCTGCTCATGGCAGGAAAGCCAGTCCTGCTGATAGTCGAGGAGGGCGTCGTGCAGGGTGTGTGCACCAGGAGCAGGGCATCTCGGAGGCCGCCTGAGAACTCTGCCCCCCGTGGGAGGTACAGAGGACTCCGGAGTTCAGAGCAAATGTGAAAATAACCCTGGGCCCGTGAACGAGGTGAAAAATGGTAAATGCCTGACCCAGATTTCATTTTTGCGTTCCCCATGCGCTCATTGAGGAAGGTTAGAGCGCTAGGAAAGTGGTCACGGGATGGTAAATTGGGGGCTCTTCCTGGCATGACGAGGCTCAGGGTGATGGCCTGGTATTGCTGACTCGGCCCGAACTTGAAGGGTCGCTGCTCACACTAATAATCAGAAAGTTCTTTCTACGTTATTTCACTGAAGGCGCACGTCAGGATTGGGTTAGTATCTCTATCCCAGATTCAGCCGGGTGATGTGAGGCTCAGGAAGGTTGACTGACTCAGCCAGGTTGCCCGTTAGTGAACAGCAGAGCCGGGACCTCGCTCTTCTGATCTAGCACGACGGCTGCATCCTTGCCCTTCCACTTATTGAACGCCTGCCGTGCCCGGCTCCGAGCCGGGTGATGAGGCGTCGCTGTCCGCCAGGAAGTCCGAGTCTTGGCCCCCTATACTGCATGTAATGTACGAGTCAGCGTCACCAGTCTGGTCGCGGGGGGTGCCCCAGGGCGGGATAGCGGGGTCCGCTGGAGTCAGGTGAAGTGTTAGCCAAGAGGCTGGTCTTGGCTGATGAACCGCTGACCCGCAGACAGTGGACACGTGGTGGGAGGTCGTGGCGCAGGGAGAGGCATGGGGGGCCGGGGGGCTGGCCCGCCAGGTCAGGGGAAGAAGTGCCGTGGAGGGTGGGCGGGGCGGGGGGGCACCTGCATGGCAGTCGGGGCACCAGCCGGGGTTTGACAAGCAGACGCGACCCTCTCAGCTTGGAGGGTGGAGGTGAGTGCGTACTTACTCCCATTTCCTGCCTGCGTCCCTCTTCAGCCCCTGACCCCGAGTGTTCTGTTTCCGTAGCTGAACTCGATGCAGAGCACACCCAGAAGGTCCTGGAAATGGAGCACACCCAGCAGACGAAGCTGAAGGAGCGGCAGAAGTTTTTTGAGGAGGCGTTCCAGCAGGACATGGAACAGTACCTGTCCACGGGCTACCTGCAGATAGCAGAGAGGCGAGGCAAGTTGGGCAGAGGGCCGCTGGCGGCGGGGACCCTCCCCGGGAGCCCGGAGACCGTGTCTCGCCGCGCCCCCCGGGTGGGGTGTGGGGCACAGGCCCCGGAAGTCTGTTCTGGCGTTAGTCCCCAAAACTCAAAGTGGCTCTGCCATGCGGTACCCGTCTCGCCCTTGTCTCTACCTCTTCCTGTAGGTCTAGGCTTCAGTTGGAGACACTTAGAAAACATGGAGCAGGCTGTTTTTGTTTTTTTTAAAAAGGTAAAAACCGAAGAAGCATCACCCATAATTCTACAGCGCAGTAAAATCTCTGTCACTATTTTAGGGTGGTTCTTTCGTGTGTGTGTGTGAGTCTGTACGTAACTGGTCTCAAACCATACACACATCTGGCTTTGTGTCTATCTAAATACCGTACAGGGATCTTTCCCCCTGTGTTATTAACAGTTCTTTAAAAGGGTATATTTTCAAAGCTGCGTCTGCGTCGTCAGGATGTACGCAGTCAACATTTAACCAGACCCTTAGTTGAACAGATTCTTTATACACGGTTCTGAGATCAACATCCAGATTCATAAGTATTCGCGTCTCCAAGAGTTCCCAAGAACAGACTGAGCAGGGGCGAAGCCCGGTACGGGGTCCCTCATCCAGCCTCTAGAAGGAGCACGAGCAGCTTGGTTGCACGGCACGCGGGCAACCGTCCAGGGCCCCTCTGCTCACCTGCCCCTCCGTACCCCTGAGCCCCTCCACTCCCCAGCCCTGTGTCCTCCATTCTCTCCCCTGGCCAGCCTGGCCCCGGTCTTTGTTCCGATACCCTGCCCCTCACCACACCCCCCAGCTCCTCTCTGTTCCTCTCACTCTGTTCCTTCCCTGTCTTTGAATCCGGTGTCCGCCCCCAGGAGAGAGGTTAAGGAAATAAAAACCGAGGAAGGAAAATAATGGAGGCGAAACACATCAAAAGTAGCATGGCGACACGCCTGGGAGAGCACCACAGGATGCGCCGTGTGGATAAGGCTTCTTTCCTCAGGGCGGGTCAGATTTGAAGGAGGACATCCGGTCTCCACAGAGCTGGCTGTGTCCCTTTTGTTTGCCCTCCTCTACAGTCTGTCTGCGTCTAGAAAAGCCGGACAGATTGCCTCAGAATACGCGTGCTATTCGTGGCCTGCAGGGTTTGGTGCCGCTTATGGAGGGAGTAGCCCGTTCGCTGCAGGGATTCGCGTCTCGTCACGGGCAGGGGTGAGGTCACTGTACCCTGCACGGCCGTGAGACCCTCTCTGGTGTGTCGGGGGCCCCGCCCTCCCCACCCCATCTCCACCTGTTAGCCTCCCAGGGGCCCCACCCCCAGACACTGCGATGACACTGGGGGTCAGGACTTCCACATACGAGTTTGGGGGACACAGACATTGAGGCCGTACCAGCCACGCACCTCCTGGGAAACACACTGCAGATCTGAGGACAAGGAGCCGCTGCACCCAGGAGGTGGGAGGAGGTCGGCCAGCGAAGGGAACAGTCAGAGACTATCAGTGCTGAGTTAACCCTGCACGTCCAGCTTGGTTCCCTGGATGTTTCCGGAGCATCTGCGAGCACGCGGCACGTCTTCAGGCCCAGAGGAAGAAAGGCCAAGTGGAAGTGCCTCTTAGGTAGGCCCGCGCTCGTGGGGAGACGTGGGAGCACACACGGAGGTGAACCCGGCGCAGGGAGGTTCGAAGTGCCTCCTTGCGGTGACCGAGAGCCCGGCACACGGGGACCCTCCAGCTGGCGCGGTGGGGTGCCTGGCCAACTCTTGTTGGACAGACATCAATGAAGTATTAAGGAATTGAATTCTCACAGTTTGGGACACTTAAAAAATAACATTCTTCAAGTTTCCAAGAAGTCTTAGGCTCCTTTTTTTTAAGGTAAAAAAAAAAACGGGAGTCAGGCACATGTTGCCAATATGTGTGATTTTGAAAGCACTGAAGAAGAAAATTGGAGATTTGGGCTTTTTAGCTTTCTGCTTCAGCTGGAGCTGGAAAAACATTCAGATAACAAATAGGCATCTCTCGGCGAGGCTGTTCAGAGCCATCCCTTAGACTTCCGGCCTGGCAAGTCCCACGTCCCCTTCTTACAGACTGTTCATCTCCAGGGATGAACGCGGGGATGTTTAATGTAGGAGAATCCGTCAAAGTAAAAAATCTCCATAGTGAATGTGGTATTTTGGACTCATTCCACTACATCAGAAATAGCAGTGAATTTTTCTCACTTTCCAAAGCATCATTTTTTAATTAAGACAAAGGAGTGGAAAGTTTTACCCAGCAAATTATCAGAGTAAAGGGTAAAGGGACACGCGTGACTCCTTGGATCAGGGTGAGGCTGGAGAACCCACGGAGCTGGGAGCATCAGGCACTTGAGGAGGCACGAGGCCACGCCAGCTCGCCAGGCAGCAGAGGGGACCTGGCACCCGCCACGCGCCCAGCAGTCCTAGTGCCATCAGGGCACGTGTAACCTGGTACGACCCTGACCCGGGTTCTGTCTTCCACCCGACATGACTCCTGTTTTCTTTGTTGCTGGGTGCTGGGGTGTCTTGACAGATCACCTGGGAGACACGCTGTTCCGTACGTGTGTGTGCCCACAGTTAGATCTCAGGCTCCCGTGGGTCCCTGCTGAACTGGCAGTTCGGCAAAGTCGAATCTTCTGGAGCCGGGGGCTGCGCCCTGTGCCGCGAGACACTCTTACTCAGGCCTCAGAAGTCCCCCCGTGGACCCAGTGCCCAGGACAGAGAGGGACGTGATGTCTGGGCTAGTGGTAAAATTAACAAAGTTAGAAGAGATGGAATTAGTAGATAAAACCGCACTAAACTAAAATTCGTATAGCGTCCCCCAAGATACAATCCAGAATGCAGTAGTGTCTCAAAACACAATTGCCAGCTTATGGTTTTAACTTTGTGTGATTGTCTCCCCATGAGTGTTTGAAATTTGGGGTGGCTCGGTCTGTTTAGTGTCCACCTCCTGATTTCGGCTCAGATCGTGATCCTAAGGTGTGGGATCAAGCCCCGTGTTGGGCTCCATGCTGAGCATTGAGCCTGCTTGAAATTCTCTCTCTCCTCCCCTCTAAAAAATAAACAAAACCAAACCTCACTGTGGAGGACGTTCTCTTATGTCTTCGTACATGTGATGAGAGTTTCTTTGGGCCTCAAACTTGAGCAAGCCTCAGTCACCAGGGGGGCTGTTCACATGGAGACTGGTCCCACCCCAGGGTTTCCAATCTAGTAGGTTTGTGGTGGGGTCTGAGAGTTCACATTTCTAACAAGTTCCCAGGTAAAGGAACTCTTGAGGCAGTTGGACACTTTGAGAACCGCTTCTTGAGGGTGTATCACTGGGACAGTAATTAACGGAGTCATTTGACGTGCTTATCTGTAATTTCACTAGATTCTGTCCGATTACCTGCCCAAGTCCCCCGTTGGTTTACGGTGCCCTAGCAGTGTGTATATGTGCCATCACTTATCTTTGTCAACACTGGGTAGTGCCTGATATTTAAATTTTTGCCAATCTGTGAGTATGAAATGACCTCTTGTTTTTAATTTGCATATCCTTGATTGTCCATTTTCCTCCTGGTTGTCTTCCTTTATGGGGTCTTTTTTTTTCTTTAATTTTTTTTAATGTTTTTATTTATGTTTGAGACACAGCATGAGCGGGGGAGGGCAGAGAGAGAGAGGGAGACACAGAATCCGAAGCAGGCTCCAGGCTCTGAGCTGTCAGCACAGAGCCCGATGTAGGGCTCAAACCCACGGACTGTGAGATCATGACCCGAGCTGAAGTCGGATGCTTAACTGACTGAGCCACCCAGACGCCCCCTCCCCCCCCCTTATGGGGTCTGATGCTCGTGGTATTGGCCTTTACGGATTGTCATCTGAGGCAGTCACCTTCACTCAGTCCGTGGCTTATGGATTCTAGAGAGGCCTTTGCTAAATGTGTTTATTTCAACGTGATCGGCTCTACCCATTTTATTGCTAATGGTTTGTCCTTTTGTGTCTTGTTCAGGAAATCCTTCCCTCCAAGTATAAGCACACAAGTAGAGCTTGGCTGTAACTCCAAGTTCTAAGAACATTCTACTGTGTTTTATTCTTAAAGTTTCAGTGTTTCCCATTTTATAGTTGGCTGTTCAGTCCACCACCAGTTCGTTTTTCTGTGTATGGGGAGGTAAGGACCCAAATTCAGTAACTTTGCCTCCACCCCAGCACTCTTTCCCCACTGTTTCTGGGTGTCTCCACTGTAGTACCCGGTGAGTCTTTTCTGGGCTCTCTTCTCTGTCTCTTTCTTCTGTTTGTCTAGCCTGGAGCCCAAACTCTAGTATCTTCATTCTTCACTAAGCAGTGGCTCTCAACTGGGGGCGGTTTTGTCCCCTCGGGACATTTGGCAGAGTCCCCAGAGTTTTGCCTGCTGTGCTTGGGGCAGGGCTGTGCTGTTTGCATCTATCCGCTAGATGCAGGGATGCTGTTGGGCACCTGCCAATATACAGGACAGCCCTACAACAAAGAATGCTCTGGTCCAGAGTGTGGGTGCCTTGGCCGAGAAACCTTGTCTTACAGCAAGTCTTGCTGTGTGGTGTGCTGGAGCGATTCTTACACACCCCGAAACACGTTTATGCATTCTTTCTTGAGAATTGCCTTGGCCAGTCTTGGCTCTTTGTACTTCTGTATAAATGTTACAGTCAGATTTGCAAGCTCTATGAAAACCCGTCCAGGCCTTGTTTGCGGTTGTGTCGCTTCTGTGCCGAGGGAGCACCAGCCTCTTAGTGGTGCTGGACGTCCACACGTGCAGTAGGCAAGCCCTCCTTCCTGATTTCCCAAGCGCTGGGTAGAAGCAGCCTCAGGCACTGCGGGGGCCGAGTAATTTCTCTGTGGGAAGAGTTGCCACCTGTTTTTCTCCACTAGGTACAAAGGTTTCCTATTTCTTGTCAATTTTAACAAGTTTTCCATGGAATCTGTCCGGTTGATCTGTAGTTCTCAAATGTGTTAGCATAACGTCCATAGTGTCATTCTCAGCCTTTGTGGTATTTGGGTTGAAGTTTGCTTTTCCACCCCTCTCGGATCACTAATTTGTGCTGTTCATCCTTCATGATGAGTCTTATACAGAACAGTCATCTTTAAGTGTTTTCTTAAAGACCCAACTTTTAGCTTTGTTGTTGCTATCGTATAGCTCATTAGTTTCTCTTCCTTAGTGCTGGGCATCTTCGGTGGCGGTTTTGTTTTTTGGTTTTTTCCCTTGGTTTTGGTCTAATTTGACTGGGCTTGGTTTTCAGCATTCTTGTCTGAATAAGGCATTCAAAGCTATGAACTTTTTACAAGGGTAACGTTCACCACTTTTTAACAGAATTCTACAAGTTCTGACAAGTAAGTTTCTTCCTGGGTTTTTTAGATTTTCCATTACAATTTCTTATTTGACTTGTGACCTGTTTAGAAGTGTTTTTAAATAATGCGTGAAGTTGTTTCTAGTTACCTTTTGTTCCTGATTTCTCATAAACTTCATTGTGGTTGTTGGAGAGTGGGTTTTTGATTTTTTTTTTAATTCAAGACTTAGAGTGTTTCCTACATGTTTTCTGTGCATTTGAGGGTAAGATTCTAAATGATAGGGTTCTGTGTGTACCCGTTCCACCAAGATCATAAGTTGGGCTGTTTAAGCATTCCCTATTATTGAATTGTATGGTTTAATTATTATCAAAGAGGTGTATTAAACCGTTCTTCCCAGGATTATGGATCGGTTAGATCTTCCTTGTCACTCTGCCATTCTTTAAACATCACCACAAATTATATGTCACACAAATTTTGAATTGTCCTCCAGGCAAACTGAAACTTTATTAAATCACTAAGTACTACTCTTTATTTCAATATTTTTGTTTCCTATCAATATTGCTATGTCAGGGGCACCTGGCTGGCTCGGTTAAGTGTCCGACTCGATTTTGGCTTAGGTCACGATCTCTCAAGTTGGTGAGATCAAGGCCTGTGTTTATCTGCCTGACAGTGTGGAGCCTGCTTAGGATTCTGTCTCTCTCCCTCCCCCTGCTTGCCCTCTTTCTCTCTCAAATAAACTTTAAAAAAATGTTGCTAGGTCAGCTTTCTTCTTTAAGTTAATTATGTAACTACTTAAGCTTTTGTTTGTTTCTTTTAATTTAATGTCCTTATGTTTTGGGAGTGTCTCCAATAAACTAGACATAGCGAGATTTTTATCACTTTAATTCAGTCTTCTAATCTGTTAAATGGAAAATCCGACTCATCTACATTTACTGTGATTACTGACACACGGCTTCATTACTACCTTTCTTGGTACTGTTCCCATGCCTTTTTTTAATCCGGTTTTGCGTTCTCTTCGGTTTTAAATCCTACTCCTGCCCTTTTCCAAAGGATGGGACAGACAGAAACGAAAGGGAGCCTGTGTCCCTTTCAAAACTGCAGTCAGAGCAAGGCCAACCGCCAGAAAGGCCCTGCTGACAGGCCGTGGCCAGAACAGAAAACCTGCCGCTTGCCTGACTTCAGGTGGCCCGGCAGCCGCACACAAGCCCCCACGGGGCCCACAACTGACCAGTGGCAGTGTCCCCTGACCAGTCAGCCTGGAGAAGCTTCGGGACGCCGCCCCGCTGGTACCCCTCGCAGTATCGAGCGTGAAGCAGCGCCGTGACTCTGCGTGGCAGTGGCCCCGGGCCTGCACCCCACCTGAGTCCACACCACGTGGCTTTCATGCCTCTACTTCGAGGAGTCACCTCAACTACAGCAAGCTTCCCCCTGCGAAGAACAGAAACTACATGCTTTCTTATTTTAGCGCTGGCCTTGAACGAGGTTGTGCCTAAGACGGTCAGCTCCTCCCCTTCCGCTGCCGGAATGGGGTCTTAACACCGCGATGGCTCTCGGGCCCCCCCCCCCCCCCCCCCCCCCCCCCCCCCCCGAGCTCCCGAGTCACCCACCTCCTGCATCCTGGGCCCGACCTCCTGGACTCTGTGCCTGTGGCGAGAGTAGGTTTGTGGTGACGAGCTGTCTGCGCTCATAGCTGATGCTCGATCTTAAATGCCATTTAATGTTACATAATTTTAGAAATGGCATTTATCTCACCTCTTTGAACTTATTCCATTGTCTTATATTGTTGTCGAGAAGCTGTCAATCTAATTATTTCCTTCTTTTCCCTCTCGTGCCCTCTCTCTGACGTTCCCCAGCTTCACTGCAGGTGATGTAGGGGAGGATTTCTTTCATCTGTCTTCCTTGGAATAGATTTTTGCTTCCTAAATCTGGGACGTCACATCTTACAGCAAGTCTGGGAGAAAATCAGCCTCTTTGTCCGTGTCCCCCACCATCTCTTCTTGTCTCAGAACTGGGACAGTGCTGCGGGTTTGCATTTTCCGTCTGTTTCTGCGCCCTACGGTCTTATTCATTCTTCCTAATTTGTTTGGCCCTAGTCCCTAACCATCGGTTTAATACCGGCCCACAGTTTTACATTTCAGTGATTAAAATGTTCCTATCTGAAAGTCGTTTGGCTGGTTTTTGATTCCATCTTTAAGGTCATTAAAATGCGTAAAGTCATTTGAATTCTCAGTAAAGGGTGTTACACGGAGCTCCTTTCTGCTGACCTTTGCTAGGAGTGACGGACCGGTTCCCACCGTGTGCTGTACACTCTGGACTGGGCTGAGTTTATGTTTTTATATCACTGTGAGACCCAGGGCGAAGGGGGCCTCCACATCCAGAAATAATTTGTTTCTGCCAGGGACGGTCATGCCTGGGGTGACCACGTCGATTGGCTCGTTGTTTTCTGGACCACAGAGGTAGCTGGCATATGGGCTCCAGACCCAGGGGCTGCCCTCCCCCAGGGCCCCGGCTGGTGGACCCCTCCTGGTATTGATGTCCTTTTGCTCCTGGGCCAATTTTACTTTTCTCTTTCACCACAGAGAGCTCGTGCTCCCCACTCACCAGCATGCAGCTGCCCAAAGCTTGTCTGCTTTTCAAAGACTAGAGAGATGTCATAAGGGCAGTGACAGCTTCCCCAGGAAGCTCGATAAAGTCTGGGGGCCTCTGCACGTAGAACGCAGAGCTGTGTCGGCAGGGAGGTAACGAACCTCCTACTGCTGCGGGGATGTGGCTCTTGGGACCCTGCTCCCCGCAGCCACGGGCTGCTTCGTGCAGAAACGGGTCGTGTTCCGCACCTGCAGGCCGAGGGCTGGGGGTGAACGGAACAGCCGGAAGGGGCCGACGTAATAGCAGCCAAGGCTGGTCTAGGGTGGAGTCAGGGCCCGACTGGGGTGTGTCGTTTTCTGTCTTAGAAAGTCTGGAGTAGCAGGAGAGATTTCATACCTGGAGAACATACGTAGTTAACTGATGGCACTTGAAGGGTTACTGAGGACCAAAAGGATCATTCCTTCTCGTGCCCGTCTCTTCCCAGAGCCCATGGGCAGCATGTCGTCCATGGAGGTGAACATCGACATGCTGGAGCAGATGGACCTCATGGACGTGTCTGACCAGGAGGCCCTGGACGTCTTTTTGAACTCCGGCAGCGAAGACACCGCCGTGCCGTCTCCGGCCGCAGGTGGGGGCGACAGCCTGGCACGATGTCTGTCACACGTCCGCCATCTCCCTCCAGAGGGAGGATCCTGGACGCCCGGGGCCAGTCTCTAAGTTCTGCCTCTTGTCCCACCACTTGTGGGCTCACGGCGGTGGGGAGGGAGGCTCTGGTTGATCCGTGGTGAACCTCTCCCAGCTTGTGAGTGCTCGGCCCAGATTCGTCCAGGGACCGCGCAGTTGGACTCAGGTCGTACTTCTTCCTCGGGCTCAGAAGGCCTCTGGGAGTCAGGCCTTATAAGGCCTGGAGCTTGGGACTCACCCTCAGCAACCGCGCCCCCCCTCCCCCCCCCGCCCCGCCCCACCCCGCCCCGCCCCGTGCTGCCCTCCCCCCCCCCTCCACAGGTGGTCGCTTGACCTTTTGCTCAGCTTGGGCTCATAGTTTAAGAGTTAAGTCGCCACCCTACGGGCACTTGATCTCCATTTACTGCCTTCCCCAAATTGTGATTCATGGAAGGCCAATAGAAATTTTCCAAGGCCCCCCTCTACCCGGGCCCAATTTAAGTCTGGGACAAGCCCTGCAAGGTGGGGGCAGGGTTGTCTCATATGCACATCTTTGCTACGAAAGCACTTCTGTTCTTCCACAGTCTCAAAAAGGGAAAGGCTCAGACCAGGGTCACGGCGCTACTAGGCCCCCTTCCTCCGAAGCCCACCTCTAGTTTTCTTGTCCACTTGTGTTTCCTCTACCTTCTCCCCGAGGCAGCGCTCTCCCCCTCCCCGCCGTCGGGGGCTGGGGCAGGGCAGTCCAGAGAGTGCCTGGCGCTTTCCCAGAGTCAGGGACAGACAGACTGGGGTTTAGGACCTTCTTCAGTTCCCCTGAACTTGGAGAACTGCTACAAGATAAGTGAGACCGGCGCCCAGAGAAAAACTCCCCGAATTACTCGCCAGGACATGTCCTGATGGCCGAGGTTCCTGGGCTGCTCCTCAAAGCAAGGCGGCCTGTACCTCCGGCGGTTTCTCTCAGAAGCCACCCCGGGCCGCCGGAGGGTCCACTCAGGGTCCCCGGTGCCACCTGCCCTCGCGGAGACAGGCAGCCGGGTTCTGCGGCCCCCGGGCCACCGGAACCAACGCCGCACGCCCCTTCTGTTCTGCGCACATGGGTGGCCGGGTGGGGGGGGGAGGCCTCTCCAGCACAACTTCCGTGGCAGCTTCTCTGTTGTGTTTGCAGGGCCCGAAGCGGGCAGCGGGCCGAACGAAGTCACCCTCCAGGTTCCCAGGCCCTCCGCGTCGCGAGCCGAGCCGCCGTCCTCGCCGGCCCCCGGCGACGGCGGAGAGTCCCCCGTCGTCCAGTCCGACGAGGAGGGAGTGGAGGTGGACACGGCCCTCGCCACCCTGCACACCGACGACAGTGACTCGTAGGTGTGCGCGCCCCCGCCCTGGAGGCAGGTGCCGTCCCCGAGGCTCCTGGTCGTGACGCAGTTGCCGCCGGCGCGAGGCCCTGACTGTACGAACCGCTGACAATAAAGCTTGCGGACTTCACCCCGACAGGGTACAAAGCCAGTTTGTGCGGAAGGGCTTCGAATTCCAATTTGTACAGCAGGGAGGGTGTCCACGCGGGCCGCTCCCGCGATCCTGAGTCCGTCCTCCCGAGCGTGGCCGTAGCCGGCCCCCAAAACGGCCACCGCACACGATCCGCTCCACCGCTCCCTCCTTCCTCCTGCTGAGGAGCGGGTCGCACGCAGGGTCCCCTTCGCCACCACTGGTAGCCCGGAGCCTAGTGAGGGAGGGCGGCCCGGCCTGCTGTCGCGTCCCACGACGTGCCACTGGCCGGCGGGCGCAGGGAGTGAGAGCTAAGCCGCTTCCGTGGGGCCTAAGCGACGGGGTTTCCGAGAACCACCTGCAGACAGAATGGGGGGAAGGGGGGGGGGGGTCGCAGCCCTCTGCCCGTTCACCGGAAAAGAGAGACCAATCTCAAAAAAACTTCGTTTTTATTATTAAACCTTGTAGTACAAACCTGAAAAGTAAACAAAAAACTGGCAATAAACAACATGAAGTCTTCCCTCCCGCGGGAGGAGTGCAGAGCAGCGCTAATAAATTAAATGTCAAACTGTAAGCCATAGGCAGAAGTTTACTGTCAAAAAGAGGGAAAGTACACAGCAAGGCCATAAAAACCGGACAACCACATTGGAAAACACGTGACTCTGTTTATGTAATTGTTAAATATTCCAAAAACAGTTCAGTCTTCTGCAACAACAACCGACAAAGTGTATCACAGGACGCTCCCGACAGTCCCACTGGCAAGCTCAGTGCATATGAGTAGCTACGGGCTCGATGGATCCAATTACGAAACAAAGGACAGCTCGTGAAAACAGTTCCCTTTTTTATTCCACACGTACTGTACACACAACCGGAGAAGGGCAACAGCTACTCCATTATTATTTTGTTGTTGTTGTTCAGTGATGTAAGCAGCACTTATAAATGTTACAAGAAAAACCCTGTAAGCATCCAATCCACCCGATGAAGAAACGGAAACGTAAGGCTTTTCTTCATCTTGTCCTCGCACCCTCCCCACCCCCCACCGAGAAAAAGGCTCAAGTATTTAAAACAATTTACAGGCGTATGTACAAAAGGGATGGGATTCTTTTTTTTTCTTTTTTTCTTTTTTTTTTGTTACAACATGAAGAGAAAAAATAGACAAGATGAGCGCAAATGCATTTTCACATTCAGAAAGAACTGCAGACCTCCTAGTGGCTCTAAGTGTGACCGTCAACGAAACGAGTTTAGAAAGAAAGATTAATGCTGACTTGTGAAGGTGTAAACCAAGCAGTGACATGAAGACGGAATGTTAGAGAGATTGCACGTCTAGGACAAAGAAGCACTTTCGGCTTCGATCACTTTTTTTTCCTTTTTTGTTTTTTTGTGGTTTTTTTTTTTTTCTTAAGGATGCTATTGAAGGGTTTTTTGATAAAGTAGCCAACAGCACCAAAAAATAACAGAATGGATTTCCTAATGAAATCAGGCACAGGTTTCCCTCACGTGACCCCTCCAAGGCAGGCAGTCTGCTTTCTTCTCTCGCTCTCCTCTTTCCCTTAAACAGATGCATAGAGATGTGCTGGTAAAGAGAACCTCGTCGTCCTTCCGCATTTTGCCTCGGGTTAGGAAACAACGTCCGCCTTCAGCTGCCGTAACCGCCCAAAGAAACAAAATGGGGGTTCTCCGGTTTTAAAAATTACAAACTCATTTTGCACATGACAGAAGAAAAGACAGCCAAAGTAAAGCCATTTCTTTTCAAGTTTTGTGTGTGTGTGTGTGTGTGTGTGTCTCCTATCCCTTTTCCTCTCTAGAAAAATCTGCTCACATGACTGGTTTTTTAAAATTTGTTCTCCAAACTTCACCCTCTTCGAAAATGGGTTAAAAAAGCCTTTTTTCCCCCCAAGTTACCAAAAAAAAAAACCAAAACAAAAACAAAAAACCAAAAAAAAACAAAACAAAAAACCAAAAAGGCTTTTTTCAGCCACAGGGGCGATACAAATTAATACAGCCCCCTCAAGGGTTTTTAAAACAGTGAATATACGGCAGTTTCCAAAATCTGACTGCAGTATCTAGGTATTCTAAGTACAAAAAAAAGTTCAACAGTTTAATGCTAAAACAAAATTAGTTCTCTAAAACCAGAAGAAAATCTTCTTTAGAGCTAGTGCAAAGACAGCTTGTATCCTACAGCAAGTACTCCAAACTAGAATATCATAATTACAAAAAAATATATATCGATCGACACGGGTGTTGGCATCTTCACGACGAGCTCGAAGCACTTCGGGGGGAACCGGAGGAGGAAAGCCGGGGTGGCGGCACGTCCACGGTCGCCCTCTTGCGGGGCCCTCTTTTCGGTGTGGGTTTGCCGAGACGGTTCTCGATGCTGCCATTCTTACCAGACACTTTGCCGCAGATCTGATTGACCAGACTGATGATCTGCTCCTGTTTCCGGGAGAGGGGAAGACAATTAACAGACCAGAAGCACGCGATCCCAGACCCCTCCCCGGGGTGACGCTCACCACCACAGCACAGGACCGGGGGGGGGGGGGGGGGGGGGGCCACGGAGTGCTGCCCCCCGGAGGCGGTTCACAGACCCCGGGAGAAGCGATTCTGAGGTGGCGGCTCGGGAACCAGGCCCCTAACCTGGCCCCTAAAGCGGGCCAGGTTCTCACAGACACACCTGCCACTTCATGGCCCGGAGGGATGAGGGGCAGAGCACCTGCCGCAACGCGCGTCCTAGCCTCCGAGCCCCCACCACGGCACCGCCCCGCGGCCTGCAGGGTCACTGAAATCTCTGAAGTCCCACAACTGTACCCAGTACGTTGTTTTCTACACGCATCTCACGTGTAACGTGTCCCTCGCCCTGGAGCCTGGGCCACCCAAACAGCAAGAGCGGGTCACCGTCCCGCGGCCACACGACCCAGCCACCCGGGAGACGGGCTCCGTGCGCGGACAGGGTAACGGGGCTGCCCGCACCAGCACGCAGGGGCAGGGCTGCAGGGGGGCTGGGCTCTGCCTGCCCCCGAGGCTCACGGGGGCGTCCCAGAGGCTTCTTGCCCCGAAGAGGACAAGTGCCTAGGGCGGTGTCATTCCAGCTGCCCGAGCACTCGAGCCTTCCTTCACCTGGCCTTGCAGATAAATACACGTGTCTACTTCTGGATATTTCTGGCATCCTCTCCTCTCAACGAAGGGGAGATGATTAACAAGCATCCTTAAAGTCAATCAAGGGAACCATTTTACTGTCGGCATCAAGTATGTATTTGTAACCTCAACACCACTCAGAACCATGCAGTTTTACGAGAAACCGTGGGGGGAAATACCAAAATGGCATATGGCCAGACCTTTCCGAAGCACCTGCTCTGGACCAGGGTCAGAGGGAACCATGTGGACACAGGCCGGGGCGAGGGGGGGAGGGGGGGTTGCTCATCCTTCACTCAAAGGCCTGGGGTTCACCTGAGTCCGAAGCTGGCCCTCCCGCAACAGGAGCCTCTCCTCACGGAAGTGGAAGGTGTTAAGGGCGAAGAAGTGAAAACCGTGTGGGAAGAAAGTGAAAAGCACCCTAGAAGCAACAGGGCCGCCCGTCTGCGCAAACGCTGTCTGTGGCCATTTTTTCAAGCACTTACGATAAACTTGCTAAAGGAAGATAACTAGATGAGCTGCTTTAAAACCTGTGGCTTAAGCCTTCGGGGCAGCACGGGCCGGGCAGGGCCCTGCCTGCGCCCTGCGGCTCCCTCGGACCCGGGATCTGTGTGCCCCAAACACCGGGCCTTCCAACCAGAGCTGCGGTGCCCTCACGAGGCACTTCTGAAACCCAGCCAAGAACCAGAAATTACAGAGTTAAAAAGCACACAGCTTAAAGAAGGAGCGGATTCAGATTCTCATTTACTAAAATTAGTCCAGTGACAAAGTAGGCGACTTCTATGCCCTTTTCTCTTACTCATCAAAGTGATTAAGCTTCACACAGACCCTACAGACGGGATTCTCTGTCCCATATTCCGGTCACAAAAGACAATGGGCTACAGATGGAAGAACCCAGATTTTGTAGAGCCTGAAACCCTGAGGGCGGCACCGCGCGGGCTGACCGTGCTGTTCTGACTCCCCGCTGAGGGTGTCTTTGTCGCGGGCTCTGACGTCTGCGGGTACAGCGGAGCAGCAGGGCGCGCAGGGCGGTTATGCCTTCACCGACACACACCCTGAAAGCCAGGCCCGGATCTATTCTCAGCTCAATCTTATTCCGCCAAAGGCTTATTACCCCCACCGACCCGCAGCCTGAGCCCCCACAGATGCGCCACCATGCCCTCCAGAGTCCTGCCCGGAGCGGAGACGTGTGACGCCAGACGTGGTCACCTCACCCAGGACCCACCCCCACTGAGATCTGGGTGCGGGGGCCTGCGGGACAGAGGGGCCCGGGGCAGATACAGCCCTGGGGGCGGTGCCCTGCTGGGGGCCGGGGAGGGCGTGGTGCAAGGGTGTGTGCAGCCGCCCAGGGTAGGGGACACAGCACGACAGTGATCTGAAGGGTGACACCCCCCCCCCCGCCCTCAAGAAATGTTCCGGGTCAGTCAAGACGTGAGACACGTCCTCCAGTCGCCGCGCAAGCGACTGCCCAGCAGCCCAAAGCGTTCATGCTGGACGTGCCAGGAAGTCACCGAGGCGCGGGCCCGCTGCTCGCTGCGGGGACAGCCCTAGCCCAGTGGCACCTGCTCTCCGTGCCGGCTGACGGACACCGCCAACCGAGCGCGCGAGCGAGGGCTTCGGATGGAGTCTGCCTCTGCAGACGACCGGGGACTCAGCGAGACAGGGGCCATCAGGGGAACGTGAGGCGCGACGCCCCGGACCAGAGCGGAAGCACGGAAGTGGCGAGAACTGGCCGGACTGGCTCTTGTACAAAGCTGGAACGGGATCTGGGGAGCTGGATGCAGAAAGACAAGACTTCGTGTTTCAGCCCAGGGCCCTTGGGTGAGGACCCAGAGCCGCCCCCTGGCCTCGTGCGCGGCAGCCCCGCCGGGAGCCCGGCAGTGGCTTGTGTCAGATGCTCCGCGTTCTTGACCTGATGTTGGTCACACGGGAGTCTCTATGGAGATGAAAGATGCCGGGCACGGTCTGCAGCACTTCCAGGAGTGACCCAAGGCGTCCGCGCCCCCACACACCCCCTGCCCCCACCCTAGCCCCGGGCAGATGGCACAGTCACGAGGGTCATCGGCGCCAGGTGTCGGTCACCAGTGCAGCGGGATTCTCGGCAGACCCCGAGCTCCTCCTCGCACGGACCCCCACCCTGGTGGCTGCTCGCTGTGGGGGTGACCGCGGCAGGCAAAGTGCACCGCTATGGGAGGCGGTGGCCGAGGGGGCTCTGCAGGGCTGCAGCGAGGAAGGCTGTCTGGCCCTGGCCCCAGAACCCTAGAATCGGCCTTTTCCGGGAAAACCAGAGACAGCCTTGGCTCTGAGGCCCCTGAAGCGGCCAATGCTGCTCACCGGGGGCCCCCCGCCCAGAGAGAAGGGAGACAAGGCCCTGATCTTCCTGTGCTGTCCGCACCACGACCTGTCCTTCCCTTCCCTCACCCCCCGCCCGCCCCGTCTGCATCTGTCTCGCAATGGACGTGCACAGGTGGCCCACCGTGCCCCTGGATCTGAACCCTACCCGGAGGGGACAGCACAGTCCCTCATTTCCTCAGCAGCCTAGCCAACCAGTGCGGCCAGCACCCAGATCCCGCCCTCGTAAATGGAGGCCCTGGCGGCCACTGGTGCTGATGGAGACACTGTAGGGGAGAGATGGGCCAGGCTCCCGTGCAGGGGGAGGTGGGCCAGGGGTCCCCATTAACTGGAAGAAGAAAACTGAGATAGAACGAAGTTTGTGGAAGTAAACAAATCTCCCCGGTGTTAGTTCCTAGGGCCCCCCAGGTCGGATCGGACACAGGCTGGACCCCCCCACCCCCACTTTCTGTGGAGTCAGGCCGTCCAGACAGGGACCCAGCACCACACTGGGTGCCCTCGGCCTCCGTTCACACCAGCCGTTCACCTCTGTGGAAAGGCCGATCAGGGCACAGGTCCCCCCGGTGCGGACTGACCTCATCGTAGCGGTACATCAGCTTCAGCCCTCGACAGGACTTCTGCTTCTCCACGTGGCGCAGAGCACACTCCAGGCAGAAAACCACGTTCTCGTTCTCCTGCACGACCTGTGGGAACAGCGGCGGCCGGTCCTGAGGTGCAGAAGCCATCGGGCCCCCCCCCCCCGCCCCCGAGGGAGCAGGGGCAACTCAGGGAGGCCCGACCCCGGCTAAAGTCCCCTCCCGATCTCTGCTGCCCCTTCCCAGGAGGGGTTCTCGCCAGCGACAGGCTGGAGGAGACAGGATGAGACCGTAGTGCCGCTGGTAAGCTCTCAGGCACTGGGCCTTCCGGGACCTTGTGCACACAAACCACCTGGGGAGAAAACGTGGCAGGGTGACCGGGAAACGCACCCCGAACATTCCAGCGGCGCGATCGATTCTGCTGGTTACCCAGAGGCTGCCCCCCGCACGCCCCTGGGGGACCCGATGCCTCTGCCCGAACCTGCCCCGAAACTCCAACTGCCTCCTGGGTGATCTGCAAGCCGGACAGGCCCCGACCGCCTGCCAGCCCGTGGGAAAGCCTAGGGCAGCGGGAAGCGCACACCAGGGCCTGGGGCCCAGGGTCCCTGTAGGCAGCACAGGGCCTGATCCGCCACAGACATGAAGATTTGGGGGTGGGGAGGGTGCAGAGGGACAGCTGGTTTGCATGGGGGCCCTCCCCCCGTCCCTGTCCCCGTCCCCCCAACTTCTAGTCCTGGTCTCGTTTAGAAGGAAATTCGGGAAAATGCTGCCTTCACACACAAGACGCGAGAGGTTCACAGGCCTTTTCATAAAGACTGAGGAGAAACAGCCATCCGCGGGAGGGAGGAAGGAAGCGACGCTTAAGGGAAGAAACCCAATGCCTTTTAAAGACACTCAGGCTCAGGACAGGAATAGACAAAAATAGGAAACCGTGAACAAAAATACAATCTTATTACCAATCCAAGCACTGAAAGTTGCGAATCAAAATAAAACCTCAATTTTTACCTATGAATTCAGGATGATACAAGCTTTCTTTTCTAAGTAACTTAATAAAGTTTTTTATTTATGTGAGAGAAAGAAAGGAAGCAAGCGTGAGCAGGGGAGGGGGCAGAGAGAAGAGAGAAAAAGGAGACAGGATCCCAAGCAGGCTCCACATGGTCAGCACAGAGCCCTACTTGGGACTCAAACTCAGAAACCGTGAGATCATGACCTGAGCCGAAAGCGAGAATCAGATGCTTACGGAGGCACTGCAACGTAGGCTTTCTTAGAACAACAGTCAGGCTGCTAGGAAATGCCTAGTGACAGCCTGAAAACAAACCCACGGGAACAGGCCAGTGCCCCGCACGGAGGTCGTGACAGTGCTGTTCATGGTCGTGGGAAGTAACGGGACACTTTCCCACGGGAGTAACTCCGTTCCAACACAAGAGGGACGCCCACGGGACTATGTGGCTTTTATGAGCCATGCTCACAAAGCATTTTTAAGACCCGGGGAAATGCTTATGCTTTTCTTTCTCTCAGAGAGCATGGCTCTTGATTTTCTCTCCTTAGAAACGCCTTGGAAAAGAAAGACTAAGGCGGAAGAAAACACAGATCTTCCCGGACTTCTAAGAGGGCTACACCCCGATCGAGCCGCTGAGAGCTGAAAACCTCCTAAAGCTGAAACTGCACGTTAGGCAGCTAACCTCCCGGACAGCACGGCTCGGCCGGGCCCCCCTGACGCGTGCTCCCGACAGCAGTCTACGCTGGGCCCAGTCCCGCAGCACAAAGCCTATGTGACAAGACACCGCTGACTGTCCCGTGTGACTGTTTGAACGCCGTGCTGAGCGTGAGGCCAGAAGGGCTGTATGGGGCAGAGCGGTTGTGAGAGAATCGGCCGTTCAGCCTCGTGACTGCAGAGCTGGCTGGGAGCCGCGGTCACCACTGCTCTGCGTCACACGGGGGACCCCGTGGCACATCGCGGGGGGGGGGGGGGGGGTGAGGGCACGGCTCCAAAGTAAAAATCCGAGTACAGTTTCCACTAAATGCCTACCAGCTTTGGACCATCGTAAAGTGGAAACGTCCTAAGTTGGGAAGCATCCGTGTGCACGTGTGTGGCCGCTGTGGATGCCATTCTATCCCCCCCACTCCCCGCGCCCCCAATCAGGTAAGTCCCAACGCCCAGTACCTCAGAATGGGACTGTATTTGGAGGCGGGGCCCAGAACGAGGCAACTGGGGTAAAATGAGGTCACAGGGAGGGTCCGGTCCAAGTAGGACTAGTGTCCTTACAAGAAGGGGTTAAGACCTAGACCCTCCGGGTGAGGGGTGGGGGAGGGCACACGTGAAGAAGACCCGGGGAGACTGTGGCCATCTGCTCGCCAAGGACCCAGAGGCCTCGGACGAAACCCACACTACCGCCTCCCGGAGCCCAGACTCGCGGCCTCGAGAGCTGGGAGGGGAGGGGAGGGAAGGGACGGTCGTCCAAGCCCCCTGCGTGCGGTGCGGACTAACGCAGTTCTCCCCTTCTCTCAGCCTTCGGACTGCATGGGAGCAGCTGGGGGTCCCCCACCTCTGCAGGGCACCCGGCCGAGAGCTGGGGGACGCGGGGTGAGGCGGCGTCCTCCAGGCACGAGGCCAGGAGGGGGACAGGGGTGTGCCTGATGCCCCGTGCCTCGGCGACCACGTGGGACGTCAGTGCCACGGCGGGTGTGAGGACACTAAGCTCCAGTCACTGGAGGGCCGTGAGCACCGGGCAGAGGTGCACGGTTTCCGATAGCCCTGTGTGGGGGCGGCCACCCCGACGGGCCACACCAGCCCGGCGGCCATTCCCCTGAGGTGTCCGAGCCCCGCTCTGGCCTGGGACGGCCGTGGGGAGACCCAGTGACGGCACGAACACGGCTAAGCCCAGGGCTGGGCGGGCCGGGGACACCGGCGGGGCCGCTGTGGAAGCCGACGAGGACGGAAGCGGGGCGGACGACCGCAGAAGCAGCAGCTTCCGCCAGAGGCCAGGAGGCTGGAAGCAGGGCTGCTCCCGGGGGGGACCGTCCGTTCTGACCCAAGACAGCCCCAACTCTGCGGGGCAGCGCACTGGACCCCGACCCCGAGGCAAGAGCCGAGGACTCGCGGGGCCCAGGCCCTTCGTTCGGGGGCAGCGGCCGGGGGGGGGGGGGGGGGGGGGGAGGAGGACGGGCAGGAGTGCAGGGCAGAGGAGAGAGGAGCACGGGGCAGGGGCGAAAACCGTCCCGACCCGCGGCCGCACGCCCGGGCTCACCATGGACAGGTAGCACAGGTGCTGGCAGACCTGACACCTCCTCTCTGACGTCTCCAGCTGCAGCCACTTTCGAGGCTTTTTCTTGCCATCCGCCATGGCGCCGTTGCCGTCGTGGCTGCCGTAGCGGGCGGACGAGTGGAGGCCGGCCTCGAACAGCTGCCGCCGCTGCCGCAGCTCCGTGTCCCTGCGCGGACAGAGCGGGGGGCGGGCGTCAGAGCGGGGGCGGGCGTCAGGGCGCCGTCGGGCCCCGCCCCCCGGCCGGAGGGAGTCGCGCACGGGAGGCGGGCTTCGGCTTCGGCCCTGAGCCGCCTCCACCCGTGGGGTCTCCCCTCGGACCGCGGAGGACGGAAGCCAGGACGGGGTCTCGGACTTGGCGGGACCCACGGGCCACAAGCAGAGGCGGTGGGGGAGCTCGACCGCGGCGGGGCGGCGGGAGGGCTGAGTGGGGAGCACCGTGCGCCCAAATGGACGTGCGGGGCCGGGCTGGGCCCGGGGGCTGCGGGTCCCTCTCCTCTCGGGGGCCACCCCGCCCCCACTCCCTCCCACAGGCGGCTGACGTCCTGTGAGTGCCCCAGCGACACGTACTAACCCCACACATGAGGCAGCGAGAGAGCAAGAAGAAAAGCCACCACTCTCCCCCAAGTCTCCACCGGCGAGCACCAGGTGGGCCCCGTGGTTCCGAGAGTTGGCCCTTGTCCCGCCGCCCCCCCCCCCTTCCCCCTGTGCGCGGGACCGGCCTCGGTCTGTGGCTCCTGGGCGCTACCCTTGCCCTGCTGGGCCCGGAACCCAGACTCCGTCACCTGAGCTCATCCAGAAGGGCGGAGATGGTACTGAGAGTGGGGCCGTTCTCCTTTTTTGCTTCCGCTTGTGCAATCTGGTAGAGGAGCTTCTCCATGGAGAACGGCTTAGCTATGTGGCGACGCTTCATTTCCTGCAAGAGGGGGTCACAGCCTTTAGGGCAGATCTTCCTTACCAGGCGGCTGCCGGGGGTTCTCCCTCATTTGGAAGGTGGGGGGCTGTCTGAATTCTCAAACTCTGACTTCCATCTGGATTCAACGCAACTGGGAATCCTGGGAACGTTCCTGCCCGCCTGGGAGACCAGCACGAGGCAGCGGGAAAGGTCATCGCTTGGGGCCACCAACCACAAGGCAGGTGCCACGGATTCAGATGGGTGCGGGGGCACCTGGTGACACACTTGGTCAAGCAGCCGACTTCAGCTCAAGTCATGATCCTATGGTTCATGGGTTCAAGCCCTGCGTCGGGCTCCGCACAGAGGATTCTCTCTCCCTCTCTCTCTCCCTCCCCCACCCGCACTTTCTCTCTCACAATAAATACACTTAAAAATCCGCACCCGCTTCTTTTCTTTGAAGTTTTACCTTCAACTCCTTCCGTACTGTGTTCCCAACACCGTGCGGGAGTCAACAACAGAATTCAAAACCTCTCATGATACAAACTTTCCTTTTAGAAAAAACCCCTCGGCTTGGCTCGGCTGCCTCTTAAGAGGTTTCAAAACTCATATTCTGAAACTCAGCGTCACCTAACGTCAGACCCGCGCGGGCAGGGCCGTGCGTGCTGCTGTGCACCCACTCGGGGGCTGGTCCCACCTTACCTTGGCCGTCTCGAAGCCCATACTCGTCCACTGGGTGGTGGCAAAGTGCACGGTCTCAGAGACGCTGTAGCCGCAGCACACTTTGGACACAAAGGACCCCGGGAAGCAGACGACAAACTGACCGCTCTGCTGCACGGTCCTGTGAACCTTGATCCCCTCCCTGCACAGCACCTCCGGGGAGATCTAGGGAGACAGGCCGGGCTCGGGGGCTTTCCTGGCTGTCGCCCCCAACCACTATCCGCCGCCCAGAGGCCCCCTTCTGTGACAGCTCCGCCAGCCCCTCCCCCAGCGAGTGGACCGACAGGCACCCCTGCTGGCCAGGAGGGGGGTTGTCGGGACGGAAGGGACCTGCTGGCCAGGAGTTGGATGAGGTTTAGTATTAAAGATTTGCTTCTCCTTTGAGAAAATAAAGACACAGGGGCGCCTGGGTGGCTCAGTCGGTTAGGCGTCCGACTTGGGCTCAGGTCACGATCTCGCGATTTGTGGGTTCAAGCCCCACATCGGGCTCTGTGCCGATAGCTCAGAGCCTGGAGCCTGCTTCGGATTCTGTGTCTCCTGGTCTCTCTGCCCCTGCCCCGCTCACTCTCTCTCTCAAAAATAAACGTTAAAGGGGCCGCCTGGGTGGCTCAGTCGGTTAAGCATCCGACTTCAGCTCAGGTCGTGATCTCGCAGTCCATGAGTTCGAGCCCCGCGTCGGGCTCTGTGCTGACAGCTCGGAGCCTGGGGCCGGTTTCGGATTCTGTGTCTCCCTCTCTCTCTGCCCCTCCCCCGTTCATGCTCTGTCTCTCCCTGTCTCAAAAATAAATAAACATTGGGGCGCCTGGGTGGCTCAGTCGGTTAAGCGGCCGACTTCGGCTCAGGTCGTGATCTCGCACGGTCCGTGAGTTCGAGCCCCGCGTCGGGCTCTGTGCTGACAGCTCGGAGCCTGGGGCCGGTTTCGGATTCTGTGTCTCCCTCTCTCTCTGCCCCTCCCCCGTTCATGCTCTGTCTCAAAAATAAATAAACGTTAAAAAAAATTTTTTTTCTTAAATAAACATTAAAAAAAATTAAAAAAAAAATAAAATAAACCTTAAATTTTTTTTAAAAAGAAAAGGCAGACACATAATTCCTAAGAACAACAAAGATCTGCATGGATACCGGCCTAAAAGGGACAACGGTCCCGCAGGGGCACGGCCTCGGTGAAGACCCGGCCCTGTCCCCATGCACCACTGCCAGGTTCGACCGGCGTCAATGGATACCACCTGGGTGGCTGCTGGGAGGCCTCTGGAGCCGGGAGAGCACAGGGGTGCAGGCTGGGGGCCCCAGGCCCAGCACATCGAGGGGCTACTGCTCCCCCTTCTGCAGGCTGAGCCCAGAGTGAGCGGGGCCCTGCAGGGACGGGAGACCGAGGCGGGGGTCAGCAGAGGCCAGAGGGGACCTGAACTCAGGCGTCAGGACACAGCTCAAGGCCACAGACCCCCAGAAACGCAACTGGCCCAGCACTCCCTGAAGACAGGGTCAGAAGCCCCTGTGCTGGTCCTGTGACGGTGAACATCCCCGACCGGTAGCCCAGTCACCCAGGTGCCCAGCAGGTGGGGACGGCAGGGCACAACAGAGCCAGAAGACCACCCGACACAAGCCCGTGGCCCCCGCCTCCTAGATTGCCCGGTCTCCACTTACAGAAAAAGCAGGCCCTGAAACAGACTCAAAGGCCAGCTCGGGCCTCATAAGCCCGGAATCCCGTGCCGTCTGAGGGAAACACCGCTTTCGTAAAAGAGAACAGGTTGGCTTGCACGGATCCCCGGAGGGTTCATTTTTCAATGTCCTCTTTGCCTCTGGGGGGCAGGCCAGCAAGGAAAGGGACTCGATAAGACCGCTCAGGGTTGGGTCCCAATCCTGAATGCCCGCTCCCGGCCAGCATCCGCGGCCCCGGGCAGCGGGGGGGGACCTACCATGACGTTGCTCTCCAGCATCTGTAGCCCTGGGGTACCGTTGGCTTGCAGCAGGGTGTGGACCACATCCTCCAGCTTGTTCTCCTCCTCAGCAGGAATGCAATACCTGGGTTGTGTGGGAACACGGGCGGGACACAGCCTTGACATGGAGCCTCTGCCCGGGGAGCGCTCGCTGGGCCCACCCCGCAACCCTCCGTCCGAGAGGGGAGCGAACGCCGGCTTGCAAAGTGGCCTTGGGGGGTAGCCGGGAGGAGGAACGCACCCCAGTGACTGGCGCCCCGCTTCCCAGGGCGACACCGCTGCTCCCAGCCAACGCGGCCAGAACGCAGCCACGGCGGGCGAACGCACCCGTCACGTGGAGCTGACCTACGCATGAGCCAAAAAGCCTTCAAACCCAAACCAGATGTCGAAAGCCGCCTAGAAATCAGATCCAGACACACATGCAGACGCGATCAGCCTCTGCTAAGTGCCCTAAACCTTCAGAGGACACGACAGGACCCCGGCGCTGGTCCCCCGGGCAGCTGAGGGCTGCGGCGGCCGGAACGGGCGAGGGGACCCGTGTTCTCCGAAGAGGAGTCCAGCCTGTGCGCTCGCCGCCTCACGGCCAAGGCTGCAAGGACACCACAGCGGCTGTGAAATGCTGGAACGGGAGCTGGTAAAAACCCAGGGGTCAGAGGAACACATTCCCGGAGGGAGCCGTGTGCCAGGAGCCAGCCCGGCTCAGCCGGCTGAGGGCACAGGACGGGCACCACCACGAGAGCCACATCAGGCAAGCTGCACAGGCAGACAGAGGGGCCAGGCCACAGGGGCAGGGGACAGCGCAGGCCTTTCTGGCCGGAGCTAAGGAGCCGCAGGGATGCTGGGGGGAGAGAAGGCTGAAGACGCGGGCAGAACTTCACCAACGGAAGAATCTGGAACCTCACCGTGTTACGGGGGGGGGGGGGGGGGGGGGGGTCGTCACCAGTGTCCCAAGAGGGCCCACCAGGGACACACTCCTGGAACGGTCCTGACTGGGCCACAGGCCAATGAAGCCACTGACCTCCCTTCAGGGGAGTCGGCCAGACAGCTCACATCCTGCCCCCGATACAACCGGTTCCAAATGTCCAAACTTCCCACAGGCCCACTGCTGGCCATCCATCGCCACCGGAGTCTGTGAGGCAACCCTACCCTTGGAGGCCAAATCCTGCTTTCCAGTCGCCAAGCACCACATTCACGTTCTCTATAAATGCCGATTTCAACGCCTGTGTATCCTACTCCTGACCTGTGACTGAAATCCAGGCGTTCTAACCTAAATCACCTGTTTCAAGAAAAATCACACACCATCAAGTCCCAGGGTCACATCCCGGCCTCCTCTTCACTCTCCACCAGCAGGGTTTCCGGGGATGAGGCTTCCAAAGGCCCAGGGAGTCCGACGTCTCCCCACCTCTAACTCATGGCCAGGCGGCGAGGACGGCCTCGCAGCCACAGCACCTCACCGCCCCTCGCCCCTGTGTGCAGGGCGGGCCGGGCCACAGGCCTGGGCGGGACGCTCTGCTCCCCAAGCCGGGCGTGGCCACAGAAGCTCGTCCACGGGGAACAGCCCTCCAGACGAGCAGGCCGCACACCCCTGCACGCCACGCACTCTGTCTCGGGCCACCAGCCCCCGCTCTGGCCTTCCCGCAGGATGCCGAGTACCCCCCATCCTCGATGGCACAGCCCCCACAGGGGTCCCCCGGTCCCGCCAGGCTTCGACACTAAGCACACCTGTGGGAATGTGGCCCGAGAGCAGGGGAGTCCCGGTGCGGAGGCTGTGGCAGAGACAGGCTCCCGGGGGGAGAGCACCGGTTGTGCGACTTGGCGTGTTTTAATAAAGAATGCCGAATCACCCCCTCGGGACAAGAGCTGCAGTTAGTGTGGGACAGATGTGGTGTCGGTGGCTCGTCAGGTGACAGGACAGCCCGATTACGTGCAGTAATTTCCCATCTGCCACCGGGAAGGAAGGGCCCAGAGCACCAGCCGTGGACGGGGACGGGCAGACGGGGCAGGGTCACAGGTGGGCACCCAGGCAGCGGTAAGAGAAACCCGTGCCTCTCCCACAGCAGGGACCCGCTCCCAGTGACACCTGTGCTCTGTGGCAGCGACGGGTCGGACACCCCGCTGTAGAGATGCCAAAAATAACCTCACACCAGGCCCGGGAGAGGACGGTTTACACTGGGTGAGGGGAAGGCTGGGGACCCAACACAACCACTGCACCTTCTGTGACACCCCTAACTGCTCTTACCCCTAACAGGACACGAAGTCCTAGAAAACACCACCAACAAATAACGTCCTAGAAGAAAAAACAAGGGTAAGCAGGCAGCTGACAAAAAAGGAACAGAAATGGCCCATAAGCACACGAAACGATGCTCAACCTTGCTCACCATTCGAGCAAATCAAACCTCCTTCGAAACCTTCCCGCCACCTCAAGCGCTTCCAAGGGAGCTAAGAAATCCTGTGACTGAACCGGGGGGCACAGGACCAAACCCACACAAGCAAGCTCCCGGGGGCGGTCAGCCACCTGGTGAGAGGTGGAACTTTCCGGAAAGCTGGGGCCCCCATGGCAGGCGTACTCACCAAATGCAGTCAGCACCAGTGTGTAAGTAGTCGATATAGGGAAGGTGGTTTTGGTCTCGAGACCAGCATGAGGTAGAAAAGACCATGCCGATGTTTAGCCAGGGAATTGTCACTCCTGCCAAGGGGGAGAGAGGCGTTACAGAGGACAGCCACGTGGTCCCTGAGTGACGGCACCTAGAAACCCCTGCCTTCTTCCCAAGCGGAGAGAAAAAGAAAGAAACAGGACTCAAAAGTCAGACGACATCGGTGAGAAGGTGCTCGCTCCTCCCTGTTAGCTACGCAGAAAGGAAGCCAAGGCAGGCAGACACGGTTACAAAACGGTTTTTGAAAACATCTTCATCTGTGAGTTTCGGCGGGAAGCCCTAAGATGCCCCGAGGGGCAGCACACGGGGACTGTCGTCCACCAGCCACGTGCCGTGGCCCGCTGAACCTCAGCTCAGGACGCCCCACAGACGTGTCGACCTGACTCCTGCGTGTGCTGGATGGAGGCAGGAAGCTCAGGCCCCACTCTCTGGGGAGGCCTCGAGGAATCGCTTGCTCCCCCCGCCACCCCCCAGCGTGTGGAGGGACCACAACCCCCAGGGCACCTGGCTGTCCCTGCCCTCTGCAAGCCATCGATCACTTCTGAGCCCACACCAGCCCTAAGGAGTCAGGACATCAGCTTTGAAAATACCAATTTCAAGATGAAACCTTGGCCACGAAGCGTCTCCCCCGCTTTCAGATGCTACCATTCGGTTCACCTTTGCACACTTTTCTGACTTCAACAATCCCATTCCTCTGCACGCTAAAGACCAAAGCTTCCAATCTACGTGACCTACGCCGCTAGCCTCCTGTCCCGTCCTGGTCGTTTGGGGCAAGGGGCCTCGGGACCCGGAAGACGGCGGCCGCACCAGGCTTACCAGGCACAGCACCGAGGTGACGCAGGATGGACCCTGTGTTATTGGGGAGGACGGTGAGGTTCCATCCGTGCCTGCGGCAGAGGAGAGCAGAGGGGCGTCACAGACTGGCGGGGGGGGGGGGGGGGGGACACGCCGCCGAGGCCCCCAAGTGCAGGCCAGAGTATCGGCCGTTACCTTGAAAACGGTTCTGATTTTCCCACTGGGAATCCGCTGCCGTGAGTGTTGGTGTCCACCTTGCCACAGTGCACGGCCACGTGGCAATCCTTCTCTTCCACGAGCCTCCAGTACTCTTGCTGTGGGGAGAGGAGAGGCCCGGTCGGCACCGCGCCGTGCGAGAGTCACGGAGCGCGGGTCGGCGCGAGGCCATCGACGTGCGGCCGAGGAGCCCGTCCCACGGGAGCGGCGGGCGCCTCCGACAGCACAGAGTAAGACGGCAGGGGTCGGATGGCCCGGGAGCAGACACATCCCCACAGAACCGCGGATGGGCGCCAACCGAGACTTGGTCACCGCGTTCAGCGAAACGCCCACCGGCAGGTGCACAAAATCCACATGATGCAGGACTCGGCCTCTCAAGGGAAGGCCGTGCGGACACGTGGACGAACCCCGAAGACCCGAGGCTGAATGCAGTGAGCCGAGCACAAAGGGACAGGCGCCGTGTGATTCCACCTACACGGACACCCGGCATCACGGTCAAAGAGAGAGAAAAGAACGCTGGCGGCCAGGGGCCGGGGAGTTAGCGTCCAGCAGGAACAGAGTTTCGGTCTGGGAGGATGAAATCCCGGAGACGGATGGTGGGGACGGTCGCGTGGCAACATGAAGGCACTGAATGCCACTGAACTGCACACAGAGAGAACGGCTGAGGTGGTTACGTTACGTGATGTGTATTTTTACACAGTTTTAGAAGTCATTTATATGGGGCACCTGGGTGGCTCAGTGGGTTCAGCGTCCAACCCTTGATTTCTGCCCAGGTCACGATCTCGCGGTTTGTTGAGTTCAAGCCCCACATCGGGCTCTGCGCTGACAGCACGGAGCCAGCTCGGGATTCTCCCTCCCCCCCCTCCCTGCTCTGCCCCAGCTTATGTTCTCTCTCTCAAAATAAATAAACTTAAAACTTTTTTAAGTTATTTATACGAAAAGCAGGGGGAAAGCAACGAGAGGAAGGAGGGGGAGGCCGTCCCCCCGTCATCCTATAAAGCACAGGGCCTCCGGGTCGGCCATCTTGACAGACACACACCTTCGTCCCTTCCAGTCACAGGTGATCCTGACTTCTCAGCCCCGTCTGTGCATCAGAATCACCAGGAGCGAAGACTACTTCCACCCGGACTGTGATCCAGCCAACTAAATCGGACAGGGTGCCGGGGGGATGTCACACGAGCAGTTTTAAAAGCCTACCAGGTGACTGTAAGGAGTCCTACCCAAACAGCCAGGGGCGGAGGGGGGTCAGGAACGTGTTTTGCCAACAGCTAAGATGTGCTCAAGTTTCCCACAGGCAATTCCCCCAACTCAGAGGCCTTTTTTGTTTTCAATTTTCATTCCAGAAGCACAGCATCATCTTCCCTAATACCTTGGCAGACCCCATTTAGCTGGAACCACACGGAAAGGAGGAAGCCTAGCGAACAAGCAGCGGGTGTCACGACGTGCAGTTTGGCTCAGAGAAGTGCTACCACGAACCATACAGGCTCCACAACAACTTCTCCAAAGGGGGACCAGCCTGGAGGGGTCGAGAGCCCCAAGAAAAAAATCCCACAACATTATGTGTCTGGGTTCCTCAAGCGTGTCTCCTGGAAGGGGAGGAACAGAGTCTGTGTGAGGGGATAGCTCGAGGCCCGGCCCTGCCACCGGGTGTAGAGACCGACCAACGGCCACCTGGGGAAGAAGGGGACGGCCACCAACCAAGAGGAAGGCCCAGACCTCTTTGGTGGATCTAGAAGCTAGACAGACTCCGACTCATCCAAGTCTGGATTTTAGCAGACCTTCCCCTGGTGTTCAAATATTAGGCAAGTGCTTAGGAGAAAGCGAGACTCTCAGAACGAATTCCTGAGCAGGAAACTAAAACAAGCTGTGTGTCCTTCGTGCCCCACACAGGATCAAACCCTGCGGCCTCTGAGGCCCCCACGGGGACCTGCGCTGAGCAGCCAAGGCCTCTCTTCCCAGCCCAACTGTTCACCCCAAAAGGTCCCATCGCTTTCTCCTGCCACCACATCCCACAAATGCCATGAGCACTTGGGAAGCAAGTGTGACCCAGAGTCGTGGCGGAAGGGATGTGGCTTCCGCGGGTCCAAAGCAGGGGGGTCAGGCCATGGTGTGGTATTCGGAGGCGCCACCCAGGGAACAGAGCTGGGGCGGCCCCGTGCAGATCAGCAGAGACATGCGGCCCAAGGGAAGGACGACACTCAGGGCTAAAACCAGACACGGGGAGGTTCCCCCAACGGGGAAGCCTGATCTGCGGGGCCGGGGCTCCGGTCCTGGGCTTCTGATGGCTGCCGTGCGTGGCCTGGTTTGACCTGGCCCGTCCAGGGACTTGTCCTGTCGTCCCACCCCGGGGAAGCCGGGCCCCTAGCAGTCAGCACGGGTGTGTGCACAGGGGCAGACATGCTTGACAGGAAGACGGAGTCTCAGACCCGCCCACCAGCCGCTGCCCTCGACCAGCCACGGGAGCTCGGCTTCCTTCCCTTGACAGGACCAGGCGCGGGGTACCGGGTGGGGGAGGTAAACAGATCCGGTCCCCGTCCTGCAGCGGCTCACCCAGAAAGCCCCCTGATCGGCCGGGCACAGGAGGGCTCCGGGCTTCCCAGCCTCGCGCTAACTCCAAGAACAGAGTTGGGAGAAGCACAAAGATGGCAATCTGCCAATCCCATTAAAGAGAAAACAGGGGAGAAGAGAAAAAGTGCAACCGTGGTTTCAAGGGATTCCAAACATTCTCTTACATAAGAGACGACGGGGTGAGGAGTCCCCCAGGCAGGGGACGCGCCCGGAGCTCACCCCGACTTGGCGTCTCCCCACCCCCGGCCGGGGGGAGGCACACACTCTTCGCTGCACCTCTCGTGCCCTTGAGTGAGTCTAGATTCGGTGACGACTTGCCAGCCCCCGGCACACAGACACCCACGATGGCCCCGGGGGTCCCCTCAGCACCATCGGGCACCAGGGGGCCCGGGGCCCCGGGAGGCGCGCTCACCTCGATTTCAGCCGGGGCGGGCTCCTTGCTGAAACACATGTTCATGATATTTCTTGCTGTTCGATAAAAAGTTGTTAAAGACACAGACCTTCCCTGGAAAGAAAACAAAGACGAGAGTAAAAAGCGTGAGAAGCCAAACAGCCCCAACCCCACGCGAGGCCGCACCCCTGTCCTGGACCACGGCCGCTGTGTGTCCTGAGCGGACGTGGGCAGGGACCACGGAAGAACGTGCTCTCGGGAGGGTCCTCGGTGCCGACCGCAGGGGAAAGAGGGCCCCTCGGCCTCGCACCAGCAGCAGACGGACCCCTGCCCTGATCCGGCAGAGATGGAGGCCGTGCACCAGGCGGGCCTCGCACAGGCACACCCGTGACACACAGAAGCACACTTCGCTTTACGGGGAAGGGTGTACGATGTGGGAAGGCGCAGAACTCCCCAGTTTACCCCACCTGAAGGGCAGGAGGAGGGGCTGGGGGCCAGGGAAGAAACCAGCGGCATCCCAGACCCGCTCGGAGCTGGGGCCGGACCAGGGATGGGAGGGGGCCCGAGAGACACAAACGTCAGGCACCCTCCACACCTGAGAACCAGCCAAACGCGCAGCCTCCTCGAGCAAACCCGGGGAGCAGAAGTGCTCTGCTCGTTCTCTGCCACAGAAGCCACGCACTGCCCCCTCCCGGGGAGCACCTAGCATGCCAGATACCTAGCATCAGGACGGCCAGCACCCTGCCCTCTGCTGCCCCCTGCCCGGCGATCTCCACAGCGACGTGCTCAAGACGGCTCACGGTTTCGGCCTGGGAATCCCACCGGAGACTCCGTTCTCACCTCCACAGACAGGAGGTTTCGTTTTGCAGAGGCAAGCCTGGTCAGAGCTGTGCTTTTCCTGACCGGGCACGTGTGTCCCTTGGTTGCAGAGGTACCCACTGAGCACCTACTGTATACCAGGCCTAGTGCCGGGGGCTGGAGACGGAGCGGCGCTGGAGCGGACTACGTCTCTGGCCTGTGGAACCCCAGCCCTTAGTGGGTGAGTGAGTGAGGGCCGCGAGCGCAGGGAGCCAGAAGCAGACTGGGCTTAGAACAGGTGACAGACCCTTCTGGAGGAAGGGAAGTCAGAGCGATCGGCACGCAAGTCGTGGCATCTGCTTTTGCTCTAGAGCACAGAAAGGGGCCGCGTGGGGCGACTGCAAACTTCTCCAGACGTTACAAGGGAAGAACCCACCAGCCAGAGAGACAGGGCTTTGCATCACCTAAAAAGCAGAGCACCTGTAATTCGCGAAAATGACACCTGGTGCCCAACAGTCAACACCCACGGAGGGCCAAGGGCTTCAGGACGCCCACCCCCCCCCCAGGCCCTCGGCACGCACACGGCTGCTGCCGACACCCCCGTGGCCACCACGGCCAGACTGTTGTGATGAACCCTAAAGCTGTCAGTTACAGGGCACGTTTCCAGAAACACTCTACTCAGATTCACCTCATTCTCATAGAATTGGCCTTCTTAAATGAAAAATGTGACAAGTAGAAAATATCTCATTTCTGGAGTTGGCTATTTGGAGTCGCCGGATTTAACAAATGGCTTCAGCCGAGAAGAGCTTTTCAAGCAGACACCCAAGGAACACCCAAACGTGCGCCTGAATGTATTCCACCTGCCTCCTCTCCCTTATCTCCCAAGGGTAAAAGGGTCCCCGCCCCCCCCCCCCCCCCCGCCCAGGGTCTCTGGGGACAGCGCCAGGGGATGAGAATGGGGAACCAGAGCAAAGGAGACTGCGCCCTGATGGGTCTAGTAAGAAAGTTCTACCTAGGCAAGCAGGGCATCTTCTTCCAGAAAGGCGCACAGGACTACAGCCCGAGAGGAAAAGGAAGTGTGGCACAGGGCGGCCGGAGCGGGGGGGACTTCCCGTGGGCTCAGAAAGGAAAGACCCAGAACCCGGAGAGGAGTCGCAGAAGTCCCAGGCTTCCGGGAGGGAATCGGCATCGGAAGCCCATGGAGACTCCACCAGGCAGGGCCCCGGGGCAGTGCGGGTGGGGAACGACGGGGACCCACAGCAGCCTGTCAGCGCACCATGAAACTGCCACGCCACTGCCAGGGGGGTTCAGGGGTGGGCCCGGCTCGCCACGTGAGGGTCCCAGCTGGGACGTGCCCACCGTGCCAGGGGTCCTGCTCACCCTGGCAGGCAGCCCTCACAGGGACTCCACCTGCCTCTTGGAGGAAGGGACTTCTCAGGACAGCAGGTGCAGCCACGCGATCTGGCGGCAGAGGAGAAAACCGTGCGCGCTTGTATCCGCCGGGCTCCTGCCTCCCTCCCGCAAGCCCCCCAGCAACTCCCTGCAGAGGCCTGCGCCGATCGCTTCCCCAGAAGGGGCCGGGCAGAGCCAGGGGCTGATGGGCGGCTCAGGATCCAGACAGGGAGGCGAAGGAAGCCAGCGCCCCGAGCCCGGGGAGTCCGGCCCGACTGAGCAGGTCCCACCACCTGGAAGGGCTGGGGGCGCTCCGAGGGGCAGACTCGGCCCCGTGGGCGTCTACACCCAAGCCGCTGTGTCCCCGGCACGTGGGTGCCCACGCCCCCTAATGCAAAGGAGATCCAAGGACCTGGAGCCTGCATGGGGCTCACCGGCGGTCACGGCTCACAGCGGTCAGACGTCCCAGGCCCGCCTCCCGCCCGCAGCTGCACACACTGCCGTTCCGGGCGCCACCGGAGACCGCAGCCTGGCGCCTCGGGCCCGCACAGCCCCGCCCCGCGGCCAGCCCCCCCAGCCCCGCCGGGGGCCCACCTTGTATATGCATTTGTGGAAGTCACTGAGGATGCCCTTGTCCTCCTCCTCCTCTCGAGCCACTTCCTTTTCCTGAGCAAAGAGTCGCCGTCGGCCCGTCTTGAGCTGGGCCTGGCCCACCTCTTTGAGCTTGCTGCGGAAGCCGTTCCTGTGGGCCACGCCGTTGATGAGCCCGTTCTTGGGCTCGAAGCGAGGCAGGGGGTGGAACTTGTTGTAGTCATGCTCCGTGTGGCCCTCGAGGGGCCCCTTCCGCTTCTCCAGGATCTCCTTCTCCATCAGCACCTCCTTCTCCAGCCGCCGGTGCTCCTCCGGGGACAGGGAGTCGTAGGACAGCAGGTACTGGCAGTAGGCTTCCTGGAGCTTGGCCAGCCGGTCCTGGGCGGTTTTGGGGATGCGCAGCATGTCCGCCAGTTTGTTCCACTTTTTGAGGTCAGTCACTTGCTGCATGCCGCCCATCTCGTTAATCAGCCGGAAAAAGCAGGCCAGGTCGAGCTCGCAGCCTCCTGGGACGGGGACAAAGCACGGGGACACTCAGTGACAAGGACCACGAACGACACCCTCTTGCTCCAGCTGGTTAAGTCCGGGGCCGCCCGCTAGGTGCCAAGGATGCTGCTGGGCCCTGGGGCCAGAGCGGCGAACGGAATTGGTCCAGGCCTTCAGGGAGCTTAGTGCTTACACGAGGACAATCTGGGAGGCCACGGGGATAAGTAAAGCAGGCAGAGGGGCCGGGGAGCTAAGGGGCTGCCGTCTCAGCTGGGATGGTCAGGAGAGGTGTCCCCAGGGAGCTGACAGGTAAGCGGAGGCCCGAATGAAAGGAGAGCTGGCCTGGTGGGTCTGCGGGGAGGAGCATCCCAGGGCGCCCCGCCCCCAGCAGGAGCAGCATGTACCGGGGTCCCCCCCGCACCCCCACCCCCCGCCACAAACCCCAAGAGGCAGGTGGAGCCAGGTGACGAAGCAGGGGCCCGTCCCTGGAGACAGGGACAGGGCCTGGGCTGTGCTGCCCAGCTGCACCCATGTCCCAGCGATCCCCGCAATGGCTGTGACGGCAGAAACCGTACGTGTTGCGCCCGCTGTCGGTTCCCATCTCGTCCGCACACGCACAATGACTGGTTTTCCACCCCCTTGACTTCCAGGGCAAGAGGCAGTATTTGAGAGGGCAAAAAGACGGTCTGACTGTCCCTCAACCCTCTCTCTCATGGCCCACGGCCCCCGAGAGACTGCTTACCTCAGTCTCAGGGTGGGGTGTGGGCTAGTGTTCGATACCCCCCTCGATCGACTCTCAGGACTGTACAAATGCACATCAAAAGCAAATACACTCGAAAAACGCTCATAGAGGGACTATCTATGTGGGGCCTGGAGAGCAACCTCCCCTCCAGACAACAGAGGAGGAACAAAACCTTCCAGAATAACCATCCACTGGCTATTAAGGGAGTAAATACGTAACAAAATGCTAGGGAAGCTCAGTAAAAATTAGGTTTTAGGTCTTTGGAGCGTGTGGATAGATTTACAAACAAAGTAAAAGACGCTGAGCTCCTGTGGATTCCGACAGCCTCCTGGGCGTCGTGGGACCACGAGGTGGGTGCCCCGGGCAGACTGTGCGGGAACAGGTCCCCCAGCCCATCAGACACCAGGGGAGTCGGCAACTGGAAGGTCATTAGCTCTGCCGGGTGAGATCAGTGAGGAAGCTCGCCCTCCTTGGGCAGGAGAGGCCATAAGGCGGAGATGCCATCACTCGCTTCCGGTCTCCAGCTCAAAATGGGGAGATGTGGGGCCGGCGGCACAGTGCCGGACTTGCAGAGGCGGACAGGGGAGGGAGTCCCCTCCGCCAGCCACAGGCGCTCAGATCACAGGCTGACTGGGGAGGCGGCAAGCCATACCTTTGTGTTTTCCTCTATGGAAAGCACAGTCCAGCAGCACCTGAAAATTTATATGCTGCTTGGAAATCGTCATTCCACGGACTCCTCACCTGCTACCACTGGGCCCATTTGCAGGGCCGCGAGGCTTCCAAGCGGCCAAGCGCCTCCCTCACCCCTGCTCCCCCAGGGGCTGGGAACAGAGGCAGAAGGAGCTCCTGTACCGGGAGATCCTGGAAAACTGCTTCGAAAATGTTAAGCCCCTTGCCCTGCGAGGCGGCCAAGCTCGGGCCAGTTGAGCACCCCTTTCAGGGATGGGGACAAACAAGGCTTTACGCTGCTGGGCAGCAGCAAAGACTGCAGACACACGCACCGTGGGGACGCGTCCACCCAGCCTCAGGCACTGTGTGGAGGAGTCAAGGCCAAGAGAACCTACTCTGGACGAAAGGTCGCTGGCTGTCGTTACGTCACCGGATTCCCCCACCATCCCCGGAAGAACCACGGTCCCCCTTGCACGGGGTGGGGCTCAGACATGTCACCACAGCCCGGAGGCCCTGGTGCTGTTCAGAGGACACGCGGGGCGCAGCTGACACCAAAAGCTCACGCCTGCTCAGCCCGCTCCCACAACCCCGAGTGGGGATTCTCCGTCAGGCATCAGTTCCTGCAGGCACCTGCTGAGAAGGTAAGGACGCCTCCCTTGCCTCACCCCTGCAGGGAGCCCTGACGGCCAATCCCTGACACGTCAGTGGCGGTTAAATGGCTGCTTTCCTCACCGCCTTTACAAAATCGGGACCCCCGAAACGGAGGCAAGAACATGCCCGTTTCACAGGTCTGGAGCCGAAAGGGAAAGGGTGTGAGACCTTCCCCAGCCGTCCCCAAAGCAAACCCAGCCCAACCCAGACAGAGGGTGAGGATCCCAGAGGGACGAGCCGCTTTCTGGGAGGAAGAGGGACCCGGGACATCGGGGGCCTGTACGTGGGCTCCGGGGGCCACGGCCCTGCAGCTGCCGGGACACGTGCTCGCACGGGGAGCCACCGAGGTGAGCTCCGCAGTGGGTTCAGTCAGCCCTCAGGAGAACCTCAAACCCGTCCCCCGATCTGTGGCCTCTGACAAGGCCCTGCCCGATCACCAGAGACAGTGATGTGCAAGGAAAGAGGAGGAGGACAGAGAGAAAACAGGCTGACCTGTGTCACCCAAACGTGCACGTGTTCAAGCCCGAGCTCCCAGTGCCTCAGACAGGGGACTGCATTTAGAAACGGGGTCTTGAAGGAGACGAGTGGGGTGAAATGAGGTGTCTGGGCGGGTCGCCAGCCAGTATGACCGATGTCCTTACGACCAGAGAAAAGGACACCAGGGACGAGCGCACAGAGGGCGGCCCGGGGGGTGGCCCCGCGCAGGGGCGGCGGGGGCGGGCGGGCCTCACCTATGAGCGGGAGCTCGTCCATGGTGATGCCCTGAGATCTGAGGTGCTTCTTGATGCAGGCCAGCCGCTGCACGTTGGGGCCCCAGCGCCGGCCCAGCTTGTGGATGTGCTGAATCTGCGTGACAAACCGCATCTCGTCGTTGAGCTTGCACTCGGGCCGCCAGTCCGGAGGCGGGATCACCCTGCACATGCCGTACTTCTCCACCTGAGCGCGGACCGACTCGATGTAGACGAGCGGGTCGTGGAACTCCTTGGCGGACGGCCTGAGCACGGGGATCTCGTCCATGGCCGCCCAGCCGGCCCGGCCGCCCCCCTTGTCGGGCTTGGCCGCCGCCTCGTGCGGCTTGTGCAAGGGCTCCGTTTGCGAGGTAGAACGATTTTCACAGGAGGCGCCGTCCGACTTGCCGTGTGCTTGTCTGCCCGGCGTGCTCTTGCCGGCCGCGGCCCGCTTCGGCCGGCTCCTCTCCGAGCTCCGCTCGGGCACCTCCTTCTTGGCGTGGCCGGGCGGCGGGGCTCTCTCCGCGGGGGCCGGGGCCGCGGGGACCGCCGCGGCCGCCTTCCTGCCGGGGGCTTCGGCGCAGCCGGCCGACCCTTTCATCTTCTTGGGGGGCGACTGCGGCTTCTCGGGCTGCTGGGCCTCCTCCAGTCTCCTCTTGGAGTTCCGCAGCCCCTCCCTCAGCTGCCGCCCCCCCACCTCCTTAGTGCATGACTTTGGGTTCAACCTGCCACTGACCTTGAGGCCATTGACGGCGTGCCCGGTGGACTTGGACGCCCCCCCGAGGGATAGCACCTGTTTGCGGGTTTTTGCATTGCTACTTTCGGTTTTCCCTGAGATTGTGTGGTTGACGGCGGAACTGGGCTTGTGGGGATTGGGTTTGGTTTCCTTGACCAGTTCTCTCTTGGCTTTGGTGTATGTGACAGTCCCCTTAGTCACCGTTGCAGTGTACTTCACAGTTTTGGACGGTGAAGGTCTGACTTCGCGCATCTTTTTGGCACCGGTCGCACTTGTACCCAGAGATGACGACATTCGAGTGACTCCGTTTACCTTCGAAACCTGGGAGGCGGCAGAGGCAGAGGGGGAGAGGCGAGAAGAGCAGAATTAGTAACCTTTCCAAGAGGGTGACCTCGCGGCGCGCGGTGACGAAACCCAGCTGGCCGCCGGCTCTCGCGAAGGGGGAGGTGCGGGGCCGTCGTCAAATACCGTACGGGGCCGTGAACTGAAGACAGAGACTCCGGTTCAAACACAGGCCTATCCTCCTACACGAACACACGCGGCCCGACCTGAGTGCCCGCGGCACGGATTCCGGGGCATATTTTCACATGCCTGTTAGGTGGCTCTTCCAGAAAATCAAGGTTTCACCATGACCACCTGTCCACTCGCCTACCAGTCACCTGTCACAGGTTAAGGACACTTATAGAAGCAAACCCCTGCCCATTTAGGGGAAGAGGGGACGGACGGACACAGGGACACACACACACACACCCCTGTTCCGAGAAAAGACGTGCTCGCCACTCTGCTCCACAGAACAGCATGCTCTGCCCACAGAATTTTTAAATCTACGTGCTAAAAAAGGAAAGATACAAAAATACCACAAAAAGAAAAGAACAAGCACACTCATGTGGCCCGGCTCCCGTGCAGGTCGCAGGCCAAGCCCAGACACGTGACTGCCAGCCCCTGGCATCCGTCTGCCCCGTCACCTTTGACACTGGGCCCCGGGGACCGCCTCGCCGGACGCACCTGACCTCTTCCACAAAGCAAAAGATGCCAGTCCCTCCTCGGCATGGGCAGAGCTGGCTTCCCCACTCTCGACAAAACCTCCACATCCGGTTAGAACCTGTCTCAGCCGGCTCGCAACTTGGACACCACAGGAATTCTGTGACACATAAAAGTCCCCCTTGTCGGGGCGTCCGGGTGGCTCAATCAAGCGTCTGACTTTGGCTCGGGTCACGATCTCACAGTTTGTGAGTTCCAGCCCCGTGTCGGGCTCTGTGCTGACAGCTCAGGGCCTGCGGCCTGCTTCGGATTCTGTGTCTCCCTCTCCCTCTGTCCCTCCTCCTGCTTGTGCACTCGCTCTCTTGCTCTCAAAAATAAACAAACACACACTAAAAAAAAATAAAGACACCCTTGCTTATAAAGGGAAACCAGAGAGTGACGGGTGCACACTGGAAATGCGAAACTTCCAGAGAATGATGAAGGCCCAGCCAGAAGCCACTGCTGGGTGCACTGCTCTGTGACCATCACGTCACAGCCCTGTTTGCTGCGGCTGCTGCTGGCCTCTGACAGGTCACTAACATCTTGGGCATCGATCTCTCATCTGCACCAAGAGTTCAAAACGGGGACTCCAAGGTTCCATAAGCACCCCCACCCCCAAAAGAGGCCAACTAGAAATCACACAATCAGCAGGAAATGGAACAACCACAGCCATTGCTTCTCACCGGTAACCCCCACAAGGAGGTGACTGGATAGAAGGAGCCTGTGTTCCCAGGTCAGAGAAGCTGACCGACCAGCTGTGGTCACGCAGGAGCGCATCCTCCCGTCACAGCACAAAGGTCGTGTGTTCCCAATCAGCCCCCAGCGCTCCCACGGGAATCAGGTTCCCCAGGACAGGGCCCGAGTCTGTCTGAGTGACCTCTACACTACGTCCAGGGAAATGCACTCAGCCCAAGTGGGGAAAAACAAACACAAAACCAGAACTTTCCCATCAGTGACTCTCAGAACCCGTAGATCACCGGGCCCCACCCCCGGGGTTTCCTAGACCACTAGGTCTGGGATGGGGCCCGAGAATTTGAATTTCTAACATGGTCCCAGGTGATGCTGACGCTGAGGCAGGAACATACTTTAAGAACTGAAACAAACCTTCGGTAGAAGATTCTGGAAACTGAGCAAGAAGGGTATTTCTTTATATGCCATCAGTTACACGCAGTGCAATCAAAGCCATAACATCTTGGTAAGAGGCTGTGTTCCAGAAGCCAAGCCTCGGGCATTCAGAGAACCAGGTTTCTGGTGAGGCAACCTGGACCTCTGGACTCCAGGCCCCACATGGGAGGCCGCAGGGCAGGCCCAGGACTTACGGTCAGGTCCACCACTGCTCACCACCCTACAGAGAGTACAGAGAGGCAGGACTGACCAGATCAGGTGGGGGAGAGAAGAGTGTGGAATGAAGAAATGGAAAATTAAAACAAAACAGCGAACAGCCTGGCAACAAGAAGTTAAAAATAAATGTATACAACCGGGGGTGGGTGAAACTTCCCAACGTGGGCACCACTCCTACCTGGAATAAAAGGTAAAGTGAGGGACACAAAGATCTCTAGTTTTTCATGGTGTTTTTCAAATGCTTTCATTAGCTCAAACCAAAACGAGCCACTTAGGATAAAACCAGAAACAGCATATACATAGTCCTGCTGTGGCTCTGAGAAACTTTTCCGTCATCGAGACAGAGAGAGACCTCAGGGATCCAGCACCTTCAGAGAAGGATTCCACTGCCCAGAAAATAGAAGACACACCCGTTAGGCCTTTGATCTCTCCTGAACCACTGAGAGGACGGCCTGTTCCAACTCTTCACCCAGCTCAAAATAAAGCTGATTCTGCAGCCTAACCGCCCCGACCCTCCACCCAGACTCTGATCTGATCAGTGTGGGCGGGAGCCCAACAGCTCAGTGTTCCCATAACGATTCTGGCCCTGCTCCTGCCCAGTATTAGGGTTCACCCAGGGGAGACTGGAGAGCCAGAGTCAGAATCTCTCAGACTCTACATCCAAAAAAAAAAAAAAAAAAAAAAAAAGCACAGGGGCCTTGAATGCATCCATTCTGCCCCCTTGGGGGCACCTGATGGCCTCTCCTGCTGTGTTAGGTTATGGGGAGGTACATTTTCCACAGGGCAGAATTCTAGAGAAGTATTTCACCGTCTTCAATGGCAAAAAGAATCCCCCCTTCTTGTTTATGTATTTCCGTAAACTTTAATATGGGTGGTTCCTGCCAAGATGTGCAGTCAACTGCCCTGCCCTGCCCAACCAGAAGAGTGAGTTCCTCTGTTCCTTTGCTTCCTCACCATGCTTACAGTCCCCTTCAAAAGCCGCTGCCCAGACCCTATGCGTGCAGGTCCACACATCACAAGCTCAAAGACTAAATGCATCAACCTCACAACTCACTGAACTCAATGAACCTGATTGAGAAATCACCTACGGAGACGGGAAAGGACATGTCTCGTTGACCGTATTTCTTCCTCCCACCCAGCACACCTGTGTTCCGCCTACAGCAGAGGTCACGTTCTCCCAACCCAGGAACCCACCTGTCCGCACACACATGCCTATTCCTTGGCCCGTCCTGGTCTTTCGGGGTCCAGTGCTCAACTGTTACCAAAGAAAGCAAAGGAATGGTGGTGGAAGGCATTGTTTTACCTTGCCTTGGAGGGTTTCCTCCCACCCACCACCTTATCAAAAAAGGGCAAACACCGAGTTTGAGCTTAACAAAACACCCAGGTCACTCAGCCAGCTCACAAGGCACAGCGGGTCTGATGTCACTGTGCACATCTGAGGAAGTACTTACCCAGAGCACGTGAGAAAGAGGTCACTTAGCTCACTGGAGGCCTAACGCAACGTGCTGCATGCAGCAGAACCTTCCAAGGTGCAAGAGAAACACTGCGGTTGAATAACTACAGCTCTCCAAGCTGTTCCTTCTCTGGGCTCTGGCAGGGACTTCTGCCTTTGCGTCCCTCTCCCCCTAAACCCACCTAGCTCTGCAGGAGGTGGGATGTCTGCAGCCTGTTCTCCCTGGCCCACCACCGCCCACCCACCACCGTAGCTCAAGCTCCTCCAGGCCCACAGCCGTGAGGTTTCATGGCAAAGAAGTCCGAGCCAAGTTCACAACCAGGAATCCTGTCGTCAAGCTCCTGTTCCCCACCAGAGGGAGCTGCTGAGTCGGGAGCCTCTGCTCATCCTTTCAGAGCTGGGAGGCTGGGGACAGCCCACTTGGACTTTAAGACTTGGATTAAAAACAAAGAGCCTGAGATGAACAGAACTGCACCAGACAGGCGGAGGGGAAGGCCTCCTGGTGCAGCAGACCCCTTCGTGAGAGAAAGGGTAAGACCCTAGTTAATGAGCACAGGACCCTCCCAACAAAAAGGCAAGGCTGGGTTCTGGTAGGAGCCCCCAACCCTTTGAGAGCACCTGCTCCCACACTACAGGTGACCTAATGGAGTCCTTAATACCGTGCCACCAACACCTGCAAATCCAACTACAAGCACGACCCGCTGAGCAGCACGGCTAAAACCCTGAACGTCCTACAGTGCAGGTGATTTTCTGACCTTCTCTCTGGATGTTCCTATTTTCCAGAACTTTAAAAAACAAAACTACTCCCGATTCTTTAATCAGAATTTAAACCCCCTCTTTGAATCTTTGAGGCCAACATATTTGCAGCAACCCCCGTACAGCTTATTGTGAGGACCCAACCTCCACAGGGAACAACGGAGCCCAGCAGATCTTCCTGCCAAACGTGCCCGCGGGCTGCCTGTAGGAGGCGATCGTTTCTTTCACATTGTGGCTCAGCTTCAGCACGATAAGTGAGGACAGTGACCGCGAGTGGTGTGGCCCAACAATCCACATCGTGGCTTACCAACCTCACAACATTTACAAAAGTGAACACCTCCTCACGAGGCTCTTGGAAACCAACTTTTTTTTTTTTAAATGTTTGTTTATTTTTGAGGGAGAGAGAGTGAGCACGAGCAGGGGAAGGGCAGAGAGGCAGAGACAGAGAGACAGAGACCCAGAATCCCCAGCAGGCTCCAGGTTCTGAGCTGTCAGCACAGAGCCAGCTGCCGGGCTCGAACTCACCGTGACCTGAGCCAAAGTCAGAGATGCTTAACTGATTAACTGACTGAGCCACCCAGGTGCCCTGAAACCACCAGTATAAAATGCTCTCTAGGTGCATAAGGTTCTTTGGTTTTACTGTCCTGCGTGTGCTAATCTTTTACTGCATTTAAGCTGAACTGCTAGGTGAAGGAACCGAAGAGGAAAACATCAGCTGCTCCTGTGTCCAACACTCAGCACACGTCCAAATCATCCTGCCAGTGGCCCTGACAATCCCAGGGCAGTCACACACGCATGACAGACACCGTGCTTCTGGTATCACAAAGGCGAGAGAAGCCTGGCAAGGCCCCTCACGCTGAGACACAGCCACGGGGGAGGTTATTCCTGGGCTCCGAGGAAGCGCAGCGAGCACATGACATTGTGCAAGGTAACGGGGAAGGGGCCGTTTCAGTACAAAGGGCAAGTGAGTTAGCAGAGGGTGCCTCCGACCACATCAGAGCAAACAGGGTCAAGTCCCTGGGGAGCGGCACCTCCTCAACACCACACCCCACACCTCCCACCACCGCTTGACACGATTCACATTCACCCTCTTCTTTTGGGGCGAACCTGAAGAAGTTAATCCTATTTAAAATTAAAGACCCACATATCCTCTGGCCCCAATCTTTTCTGCAGGTGAAAGATGAAAAGGTCAGATTCTAGTCATTTCCATCAGGCAGTTACAAAGGAATCTACAACTTGCTTTCATTGACCTTATTTTCTCTGCATTTTAAATACTGGGATGTGGCAGTTTCTAATTCGTCTTTTTGTTTATCCCAATATCACTGGGTGGGGGTGGGGGTGTCAGTGTGACTGCGCCCAAATGAACAACAGGGCCCAGGAGCGTTAAAGATCTTAAATTTCAGTGGAGGTCCTGGTTAGTGCCAAACAGGAACTGGAGAGCTGGCGCCCTGGGCCAGACAGAGAAGGCCGAGGAGACAGAGGAGGAGGGGAAGGGGAAGGGGTGGGGGGAAGAGAGCCCTGAGCGCTGCCCACGGACATCCCACCTGCAAAGACTGACCCGAGCGAAGCACGAGAGCCAGGTCTCTGCAGTCGCTGGGTGACAGGAGGCTGCTCTGCACGGGGACCCGGACCTCTCACTCCCAGGCCGCACAGTGAGATGGGCCACGCACGCAGGCCGGGGAGCCAGGGCGCGGGGTCCTCTCTGCTCCCCCAGCTCCTCCCGCCAGCTGTGCCAATTCCTAGCGTTCAGCTACAAAGAGAAGTCCCGAGCCGAGGGGCACGAGCTGACAGCTGAAGACGAGCTGTGACCAACCGACACCAGAGGGGTCTGCCACCCAGCCCCATTCGAGAAGGGGCGAGTGTGTGTGCCCGTGTGTGCACGCGCGGTCACGCATCTGTGTGAATGTGAAGTCCTGTTCGTCCCCTTCCAAACCCTTCAGTCCTGCCCCACAGGTGGGAGCTCCCCTTACTCTGGGACCCTTTTTAATTCTTCTCTTTCACAAGCGAAACACCTGTAGGAGAATCCCATCAGAGCACATATCAGGCTGTCCGATCTGGGAATGGAGGGGAGAGAACGAGCCACAAACACAGGGACGGCGGTGCCTCCGGCTGCAAACCGGGAGCCCAGCGTTGACCCCGCGGGCTAATTCCACCATCGCACGCAGTTGTGGTCTCTGCGAAAACCGTGACGTCTGGGTCTCAGAAGACGGGCCAATGTTTAAAACATGCTGCGACTACTTATTCAGTCTCGAGGTAACACGGCCGAGGATGAAGACACAGGTACCCGAGAACCCTGCCTGGAAAAGCCACGAAGATTCTCACCCTGCTCACCTCACCAAGACTGGGGCGCCTGGGTGGTGCAGTCAGTTAAGTGTCTGACCTTGATTCTGGCTCAAGTCATGATCTTCACAGTTGTGAGGTCAAGCCCTAGGTCCTCGGGGTCTGAGTGTGGAGCCTGCTTAAGGTTCTCTCTCGCGCTCTCTCTGCCCCTCCCCTGATCACACTCTCTTAGAAATTAACGTTAAAAAAATTTTTTTAAGCCCCAAAGTACCTTTAAAAAAACAAACTAAGGTTAAAACTACACACACACACACACACACAATCTCTCTCTCTCTCTCCCCCATGCATGCATGCAAATACACATATTCAGAGAAACTATTCTAGCATCATGAACAATGAGAAAGGCCCAGGCGCCTGGGTGGTTCAGTTGGTTAAACATCTGACTTCAGCTCAGGTCATGACCTTGTGGTTCATTCATCAGGAGTTCAAGCCCCACATCAGGCTCTGTGCCAGCAGCTCAGAGCCTGCTTTGTATTCTGGGTCTCCCTCTCTCTTTCTGTCCCTTCCCCTCCCTCCCTCCCTCCTTCCCTCTCTGTCTCAAAAATACACATTAAAGAAAAATTTACAAAAAACATTAACAAGAATGAGAAAGGACACGCATAAAGAACAGCTCCACAGGGGCACCTGCATGGCTCAGTCACTTAAGCGTCTGACTCTTGATTTTCGGTTTAGGTCATGATCTCTCAGTTCCTGGGATCAAAACCTGAGTCGGGCTCTGCACTGACAGTGTGGAGCCTGCTTGGGATTCTCTCTCTCTCCCTCTCTCTCTCGCACTCCCCTGCTCGCTTGCACTCTCGCAAAATAAAAACAGCTCCACAAGGGGAGGGATTACAGTATGTTCCCACCATCTCTTAGTAATTCTAGAACATGGCAGGTCAGGAGATCTCTCTGGCCCACACATACCTGGCCCCGACTCCATCCATTCTGCAGAAAAGGTTAGCTGTGTGTCACAAGTGCCCAGTGAGGAGATCTGTGATCCCCATGGCTCCCCGACTTTAAAATGCAGTGAGAACAGGAGCGAGGGGTCAGTGACAAGCCACTGACCCGGGTGACACAGCCCTTCACCGTGTGCCTTCCTCCAGGCTGTGCCTTCCGGGGGTCCCGGGAAATCACTGTCCAAGGACGGAACACTGGGACAATGACAATGGCAGACCCTGAGGCCATTCTTCAGAGTTTCCCAACAGGATCCGTGTTATCTAACGCGACCTCGAGCAGGGGGCAGTGGGGGCTGGAGAACAATGTGACCCGTGAGCTGCGATCCTGAGGTACAGGCTGACGTTTGCGGGGTGAACCGCCCCCGGGCACACAGGGACTGCTCAGAGGTGCGTGTGCCCATGCCCACCTCCTGCCCCCAAGTCCTGGCGGAGATGCTAACTTGTCACGTTAGCAACGACAGTGAAGCGGTCCAGGACTGTCCCCTGACAGCGCGAGGCAGTTTGCGGGCCTGTCTTCAAGGTACAGCTTCTCCAGGCTTGAGAGGACGACCGAGCTCAGAGCCATCGGGCGCCAGGACACAGGTGCAGGAGGGGCAGTGAAGGCGACAAGTCGCTTTGCCCAGCCAACAGGCGCCAACACACCAGATCCACCAGAGGGAGGCGCCTGGAGTCCGGAGCAGGTGCCAGAGCCGCTCCCACGAGAGGCCTGCACACCCAGCACCTCTGTGCCAACACCGTGCTTCCCTCCCCAGCTCACCTCTGGCCGTCACCCTCCTGGCTTCCTGAGCCCTCTAGGTACAGATTTCTCGAGGCGACCACTCCCACGTCCCCTTCAGTTAAGACGGTGACACGGGGACACGGCACCTGGCGGGCAGGCCCCGTCCGGGCCGGAGCGGGGTCACCTGTGCGGCAAGGCCGGGTTTACCTGCTTCCGTAAGTCCTGAGCCGACCGATGCAGAGGGGGGTGGTGGTGGTTAGCAGCGAGCCCCTTGGCCGAGGAACCCGTGGAGGGGGCCGCTGGGGGCGGGGCCGCTGACGCCTGTTCCCTCCGGCTGTCAGTCCGGTGATCGCTGTGCTTCTCCTTCCCGGGAGTGGCTTCTTTGCTTTTGTGTTTTTGAACAGGTTCTTTCTCCCGTGGAGACCTGCTGGAACCATTGAAAACTAGGAAGGAAAGAGGGACAAGGAGGTCACCACATTAGATTCTGCCACCATCCAGCATCAATGCCCGGAAGCCAGGGAGAAAGCCAAGTCCCCGTAACTCGAGCCACCCCAAGACCACAACACCATCTCCACCGCCACAGCCTAAACTACGGGAACGGTCCCAGGCCCCGGGACAAAAACCATTATAAAGCATACCCAAAGAATTATTTGCTTTGGTTGAAAAGACTGAAGAAAATCTATTTTTCAAAAATCCCTACCAAAACAAAACAAAACAAAAACCCAGCGGCCCTCAGAACATCAACATCACACGTTTAAAAAAAAGAAATGAACACACAGTCAACAGCCCAAGAACAGAACCACCTGGTGTATGAAGATACGGGGCGTATGGAATGAAGTCGTATCTTCTCCAATTTAAAGGTACGCATTCTAGGGGCGCCTCAGTCAGCTAAGCGTCCGACTTCATCTCAGGTCATGATCTCACGGTTTGTGAGTTTGAGCCCCACGTCGGGCTCTGCGCTGACAGCTCGGACCCTGGAACCTGCTTTGGATTCTGGGTCTCCCTCTCTCCCTCTCTCTCTCAAAAATAAACATAAAAATAAACATAAAAATAAACATATAAACAAATAAACAAAGTTGCGCATTCTAAGACTGAAGATCTGCTCACCATCCCGTCGGTGACCAGAGAAGCGAGAGAGGGCAACAGAGCCGGACCTGTTTCTCTTCCAGAAGCCCTAACAGCAGGAACAGCCAATGCATTTCATGCTTGCCACAAGCCAGGTGAGCCGGCTACGGCAGTGAGGCACGCTCACTGCCTTTACGTCCAAAGGGACAGGCAACACGTCGTCAGGCCCATTTTACACATAAGTTGGAGGAGTCGTCATGCTGCCCGTCACCAGCAAGGCTGGCCTGCCTCCCAAGCTCACCGCCTCCCCGGTCCCCAAGCAGGTGCCACGATGCCACCCACCCAGGCAATTCCAAAGAGAACAGCAACGCTCAGCAACTTGACGGTCAATTCTGTTCCTGCCAGGAGTTCCTTTTTCCACGTTACAGCTGGGGCTTGTGAGCCCAGACGGGGGGGGGGGGGGGGGGGGGGGGTGTCTGGCCCCTCTCCACGGAATACAATGAGCTTTTACCATCTGCCCCTCCCACAGCACAGGCCTCCCCTGCCCTCAAACCATCCGGGCAATATTGGCCTGTGTCCTCAGGGAAGGAGAGGGAAAAGACTCCCCACAGGCTCTGGAAGAACAGACCACATGGAGCCCTCGCAGTGCAGCCAGTGCTCATTTTAGAAAGGCTCCTGACAGACGGGGGCGGGCGGGCCTGAAAGGTCGCCACGCCCACCCCCACCCCCCCCCCAGGCACCTCCTCTCCGGGCCATGCCCACCCCCGCCAGGCAGACTTCCAGGCCAAGTGCACCCAGGCGGCTGTAAGTCAACGCCTCCTTGGAGCGGAAGTCTCTTCCCGCGGGGGCGCGAAGAAGTCACACTCACCTCCACCCACAGCCCTTTCCGAGGGCTCAAAACCAACTAAGCCTCTCTTCCGAGGATAGCAGCCTCCAAACGTGTGCCCACAGCTCCGTACGCCTTCTCTCTCACCTCTGTCGTGTCCTGTCAATTACTTTCGTGCCACAGAGATGAAAAATATTTTCCTCTTATCTGCCATTGACTTTCCTAGCTCTTGTGATGCTGCATCTGCTAACCCATTTTTCTTGTTTAAAATCTGTCTCGGCTTCTGTGCTTAGAAAGCCTGTCCGTGTTCTCAAATGCGAAGATATTCCTCCACTGGTCTTCCTAATTCTTTCTTATTTATTTATTGAGAGAGAGGGAGAGGGAGGGGGAAGGGGAGGGAGAAGGGGAGGGGGGAGAGGGGAGGGGGGAGAGGGAAGAGAGGGGGGGGGGGAGAGAGAGAGAGAGAGAGAGAGAGAGAGAGAGAGAGAGATATCATGCGAGGCGGAGAGAGAACCCCAAGCACTGTCTCACTGAGAGTGCAGAGCTGGATGCGGGGCTCGAACCCAGGAACCATGAGATCATGACCTGAGCTGAAAAACCAAGAGTCAGACACTCAACCGACTGAGCCACCAGACGTCCCATCCTGATAATCGACTGAAATGCTTACACGGACTTCTTTGGTCCACTTGTTACCACCCCAGATATGGTCTAACAGATTTACACATTCTGTGCCTGGACTGGATGTGAATCTCGATCTGGAAAGTTCCTCCCAGCACCAGTGACTGACTACATGTTTTCAAGAGATTTTCAATACTGCAGTGAAAGAGCTCGCCGCGTCAAAATATGGTACGCGATCTGGCGTCATGGAAGGTTCCAGTGGGTACTCTCGGTTACAGGGAAAACGGAGAGCTTCAAATGGTTGGCATTTATTCTAAGTGTAAGTAACTGTACTCCGTCAGAGCCCATCAATCACACCAAGCTGGCAGGATCCGTGCTCACTTTCAAGACAAATTAAAAGCAACATCCGTAAGAAGTCATACTTCAGTGTGATTAAAACACAAGTGAGGAACATGAATCTGGGCATTTCTTGACCGTTCACCCATTTTCTAAAGCAGTGAACATAGATAGCTCCTTTATGGAAACACAGCACAGGAAGCTGGTTTTTTGTCTTTTTGGTTTTTGGTTTTTGTGTTTTAAATCCCAAATATTCCATACCCTTCCATGCTTTGTTACTGAAGAAGTACCAGTTCTGTCATTACTTCCCTCTGGTTAGAACGATTTTCTTCCGTGGCTTCGTCCCCTTTCCTAACACTGCATCATGGCGACTCCATTCCCAGCACTGCCATTTGCACCCAGGCAAGTTACTGACTCCTCAGTTTCCCCATCTGTAGACCGGGGATAAATGGGCGTTCCTGCACAGAGGTTTGCAAAACCTCATCGCTGCATGTTCAGAAGGACCATCTCAGACGGCTAGGAAATCGGCCTGTGGCAAGACCGCCTCTGGCCTCCCTGCTGAAGGGAGGTGCGGCATGAAGAAGGCTTCCATACAGGTAACTGTCTGGCCTGTGCACATTTCTGTCTCTTGGGGGAAAAGACGTGTGGCTGATGCCCTGCCCGTGCAAGAAGGAATAGATGCTGAAAACACAGCCCACATTTTCAGGGCACCCGGAGGTCACAACTATTTTCGTAATTACACCAAGATACTATTTGCCCTTCTCACTGTGTTGATTTCATTAACGGAACAAAACAAAGGTGGATTTAGCATCAGGGAAATGCTAATCAAAACCACCACGAGACAACAACCGTTTCACACCCACTAGGATGGCTATCCTCAAAAGACAGATAATGGAGAGTCCTGGGGAGGATGCGGAGAAATTCTAACCCTCATGTAGTGCTGGTGGGAATGCAAAATGTTGCAGCCGCTTTGGGAAACAGGCCAGAAGTTCCTCAAAAAGGGGAACAGGGTTACCGTGACAATTCCACTTGCTGGTATGTACACAAAATACAGAAAAAATAGGTCCACATTTGTGTGGCTCAGTTGGTTCAGCCACTGACTCTGGATCTTGGCTCAGGTCATGATCTCAGGGTTCATGAGTTCGAGCCCTGCACCGGGCTCTGCACTGACCGTGTGGAGCCTGCTGGGGCTTCTCTCTGTGTTCTTCCTCCACTTGTGCTCTTTCTCAAAGCAAATAAACTTAAAACATTTTTTAAATTTTGTTTCTTAATGTTTATTTCTGAGACAGAGACAGAGCATGAGTGGGGGAGGGTCACAGAGAGAGGGGGACACAGAATCTGAAGCAGGCTCCAGCTCCGAGCTGTCAGCACAGAGCCCGATGTGGGGTTCGAACTCACAGACCGCGAGATCATGACCCGAGCCGAAGTCGGACGCTCAACCGACTGAGCCACCCAGCTGCCCCAAACTTAAAACATTTTTAAAAAAATAGTTCCACATAAAAACTTGCATACAAATGCCTGAGGGGGAATAAATACTAATAATTAAGAACTGTAGGGGAATCCCAAAGGTTCACTGATTGGTATGTAGAGAAGCCAAACAGGCTATCATCCATCCAATAAAAGGAGTCAAGGGGCGCCTGGGTGGCGCAGTCAGTTAAGCGTCCGACTTCAGCCAGGTCACGATCTCGCGGTCCGTGAGTTCGAGCCCTGCGTCAGGCTCTGGGCTGATGGCTCGGAGCCTGGAGCCTGTTTCCGATTCTGTGTCTCCCTCTCTCTCTGCCCCTCCCCCGTTCATGCTCTGTCTCTCTCTGTCCCAAAAAATAAACGTTGAAAAAAAAAATTAAAAAAAAAAAAAAAAAAAGGAGTCAAGTACCCACACGTGCACAAGTGCAAAGAGATCTTGAAAACACCGATAAATTGAAGAAATTAATGAGAGGTTCCATACTGTAGGAGCCCATTCATAGGAAACGTCCAGAAGAGACCAACACAGAGAGACAGAGAGTAGATTAGCAGGCTGGGGGTGGGGGTGGGGAAAGAGTTCAGGAAAATGGGAAGGATTTTCCCTGCTGATGGGAACAAGGTTTCTCAGGGGAAGCAGATGACAGCACTCCGAAGGTGACTATAACGACAGACACACAACTCTGCGTGTACTGGTAACTATTAAATCGTACACTTTGGGTAAATTTTGGGATCTGTGAATCATAGCTCAATAAAACTATTTTCTTTTTTAAACTAGCACTTAACAAGAAGGGAGGGAACACAAACCAGTTTTCATTTCAGGGAATGATAAAGCATAAATTGTCAGTAGTACTAAATCCTGACCCCTGAGCACACACACTTTGTGTGACAATTTGGGAAGTACACACCAAGCCCATCCCCTGATCAAAGCGGGTTATTTGTAGGGAACAGCACTCGTGTAGGGAACAGCACTCGTGTGGCGGTTATTTAAGCCACAAGCCAGCAGTTTCATGGCATGCTACGTTTATTTCAAAGAAACACTGATGTAGTTATCTGTCCATCGTTTTCACCAAAATGAATACAGCAACCCTGTGGTGGGAAATAACGAACAGAATTTTTTTGTTGTTGTTATTTGGTTTTTGTTTTGTTGCCAATGATGGAATTCACCATTTGGGGCAAAAATTACAGTTGTGGAAAAGCTTTATCTGCCACCATTGAGTTTCAAAGTCTCTCCACACTAAAATACCTCTCTGATGAGGTCAGGGAAGATGAGGATTGTTTGATGGTTGCTTAATGAAAGGTGCTGACCGCTACAAGAGGTAGTCAGGTGAGCCATTTTTTCAAATTTTTTAAGAAATTTATTTTGAGAGAGTGTGCACACGCACGAGCATGTGCAAGTGGGGGAGGGGCAGAGAGAGAGGGAGACACAGGACCCGAAGCAGGCTCCAGGCTCCGAGCTGTCAGCGCAGAGCCCGACGCGGGGCTGGAACCCACAAACCGTGAGATCATGACCTGAGCCAAAATCAAGAGTCAGACACTTAACGAATGAGCCACCCAGTCGCCCCAAACCATTATTTTCAAGTGATCAATACAAAACATTATAAAATTGTGCATGGATAAGAGACATGTTCAAAGCCAAAGGCAAACCAACGGATTTTAGAAACACCTGGTTTGGCTAAGTCAGAGGAGCCTATGACTCTTGATCTTGGGGTCATGAATTCGAGCCCTACGTTGGGTGTAGAGATTACTTAAATAAATAAAACTTTACGATAAATGTAATGTAACAGAGTATGAAAAGTACCACTTCCAACTGCTGGGCCAACTGACCTTGCAGAAACTACCACTGCTTGGGTCTGGGGGTGTGATACCAAAGGATAAAAATCATCTACAAAGTTCCTCCCTTTTCCAACTATGTTTTTGTCTGAGACTGATTCTCTTCATATATGTCAACCGAAATTATGTGTTGCAGGAGACTGCACACAGAAACAGGCATTAGAATTTAACTGTCTTCAAGGTTCCTGGGTGGCTCAGGTCACGATCTCACACCTTGTGAGTTCGAGCTCTGTGGTGGGCTCTGTGCTGACAGCTTGGAGCCTGGAGCCTGCTTGGGATTCTGCGTCTCCCTTTCTCTCTGCCCCTCCCCTGCTCACGCTCTGTCTTTCAAAAATAAACATATTTAAAAAAATCTCGCCATCTTCTATGCCTCATATATATATATTTATATATAAGTTCCCTCAGTTTTAATTTTAATATGGTAAATATCGATTTTTAATAACCTGTTTTAATATCATTTTTGATATTTACCATATGAAAAATGTATCAGTAAATACAATCCTTTTGGGGTTCCTGAGTCAAAAGGGGTCTTCCAATAAAAAAAATCCTGACATCGCTAGGCTAAAGCATCTCTTCCTTGATTAGCTACATCATCGTTTCCAGGGATGTGATGGAGCCGATACGTACATGTCAATACCTACAAGCCCCCACAACGTTCAGGCCCTGAGAGGAAGCCACCTAAATCTGAATCCACGAAATCACCTGCTAAACTCTTTGACCTTGAGCTAGTACCTGTCCAAGTCTTAGTTTCCCCACTGACTACCTCACAGGATTGCTCTGAGGAATCAGCGAGGAACTATTAATCTAGAAAGAGGCTAATGGGCCACGAGATGTGTGCACCGGCCAGCTGGTGGCTTGTCAGTGAGGGTCACCACACTCCAGACACGTGGCAGGACACCAGTGCTCACAGTTTCCCTGCTGCTTCTTTCCAAATGAGCCACGGGGCAAGGTCAGTTGCTAAACTGAGATTTCAAGGAAATTCCTTAAGAGTGGCACTGTGGTTATTAGCCAGCAAGAACTTCCTGAAATCCAGGGGGAAAACCAGATCCTTCCATCAGCACCAGCTCTACCCGACAGGGAACACACAGCTGTGGCTCTATTCTGAGGCCGAGGATGAGTTTCAGCCCCAGCCAGCAAGGAACTGACACCTTGGGAAAACTGCTAAGGAAGCCGAGGGGTCCCGGGACTACAGACTGGAAAGCCCGTGCCATTAACATCACAGATCAGACTGGGGCTCTGTGAACCGCAGCACCACGTTCCCTTAACAGACTGTTTTGATCAGAGCATCGAAAAAAGAGAAAGTTTTCAAAAATACAAAAATTAAAACTGGAATAAAATTGACTTTGAATTGCAAACAAAGAGATCGCTTTCAAATGAACCCACTTTCTGTAACAGCTTGCTATCTTTCAGCAGCAGTATACCCAAATGGCAAACACAGCCAAAAAGTCAAATCATGTGTTAAATGGGAAGAAAGGGGGAAGGGGTGGGGCGGGGAGGGTGGGGGGGACGATGGAGCCAGAGACAAGGTATATTTTGTCCTCAACAGCTCATTAATTTTAAGTGTCGTGGGAACCTGCCAGTTTTACCCCTCCAAGTAATTATCTTTTGTCTTAATTTGTAAGATTCTCGAGAAGGGGAAAGGCAAAAAATATTCACTCTCACAGGGAAAGACTAAAACCCTGTGAACATAAGAGACAGAAAGAGAGAGGCGGATAGAGGACTATGCGCGCTCTCCCCAATTAAAAGGAATAATTGAACTCGTTTCTTCAAGGAGGGGAAAAAAAGCATTTATCACAGGGAACTGTATTAGGAAATTGTATTGTGCTCAGATACAAATAGCTTTACATTAATGAACAGAGACAAATCTATTGATTTGTATACACACACTCTGAAAGTTAAATGGCCTATAGACAAGTGTTTTCACACCACGGCAGGCAAAATCTTTACAGCCAAAGGCTGGTATTTTGATTTAGGGTCACTTCGTGCCTGAGAAGACAAGATGTGCTCCCAATGAGGGGTGAAAAAGAAAACTGGGCAGGGCAAGTTACATTAGCAACATCGTTCTGGCAATCCCACAAAGGTGGAAAGCTAGGCTTTCCAAGGAGGAACTTCTTCCATTGCTAGCTCCAGGGACCGTGCCCCATGAAAGCTATTTGCACTGATTGCAAGGAGGCTGGGGGGTGGGGATGTCCATAAGGCAGTCCATGAAAAGCCCACCATAAGGTCTCTAAAAAGCTCACCACATGCACGGCCCCTCGTAGGGATGTGCATAGCTTGGTGTTGATTTTTAGCTCCCAGATCACCAGACACATCTGTGCCTCAATTCTCTAAACTACGTAGCCAGCTGCCTCCTCTTATCTGCCCTCCAGGAATCGTTGGAGTATTTACAATAAAGTATATACAATGCTCGGTGTTCTTCGGAGGAAGGAGTTCTGCAAAAAGTAGAAGGCTGATCTTTTTTTCCAAGCTCCTGCTGCAATGCTGACGCACGAGACCCACATTTTAAAGCAGCGATCCCCTTGAACAGAGCGGACGGGGCCAGCACATCCTGTGGCCTGTCTCCGTGACACCCCCATCTTGCTAATTATTGGTGCTAAGAAAGGCACCTCATCAGAACACAAGGACAGAATCCTGATTTTTTTTTCTTTTTCATGAGGCGACTTGGCGTCTGCCTAAGTTACAGGACACCCTGAGATGACTCAGTGTCTGACCTGAGCTAATGGGGTTCTGAAGCCTTCACCTCCTTGAAAGAGAAATGTGAACATGAGATGTTACAGGAAGCCGGGCCGAAACGGCTGGTCGGCCGGCAGAGGCACAGAGACCAGAAGGAAAGAACGATCACGAGGCCCACGGGCTGGACCAACCCCCAAATTACATAAAATAAGACGTGTCCCCTGTCCCACCCCCAAAACGAATCGAAGGGACAAAAAGAGAACCACTGTAAATAGAGAGGAACGTGTGATGGAAAGGAAAAGAGAAGCATGCCAAGTTTCTGATCGGGGGCCAGATATTTAAATGTAAGCTTCGTGTCATTACAAGGCGTCCCGACTTGGGGAAGACAGACTCCATCAATTGGCTGGCATTAAATCCTTGTTACTGTACAAAAACGGTGCCTGCTCCCTGGAGCCAGTTCAACTTTGAGTCACTATTGTCTGAAAACAATGGAATGTCTGCCAACCTTGTGCCAACAGTTCAAAAGGATTTTAATGCAGCCTGTGCGAGAGCTGTAACCCGGTTTGCCCTGGGCAGAAACTGCTCCGCTCACGTAGCTGTAGCACTCACGTGTTCGACTAGGGAAGGCAGAGGGGACGTGTTTCGGTCAGCACAGGTCCTGTTGTAACCCCACGGCACCGCTCACTCACACCGGGAGCCAGCGCCCGGCCGCAACGCGAGGGAGGAAAGCATCAGCGGCCTGTGTGCACCCGACCTTCAGCATCACAAGCCGGGCTCTCCTGGTTAACGCAGTGTTGGCAAAACCCCTCTGGAATGGACACCCTGAAATCCTACCCCTTTGGTTATAGGAAAGAAACGCATTAAAAAGGATTTTTAAGGCACATTACATTTTCTACGTACGACCTTCTAGAACTTAAGTCACAGGCTATTTTTCTGCAATCAGAATTTGGTCGCGACCGTCCCAGGATCGAAAAATGTGAACACACGATGGGCAATGATGTCCCGTAACGGAGTTGGACGGATCTGCCATTTAAACACGTTTCTTGCAGATGATCCTAGTAACTTCTGATACTGAAGTTTAAAAGGGCGCATGACCTTTATGAGAATATGAAGGTCAGGGCAAGGAAAAGACCATGAATCAGGGTGAATGGTTTTTGTCATTGAAAAATGGTTTCTTGGCCACCTGGCCCCCAAAGGAGCCGAGGACAGGAGGAGACTGAGCCTGAGGGTGACCAACCCCCACACCGCACCCCCCACCCCGCCACCGGTGCCCACATCAGTGGGCTCTAAGCTTTGTGCATTCTCCAATGCGCCAGAACAAGCTTGGGGAGGGACATCTGGGCAGGTGGCCTTTTGGGACGGCAGGCAGTGGGCTGAGAGGGATTTCATGCTTTACCACTCTCAAGAAAGGAGACAAAGATCGCAGAGCTATGGGTTATACTCAAAAGAGATGTGCATTAACTCTTGAAGAACAAAATGAATGCAGTATTTTGCAGTCTGGGGATAAAAACAAAAAACAAAAAACAAAGAAAAACCCTACACAGAGGTGGATGGATTCTAACAGGCCGACCACATCTGAAGTACAGGATAAGCTATCTGGCCCAACGTTGGATCCGAACAAGCAATCTCATTCACAGCACATTTGGAGAAGAACACCCTGAAAATGTGCACAAGAATGCGAGTGGAAGGCACCCCCTCCAGATAACACAATCGACTATACAAGTTGGAGAACTGGTAATTTTCAGAATAAAAATGCTAATACTAAAAAGCTAAATATAGGAGCAGCTGCACTGCAGGAAGGTGCCCTGCACTGCAGGAAGGATTGCTTTCAAGGTTCCCCAAATACATATCGGGGATCTGCTCCTGTATCACAAACACCTCCACCCAGCCTCCAGCCAGGAGATGAAGGACTCAAAACATTCTATATGCGCATCGTACGGTCTCGGAACGAATGGCACATATTCCCGACTGAAGATTCCCCTGAAGACAGGCCTGATGAAATCAGCTGAAAACAGTAAATACGGAGCAGTGTGCAAAGAGCTCAACAATTCAATTTGTAATATGTATGACATGAACACATCCCAGCCCATTCTGGACAAAAGAACGGATTCAAGATTCTGAAAATCTAGTGCAATGCATTAATTGTGAAACGTCACAGTTCTTCTAAAGAATCATGGGGTGGGACACCAGTAACAGGATGGTGGCCAGCCTCTGCTTTTTGAGGACCCACCAAGCACTGGGCACTGTACTAAGTGCTACTGTCACTCATTCAGATTTCGGTTTATGCTTAGGAAGTCAGAATTCACATAATGTGTGATCTGCACATTTAAAGCACGGAGTGCTGCACATTGAGAGTTGTGCAACCCATTACACCACAATGCGAGTTTAAAATGTTTTCATCACCCCAAAATGACACGCCATTGTCCACCAGCAGCCACTTGCCTTCCTCCCCTCGCCAACCCTAACCCCAATCGAAAAAGCCACATATCCTTGTCGGCTGTATACAAATGGAGAAAGTGAGGCTCCCAGACTTTAAGTAACTGGCCCAATGACAGCTAATGAGGAAGGCATCGGAGCCAGAACATTCTCCCCGTCTGCTGTCGCTGAGATCTGGATAAGCCCCTCACCCCGGATCAGAGCAGCTCTACGATTACCAGCAAGAGGCATCCCCACGCTAAAGCAGGAACAGTGGGCCGGTGCCGCTGCTAAGTGTCCACGTAGGTCCCTAAGGTCCCGCATGGACCAGCGTAACCCAGGCTTAAGGAAAACGAGAAGAGAACGGGCACAGGCTGATTACGCTGACGGACAAGGCACGCCCCCCAACCTTCTACCACACTTGACACTGCTCGACCTGGGAAGGTCAAGCACACCACATGCTGACAGCACTTAACAGTCACCTCTCAGACACACCTCACTGGGTGCCAGGGTTTTGAAACATGCTACCTTTCTGGGATTCTCATCATTACAAGGTTGTTCTGGGCTCGAGATCTTTTCAATCACGTGCATGGTAGTAATGGTAACAGCCAATATAACACTTTCTAGCAGATACACACACACACACGGGGGGAGACGGGAAAATGGGTGATGGGCACTGAGGAGGGCACTTGTTGGGATGAGCACTGGGTGTTGTACATGACCGATGAATCATGGGAATCTACCCACAAAACCAAGAGCACATGGTATACACTGTATGTTAGGTAACTTGACAATAAATTATACTACACACACACACGCACGCACGCACGCACGCACACACACAAATACACTCCTAGGGGTGCCTGGGTGGCTCAGTTGGTTAAGGGTCTGACTTCGGCTCAGGGCATGACCTCAAGGTCCATGAGTTCAAGCCCCACGTCGGGCTCTGTGCTGACAGCTGGGAGCCTGGAGCCTGCTTTGGATTCTGTGTCTCCCTCTCTCTCTGCTTCTCCCCACCCCCCGCCACTCATGCTCTGTTTTTCTCTCTCTCAGAAATAAAACATTAAAAAATTTAAAAGAATAATAAAACAATAAAACCACACTCCTAGCCCACAGTCCAACTTTTGGGGAAACTCACGATGGCAGGGCAGGGCAGGGTAGGGTGGGGATTAGAGCTGCCAGAGGTGAAAAAAAGGTGAAGAGGACACCCCACAAAGAAAAAAGCATCTGTCGGCTGGAGAGCATCTCCTTGCTGCATGTGGCCACAGGCAGACGCCAGCCCTGCCTGCACGCCCCTGCCCCCCACTGCCCAGCATGGAGAGGGTGGAACGCACCTCCAAGGCAGAAACATGGTAAACTCATCCAAATGACTGCTTTTTGGCCCTGGCACAACGTGCCCCCGGTGTGCATCCAAAAGCAATTAAATCATTCCAGCTGTGAGTCCAATGACATGTTGTTTAAAAAGTCTTCCAAGAAATGTCCCTCTTCAGAAGGAGGGGCACAAAGAGAAACAGTGCCATTCGTCCCATGTTTCCTAAGGGCAAGAAAGCAGGTGAAAAGCCACCATACGTGGCCGCCGTGAGCAGTGACCTTCCAAGGTCCCCTCTGCACAGGAGAAGGAACGCCTCACCACAGCGACAACACTGAGGAAAGCCAAGGCCAAAGTCATTCCAAACGGATGTATTCATGCCCCCAGTCCACCATGCTTATCCCACTGGAAAAAAAATAACCAGTTATGAGAACTTTCCACAAACTAAGCCATTTCAAGTATCAAGTCATAACATAAATATCCCCAGAGCAGTGTTTTGATGCTGGGGTTTTGTTTCCAAATCGGGATTACCTAAGGGCTCTATTGTTAGGATCATCTGAGGTTCTGTATACGAAAGACTATTCTGGAAACTCTGAAGAGCTGGTGGACGAGAAGTTGCCGAGGGCATTGTTATTGTAACCCCTGAGTGGTAACCCGAGGCTGAAAATGCACGTGATGCTGCCCATGTCATTTCAGATTATGTATTTTAATAAACAAATGCATTTCCGCGAGGATGCTCAGCGCATTAGAAGGGAGAACGTTCTAGTGCGGGATCACGTCTGCAAAACTACACGTCTGCCCGGTGACAGCAGGCTCTCGCAGGGGACCGCTGGGGTCTGGGCTCCGCGTCCACAGGGGATGAGCGCGGTCACAGGCAGGCCCAATCCGACACTGATGGCAGGGTCGCAGGGCAAGTCAGGGGGTGCACGCACTCTCCCTGGGCACCGCCTTCCGTGGGCCTCCACCACCAAGCCACGTGCCTGCTCGCTACAGAACCCCTGATGCTTCATTGGGCAGGGAGATGGGAGGGTCCAGGCTTTGGGGAGAAACAAGATAAAACAGGACATCATTCGCAGTCCGGCTTCTGGTTTCGTCAAACTAACACAGACCAAGCAAAACTCTTTGCCTGGACACGTGGTCCAATGGGGAATTTTTGGTCAAAGCTTCTCCAAAAATCAAGCGTTCACGTTCCCCGTTTTGTTCTCTGTGCGTTTATTTCCCCACATTTCAGTGACGGGGACCCTCCTGGGAGAGATGCTGTTGGACTTCTGGACACATCGCAACATCTCCAGGGCACAAAGCGGGAGACACGCACACCACACTGTAACAACAGAAACACCCTGTCGTGGAGAAGTATGAAAAAGCAACTCACTGTCCACTTTCTTGCGTGAATATAATCAACGAGTCTGAGAACCAGCTCGACTACATGATAATTATGCCCTCATCCAAGCCCGAATTTTAGTGAGGGATCTTTCACCTGGCTAAACAGGTGATCTTGGGACAAGTCCTTCCCCGTGAGCACGCAGCAATGCCCATTATCTGTTATAAAAGATCCCAATGGGAACTATTCCTATACACGAGACACAAGCCGTAATTTTGCTCTATGTTGGCATATAAGTGAATGAGTAAATGCAAGCTCGTCTACTCTACCCTGCTCATTGCATGGAAGAGGATATTAATCAGAGAAGTTAAATGCCTCGCCCAGGAACACGCAGCTAATGTGTAGCTTTAAAGAGGCAGGACACAAAGTTCATGGTGACTTTTTGAGGACGATAAAGACCTGTGTAGGAATTGAATAGACAAAAAAAAAAAAAAAAAAAGGACAAACATATTGGGCAACTTGGTATTACAGTACAATTCTAATTACCCAGAAAAGCTTGGGTAGGTTGTACAAAGCCGAATATTCCATTTTCAAAGACTACTATGTTTTACTTGTAGCACCTTTGGGTGACAAGCTTCTAGTATCAAGGACTCCTTTCTCTACTGTGGAAAATCATGACCGCAAGAACATCTTCACATTCTCCTGCCTGGGGACTTCCTCCCAATCATCGCTAGGACTTGCTGGCTGGCGGTGGTTTGTTTGCTGATTATCTGCCTCCTTTACAGAAGAGAGGGTCCAGAACACAGAGGGTGAGGCAGCTCACCTACCAGGTAACGAGACAGAGCCCCACGTTCCTCTGAAACACTGGCTGAAACTGGCCTTCTCCAAAGAGGACTTCCCCCCCTTTTTTTCTTTTTACATCGTCGACCCTTTTGACTTCTCTTTTACCAACAAAACCATTCATCTTTCCCTGGGTCACCTGAAATTGAAGGAGCACCGCTCACCGCATGTACATTTCTGAGCTGGCTTCAACTCCATCCCTCCGATGGCCTCGCAGAGAAGCATCGTCATCCTGTAAGTTTTAATTATTTGGCTGCCAAGGACATCAAAGCCACGCAGGCAACCAACAAGGGGGGACCTGAGCCGAGCTGTATACCCCAGGCAGGGGCTGGTGGCACTGGTTTTTTTTCTGACACTGCCTACCAGACAGGAGTGGGAAGTCCACTATCACAGTGCAAACTGCCCTTCACTGAACACTGATGCTCACCCTCTCACCCCTACACAGAATCCCGTATGGGGCCAGAGGCATTTCGAGAACCTCGACTCTTGGCTGCAACCTGCCACCTCGGGTGATGGGTCCAAGACCTCAGGTTTTCCATTACCCCTCCCACCCGGACACCTTCACAACGACGCTGTTGTAGAGTAGATGGAACCAAGAGATAACATAGGTGCACCTGTCCTAAAAACTCTGGGATTCCTGGAGCGCTGGGTGGCTCAGTCAGCTAAGTGCCTGACTCTTGATCTCTGCCCGGGTCGGGGTCTCATGGTTTGTGGGATCCAGCCCCATGTCAGGAGCCTGCTCGAGGAGCTTCTCTCCCTCCTTCTCTCTCTCTCTCTGCCCCTCCCCAGCTGGCACTGTCTGTCTCTCTCAAAAATTAATAAATTTTAAAACTTTTTTTAGTGTTTATTTGTGTGTGCGTGTGTGAGAGACAGAGTGCGAGTCGGGGTGGGGAGGGGGCAGAGAGAGAGGGAGGCACAGAATCTGAAACAGGCTCCAGGCTCCGAGCTGTCAGCACGGAGCCTGACACGGTACTCGAACTCACGAACCAGAGATCTTGACCTGAGCCAAAGTGAGACACTCAACCGACGGAGCTACCCAGGCACCCCCAAAAATAATAAACTTTAAAAAATATTAAAAAAAAAAAAAAAAACCCTCTAGTATTCTTATTGTCGTGTGTGGAAAACGGACCTCAACTCATACCCTCACACAAAAAAGCAGGTATGTGAGGCCACCTACCAAAACCAATGAGAGAAATCACCCTCCAACGATGAACATGTCTGCACACGCAGTTAACAGAGAGCCTACGGACCATTTGCTTCCTCCCCACCTTCCAGATGAGAAGCCTGACACTAAGAAATATTAAGCCACATGCTCAAAGTGAGGCAGCCATCGGGGCACCTGGGTGGCTCAGTTGGTTGAGCATCTGACTTCAGCCCAGGTCATGATCTCACGGTTCGTGGGTTCGAGCCCCGCGTCGGGCTCTATGCTGACAGCTTGCAGCTCGGAGCCTGGAGCCTGCTTCGGATTCTGTGTCTCCCTCTCTCTCTGCCCCTGCCCTGCTTGCGCCGTCTCTGTCTCTCAAAAATAAATAGATGTAAAAAGAAAATAAACTAGTTTTAAAGTGAGGCAGCCATCAACTGGATAGCAGAAGTGCGAGCCAGGTGGGTCAGAGTCTGAAGCCTGGGCTTCAAGCCCTGTGCTATTCTCTCCTCCGTGCGGGCATCCGTACAAAAGTCAAAGGCTCACTTAACTCACCTGGCATACGCCAGAGGGACTCGAGAGTGGGAACTGCAGCTAGTTCACGGGCAGCTCTTCCCAGAGGAATGCACCCCACAGAGCACTGCAGACGGTCTGAAGACCTACCTGGCACCTGTATTTCCACGGCCACCAAGCCATCTCCAGGTGTCAACAATCTGTCCAATGTGACCTTTCCGTTTCATTCTGATGACACCTCGATTAAAACCTCAGGATCACGTAGAGGCTAGTGCAGTGGTCTCTCAGAGGGTCTTTTCTCTTTTTTTTGCCTCTGAGCTGCGCACAATCCATCTTTCAAAATACAAACGTGATCACGGAATACGCTTGCCAAGGAAAGTCCTTTGCGTCAGGAAGGAAGGGAAAGAGGCAGGGAGAGAAAGGACACCATGACCTCTCCATTAGAGGGCTTCCTGACGCTGAAACTCGGGTTATCCTTGTCATGTGACCTTACAAAACATTTCGCACGCAGATGCCCGAAAAGCAGAAACAAATTCACAAACCGTTTCAAACATACACGAGAACCTACAGAAACATCATTTTTAATGGAGTCCAAACACACACTTGAGGACCCTGGCTGCTTGTACTCAACAGCCCCTTCCTATGGAAGATGTTTGAACCTGGGTGTGAGGGAGGCTTGTCAGTCATAGAATGGGTGGCATGGGACAACAGGGGGACACACTAGAAGTGACAACAAGAGAGAAACACAAAGTGACAGGAAAGAGGGTATACATGAACCAGATATTAAGCCTGTGTGATCGGGAAACGTGGACAGAGCCTGAAGGTCTTAGGCTGTTTCTGATGGGATTCTCCAGGGAGTTTCCCAGATCATCAGCTCCTTAGGGAAAGGTCCCTGTCCCTCGTTCATCTGGGTCATCTTCCAAAGCACTAAAATTAGCATGTTTCTCACGTGCACATAAATTACACTTATTTTATGTAGGACAGAAAAATTAACTCCAAAAAATTCCCTAAGTGTTTAATATGGCAAGATCCTGCCCTCAAGAAGGCTATGATTGTGTTTCAGCAATTTTCTCAGTGAAGTGATGGCCAGACCTCCCTTCCAAATCCTCCACAAATACATTTTCAGGAATAAACACAGAATCTTTCTCCAACACTCACGGGCGTTAACATTTGCCAAAAACTCACAAACTAATTTTGCAGGAGATACTACAGGGGAGTTGATTTGGTACTTCTAAATGATTTGTTGGGTCTTCTGAACACCGCATAGAATAACTTTACTGACAACGATGTTTGTTTAGAATGTAAAAAGACTTCTGAGTGCCTGGGTGGCTCAGTCAGTTAAGCATCTGACTTTAGCTCGGCTCATGATCTCGCGGTTTGTGAGTTCGAGCCCCGTGTCGGGCTCTGTGCTGAGAGCTCAGAGACTGAAAAGCCTGCCTCAGATTCGGTCTCCCCTTCTCTCTCTGCCCCTCCTTACCACCCGCCCCAAAAATAAACATAAAAAAAAAAAAAAAAAGAACTTAAAAGGACATGAAAGATCTCCATGCCCATGGCAACAACATTACAAACTCAGACAATACAAATTCATAATTTTCTTGGGGCCTACTAGAGAACAGATGAGCTGAATTCCAAGAGGTTAAATGCCCACGGTGGAAGGGTGGCTGGTGTAGGAATGAGCACACCCCACAGACTGAACAAGGTCAGGGCTTCAGACGACAAAATGGCACCACAGGAGGGACTGGTATCGGGCGGGCTCCCAAACACAAGGACAGACCGCCTGGGCCTGCAGTTCTCTCCCTATCACCCCACCTCCAAGTTCAGGTGGGTACTTAGCCCCATGGGTTCTAGAACTCTACTGAAGCAAACGTTTGGAACTGCAACCAATCCTTTCCCAGCTCAAAAGCAGACATAATCAGGGGTGCCTGGGCGGCTCAGTAGGTTAAGCATCTGACTCTTGGTTTCAGCTCAGGTCACGATCTCACAGTTTTTGAGCTCGAGTCCCATGCTGGACTCCACGCTGACAGCGCAGAACCTGCTTGGGATTCTCTCTCCCTCCCCACGCATGTTCTCCTCTCAAAAACAAATTGTTAAGAAAGGGACATAATCTAAAAAGACAGAGGGCTGGAGGTTGGGGGTTGATGAACTCAATCTAACTAAGGGTTCAGAAGCCAACCACTTCAGGAGAAATCAGAGAGGTAGCCCTTCATCTTAACTGCCCCAAAACAAAACAGAAAAAAAAAAACACACAGAACAAAGACACTTCACTCCTTGGAAGACAAGTATATACACTGTACATTAGAGCACCCTATACACGCAATGCCTGAAATCCAACTTTCAGAAGAGAGATGTACGAACACCCACTGTGACGGGAACGGTCATGAGAAGGAGACCCACAGGAACCAGCATCAGTAGAATTAGCACAGACAGGAAATAAAGGGGCTTGCACCTTTGGTTTCTAAAGCCTCATCAAAGAAAGCACAGAAAGTGCTGGCAAGTACGGGCAGAGTCAGAGCTCCAGCGCAGCCCCGCTGGTCTGGGCACTCTCCTTGTTCCCGCTTTCTCCTAGGCTTTCTCTCCAGGGAAGCCAGCAGAGTCAAGGAGGAAGACAAAGTGTGCAAGAACACACGGGCAGAAAAGACAGTAAGACGGTCGTGGGGGTTCCCAGCTCAGGCACCCCGCACTGCACCCAACGACACACTGTCCCCAACACCCCTACCCAGGAAGAGACAGAAAATTCATCGCTACACGAAAAGAACGCGAGAGTGTTTCAACAAGCAAATCCCCAAAGGGAACACTGAAAACCCTTTTAGTTGCCACGAAATCATTTTCAATCACGTGGTAACTACTTCGACCGGTAAAATCTGACATAGAAGAAGAAAAAAAAATTCGGCCCACGTACGCGCACGTGCGAATGCAGACACACGTATCTACAGAGAGATTTTCCTTGACTCCTGATCACAGTGACCATGGTCAACGCAAAAACGGTTGCCCTCTTCCCACAGTAAGTCGGCCGATTCCCTCAGCCCGGCCCGTTCATGAAACTTTGTGACGTGCCACCGCATACCCACTGCCCCTTCCTGTCACCACTCTGCAGCTCATGTGAAAAAAGAATTCAAGGGAGCATAGGCTCCCCGCACGTGGAAGGTGGTAACTTGGACACTGTAAGGTGAGTCAACGGGAAGACTGGTGAACCAGCAAGTTCACACAAACTGAAAAGCAGGAGTTGGAGGCTCAACCTGTGTGGATTCACTCAACAGATCCATGTGATTTGACTGTAACAGCGTGATTTATGAGAAATACATACTTCACCATTAAGATATGTATTTGGTCCCCACTCGTGATTCCTGATTCACGGCTCCCCAAACCCCAGCATTTCCTAAGCGGTGAGTGATACAGAGGTCTGTTAAGAGAGGGGACCTTTGGGAAGCACCCAAGGACAGTGGCCAGGTGCCAGGAGAACCAACCACGTGAGCAGTGGACTGGAACCTTCAGTCCGACCCCCACCCCCCCCCCCCGACCTTGAGGAAGGTGAGAGGAGCTAGAAGTTGAATCAGCCAATGGCCAATGACTTGGTCGATCATCACTATGTAAGGATGCCTCCATAAAAACCCAAAAGGACAAAATTCTAAGAGCTTCTGGGCTGGAAGACCTAAGGAGATGCAAAGTGACTGGCGTGGAGACAGTGTGGAAGTTCCGTGCCCTTTCCCCATACCTCACCCTACACCCCTCTCCATCTGGCTGGGGATCTGTATCCTTTATCAAACTGGTGAAGGTTAAGTGTCTCCCTGAGTTCTGTGAACCACTCTAACAAATTAGTCAAACCTGAGTGGGATTTCATTGGAACCTCCAATGTGTAGCCGGTTTCCAAGGAATAGCGGGCTTGTGGGTGGCATCTGAGGTGGGTGATAAGGGGACAGCCTTCCAGGACTGAGCCCTTAACCTGTGGAGTCTCATGCAATCTCTAGATAGGTGGTGTCGGAATGGAGTTAAATTCTCAGAACCCTACTGGGGACCGAAATCTGCTAGGTGTTTGGGGAGCGAGGGAAGTACTTACCTGCCATGTTGGAACTGGGTCCAGAAACCCTGAAAGACTGATGAATTCACCCACCCAGCACAGTGAGACAATGAAAAATAGTACCAAGGAATAATTCTGACACTATCCTGAGGAAATATATTTATCATATGGACACAGAGACCAACTGATAGGAGTCTAATTTCATGTTGTGTTCGTTTTTATTTACTCCTGACTCCTACTGAACCCAAAGTAAAACTAGAAAATACCTTCCCAAGAATTCAAACGAAAAGCAAATCTCCACAAGTCTCCTTTCCTGCTTCATCCTACCTCAGAAAGCTCAGCCCCCTTCTGAACGCCTCGGCCAGCAGCTCTGGGACGATAAATTTCCAGCCCGTCCTCTGGATTTTTGTCTTTTACCATCACTGCAAATTCGGCAGATAATAAAGTCCTTAACTACCCCCAAACCACCTCCCTTCCTAACTCCTGTTCTATTACCTCCAGCCTTGGTTCTCCAGACAGTAGTGAAAAGCTGCTCACCTTTGCTTCAAAAGGCCCTTGCGCACACGTGAACCATCGTATGTTCCCAAGTCCAGCCCCTCAATGGTTATTTCCGGGCTGGGCTCCTTGGATCTCTTTAATCTTATTTCCACATCAAAAATCCTCCACTGTTTCCCACTCTCCACATTCCAACCATTCCTTCTGCCCAGCGGGGCATGTTAACAACTCCACTTGGTCATTCCCAGTCACCCTGAAGAACACCACCCCCCATACTCGGGTGGGACAGTCGCCCCACAACCCGGCAACGCACCCCAGTTCATGATCGTGCATGTCAAGTTCATCTCTATACCTACACCTGTATTCCAACTCCTATACGTGGCTCTCTTCCAACTATCAAGACTTCTGACGATCACAGCTGCAGGTGGAAACCTTGTTCTTGGAAGGTTAAAATTCAGTCGCCATTTTGTATTCTGCACTGAGGTTATTAACCCCATTTCCCCGACTAAACTGTGAAGTTCTTAAAAAGCGGGTCGCACCCTTTGCTATGTCTGCATGCCTCCTGCACTCAGTCCCCAGCAAGAGGCACGACAAACACTCGTTATATTGACAAGGGAAAAATGCTCCACAACAGTGAAAGCCAGACACGTTCCCATTATGTCTAGGCCTGTGCCTGACCCGAGCCTCTATATCCCCCTGGGTCCAGAGAAACAAGGGGGAGCTCAAGGCAGTCACGGAGGGGGAAAAGGGAGACCTCTTCCTTTGCCTCAATCACTTATTGATAGCACTGGTTTTCTGCCACTCCCGGGTTGGGGCTGGCGGGGGGCGGGGGCTGGCTCCCTCACAGGGTCTCCGAGTCCTGCAGGAAACAGGATGCCAAGCATGTGGGTAGGAGCACAACAGGAAATGGCCACAGTACCTCCCTGCCCCATCCTCCGTGCCTCAGTCTCCTCCTCTCCTTTTCTACTTTTCCTGCTTACGTCCCCCAGTCCACGTCAAGTCCTCCTAAGCCTACCATCCAGCCCCTCCTCCTCCCAGTGAGAGCCCCATGGCCAACTCTCAGTCCCTTGTTACCTCTGGCCAGGTGGCTGGCCACAATTACAACCTTCGGAGCGGGTTTCCCCTTCCTCGCTCCCTTCCCTCCATGTAATCCTCACACCGGAGGCCGGCTTCATCTACTCCCGGCACAATGCCAATCACGTCACTTCCTTGTTGGAAAACCACTGAACACGTCCCACAGCCCCCTCACCTAAGTAGCTTCCTCACTGACATCCACTCGAGTCCTCCTGCGACCCACGGTAGCACGAGGAGAAAAAAAAAAAAAACTCAGTCGGGTACACAATATACGTGCGTTTACTGGATCTCATGTGCTCAGTAACAGTTCTCTTTCTACGTGACCTCCTCCCGCTTAAAAAAAAAAAAAAAATCACAATTTAAGTTGATCATGGGAAGATTTTTCAGGAGTGCTTCCTAACCATCCCTGTTTAGACGTGACCTTGTCCTCTTCCGATCGCTATCACCTGCAGCTCTTACGAGATTTAACGTCGCCTCTACACTTCGAGAAACACCCATCGCCACGTCTTATTCTGTTCACCTGGAACAAAACAAGACGTACGGTCACGTACTCCTCTCTCTGCAAGAGCTTGGCACCCAGAGAAGCGTCCAGGACTAGCCTGATCACCAAGCGGCTACGCAACCTTCACCCGGGTCTTTCAGGTCCACAGATGACCCGTCCCAGCTCTCGAAGTCGGAGCTGTGGCTTTTACCTTGTCGCTACCCCCGGAACCAAGAGCCCACCTACCATGTCCATTGTGAACGTGCTTGTGGGTTTTTCCTTTCCTGGGGGTTGACTGGCATGAAGATGAAGCATTGTTGGTGGCTGTTTTGACGTCTTCCGTCTCATCGTCTTCCTCCTCGACGTCCTCCTCGTCCTGAGAGCTTCCGAAATAAACCATGCTGTTGGGCAGCGCAGGAGAGCCTGGTGGGTTTAAGGGAAGAGGGCTCGTGAACACAGGCCCGGGTCCTCGCCCCTTCCAGAAGGGGCACTACACACGGAGACATTTATTAAGGCTCGAACCTAAATCCTCAGGCCTGAGCAGAGAACACAAAGCTGTTCGTCTCCGCCGCCACTTCTGTTTTTCAAACATCCCCCAGGAAATAAAAGTCCATCTGTGTCCTTTCAACGGATTTCAAGCAAAATCGCCCCAGTAGGGAGATGATGCCATTCACCCAACACAACAAATCAGAAGAATTTCTAGTTCATATGAATAGTTGTGAGGGGGTGGGGGTGGGGGAAGTAAAATTAAAAACACCTATTCACGATGTCAAGGAAGAGACAAAGGCTATTCTGGGTTATGCACTTAACTTACTCAACTTAATGTGACTTTAAACAAATGAATTTCAAAGTGAAAGACAAACCAAGCGGCAGTAACAGAGAATACAACATTTCCTACATACAGTAATGGTCTTGAATTCACATGAGGTGAGTCACAGACATGGATCCCCCCAAAATCGCAATATATTTGGAAGCTACTTTGATATTACGATCAGGTTAATAGCATGTAAAATTATTAAAATAAATTCCTGCACAAGACTAACTAAAAGTGCTGGATTAAAAAAACAAAACAAAACCCTAAAAGAAAACCCCACATCCCTCACACTCCTTTTACACCTTAACCTCCTCATGCCCCCAGATGTTTTCATTTCTGCATTTAATTTTTTTTTTTTAACATTTTATTTATTTTTGAGACAGGGAGAGACAGAGCATGAACAGGGGAGGGTCAGAGAGAGGGGAGACACAGAATCGGAAACAGGCTCCAGGCTCTGAGCTGTCAGCACAGAGCCCGACGTGGGGCTCGAACTCACGGACCGTGAGATCGTGACCTGAGCCGAAGTCGGCCGCTTAACCGACTGGGCCACCCAGGCGCCCCCATTTCTGCATTTAAGATAAAGCAGGAACACCAGAAAAGAAGGTTGCTAATATGAAGCAGCACGATATGGTTCTTTATCAAACAATGACCATTTAAAGATGACACAACTCACTGGTACATTGTTTAGGACCAGAGGCTACTTAAAAATCCAAAGAAATTCTCCCAAATTATTTCTAGCAACAACTATAATCTTTAGTATTTATTTCTCAGAGAGAGAGAGAGAACGAGAACCATGAGCAGGGGAGGGACAGAGAGAGAGGGAGACAGAGGATCTGAAGCAGACTTCGTGCTGACTGATGAGGGGGCGTGGGGCAAGATGAGGGGGCAAAATGCAGGCTGGTGCCCGCATCCCCCCCCCCCCCCAACCAGTGGAATATGTGTAATATTCCTCAGACACCCCCAGCTACCCGAGAACAAAGGAAAGGGGTCTCAGGGCTTGCCATGGTATGCAGGGAAGTAAGACAAATGGAAAATTATCCCTTGCTGCTTATGGCCCACTGACAAGTCCTTGAAACCGGCAGAGTGACCTCCCTCTAGGAGCTCAGCTGCCTCGATGAGGACACTTTGCTGGGGGCAAAAGAGAACCTTAGCTTAACATTATCCCAACCTCAAGGATCCTGTAAGTCTACTCCCTTTATCACAACTGCCTTAAGATATATGCTGGCGATTATACCCCAAGCTTATGCCCCCCTCCTCCCCCAATATGCATCTGAAGGGTCTCGTGACTGAGATTTTATTAAACGGTAATAAATGGTGTTTCCCTAGTAACAGCTAGCCCCTCAAGGTCCTGGAAACCTTGCTCCCAAAATTCCTTGGAGACTTACTCTATCCCTGACGCCCTCCCAGCCTGAGGGTATATGATGAGTTACCTGTCACGACCCCATGCAGCTCTTCCTGCCCACGGGTCCTGTCCCTGTGCTTTAATAAAGTCACCTTTTTGTACCAAAGACATCTTACATCTTCAAGAATTCTTTCCTGGCGGTCAGCTCCAGACCATCCCACTGTCACCCCAAAACTGCATCAACAGCACAAAGCCCGATGCTGGGCTCGAACTCACAAACCACAAGACCATGACCTGAGCAGAAGTCAGAAGCTTAACCAGCTAAGCCACCCCGGTGCCCAACAATTTTAATCTTCTTAACCATGAAGTATTTTAGGAAAGAGTTACTACCAAGCAGCCAAAGACCTATTAAGTGTGAAATTCATTTCTTCTCTTGCCCACTTTCCTGTGAATGAGCTAATGCTCCGGGATAGCAATAAAGACACAGGTAACCGATCTGCTCTCCTTCCCAGTGGAGATCTCTAAAACCATCCCTGTCCGGCTTCTGGGCCACACAATCCAACAAGGACAGAGAAGTGAATGAGCAGCATCAGGGAACAGAGGTCGCCACCCCGATACCCGCCCTGCAGAAATGCAAAGAGCACACAGACAGCTCTCCAAGCCACCTTCCGTCTGCTGCAGTCATGACCTTTTGTGCATGTTAAAAACCCCAAAATTACGTGGGTCACAGCACTAGGTAGAAATGAAACTCCACAGGGATGTACCTGGTAGAAGAGACTTGGCTACAGGCTAACAAAAGCGATTAACCTGTTTTTCCCCCCCTCCCTTTTGATCATCTCCAATTAGAAGCAGGTTTTTGATAGAAGGAAGGTTCTTATAAACAGAAAAGTAAAGTAAGGAAAAGAAAAGGAAAAACTATCTGGCCATACTTCCCCTGGAACAATATATATCTATACTTGTTCTAAAGTGGTTTTTTTTTTTTTTTTTTAATTTTTTTTTCAACGTTTATTTATTTTTGGGACAGAGAGAGACAGAGCATGAACGGGGGAGGGGCAGAGAGAGAGGGAGACACAGAATCGGAAACATTTTTTTTATTTATTTTTGGGACAGAGCGAGACAGAGCATGAACGGGGGAGGGGCAGAGAGAGAGGGAGACACAGAATCGGAAACAGGCTCCAGGCTCTGAGCCATCAGCCCAGAGCCCGACGCGGGGCTCGAACTCCCGGACCGCGAGATCGTGACCTGGCTGAGGTCGGACGCTTAACCGACTGCGCCACCCAGGCGCCCCTAAAGTGGTTTTATAATCAGTAGGAGACTGACTAGGAAAAGGGGACAGCACTCTCCCGTTTCCAACTCGGGAGGTCTGCAGTCAGGCTGTGCACAGGGTAGGCGAGGTACAGTCAAACAACCAGTGCTGGTGGATCCTTGTTCCCAAGTCTAACTGCTTAGGTACTTTAAAAAACGCTGGACTAACTGTATTTCAACCCTCATGAGACACAGATGGATGTATTTTCCCATGGGCTCTAACTCATCCTGGCACATATGTGACGTATGGGTGGATCATCTCTTCAAATTCCTTCCAGATTAAAAGACCCAGGTCTGATTTCTTCTAACGAAGAGCCGCCCTGGGCTCCATCTTGGGACACGCGGACCAGCACAGAGAAGAACAGGCGTGTGCGGAGAGCACACGGCAACCCGAGGACGCAGCGGCCAGCCGGGGGGGGCAGCAGGGGAAGGGATGTGCTGGGGGCAGGGGGTGGCAGGTGCCCCTCCAGCCTTCCCCAGTCTCCTCTCAGCAGGAAAGGCAGTGAACTCTGCAACCAAGGCTAATGGGAGGTCATCTTTAAAAACAAAAACAAAAAAAGGGAGGGATTAAGACTGAGAAAAATGGTCTATATTTCAAATAGAATCAGCTGAAATCCAGGTGCAACATATGAAAAGGAATTAACTTCCACTTTAAAAAATCCTCTACAGAGTCTGTTAAGTTTATTTATTTTGGGTGTGTTTTATTATTAGTTTATTGAGGGGAGGGGAGGGGAGGGGAGGGGAGGGGAGGGGAATCCCAAGCAGGCTCCACAATGTCAGTGCAGAGTCCGACTCAGGGCTCCAACTCATGAACCGTGAGATCATGACCTGAGCTGAAATCAAGACTCAGACACTTAACTGACTAAGGCACCCAGGCGGCCCTCTGGTATGGATTTTTCAAAGCTCCTGCCTTGGATAAGCATCATGAATCCACTATTCCATTCCTTATACTCGTGATTTTGAGAGAATGGGGTGAACATTATGTTCCAAAGAACTAAAGTGGAGAGAATGGCTAAAAAGCATCCAAGTTCCGTCAATATTCCCAGAAGAAAAGCACACAGGGTAACAGCTTCTACACAAGCAGCAAACAACCAATCTTTTGCATGCATCTGTTCTAACAGCTTCTCAGCAAACAAACCCACTGCCGTAACCTCCTAGATATTCTAGAAGAGAGTCAGAGGCTAACACAGGGACGTGTAAGATGTGAAGAACCGGGATGGGCCGTCTCTGAGGGACACTCTCAGACGGAAACTCGGAACGCCACCAAGTCCGGAGGGAGGTGGCTCCACAGTCAGGCGTGGAACGAGCCGATCCGCCCTACGTTCTGGGGCACAGGGAGAAACGCAGATCTCCCTCACACTAAGAGGGGACTGTGGTTCTGGTCAGATGACTGACCCACTGGTCTGGACCCAAAGATGAAGAAAGCATCCTCAAAGAGGCAAGATGGTGATGTCCTTAAGTTTACGTCCTCGCCTTGCACCAACTCTCTCCACTGGCCGGTGCCACTCGTGGCAAACAACCCATCTCCCCCTGGGTATGGCCCTGCTGTCGTTTAGCCTGCGTTCACAAAGCCACCGCCAACCCACAACCTGTCTACCAGAAGCCACCTCGTGAACCGTGAGCTTCTGCCCCAGAAGGAACAGACCTCCAGAATTTTCCTGGGTACCCTCATAACCTTCCATTTCACGAAGTTTGCAGTCAAACCGAAGCAAGCAGAGAACGCTGCAGCCAACAGAATCTGACACTCTGTCGCCATGTGGCTACTGTCCATCCTCGGAGTCCCTGATTCTGATCAGGAGAAACCAGAACCCGGGCAAAAAGCAAAAAGAGCTTTGATTCTCACAGAGACAAAACCGGTTATTAAAAAAAAAAAAAAAAAAAAAAAAAAGCATCCTATTTTATGCTCAAGTGAAAATAATCAAGGCGATAGAGAAACACAGCTATATGCAAATACCTGGAGAACAGCTAAAATCCATAAAAGAAAATACCAAGCGTGTCAGGAACCACAACTAGTTAAAAGGCATTCACATAGAGCACATTTATTTCTTCTTAGCCTAGATTCAAGCTCGATTATCTAATTTACCAATCAGTTTAGAGAAAGAGGAATCTCTTAAGACACAGGAAAAGATGAAAGAAAGGGAATTTTAAAACCCTAAAAGCACACAGCAGTCCGGGTTATTTATCACTAGTGGAAATTACCCCTCCTCAGTATAAACATGGGTGAACGGGTGTTTTACGTAATCATATTGACCCAGAGTCCACAGAAAGTGAAATCAGTATTCGAAAATAGAAGAGTACGTATGTTTTTCGTCAAAATAGTTTTCATCAAAAATAGCATGCAACTTATAGATCCTAGTACATTAGAAATAAGCTTCGCCTCGAGGCACCTGGATGGCTCAGTGGGTTAAGCGTCCGACTTTGTCTGGCTCAGGTCATGACCTTGCAGTTCGTGGGTTCAAGCCCCCGTGGGGAGCTCTGTGCTGACAGCTCAGAGCCTGGAGCCTGCTTTGGATATTCTCTCTCTCTCTCTCTCTCTCTCTCTCTCTCTCTCTCTCTCGCACACGTGCGCACACACACACACACACAATAAACATTAAAACCAATTTTTTTTAAAAAAACAAAACCTTTAGAAATAAGATTCATCTCTAGACAATTTATGAGAGAAAATTCTTTACTCCAAGTGTCAATGAGGCAGACTCTGGAAAAGCTCCCTGTGGGTCTAGCATTCAGGAAAACAGGCATTACAGGACTGCAAACATCAGGGAGAGAGGGCCCGGTGGTCTCACAACACCAAAGAGCTTTGCCAAAGAGATCTTCCCTTTCCACAGCAAGGCTCACCTGCTGCAAAACACCAGCAAAGACAGGAAATACAAGGGGTCTCACAGAAAGGGCTCAGCAGCCCTCAGTCTGAGCTCTGCCCTGGTGCTCCCAGGGTGGTCTCCCCAAGTCAAGGGACAAGCGCCATTCACGACCTTAATTAACAAGGCAGAGAGGCTGACTTCCCACACAGAACTACATCCTGCCTCCCCTACAAACTGTAGTTCTAAAGAGGTCATCAATGAAAGGTGAATGTTTCAAAAGACTTAAGGAACGTGTTTGGAGGGGGGGTGGTGTATTTGGGGAGGAGTAAAGATGGAAGAGTTCTTTTCTACCCCATAGATGATAAAAGTGTATTGAGGGGATACAGTTTTCTACTAGAATTACAGGCAGATTTTCTCTTCTGATTATTCAAGTGCATTAGCAAATGTGGGAAAAAATCTGAACTTGGATCAGATAAGTGGATTCGGGAGTACAGAATGCATGTGCACTTTGCCAAAGCCGTATTTCATTACTTTTTCAGAATTAGCTGGCAATGTCTCCACAATATTTACTGAAGTGAAAACCAAATGTTTTCATCTGGACAAAAATCAAACTGTGGTATGTTACAACCACAACAGAAATCATTTTAATCCAAAAGCTTGCTTTCTCTAATTTGGGCTGTGGTTTCTATAAAATTGGATTCTTCTCCATGAATCATAATCATGTACACATAACAAGCCCTCCTTCCCATTATCTTCCCTCCCCCGACCAGTTATCTTAACAAGCTAAACATAGCTCAGTCCTATTTTAGAAAGACCCTAAAGGGATTCCCTGCACACTGTTAGCTGGGGAGTCCAATTCTGTAGCTTGACCTAATAAACCCGCCTGGCCCACCGAGTTGGCATTTCTACGATTGATCTTTAGGCTACACACACAGAATATGAAAAGCAGCCGGCCCCTACTGTCGTTATGCAATTTTAAAACAAAACTTCAGAGTAAACTGGTAGGCACCGCGGGGGGATGGGGTAGAGGGGTAATTATTTACAGATTTCCTGAGTGAGAAGAAAAGCTCCGATCATGGACATGGGAGAGTCACAGAAAAAGGCAGTTGTGACTGCCTTGTTCATTCATCCGTGTACGTCCAAGGCACTATTCTGGGCACTAGCACGCCAAACAGAGCAGAGGTCTGCCCTCATCCCCCCACAGGTAAACACGAAGGGTGTGGAACAACCAGAAAACAGTGAATGGCAATGTTGCTTGGTCCCTTCCAGGTCAGCCTTTATAATTCACCAGCGAAGAACTTACTTACCAGAGTTCCCAAACCTCATCCACTGTCACGTGCCTGAAGATGACTTACCATATACAACTACTCCGTGCGCTATTTAAAATATATATTTTTTGGGGGCGCCTGGGTGGCGCAGTCGGTTAAGCGTCCGACTTCAGCCAGGTCACGATCTCGCGGTCCGGGAGTTCGAGCCCCGCGTCAGGCTCTGGGCTGATGGCTCAGAGCCTGGAGCCTGCTTCCGATTCTGTGTGTGTGTCTCTCTCTCTCTGCCCCTCCCCCGTTCATGCTCTGTCTCTCTCTGTCCCAAAAAATAAATAAACGTTGAAAAAAAAATTAAAAAAAAAAAATATATTTTTTTAACGTTCATTTGAGAGAGAGCACAAGCAGGGGAGGGGCACAGAGAGAGAGAGAGAGAGAGAGAGAGAGAAGACAGAGGGAGGGGGGACAGAGAGAGGGAGAGAGGAAGAAGACAGGGAGGGGGAGAGAGAAGGAGGGGGGAGAGAGGAAGAAGAAGACAGAGGGAGGGGGGAGGGGGAATCGGAAGCAGGCTCTGCACTGATGGGATGCAGGGCTTGAACTCACAAACCTCAAGACCACCACCTAAGCTGAAGTTGGACTCTAAATCCACCCAGGAGCTCTGCATGATTTTCTTTTTTGTTTTTTTTTTTTCCAACGTTTTTTTTTTTTTTTTTTTTTTTTTGGGACAGAGAGAGACAGAGCATGAACGGGGGAGGGGCAGAGAGAGAGGGAGACACAGAATCGGAAACAGGCTCCAGGCTCCGAGCCATCAGCCCAGAGCCTGACGCAGGGCTCGAACTCACGGACGGCGAGATCGTGACCTGGCTGAAGTCGGACGCTTAACCGACTGCGCCACCCAGGCGCCCCTGCGTGATTTTCTTTTTAAAGAGATCCACGTGGGGCGCCTGGGTGGCTCAGTCAGTTGAGCGTCCGGCTTCAGCTCAGGTCATGATCTCACAGTCTGTGAGTTCGAGCCCCGCATCGGGCTCTGTGCTGACAGCTCAGGGACTGGAGCCTGCTCGGATTCTGTGTCTCCCTCTCTCTCTGACCCTCCCCCACTCATGCTCTGTCTCTCTGTGTCTCAGAAATAAACATTAAAAAAAAAATTTAAAGAGACCCACATGTCTTAAATGATTTATCTCTATCAGATCAGTAGAAAATTAATATCACTGGTCCTAAAGGAAAGGTAATTAAAATTATGGTAAAATTTTAAAACGTTCAGCTTAAGTCATTTCTGGCACTACCAGGGATACATTCCCCAAATTCAAAGGGAACCCCTAATTGCTAAAGGGGTTCGGAGCTGCCTACACCTGATGCCCGTCCTAGGACTGCTCTTCCTTGTGACCTGCACAAATCCAATTCACTGGCAAAGACCCTACACGGGATCCAAAAATCTAGGATGAAGCGTCAGCTCGGCGGTCACGCGCTCATTGGTTGTGAGACTCAGTTTCCTTGTCTATACGGGGAGGAGGAGGTCTTCAGCTGGAACAAGCGTGATAACCCCAAAGGGAACGAGGTAACACAGGCCAACGCGCTGTAAGCAGCTCCCACCCAAGTGGATGCTAGGTTAACGTGTGGCTTCGGGGACAAAAACTCAGAACTGTAAGGATCAGACGGTCCTGTAACTTCACGTAGGTAAGAGCACAAGCAGTTTCTTTCCTATCTGCTTTCCTAAATGGGGGGAGCAAGCAGGTGGATAACAAGCTATGGGGGTGCAGATGTGCAAAGTGGACTCAACAAGTCAGAGGCTTTCTGGAACTGGGAGTTCAGGGAGGAATGTCGAGGGAGAGCTCGAAACCTTCAGCCATGTGAAAGTCTTCTAAGAACAGGGCAGAAGCGCCGACCTCCTCACCACCTGGCTGGTCTGGTCTTTCCCAGGACACTCCTCCTCCTGTTACAGCCCGTGGGCACCTGAGAAATTCCCCAAAGTTAGGGCACCTGTCCCACCTGCCAGAGTCCTAACAGGACGGACTCCTAGCAGTGAGAACCACTTTCGCTCCCAACAACTGTCAACTCCTGCCGACCTGCCCATAGTAGCAACAGGAGAAGCCAACTTTTAATTAACAGCTGGAATCCTCCCCCTTACAGCCTTTCCCAGGTTTGTTATTTATACACGTGGCTTAAAACACACACAAATACACATCCCATCAAATGCAATTAGGTCTCTCTAGCTCTACCTCAAATGAACACACAAATCACACCATATGGCAGCTATGATGGGCTCGATGGTACGTTAACTTCTACTCATCAAGTTTGGAAGTGCAAACAAGTCAGAAAAGTAGCTTTATCAAGGTCACACAGCCACTATTCCAACTGCAAAGTCTCTCTCTTCATCATGCAAAGCATCCACAAATCCTAACACTGAACACCGAAGGGTCACCTTGCCTGGGGGACATGCACACTGTGAAAATTAATAAAGGGAAACCTCATTAGAGTTGGGAGGCTAGAAAGGGAAGAGGTAGCATCGATATAAATTATAGAAAGAAGCGTCAATTACAGGCCCCAACAGAATGGCAACAGGAGAAAGTCATCAATGACGGGCCCCAACAGGGAAGGATGTCCATCCCGTCTCCTGGAAGAAATCCATACCCCCTGCAACTCAGCCCTGAGAAACGATCACCACGCTGCACACATGCTTTTCTCCAATGGACTTTTCTTTTGAAATAACCCCTTCCCCAACTTCCTCCTCCGTAAAGCCTTCTTCTTCTTTGATGGGTTTGCCTATGGTTTGCTTGTACACCGGAACTCCAATTCCCTGCTATTCCCAAAGAAGCCCATTTTTGCCGGTACGGGAACAGTTTTATTTTTGAGGTGACTAGTACTGAGGTCTTCAGTGGTATCAGAACGACGACACCTCGGCAGCCAGGAAGGTGCTCAGCAAACAAAATAGGGCTGTCCTTACTTTTACCCCCATCTACCTTCTCTAAATGGATTTCGGAAAGGACAGGAAATACTAAGGGGATCTCTAGAAATTACAGAGAAGGCCAGAACTGACTGTGAGGAATGCTACTGAATCCGTGCCAGCAGCCACTGGCTGGGAAAACGTGAAGCATGCTTTATCTCCAGGGAGGGCAAAGCCTGGTCAGAGGCCAGCTGGCCTGGAGCTCGGCCAGTCCTCTGAACAAAATGTCTTGGAATCTTAACAACTGATCAAGGTCACAGAGCAATTAAAAGGGATCCATCCTTTCCCCCCACTCCCACCGCCCCCCCCCATCCTCCGCGCTTAAGAATTCCAGGGTTTCATATTTCCTCCTAACTAGCCTGATAAACTATCCTGGCAAATAAATTGCTTGCTCAGCAGAACTCAGCCATGTAACACGGACTCTTCTGGAAAACCAAGCATAGGAGGCTGGTTTGATTTGCAGAAAGGAGAGGGTAGCCGCTGAAACCCTCAAGGCAAGGAGAATACCGTTTTGGATCCCATTTTTCTCCCAAAAACTACGATGCAACACGTCTCTGAAGGAACCATCAAGAAAAGGTGTGCACCACTGTGACACAGTGTGGCTTCCTCCCCAAAGATGGCATACGGCGTAAAGCATTCCCATTCTGCTCCCGAAGTTCGTTATTAGCGATGAAGTGTTCCTTGCAGCTGGAGGATTACTGAATTGCTTTCTAGCGGGTTAAACCCCTTTCATCCTGTGACCTCTAAGCCGCCCCAGGCTTTTGCATGTGCCCTACTTAACGTCTCGTCCCCAATAGCCAAAGCCAGTACTCCATCAACTTACGTGCTCCTGGTCAGTAAGGCCCGCAATGGGCTACCTGCAGTCTTGTCTACTCTGCTGGTCTTTCAGAATGTCCCTTCCTAAATCTCCACTCCTGCCTTATTCTCTTCAGGAAATTAAATCTCCCGGGATGGCCACCATGGGCATCGGCTGGGCCTGTTTAACACCCACTAGCTGTGGTTTCTGAGTCCACAACAACTGTGTGCTACAGACACAATCTACCCGGGCTACAAATGAAGGAACGGGCTTAGAGCAGATTAAGTCACCTGCCAGAGATCTCAAATTCGCCAGGGCTGTGCCTGGATGCCTCAATAACCTCCCCACCGGAAGGTGGGGGTGGGGAGGCTTTCTGCGGCCTCAAGCCTTTTTCTACTGAGCCACCAGGATCATCTTCCTAAAGGGCCCAGGTAAAGTCAATCATCTCGTCAGCTTCTCAGCTTGTCTAACGCGAGGCCAGCTGACCTTGACACGTCCCACTTTCTTGCTTTCACTTGGGGCCTCCCAAGCACCAAACCCCTGTACCAATCCACGCCTTGGCAGAAGCTGGCCCCCTCTCCCTTCCACAAAGCCTGCGCAAGTGTTACTTCCTTAGAGCAGCCATCCCGGGCAGCCTTGGGCAGGGTGCCATTTGGGGTACAAGGTCTACTTATTGTGTGTGTCTATGCTTTCCTGTCTCTAACCTCTGTTTTCTAGGTGTCTAGCATATAAAAAGAGTTCGACAGAGGCTTGCTGAATTAATTAGCAATTGAATGACAGCTGATCACTGAAGACGCTCTAAGATTCTGGAAACAAAAGGCAGGCAGGTCCACAAACAGAAAGCACTGCTTCACAATGGCTGACGGTGTGGTTCCTCACCCAGGAATTCCCCCCTGAAAAAAAAGCTCTCTCCACCCGGCAGGCCTGTGACGCTCCGCTGGGACACCACCCACGGTCAGGAGAACCGTGTAGGTGTGTGTGTATATGTTCCAGGAATCCCCTTTGGGAACCCCCCTTGTTTGCGGTGCCCCATAAAGAGAAAAATGTAAATAAGGGAATCATTTAACCTGCCGTGGCTCTCCGGTGTTAAGCTTTTTAATCTGTTAATAATCATAGTCAGAACAAAGAGAAGACGACCCAACTCATCAAGAATAACGAGACCGCTGACAGGAAATAACAGCGACCGTACCTCAGCACACGACACATACCCCCTTCCCCCCTTCCCCGGGTTTACCAGTGAAAGATACTAATTATGCCTCCGGCAGGAGACGTGTAGACCCCCTTCAAAGCAGCTATTTAAAGATAAATACACTGCAGGCAAACACTTCAGGCCCCACTGCACTGTTCATTCCCTGTTTTTCCTTTTGAAATTTTAGGTCATGATCTTAAATAGGAAAGGACAGAGGCTTGCCGAACTCAGCTGAAAGGTCTGTGATTTTTGTAAATCGCTAAGGCATTTTTAACCCTGAATAACTGGCTCGGATGTTTACATATAGACACTAATCCTAGTAGTATTAATGGGGGGAGGGGGGGTGGTGGAATCTCTATCCTAAGGTTTTTGTTGAAAATACCTGATGGAGGTGTGGGGAGAAGGCAGGGTCTCAGGCTCGCTGGACGTCCTGAATAAATAACCAACAATGAGGCTTACAGACCTCCATTCGCAAGGCACCTGGGTGGCTCAGTCGATTAAGCTTCAGCTCATGATCTTGCAGTTCATGGGTTCGAGCCTGGCGTCCAGCACCGTGAGCCTGCTTCTGACTCTGTGTCTCCCTCTCTCTCTGCCCCTCCCTGGCACGAGATTTATTCTCTTCCACCTTCTAAATTAGCACCGATACGATCACAGGTAATAATAGGGGACTAGAGAAAAGGAGGACCTGTAATCCTCGGCAACAAACATCACTTCCAGGTCTTTGATTGGACTCCTTCGTTATTTCTGCCGACAGACATTCTTCCGTATGAATAATGAGCTTAAGGCTGATTTTTACCCCTACCAGTGCCCACCGTCACCCACAGGCTGATGAGGTAAATGGGGACGCTCTACGAGGACCTGGACTATGGGGCTCCGTCTCTGTGGTTTGGAATCCGCACCCAAGAAGAGGGAATTAGAATGCAGGTATTCGAATGTGCGTCACATCCCTGAATGCCGACTCCTGAACAGAACACGAGCCCAGGCAAAGCTTCACCGCAGATATGCATCAGCAGCAGCTGATACCAGAAAGTCAGAAATCCATCTAAATGTACACAAGGCATCTGATAAATGAGGCGGCGCCCACAAAATAGAACCGGTATTTATGGGATATGTTTAGGCAGGAAAACCAGACGGCGCCAATAACAATCAAACGCATTTCCTTTGGGAGAGAGGTTGGGTTCGCAGAGGTGGGGACGCACAGATCACATATGCACACGGAAGGCTTAGTCATATTTTCATCAGAGAGGTGGTGACCAGGGGTTGTCTCTGGGAGACCGGAAGGGAGGGTATTTTGGATTTACTCTTTTACCTTCCCCATCTTTTCTGCTGATATTCCCTAGAGAAACATCGATTACTTTCATGACCAAAGAAAGTTTACCATCGTATTTTTCTTCATTTCAAATATTAAGAAAATTACTGAAGTACCACCACAGGAGAGATCATCTATTTGACCCTTGTCTGCTTCAAAATAGGAAGTTTAATAGGTAATTAATTGCTCGAGCTAATTAACGATACACCCCACTTCCAGGACTATGAAGGTACCATATGGAATCACCTATTATTTGGGGACTTTGGAGCCAATTCAGGTAAAAGCACATCTGACTTCACAAAAACAGGATTTTTTTTTTTTTTTTTTTTTTTTTAAATATAAAGCTAAAGAAGACTCAGCCTTTTAATACCTCATGTCGAAAATCTGTTAGGACAAAGAGAAGACGGCAATACTATGTGTCAATCTCTTACTGTTTATCAGCTAAAAACAAATAAGAAAACCTATTTAATTGCCTGGCTCAAAAACACAGGAATCAATTTCCAAGGTTTCAGAGCATTTTTCCCCAAATTGGTTTAAATAACTCCTAGATTTCATTTATCGAAACCTTTTGTTCCATCTGAGAACGCAAAGTAAATTGTGGCTATAAAGAGACATGGTTCTCTTTTATCTAGAGCCTTGAAACGTCAAAGCTGGGTAATGGGTAAGTTTTCCCCAGATGCAATTTACTTGAGCAATTAACAGCAGGCCTCTCCAAGCAAGCAAGGTCCTTTTCCAAATCTCCCAAACCACAGAAGGTATTTTTGTAAGTAATGCACATATAGGTATGCATGGCACAAATTCCTCTCTAAAAATGAGTCACACCTACTCCACAGTAAAAACTTGCATAACTAAATTCAATTCTCAACAGAGCCATTTTCAGACATCGTAATGGAACAAGACCAGTGGATCCTTCCTTGAGTAAATATGAAGCCATGGCAAGGCGCCCATGTGGCTCTGTCGGTTGAGTGTCCAACTTCAGCTCAGATCATGATCTCCTAGTTTCTGAGTTCAAGCCCCACATCCCTGCTTGGGATTCTTCCTCTCTCTCTCTCTCTCTCTCTCTGCTCCTACTCTACTTGCACACTCGTGTGCGCTCTCTCTCTCATAATAAACAAAAAAATAGTAACAGAAGGACACCTGGCTGGCTCAGTCAGAACATGCAACTCAGTCTTGGGCTTGTGAGCCTGATGTTGTAGAGGGTAGAGACTGTACTTACAAAAAAAAAAAAAAAAAAAAAAAAAAAAGTTTTAACCTTTGAATAAAGACTCAAATATTTTTTTTGAAAAGTAATAGATAAGGACGCTGTGAATGAAATTAGAAATGGGGCATCGGGGTGGCTCAGTCAGTTGAGCGTCTGACAGGTCAGCTCAGGTCATGATCTCATGTTTTGGGAGTTCGAGCCCTGCGTCGGGCTCTGTGCTCACAGCTCAGAGGCTGGAGCCTGCTTCGGGTTCTGTGTCTCCCCCTCTCACTCTGCCTCTCTCTCGAAACTAAATAAACATAAAATTTTTTTGTTTATTTTTTTAAAGAAATGAGCCCACAAAGGTGGAACAAAACAGTGTTGGAGGAGAAATGGAATATGGACCTCCAGAGAACCTCCCAACAAAACAAAAATTACAAGGGCGGAAGAGATCACTGCGGAGAAGGCTGACAAACCCACCTTTATCGAGTGATTACTGTGAAAGGATAGACCTTCCGGAATTGTGTACCACTCGACAGGATGCAAGGAGAAGCATCACTTTTGGGACATTCCTGCCAGAAACGCAAAACGCAAATCTAATGAGGAGACCCCAGACCACAGGAACGGAGCAGGGCCATTCTACCCAATAACCAGCCTGTAATCTTCAAGAGTCAAGGTCACGAAGCACAGGCTGAGGACCTGATCCAGAGTAAGCGGGCAACAATTAAAGACAATGTTCAGCTGGGACCAGGATCCTCCCCTCTCTAGGGCACTTGAAGCCATCAGGGAGGAGGGCCTGGAAGATTAAATGGTAATAATGGATCACTGAGAATGTCCTTATTTTCAGAAAATATGCACTAATGTGTTACGGAGTGACGGGGCACAAGGTAGAAATTCTCACACAGTTTAAGAAAAAATTCTACTATACTTAAATCTTGCTGTAACTTATTTCAAAAAACACTAGTTTTTAAGTACATAACCCTGAACCGTAAGCCCTACCTCCACCAAATGACCAACAGCAACGACCACGTCCTCCTGGCGCCTGTCAAGTAACCTCATCAAAAAACCTCCATAATCACGGCTTTCTAGTCACACACTCTCCTGCAGCTACCAAGGCCCTAAGAAGTTCCCGAAGCTCCCAAGCAACCTTCTATGTTCTTCACCAATGAAATCAGTTCCTGCAGTGACCTCTTTCCCAAATAAGGCCGTGTAAATCCCAACTCATCCTTCATTATGAAATTTTATCCTCAACCTTGCACTCTGTTAATCCACATATTTGGGCCACGATTGTCACCTTTGCGTTCAGTTGACAAATAATGTGCAGGTTAGCTTGGGGCATCAACCCGCTAACATGGTAGGAACCCGTGTAGAACTTAGGACTCCCCCAAAACCTTAGCTACTAATAACCCACTGCTGACTGAAAGACTTTCCTATAGTGTAAACAGGCCATTAACACATATTTTCTATGCTGTATGCATTTTATCTTGTGGTCTTATAGGAAAGGAAGCTGGGGAAAACGTTATTAACAAAATCATAAGACCAAATATACTTACACTACGGTACTGTATTTACTGCAAAAAACACAAAAACAACAAAGGAAAAAAACAAACACAAAAACACCATGGAGAAGTGGGCCCATGCTATTCAAGGGTCAACTGTACTTGGAAAATACGAATAGGATTCTTCCCAAAGGAGTACAGTGGAAAAGTGTGAACCTCAGTCAATGTGGCCTGTGGCGGACTTTACAAAATATAACCAAAGGAGACTATCTCCACTCAAGACACCCCAAGGAAAAAAAAGAAAAAAAAACAGTCACAGAACAAAACGCCATGTTGGCAAAGCACGCGTGTGGTGGAATGGCGGGGGTTCTGGAAAGGGGGATCCGGAAAAGTCAGGCTGTAACATTACAGCTGGAAACGACAAACTAGGAGATGGTGTTGAGAAGCCAAGAAAGGGGACTTAAGAGTCAAATAAATGAAGACAGAAGGAGAAATGTGAAGACTCAAGGCACGTGTCACTTCAAACTGACCACCAAAAGCAGGCCAGCAAGCTGTCTACAACGCGGACCCCAGCTAACATCTACTGCTCGGAACAGGGTCTTCCTCTTTGTTGCAGTGGGGTGCTCCTTCCTGCCCGACGGGGAACCCGGTCTCACCTCGAAGGCAGAGAAAGGTAAGAAAATCTTCTGTCTTGGGCTTCCTTTTAGAGAGGTCAGAAATTTGAGTAGCTGGAGGGGGCAGCAACGGCTCCACGATCTTCACCGGGGTTGTGCTGGGACTGTTCGGCTGAGACTGAGCAAACTTCCTCTGTGCTTGCAGCCTGGGCCTGGAGAAGCAAAGGAAAATTAAAAATGAATTAGGCAGCGATCGGAGGATACAGATCTACGTGCGGCAGTAAGTCACGACACGAAAGGGGGGAAAAAAGGACCCTAAATCAAGCAAACTCTTCCTAATTGAGGTTCTGTATCTCTCACCTTCTCATAAACCACAGGATCGCCGTAAAGGGCAATAAATTTGGTTACAAGGCTAGGTGTTACACACGGATATAAAATGGGCGCCATGCGTGTGTACGTGTACAAGAACATGCCTGCCAGTGCACAAACCACGTGTGTGCCTGGGTATTTCCAACATCGTAGGTGGCATTTGAGGACACAGGATCTGTAGTTTTAAATTAAGCCCAGAGTAACGACAGAATCGCAAAGCCATCTTGCCACATGATGTATCAAGCAGGCATTGTATGCTTAAACATGATACAGTCACACATACACCATTACCTTCATATTGTGCCCTTATTTACACCCAGCCAGCCCCCCAGCACCTGCCTGTGCACCACTGATCCCGTCTCACACGCTCAAAGCGCGGTCTCCTCACCCCCAATCTCTTCAGACCCCAATCCAGCCATGTCAATTCGTTACACTAATGGAACGCTTGTCATGCAGGAAAAAAAAAATATTTCTCTAGTCCATCTGAAACACCAACAAATTCTGGGCACCCTCTGCCGATAGGTAAGTCCTAACTTCTCAGGGATTCCAAAAACTGGCCTTAATCTATGTGTCAGGCCTCTTCCCGACACAATCCTACGGAGATACTGATCCCTAGTTTATCCACGGTGTCTACAAATCACAGCACATATCTCCTGACTAGGCATCTTTCATTTACAAAATCTTACATGCAAGAAAGATACTCCTTCTAGTGTGTGAATTCTAATGAGTCTTGGAAAGCCTCCTTTACTTCCTTCCTAACACTGTAGGAACCAGTTAATTGTTAATTTGCTTGCCTCCACGCATGAAAATGGCCATATTTTTATTTTATGTGTAACTAACCTGACATTTATCACAAATTACCTCATACGAGCGCTTCCTTCATTGTAGAGATCCCAGTTCACAATGGGGAGTGTCAGGCATCAGCTAGAGCAAGAACCTGCTTGTGTGCTGCTTAGACCAACTAGCCAGCCCTGCTCAGAGAGATGCTCAAAAAACAGGATTTGAGGGGCGGTGCGGGTGGGGGGAAAGACCACCCTCCCCCCCCCCCAAAAAAAACAAAAAAACAGAAGAGACCAAAAAGCAGCCCAACGGCACAGGGATGGGTCAGAATCCAAATCAGAATCAATCACTGTGTGGAACTGAAAATGCACCCCTCCCCACAAAGGCTGCCTGGAGAACAACAAAAAGAAACCAGGTATATTAGTAAAGCACAAATAAATCTTCCTTTACTTATTGTTGAAGTTACATAAAATAGTAATAATTGGGGCACCCGGGTGGCTCAGTTGGTTAAGCGTCTGACTTCACCTCAGGTCATGACCTCGCGGTTCGTGAGTTTGAGCCCCGTGTCGGGCTGTGTGCTGACAGCTCGGAGCCTGGAGCCTGCTTCGGATTCTGTGTCTCCCTCTCTCTCTGCCCCTTCCCTGCTCACTCTCTGTTTCTCCCTCTCAAAAATGAATGAACTTATTAAAAGAAAAAAACAAAAACCTTTTTAGTAAAAAAATAAATTTAAAAAATAGTAATAATTGTAGTCTACTAACCTAGCGATGCTCACAATACCTTCCCATGTTAAATCAACACTCTGGTATTTAACAAAATAGTCCAGCAAAATACACGTGTACACACACACCCCACGGTTTTTTACTTTGCCAAAAAAAATTTCAACCACCTTGTGTACTGATGAGTCTCTACTCTGGCCTCCCTTCCCAACCCCGTGAGAAACACCACCAGATATATAGATGGCGTTCCCAGTAACGACTGACATTTGATCCAGAGGGAGAGGGTGCGACCACTACTTACTGGGCAACCTTCAGTCTGTGAAACCTACACACATCAAGGCTAATCAAAACAACTGAGAACCCAGGAGTAACCAACATGAAACAGCCCCACAAACAAGCCATCAGCAGAAAGCCCGACACGTGTAACCAAAGTTCCCCAAAGACTAAAATGGTTAAGAAAATAGGGCAACACCACCGTCCCCTGGTTATAGAGAAGGAAGCTTTTTTGTAACCAAATAATACTGCCTGTATTTAAGACGTGACACACCAAAAGCGTGTGCAAGGGTGAGCACTAAGCCCAGAGGAGGGTCCCTCGATGGGGGTGCTGAAGCTTAAGGACCAGATGCGGGGTGCAGAGACCACAGTGATACCTCTCAAACTGTGGGGAGGATCAAAGTTCTGAGTTCGGTGATTTTTCCCCCTTTAGCTTTTTTATTGGTTGTAAATGGTTTTGCTTTTTTCTTTTTTTAAGTTTATTCATTTTGATAGCTAGGGAGCACAAGTGGGAGAGGGGCAGAGAAGGGGAGAGAGAGAATCCCAAGCAGGCTCCTTGCTCTCCGCACAGAGCCCAGTGTGGGGCTTGAACTCTCGAACTGTGATATCTGACCTGAGCCAAAACCAAGAGTCAGAAGCTTAACCGACTGAGCCACCCAGGCACCCCTACTGAAAGGTATTTTTATAATAGGACTAGGTTGGGGTTAAAAAGTAAATTAAAAAGAAAATAATAATAAGGCAACTGGGCTCAAATTTATTATCAGATTCTACAGATATACAAGCAGTGTAACGGAAAGTCTCTCACTGCTCATCCTCAATTTCTGTATTCAACTCGCCGGGCCCATGTAGCAGCACCCACAGCCAGCAGCGTGGGCATCAGAGGATGGGCCAGGTTGCCAACAACTGCACATTCCCACAAGCCAGAAGCCCACGATGCAGGGTACGCTGACCCCAACGCAGCTAGCCAGCTCTTCCGGCAACTTTTCCTCCCTGTTCAAAGAAAAAACCCAGTTCATCTTATTCCACCTGAAAAGGTTTTTTTTGTTTGTTTGTTTTTTCTATACTGGCAATTGTATTAACGTGTACCTCTTCATCTAAATGGACACAACTCACACTCTGGACATGAGAGAAAGGTCACAGAAATACCGCCTCCTGCGTGCATGCAGGAGGCTGTTTATTGCCCCCCCCCCCTTTTTTTTAGTCAGCAACAACAAATGTCACAAGGTGGTGCAGACCTAATGAAAATCCAACATGCAAACACGGACAAGGCACGTAGGACAAGAGCAGGACGCGGTGAAGTATTTTATAATTTCAGGACCTTAACGATAAACTCCTCCCGCCATCGTTCAAATAAAGCACTTTCTGCCTGATGACTTTTTCAGTGAAACCATGAAAAATAAAGCAGTTAACAGATTTAAAAAAAAAAAAAAGTCAAATAAATTATCCCTCAGAGGAATAAGCCAAGCTCCCAAGTGATTAAGTATTTCTGAGACTCAGATGAAAGCAAGGACAGAGGAGGGAGACAAACCAATTTTGTATAACATATATGATATGATATATATATAATATATCATTATATATTATATAATGATACATTATTAAATATGATATATTAAAATATATATTAATATATAATTATATGTTATCTATATATATTATCTATATCATATAGATAATATATACAATTTTTTTTTTAAGGGGCAGCCCAAAGCATCTTTGTTTTGCAAAAAGTGCAGGTCTGCGGTCTGGCTTCTCATCCTGCACAGTCCCAGGAGGATTACAGACACGTTGGCTTGGCTTTGCTGGCCCCGCACAACAACAGAGTCTGGAGGATACAATTCAGAGGCAAACTCCATGGGGTGAGCTCACTATGTTAAGGGACAGACAGGTGACTCCATCCTAAAATGCCCGATCCAGGGAAGTGAGTGTATGTGATTTTAAATCAGTAAATATGGGGGGGTGGGGGGGTCCCCCAGATGTGCTAAAGAACCAGAATATCTGCACTTAGAGAGGTTGGGGGCATAAGGGTGCTGGGGGGGGGGGGGGGGGCGGGCCAGACGTGACTCCTACCAAAGACCTCAGCAAGCAAGCTGGTGTGCCCGCCCCCTTCCATCAGCTGACATTTTGCCCAGAAACATGCACCATCCTTTTCATTCCCACAGTGAAAATGCCTGAGAATGAAAATACTGTTTGAACTAAGATGGTTCAGGGTCCTCATGGGGGTGGAAGAGAATATGGAGTCCAGGGGTCAAGGGGAATCCAGAATTCTGGGTCTCCTAAGCCTCTGGGCCCCTAATTAGGCCTTTAGGCAGGCATCATGGTCCTCCACTGCCCAAAGGTGATACACGGAAACGCCAGAATACAGAGAATTGCAGAGGGGTTTGTCCCTCATCCAAACCACAGAAGGGTAAACTGAAGCAGGATGCCCTTCCACGTTTGTGTTTTGTTAACTGATTAAGGAAGGAGTTTTCTTGGGGCGCCAAGTGGCTTAGTCAGTGGAGCGTCCGACTTTGGCTCAGGTCACGATCTCATGGTTCTGTGTCTCCCTTTCTCTCTCCCTCTCAAAAACAAACATTTTTGAAAAAAAAAAATTTTTTTTAAAGGAAGGAGTTTTCTTCCTTTCTAGAAGGCTTCGTTCTAGAGTCCTAGGTATATCCTTAAGTCAATGACACCAATTAAATGAAACGCTGCAGCTAGCCAAGTTAAACAGATTAAACCAACTTAAACCAACGGAGGAAGACCTGAATAAATGTACTTATAGATGAATATATATAGTCCCATTTTACTTACAGTGTGTTAAACTCACGGGCTGGGGGCCGCTGGGGTGAGGGAAGAGAAGTGGTCTCAGGTCAAACCACCCCATCACTGCTGCTTCCCTTCCATGATGCGAATGTGTATACATGAAGTAATGGACTAAAAAATTCAGATAGCAAGTTCAGAGAATATAGATATGGGCTGCTATTTGTTCGGTATTTGAGACAAATGGTAAAAGCTAAAGGCTTTGGGGCGCCTGGGTGGCTCAGTCAGTTAAGCACCTGTCTTCAGCTCAGGTCATGATCTCACTCACGGTTTGTGAGTTCGAGCCCTGCATCAGGCTGTCTGCTCTCAGCACAGAGCCTGCTTCAGATCTGCTATCTCCCCCCACCCCCACTCTCTCTGCTCCTCTCTCCCTTGCTCTCTGTCAAAATAAGTAAACTTAGCTAAGCTAAAGGCTTTAATTTTTGCAAGGATCTTGCAAAGATCACCCTCACTACACAGATCAACCAACTGAGCAGCCACACACAGCTTGGGAGGCAGGACCAACAAGACCAAAAGCCAAGCACAGGGTCCTCGGTTCTGAGTTTTCTCGATCACAGCACACTGCATCTAAGTGGGAAGCGAGGCCCAGCCTTGTCACAGGCAAGGCCATCTGGGAGGCTTCTTCTCCAGAAGCTTTTGGCTCCAAGAGCCCCATGCCAATTCAGTCATGACAAAACTCAGCCCTGCTGGGGTGAATCCGATTTAAGCTAAAATGTCCCCAAAGGGGAAGAAAAAAATATGCTGAGATGAAAGGCAACTTACTGATCTGATCCCAAAAGGTCATTCTATATAAATAAATGCCCTAAGACAGAGGAAAATAACCCAAGGGATCTTGCTTCCTTGAGACTGCTCTCTCCATCTGGAAGGTTCTTCTCCTTTATGCTGGCTTCTTCTCATCATCCAATGACAGGAACCCTGCAGGCCTGTTACTTTTTATGGAGGTCACTTCTTCCCTGTCTCCACTCAAAAATCTCCTCTTCAGAGGGGACATCCTAAAGGAGTACACTGCCCCTGACCTACTACTCAAGCCCGATTCCACCCCCCCGCCCTTCTGGGGGCCTGCAGCATTCGCTCTACTGGGCTCTCTGCCCACAGGTGCTACCAGGTACAGAAGACAAGCCCTCCAGCAACAATGGGAACAAACATCAGGAACGCTGTCCCGCTGTACCACAGATAAAGGACACTCACCATCCATTCTTGAGGAATCACACAGTTAAACATACAAATGTCTGGGGGCACCTGAGTGGCTCCGTCTGTTAAGTATCTGACTCTTGACTTCGGCTTAGGTCATGATCTCACAATTCGTGGGTTTGAGCCCCATGTCGGGTTCTGCACGACAGTGCGGAGACTGCTTGGGATTCTCTCTGCGCCCCCTCTCTCTGCCTCTCCCTAGCTCTCGATTGCACACACTCTCTCAAAATAAATGAACTTTTAAAAAATACGTAAGTTTTTTAAAAAAGAAAAGAACCCGCTTCACAGTAATCTTACTAAACATCTGCCCACAAGGTCACCATGTCTACCATAACAACTGTCATCACTCAGTTAAGAACTCACCAAGCCACTTGTCCACCATCAATACCGTCAAACAAAAGCCAAGCGGGGGTCCGGTTTTGGTTCTTGATTCCCATGCGACACAAGGTGCCCTCCCGTCACGTTGTGATCAGTACGTCACAACTGTCCATGGGCCACAACCCGCTGGCCCCAGGAGCGCGGTCCTTCCACACTTTCATGCACACAGGCCAGGAACACAGAGACTGTGTGCACTTCAGTACCGAGCTGAATGAGCTGGGGAGGAGGGTCCATCTTCCTCCTTTTCCCTTCCATTCCCCAAGCTACTCAAAAGGCAACATTCTTTTTCTCCTGAGTCTTCTCTCATTTGGGGTTTAGCTGGCATGGTCAACAGCCAAAAGAAATGTTTTGCTTGATCACTTAAAATTTTACCCAAACAGGGGCACCTGGGTGGCTCTGCAGGTTAAGCATCTGACTCTTGGGTTTCGGCTCAGGTCACGATCTCGGTTTGGGAGTTCGAGTCCTGCGTGGGGCTCTGCACCAACAGCACAGAGCCTGCTTGGAATTCTCGCTCTGCCCCTCCCTTGTTCTCAAAATAAGTTAAAAAAAAATTTCTTTTTACCCAAATAAGTCTTCAAATGTTTCATATTTAAGTTGTTTTTTTTTTTTTTTTAAAGTTCAAAACCTTTACAGGAGAAAAGAAACACCAGCACTATTTTGAAAGCTGATAAACTATGAGACAACACCTGTAAAGAAATCCCACCAACGAGCCGACTAAGTTCTATGCCAAATATGTTTTGTTTTGTAACTCGCCCCCCAGCCCCGTGCTCCCCTCCTGCCCTCCTCAGATCTGCGTGCAGAAGAAGCTTCCGGGCAGCCTGCCATGAGAAGACCCACAGGAGGGTGGCACTGGTATTCCGGGCTTCCTCTCGCGCTCGCCCTCCAGGACAGAGTTAACCAGCTTATTGCTATCTGCGCCCTCAATCTCTGGGGCAGCCCTAAATATGGCACGACATCAAATTTCTAGGTTAATTAAATTCCATTTCTGCCCAGAATTTCTGATAGTTTACAAACCCGAGGAGGACACAGTGTGTGTGCACCACTCGGCTGGAGAAGGCAGGAGCGAGGGGGACTGGGAGACTGAAAGCAATGCCCAGCTGGCCCCTTGTGGAGGGACGGGTATGCCAAAACGCCATTTTATTAACTCAATTTTCCAATATTAAAAAAAAAGGGAAAAAAAAGCGAGCTGGTAAATCCAATTATTTAGATTACATCTCAATTCTAAACAAAGAGCAAGGAATGGGTGGGAGGGGAGGGTCTGTTCATTCAAAAATAAATAAATAAATAAATAAGACACGTTGTGTCTGGCAAATTTAAAATGACCAGCATGGCTGCGTTCTTTGTGCTGGTGTGGGAGCAGGGCCTGAAGCTTTGCCAACTTACTGAAAGGCCTATTCAAAAAAAAAAAAAAAAAAAAAAAAAAAATATTTCCTGTGTTTCCAGCCCCCAAATAATTACCCACTCTATTCTACCCCCAGACACACACACTACAAACCTGGCAGATACTCAAAGAAACAAGAGAGAAAGTGTGTGTGTGTGTGTGTGTGTGTGTGTGTGTGTGCGCGCGCGCGCGCGCGCACGTGTGTGTGCGTGTGTGCACGCGCTGGAGATTGTGGGGGGTCGAGCAGGGGATATCCCCTGCCCCAGGGCAAGCTGCCCACCAAATTCAAATACAAGTGCAGTTGTGGGCAAACCACACAGGATGGTTGTAAACATCCTGTATAGTAAAGAGAAAGTAAACACATCCTCAAGTGAACCCAGAGGCGAGCAGAGACCGATTCGTTCCAGACAGTGACAAGAGGCACGGTCAGTGGATGAGCCCCTTCTGGGCTCACCTCCCACCCTGCTCCGTGGTTCCTATCGGTGTTTGTTTCGGCAGGCTGTGAGGACATCACAGGACAGAAAAGGGAGGTCAGCTGGCTCCAGGAGAAGAGTTTCACTACAGAGAATGTTCGCTTTAGGGCGTTTCTGGAGCTCTTGCCATACGGATTCACGGGCCTCGTTTCCTGCATTACCCATAAAGCGATGAAATAGTTTGTTTATGCTAAAAACCACAGGACATGAAATATCTGTGGCACTTGTCTTAATTAAGTTACACAGGCAGCTGTTTAGAATCGAGTGTGCTATCAACCAGATTTACCCAAAAGGAACGGCTATTGGTTGAATCCCCTCAAAACGAACGCTCACAGAAGTCTGCTTTGGTCAGAGAGGTACGGAGAATGAACGACAGGGGTATCAAAACCTGGGCTTTAGGGCAACCAAGTTGTGACCTAGGGCAAGGTGGCCTTCTATTTCCTTATTAAGGGGACGGGGGGGAGGGCTATGCAAAGGAGAAAACTGAGGCTCCTTCTAACTCCACCTTGTCTGACCTCATCAATAAAACTTGAATACAGTAATTCCTGTAATAAATTCCTTCTGGGCCTGTGACTTCCTAAGTCTACAGGAGAAATACCGATCTGTGGCCTGTGCCCAGAGGGAAAGCATAACCTCGGCCTCCCAGAGGCCTGTGTCGCTATGTTCGAGATGCCCAGCACCACCCTTCTAATCGCTGGTTCTCCGGCGGCACAGAAAATGGGAGAACTTCCAGAATCTCACCTAAAAGTCCTGCCTCGCACTTCAGACAGTGAGAGTGGAAAAACTAAAATACATACAGAGATTTTAAAAGATGGCACACTGCCAAAAGGTGTTCCACAACTCCTTTTGTACGTGTATCCTACACTCTGCTTCCTTAAGACTTAATCTTTCTAATTACGAATGAGTCCCTCATGTACGGCAACACATCAACTTCATTCAGGACCCAAAGACACCCTTAGGAACACAAACATCCCATAAGTACGTATATTTACCAGACCTGCCCATCAGAACACAGGCCCATAGAGAAGAGCAGGACCTGCAAACCCCCATATTGCCACCCGCCTCGGGAAGACGGGTCCTTTGCTCATGGGCACCACACTCCCGCAGAACTCACCCACTGGAAAGCAGACAGGAGCCAGAAAAGATTAGGGAAGAGGAATAATGTCAAAACAGCACAAATTGCCAGTAAGCAATGAAGCAGGGAACCTTCCTAAGAAAAACAGCCCTTGGTCGCATGAATCTCAGGGGGACAGGGACATCCTACCCAAACGGTATGGAAAGTAACGTGCAGTAAAGCTTTTGATCCAATTAGTTAAAAATTATGCAGTTATGGGTTTTTTCCCCTTAAATCTTATGTGACACCCTGAAATGTCAAAGAGCCACGGACTGCCTGGAAATCATGACTGTCTCATGATCAAGGAAATACGTGACATTGACTTCTTTTGTGTTCTAGAAAGCAACCGTGTCAAATTTGAGAGGGATCATCATTAATCAACAATTAAAGCGGCAACAAAGCCCTTTTGTTCTGTCAGTCACAAATGTCACATGTGTTGTGGTTTATCACCTATGGCAAGCTGTCTGTTTGGCCACCCCAGGCACCATAACCCCGCCTTGTGTTTTTTTTTTTTTTTTTAATTTTTTTTTCAACGTTTATTTTATTTTTGGGACAGAGAGAGACAGAGCATGAACGGGGGAGGGGCAGAGAGAGAGGGAGACACAGAATCGGAAACAGGCTCCAGGCTCCGAGCCATCAGCCCAGAGCCTGACGCGGGGCTCGAACTCACGGACCACAAGATCGTGACCTGGCTGAAGTCGGACGCTTAACCGACTGCGCCACCCAGGCGCCCCTTTTTTATTTTTTTAAATCAGGGATCCAACTCTAAACCCAGGATCCAAGAGCTGCAAATGCTCTTTCTCTATGAAGACTGGGCTTCAGGGCAATCCTGAGCAAAAACTGTATCCTATAGCAGGAGCAAAACAGGAAAGAGTCCCAGAACACCACATGCAAGTTAGGAATCTAGCCAGGATCTGGCCGAAGAAATTCCTAATACGTTATTGTAGTTACAAGGTGTGAACAATTTATCTGAGGTACACTCAGTTTTAAAAGCCTCAAAGAGCCAGTTAAAATGTTGATCTTCCTTTCCACCCTATCTGGAGGTGGCATGCCAATTTTGTTTTTAAAATATTTCAAGGAAAAAAAAAAAAGGCATTTTCACAGTTTTAGGTTACTTGATATCCAATTGCCAAAGGCCAGAAATCTCCCTGCGTCCTGGCAACGGTGATGACTGGGGAGGGACAGTGAATCACTCTGTGAGGCCAGAATCAGGTCTTCCTTCAAGGAAAGAGAAAAACACAGGAGGAAATCACATCTCGCAGTGCTTCACAGCTCATCCTTCAAAAACCAAAATCCACTGGAATCCTTCTCAGAGTGTAACTGGAGTCAGTCCTGTGGCAATGAACCTGCCACCAGAAACATTCTCCATGGAGTCGCATGGTGGGTGAGATTCTAAGCCCCACCAGCACATGACACACCAGAGCACAAAGGCAGTGCTCAGAACGCCAGCTAGTCCCAGAACAATCCAGAGTAGGCTTTGGCTTCTCCCATCCCTGCCTCTCAGTTAAGTCAGCTGAGAAGGGATCCAGTACAATTTCCCCGTCCCCCTGGAAATCCCATGAAGTAGCCAACAAGCACCAAGAGATGGCAATAGAGAGTCTTCAGATGTCAGCTCTGGGATCACCACTGCAGGAAAGAACGGCTCCCAGTTTCACGGCTGTATGAAAAGCCCTGGTATTAACCAATTTTTAGGATGTGCACTAATGCGGGTAAGAAATGATGGGGGCTAAGAAACCAGCACTGTGTGAGGAAAGCAGCAATACGAACACTAACACCACTGCCCTTTTATCCCATCAACTCCATTGCAACTCAAGTGCCTTGTCTGGAAGATACCCGGGAACTCCCAATCCAGCATTTTATGTAGCTACTAAAAATATGCCAGGGCAAAAATCCTCTGGATTGTCTTCTGAAATATGCATCTCCCCCAAAAGGGATTCTTACCACCAAGATAAGGCAAGGGGGCACCTGGGTGGCTCAGTCAGTTAAGCGTCTGACTCTTGATTTCAATGTAGGTCATGATCTCATGGTTTGTGGGATCGAGCCCTGAGTTGGGCTCTGTGCAGACAGTGTGGAGCCTGCTTGGGATTCTCTCTCTGCCCCTCCCTGGTTCATGTTCTCACGCTCTCTCAAAATAAATAAATAAACTTAAGGGGGAAAAAAAAAAAAGATAAAGCAAACCTAAAGTAATGCACCACGGTCCTAATGTTTCCTTTACTAAGGAACCCAAAATATTCATCTTGGGGCTCTGACAGAAATTCATGCAGTAGGCGGAAACATAAATCATGTGTGATTTTTGAAGTATGGGGGGTTACTAAAGCTCTCACCAACCAAAATGCCGAGTGAAGTCTGTTCTGTAATGAAAGGATTCACCACAATGCACACATTCTCTCTTCTTGAACATTTGTAAAAAAAGTCCAGGCTTTTATGACAATTACCTAAGATGAGAAACCATGATCATGAATGATTAAAGAATCTGCTAGCAGATGTAAGACCAGCAAGTACCCTCCTTTTTGTTGTTTGTGCTTTGTGACCCTGGAGTAATGGCACTAAACTCTTACACTGGAACACGGGAGCTCATGTGGCATCCCAGACTCCGGGACTCATCTCAGGCCCCAGGGCACTCCTGGAGGCGGCCATGATGGATCTAGGACACACACATCAGTGGCATGGAAATTTACGTGAAAACCCAAAGCGTGTCAATCTAAAGGCAAGACCATCAACAGATGAATGGATAAAGAAGATACGGTGTGCATATACACAACGGAATATTACTCGGCTATAAAAACGAATGAAATCTTGCCCTGCGTCCATCAGTAACATAGATGGAGCTAGTGTAATAGTATAATGCCAAGTGAATTAAGTTACAGAAAGGCAAATGCCATATGATTTCATTCATGTGTGGAATTTAAGGAACAAAACGAATGAGCAAAGAAAAAAAGTCAAACCAAGAAACAGATTCTAAACAACAGAGAACAAACTGATGGTCACCAGAAAGGGCGGGGGAAGATGAGTGAAATAGGTAATGGGGATTAAGGAGGGCACTTGGCCATGATGAGCACGGAGTGATGTACAGAATTGTTCAATCATTGTATTGTACACCTGAAACTAATTTAACATTAAATTATAGCGTTAACTATACTGGAATTTTAACAAATTTAAAAAATTTTAAACAAAAACACAAGGAAGGCAAAACACTCCATCGAAGACATGGAAATCACCTTCCTACCTAACCATGCCTAGAAAGAATATTCTCCAAGCAATGTTGAATCCCTACCCATATTCAAGGCTGCACAGAGGAACCACAGGTGAGGCCAGGAAACAGAAACATCTTTCCAAATGCCGACGCTGAATCAAACCAAACCAAGTGACTTCTCAAAGCAGAAAAACAAAGGGGAAGGAAGGAGGGGGAGGTGCCCTCATCACATCTTCCAACTCACAACACTCTCAGTAACCATCCACGACTACGTAAGGTACCTCTCTCCTAGTTCCTCCTCCTCCGCCCCCTGGCAGGCCCAGGCTGATTTTGCAAGGTGGGAACCCCCGGGCCTTCACCTGATGCCAGGCATGCACTAAGTGGACAGAGGCCACATCTGCGGGTGGCAGCAGATGACAAGCAGACAGTGAACATCTGCAGGGCACCCACCCACCCTTACTGTGGGCGGCTGAAGCGAACCCTCACTCAGAAGGGTCTGGTGAGAAAGCCTCCGGACTAGACCTCACATCACAAAACGAAAGTTTCTCCAAGAGAGAAACATCATTCTGACCTCCAGGAGGAGCTTGTCAAATACAATTATCTGACTTCCAGCCATTTAACCAACAAAAAACCCTGCTGTTCCTAAGAGGAGGGATTTATCGCCCCTTTCCGGAGATCTCCTATTCATACTTGCTGGGATCCTTACAAAAATAGCTCGGCGGACTTGGTACAGGATCGGAGCAAAGCCTGTGGCAGAAACTCCCCACAGAGAGACTGGAAGCATGCAGAAATCCAAGCCAGCCCTCCCCTTCACCTGATGCGGTGGCCGACGGACTAGTCAGCTTCCCTCCGAGCACCTGAACTCCCTGGCAGTTTCCGACCCCCACTCAAAATGGTTCCAGGAAACAACCCAGAGGAAAGTGCAACCTCTTGTAGAAGACTCCAGATAAACACCCAAGCTGCATGCACCACTTCAACTCGGAAGGGCTCGAAGACTTCCTGTTCAGTCAAGCCCTTCTTAGTAATAACCCTGACTGCTTGAGCCCATTTTCCTGGTCGGCAAACAGGAAGCGATAAAGCCCCGAGGTCCACTGCCTACCAAAGGAGGCCACAGCCACTGACCTGTCACTGTGCTTCAGGGCTGCCTGGTTCCGATTGTTTCCCCCGTAGGGAAGGACGACCAATAGCAGAGGAAAAGAGAGGAAGAACTGGGAGAGAATCCAGAAGCTCTACGGGATCCTAATAAAATGTGAAAACAATGGAAGGGGGTAATAAATGGGGGAGAAGGGTAGAGATCTAGCCACTGAAGCAAACCTCAACAACAAGGGGAACTATCAATAGTGTTTATGAGCCAGAAGTTTGAAAGTGACCAACCTCCAAGGCACCTGGGTGGCTCAGTTGAGCATCCAACTCTTTTTATTTATTTTTTTTTAACATTTATTTTTGAGAGACAGAGAGAGACAGAGAACGAGCAGGGGAGGAACAGAGAGAGAGGGAGACACAGAATTTGAAGCAGGCTCCAGGCTCTGAGCTGTCAGCACTGAGACTGACGCGGCGCTCGAACCCATGAACTGTGAGATCATGACCTGAGCCGAAGTCGGACGCTTAACCAACTGGGCCACCCAGGTGCCCCTAGCATCTGACTCTTGATTCTAGCTCAGGTCGTGATTCTGCGGTTAGTGAGTTCGAGCCCCACATCTGGCTCTGCGCTGATGGCACAGAGCCTGTCTGCAATTCTGCCTCTGCCCCCACTCTCAAAATAAACTTTAAAAATAAATAAGTAAGTGACCAACCTCCAAAATCTTATGTTTTTAACCCAACGCTCTGAAACCTAGCTTCCACATAGAGTCATTTCTGTGATGGGTCCCATGGGCACATTTTTGGCCATGGCCCCGTTCTCTCCCATCCCCACTGCCCAGCCAAAACCAAGCACTCTGTCGAAGCTTCTGGCGAAGCACTCTGTCGAGGGCACGTTCCTCGTGGTTCTCTCCAGCGATGCCGCACCTCCCCACCACAAGGCCAGCCCCCTCTGAAGGCAAAGAAGGGCCCAAGGGGGCGCTGCTGGTAAGGGAGGGGGCAGGCAGGAAGTGGGGCGGGATAAGGGAGAAAACGGTCACATCATCCCAAACGCTGGGAAACAATGGCATATGCTTGGAATCACAGAAATAAACTACACCCTTCTCTCTCGGCAATCCACTGATTAACTCAAAGAAGCTAAGTACACGCTTCCTCACAGCTGGCTTCTGCAAAACGCTATGCCAGCAAACTGGGCAAATCAGAATCCTGTTCATAGATGTGGGTGGCAGCCGCTGAGGGCCGGGGGTGCACAACCGCTCACTTTCTAATGAGTGTCTTCAACTCCAGCAGCCTAAACATGCCCTAATGGTCTCCCTTCGATCAAAGGGAGCAGCATTTCACCTTGTGACTCCCAGCTCAAGGAATCCACTCCATCTTCAACTGTGTCAATCCGCCGGCCAAACACCACACTCCTGGCCCCACATCAGTCCTGGGAAGCACCTCTAGCACCTTGTAAAGGAGCCTGGTTGGACCACATTTCCAGCTGGACGCTCAAGGCTGCCTGCCCCCTCCCCCCACCCACCCAAAATACCCTCAGAGAGGGGGGATAACCCCACACCCCAGAAAGGGCACCGAGACAGAACCACAGGAATTCACTTCCCCAGCTAATTCTCGCCACCGTTCCCTTCCACGTCTACCTCTGTCTGGTCTCGTTTCACACAATTCCAGGTATCGGAGATTTCACCTAGCCCTTTCTGAAATGGACATTTCATCAGAGATACTTAGGTCACGATCTCACGGTTCGTGGGTTCAAGCCCCACATCGGGCTTTGCGCTGACAGTGTGGCGGCCTGCTTGGGATCCTCTGTCTCCCTCTTTCTCTGGCCATCCCTGACTTGTGCTGTCTTTGTCTCTCTTTCTTGCTCTCTGAAAATAAACTTAAAAAAAAATAAAAATAAAAGCAGAGAGGCACCTGGGTGGCTTAGTCGGTTGAGCACCTGACTTCAACTCAGGTCATGATCTCATGGCTTGTGAGTTCGAGCCCCTCATCAGGCTCTATGCTGACAGCTCAGAACCTGGAGTCTGCTTCAGATTCTGTGTCTCCCCCTCTCTCTGCCCCTCCCTTGCTTGCTCTCTCACACGCGCTTGTTCTCTCTCTCTCTCTCTCTCTCTCTCTCTCTCTGAAAATAAACTTAAAAAAAATAAAAGCAGAAAATGTTATCCAAATGACTACTGCAAATAGTAACAGCGTGCACCCACGGAGGCTGCCAGTGCCACTGGGAAGGTTAGAACAAGTTCTTGTTCTCGAATATCATGGTCTCTCAGCTCTAGGATTATCAAGACCCCAACAAACGTGAGTTAGGAATCACAAGATGAGTTACTACTCAGTGAGCAAAAAAAAAAAAAAAATCGATCAGCAATGAAATTTCAAGTGTATTTCACAGGAGAGAAAGGCAATGACGGAACAGGAAAAATAACACTCAGAAAGCACAGAATATCCATGCTCTCCTCATTCGGCTTCCCCTTCCAGAAAGGAGAAGAAAAGGGCAATCCCAGGAACTAGGCACTAATTACACAATGTAAGTGTGGGTGTGGGTGTGTGTCTGAAAAGGGAACGGAGGCAAAGTGATTCCATGATAGGACTGAGCTGGACAGCAACAATGACAGAAGAGAGACGCTACCTTCCATGTCTGAACATGGGGCCTTAGGTTTTGTGAAGTGGGGTCTCATCCACCCCAGGGGGGACGCGGCCTAGGCTACACCAGGGCGTGCCTAGGGAATCTTGCCACCCCAGGCAGCCCCTGGCAGAACCAGGTTTGGGAACGCGGATCACTTGCCACAGAAGAACTTTCCAGGAAGAAAGGTACAATTTATTCCTTCCTTCCTGACCTCTTCTGGAAGCAAACAACAAAGACAACCTCACACCCCTGGGTTTCTATGCTGATTACCTCCAACATAAAACCATAAAGCCACACACACTGGGGGAGACGGGAGGTGTGGCTCCCAGGGGCCTGGAGTGGCCCAGCTGGACAGGGTCCACTTAGGGCTTCACAGACCCCAAACCTCCAGCCAGGCCTGAGGAAGAAAGTGTCACACACCACACGGGGACTCACAGGCTGTCCCAGGGAGGCCCGCCACGGGAGTCCCATTTTCCCGTGAACTGAACTCATTTTAAGCAAATGTGAAAACGCAGTATATAAACATCAGACAGGAAAACAACTCGCTGAGCAACATCTAAGTGCAGGCGAGGCCGGGGAGCAAAGAGCCCTCTGTCCTGGCGGTGGGAACATAAACTGGTGCAGCCGCTGTGGAAAACAGGAGGTTCCTCCAAACATTAAAACAAGAACTTACCATACGGTCCAGCAATCCCACCTCAGCGGTGCAGCCGAAGGAAGTGAAATCACGCTCTCAAAGACATACCTGAAATCCCAGGTTCATTGCAGTGTGATTTACACTGACAGCCAAGCCTTGGAAGCAATCTAAGAGTCCACGGACGAATGGATAAAGAAAATGCGGTAGGGGCGCCTGGGTGGCCCAGTATATTGAGCATCCGACTCTTGGTTTCTGCTGGGGTCAGGATCCCAAGGTCACGGAGCGTGGGGCCTGCTTGGGATTCTCTCTCCCTCTGCCTTCCTCACCGGCTTTCTCTCAAATACAAAGGAAATGGGGTACATAAAATATATAGTGGAATATTCTTCAGCCATAAAAAAGGAAGAAATCCTGCCAAGAAGGACATGGATAGTCCTTGAGGGCATTATGCTAAGTGAGGTGAGTCAGAGGGAAAGAAAGAGTGAGCTTACTTGTATGTGGGATTTAAAAAAACCGAAACTCCAAGAAACAAAGACTGGTGATTGCCTGCTAGTGGGTGTGGGTGTGGGTGGGTGGGTGGGTGGGTGTGTGTGTGTGTGTGTGTGTGATATCTAGAGGGGGAGAGGGGAGATGGGAAGGGGAGGGGGGAAGGAGGGGGTAATGTGAACACGGTACGTAAGTCAATGAATAAGTTCTGGGGCTGTAATGTACAGCACGGGGACTATTGTTAATATTGCACTGTTTACTTAAAAGGTGCAGATTGTAAATCTTAAAATCATTCACCCTCCCACCCACAACACACAGGTAACTACTTGAGGTGACGAGTGTGTTAAATGACCTTATTATGGCAATCATCTCACCCTATGTATGTACACCAAATCACCAGGTTGCACGCGTCAAACTTTCTACAATGGTATATGTCCATTACATGTCATTAAGGCTAAAGGTCTGGGGGAGACACACATCACACCCTCTCATGTAACCTACCATCCAGGAAACCTAAAGCTAGCCTAAACACCCACTTGGTGGTAACTGAAAGTTTTTTTTCTTAATTTTTTTTCAATGTTTATTTATTTTTGAGAGACAAATTGTGAGCAGGGAGGGGCAGAGAGAGAGGGAGACACAGAGTCTGAAGCAGGCTCGAGGCTCTGAGCTATCAGCACAGAGCCCGACGCAGGGCTTGACCTCACAAACCATGAGATCATGACCTGAGCTGAAATCGGAAGCTTAACCGACTGAGCCACCCAGGCACCCCAAAAGCATTTTCTATTAAAACCAAACCCAGACTTATGATTTAGAAAGTAAAAACTGCATGAATTAAGACCAACCACGAGAGTTCAAAGAAATGTCCCAGCACAGGAAGGCTCTAGGTCCTAGAAAGAAAGTTGAAAAGTCCTATTCTGTTGTTGAGTATCTTCTCATCCCTCCCCACCCCTGCCAGACACGAGGAAACAATGGCTCAAAAAAGATATTTGGTGACCTGACTACCATTAGAGAATACACAATGACGTTCTATCAAAATACTGCAATTAACAGTCCATGGAATTCACATAATGGAATTTTGAGTCAGTTGGATAAATGAATGGGTTCATTTCCTGTCATGGGCCATCCTCCTCCCCCCCACCCCACCCCGCCCCGCCCCAAGGAGGAGAACAGCAACTGTAGCCACGGCAACAGTAAACCAACATGTTCCCATCCACTCCAGTCAGTGGCTCAAATAAACACAGATGAGAGCTGACCCTATTTGCCCTTGTAAGAATTTTATGAGAATCTTTCTCCCCCAGCATCTCCTTGAGGGAACAGGCTCCATCCCAATCTCTGTGCAACGCTCTCTGGGAGAGATCACCAGCCCTTTAGAAACCCCACAGGCTAAAAACACAATAAATTCCTTTTTAAAAGATAAGCCACCGAGAAAATGACGATCAGTATATGGAACTGCCCTTCACAGCAAACATGACTAGAAGCATGAATTCTATGCACCAAGGGACAGCCACAGTGTTATTAATGTCCTCTCTCCTTCTCTTGGTCCAAAACCCTACTTGACTGGTAGAACACCAAAGCAGTTAGGCACATAAAGAAAGGTGGAGACAGCCTTTCTGAGGTGTGTGTTTTATGGGTAGATTCCCCCGCTGGGTATGAATTAAATTAAATCTGGTGCAAGGTAAAATGTGTGAAGTCAGGGGAGGAAGGAGAGGTGCACTGGTACAAATGTCCACATTCTCACCTCCACTCCACCTCTACCTGCCCTCCACTTCCCAAGACATACACACCCTGGAAAGGACTATGGGAAAAACTCTTAGGCCTGGAAGAATCCTAAAACCAGGGATGTGATGGATATTGCATTGTCTGACTGTGAGCCCGGATGCCATCCGCGAATACTAAATATAAAGCAAAGAAGTAACTCGCACAGACACAGACTTCCTTTCACACTTTCTTCCCTATAGCCCAGAAATAGTGGAAAACATCCCAGACCTGTACTGTTCCGATGGTGTGGGTGTGGCTGTGAGTGTTTCCACCCGCCCAAAGCGAGCATCGCCTACTGGGACCTACAGTGAGCTGGGAGCCATCTTACAGACAGGAAATTGAAACCAACTGGATGCTTCCTTGCAAAGGTAGTCTAAGATTAAATCACGTTGTCTGCTTTGAGGAGACAAAGCCTTTCACTCAGGGCTGCATGCCCTTAGGTCGGGCATAGAGCACATAAGCAACTGTCTAAAGTGAAATTGCACCAGAGAAAGGAGACGGGGGTGGGGAGGAGGCGGCATGCAGCCAGTGACTGGTCTATAAATACTTTCAAATAAACCGCAAGGGAAGGAAAGACATGATTACTCTTGTGTTTCTGCACAAGGCCGATGAACAAGCAGGAAGGGAACATTTGGGGACATATAAAGAGATAGGTCTCAAAAGGCATGGTCTCCAGTAGGCACGAGAAGATCTACTAAGGCCTAAAAATTCAACATCTGGGAAGGGGGAAGGCAGAAATAGTGGATTCTGGTATGAAATTCATACCACATTTCACTCACTGGTCTGAGCAAAGGTTTGTACAAAGAACCCAAAACAGAAAACAAAATAATTACAGAGCACACACCAAAAGGGGTAAAGGCCGCGGTGGAGAATCAACTGAATTTGTTTAAAGTCTTACCTAACGGAATCACAGAAACTATCAACTAGAAATCAGAGAATATTCCAGAGAGGTCAAGCATTTGCGCAGCAAAGCTACGTCTACCTGACAGAAGTTGTAACTGGCTCCGAGAATTCTTTTTAAAGTTTATTTTGAAAGAGAGCAAGCACAATCAGGGGAGGGGTGGAGAGAGAGAGAGACAGAGAGACAGAGAAAATATGATTCTCAAGCAGGCTCGACACTGTTAGCACAGAGCTAGACACAGGACTCGAACTCACAAACTGAGATCATGACCTGAGTCGAGATCCAGAACTGGACACTTAACCAACTAAGCCACCCAGGCATCCCTGGGCCCCAAGAATTCTGAACCACAGGGATATTCACTGTCTATTTACATAGCGACTATATATAGACTGGAGCTGTAGATTTACTGGCACAGTAATAGGGTAGAGCTGCTTTAAATCATAGGGCAGTGGTTACCAAAGTGTGATCCCTCAACCCACAGTATCAGAATCACTTGGAAACTTAGTAGAAATACAAATTCGCAGGCCTCACTTCAGACCTACTAAATCAGAAACTCCGGGGTGGGACCCAGGAAGCTTCATTTCAGCAAGCACACCAGATGATTCCCGTGCATGCTGAGGCTGAGAACCACGGACTTGGGGCCGCCTCTAGAAGGTATCACGGTTGCATTTATCTATCAGACAATGGAATGGAGGTTCAGGCTTGAAGCAGCTTTCAAGAGCATGGATGTGAAGCAAAACCTACCTCATTCCAAAGCTCTCTGTATCGCACCACATTCTACGGGCATTGCGTCCCTGGTGCTGGGCGTGAAGACTGGTTTCACTGGTGAGGCACCATCAGAGATCTACTTTCTATTTAAAGTTCACGTGAGCAGACTCAGTCCAAAGTGATTTTCGTTCTGGATTTGCCCTCCCGCTTTTGGATTGAGTTCAACTACCAAGAGAAGCACCATACAGGGGGACGGCATTAGTCCCATATGTACCGTAGGCCCCAGTCTGCTTAGCAAAAATAGGCAGGCACAGCTCGACAGGGCCAACCGGCTTCCCTAGCCGAGCGTACCTGGAAAGGAACGGACTCCTCGTTGGTTTTATTCAGTAAGAGACGTGGGTCTGTTCCCACTGGCATACCCTTGGCGGCTACTGGTTTAAGGGCATTTCAACCAAAGCGGTCTCAACGTTTCTACATGAAGAGTTAACACTGGAGGATCTACCATCTGGAAAAGTCCATGGTGTCACAATCCAAACCGACGTCTGTGAAGTATATTCATAAGTTGCTTCTTTGAAAGGGAAAATTATGTTCATAGTTTTAAATCTTTCCGTGAATACTAAAAAAATGTTCTTCAAGTGTGAATTTCAAAGTGCCTATCTGGGCAAATGTAGGAGACTGGTAAGAGAGGAGCCTTTGTGACAGAAGGCCAGAGGGGGCAGATGTCCATCTTCAAACAGAAAAGTCTGTCCTGCTCATCTGAGGCTTAAGCCGTAAAAATCTGAATAACGTGGAAACTTGTTTACACCCAAGGTGGTGGTAATGGATGAACAACACAAAAGGTGGTGCCTCCCAGCCTCCCCCCCTCCCGGACCTCCCAACAAGCAAGTAGGTCCCCAGCAGGAAGGGAATCTATACCTGTCACCCCCTCCCCTCTGGCTTCCAACAGTCCCAAACTCGCAGTCTGAAGGCATCTTTAAGCAGCCACACGGGTTTGGCTGTACAGAAAAGAGGAATGCACATTTCAAACATTAGACGACATTCTCACAGTCCCAAGTCCTCTCTTAGCCTTAGATTTCTCATCTTCAGAACAGGTGATCTCCCTTCCAGATCATCCATAAGGGCTGGATTTACCCCAGTCTCATGCAAGGCGCCTGGAGTATAGGAGGCATGAGAAAGGCGAATCGAGAGAGCAATCCTGGCGAGGGCGGCTCAAATCCCCACAAAGGGGAGCAACTACAAGCTCCAGAAAGGCCAAGTGCCATCCATGCTACAAAATGGCACTGGCCACAGCAAGGAGCAGATTACGGCCCTGCGACGTACCAACAGTCTGCAGGCTGTCACAGCAAACCAAGCATATTTCTCGGGGGCAGAATAACAGGCTGAACAAATTTATAACTTATGTTGCAGGGAAAGAATGGCTGAGAAAAACAATACTTAAACACTGCAAGAATCCCATCCTTTACAGCCCCCAAATGACAGAATCTGAAAATCTTTCTTCAAGACTTTAAGCTAACCAATATACCAAAGGCTATTCATGAAGTAACCACAGCTCCCACCCCCCACCCCCCACAAATGCTGGGCTGAATCATGCTCATGTGACTTAGAAGCATCCTCGTGGGTTCTCCCTCAAAGTCTGCAAGGGGCAGAGGCGGGCTCCGATCTGGAGAACGGCCAACTACCCGATCACCCCAGGTAAGTGGGCACCCACACTGGCCTTCTCTCGAGATCGTAACCCGTAACCACTACACGGATTTACAGCCTACTACATCCAGGCCAATGCATGCTTTGTGTTATTTTATTTTTTTTAATTATACTTTCAGAGGACAATTTACTTGATTCAGTAAAGCACCTGGCCTATTATACGGTTATGTACTCAACAGAATAGTACTTCATACGAAAGAAGTAACCTCTCCAGCCTCCATTCGTTTCCAAATAGGTCTGAAACCACATACGAACATCAGGACAGAAACTCGTTTTAGTAAGAGCTGGCTTTGCTTTCCTTTTGAATGGTTTCATTCTTTCAGTTTATATGTGGTAGACAACAGGAATTAATATTAATGTTAATTCTACATATTTGAAGCTTTCTGCCAAGTCGTCCTACAGGCTATTGAAACTTTACACAGTCCACCCCCCTCCCCAAAATTAACTCCAAGAACACAAAAGCGAGGTCAGGTACCTTTGGGGGAGAAAGCGAAATCTGGGAGGGTAACAGGAGAAAAAGCCAGATATAGCCTTAACACCATTATTATCAGAGAATAATTATCATCACAGAATCATAATCAGCTTCAAGATTTGAAAATTTTAAAGAGAGCAGAAAACTGTATAGTCTACCTTAAGCTGGTACCACAGGGCTTTGGGGCAAGAAGACATTTTTCCCTTCCCTCAGCATCACTGATTGATGATGCTAAGTGAAAATTCAGTGACCTTATACTATAGTAGTTTGAGCCCCCTGAATGGGCTGCAAAAGTAGAAACAGGCCCTTCTTTATTATTTATATCCTAAACCCATTTTTGGTCTCAGGGAGTATTTACAGAACCAAAGGGAGGTAAGAAGGATGAAGGAATTGGGGGGGGGGGGGAGAGCAGTATGAAAGATAGGAAAATTATATAACTACCAAAAAAGGACTTTGTTTGCTCCTAAACCTTTAAAGCAAGACAAATAACTACGGGAAATACTTCAAAAGCACACAATGTGCAAACTTAACCCAGGCACCTACCTACCTTCCAGTAGGATAAAGTGGATGTGAAAGATCTGGAAGATTCTAAACAGGAAAATAGGCTTCTCAAATCCTCCCAGAGGATTTCCTTTCCTTATGCTTTATTTGGCTACTTACTGGTGGAAGTGGTTTACATTCATTAAAAAAACAAAAAACAAAACAAAACAAAAAAAACCCTACAAATACTTACTGCATTTATCAGATACCCTGCCAGTAGTTGGGGATACAAAGATACAAAGGGTGGATCCCATTTGAGGAAGCTGAGGGCCAGAGCTTTTTAAAAGCTTGAAGGAAAATAAATTTTTTTTTTTAAATTTTTTTTTTTTCAACGTTTATTTATTTTTGGGACAGAGCGAGACAGAGCATGAACGGGGGAGGGGCAGAGAGAGAGGGAGACACAGAATCGGAAACAGGCTCCAGGCTCTGAGCCATCAGCCCAGAGCCCGACGCGGGGCTCGAACTCACGGACCGCGAGATCGTGACCTGGCTGAAGTCGGACGCTTAACCGACTGCGCCACCCAGGCGCCCCGAAAATAAACTAATTTTTAAAAAAGCGTGAAGGACGAGTGAGCAGGACCAGATGGGGAGATCGCCCGTTTCTTCCCCACCCTGATGACCCTGACTCTACACCCATTCCCTGCAACAGGCTTTAAGCTTCATGAGACACAGATCAAGGGATTTTATGAGGATTACACTCTTTAAAAGATTCTATCTTGTGCAAATCAAAGCAACTGAATCGAAAACAAAAGAGAAAATATTCTCGCCTGATATTTACCTTGGGGGGGAGGGGCGCGGGGCACGACTTCTGATTAGGATTCTTTACATTTCTGACATCAGAAGCCAACCAGATGCTCCCCCTAACAAGTCATTTAGGGCTGCCTCGCCTCCTTAGCCGGTCCTCTGAGAATCTCTCCAGCCACCCCCTACCCTTGGGCCCAGCTCTAGAATTGAGAGGGAGGGAACAGAGCTGGGTGCTCAAGGCAGGAACATTCTCTTCCCATCCAAGAGGCAACAACAACGTACACGGCTTTTAATGGAGCTGCAAAGCAGCAGGGGGGAAGGGGGGAGGGGGTACTGACAAGGAATGCTCTGCATAAAAAGCCACCTCTAACAACCCAGGCACATGTGAACCACAAGTGACACAAACGGCTGTCACGTCACCCCCTTCACAGACAAGGTGCCTCCAAACCTCACAAAGCCGCATCCAGCGCCTTGCATGTGAGCCGTCTGGAACCAGTGTCTATTTCCCTCCCTCTCGATTTCATCAAGGAAAACTCCCGAACTGATAAGATGTTTCCAGGAGGGCCAGATACTGCTGCAAAGATCAGGGACAGGTTTACACTTGTCCTGTGCAGGGGGGAAGGGGGGGATGTCAGAAGCACGTGGCACAGGCATTCATATTTAAGAGATTAAGAGGAGCCGGGATACAGGAAGAAGGCAAGAAACCGGTACCCGGTTTCCGTGGCAACCACAAGCTAGATCAGAATCTGCATGGGAGGTAAAAGGGATACCCCTGCAATCAGATCTCCGAGGTAACGGAAAAAGGAAATGGCCACAGCACTAATGAAACCACCTCAGATGAAATTCACAAGCCATTTTCCTTAAATAAATGTGGCCAGAAGCCTGCGTGCTCACCAGGAACCTCAAGCAAATTTCGGGGGGCAGCTGCCCACTCCCACAAGTGTCTAAAAATTTGTCATCAGCGATGACTGCCGGCCAATTAAATCAGAGGTGTTTGGCCAATCTGTAACCCTACACAGGACACACCTGCGTTGGGGCAGGCCCCAGGCTTCCGGTTCCTTCCTTCATGCGGAAGACCCACGTGCGCCGGCCTGTAGGATAGTGGTGTGTGTTTATGCAGGAGAACCGAGGATCTACAAAGACTTCTCTAGACAGAATCCCACATTTGTCAGGGAAAACAACAAAAACGAGGGAAGAGGAGCCCAGCTCCACCAACGAAAAGCTTCATACAAATTCCAAAAACATCAGCGTGAACAGTAAACTTAAAGATAAGCTGCACAAGGATGGAAAGATGGATGTTCTCCCTGCTTTGGACCCCTAGGTACTGTGAGCCCTATCTGTGTAAGCATTACCCCACCCCTAATTACCCAAGGCCAGACAGGTGGTGCTTTGACACACAAAGATCGAAATTCCATGCTAACTTTAAAACTCAAGACAGGATGGAGCCAATGGGAGTTTATACTAAAAGCCTTCTGATAAAAACCAGAAAAGGACAGTGATAGTTCCCCTCCCCACCCCCACCCTCCCTTTTAATTAGCCCTGGACCTCATGTTCAAGTCAACCCTTCCCCTGGTATATAAGGAAAATAAAATACAAATCCAGATTGGGGTTTGTCTTTTATTTACTAAGGTGAAGACAGGGAGTCGGTCTGTCTCCACCTATATGATCAACAAAAGCTAATGCTGTCATCCAACAAATAGATTCAGTGCCTGGGAACACATCCTGGCTTAGACCGACTCAGGGACCAAGGTTTAAAGCATCCGAGGCTCCTATCTAGGGCTGAGATAGATTCTTTCATTTAAGGACCATCTGGGCTATCGGGGACTGCCAGGCTGTCTAGCTGGCCCTTTCCACCCTGAGGCCTACACAGCTCCCAGCCCACAGCACTGTCTCTGCAGGACCCCTGGTCAATGTGTCATTTCTATACCCAGGAAGGGGTGGTGAGGGGGTGTGAGAGGTGCCCCGTGCTCTTACACATGAGTCTTCTAAAATCAACTACAATAACACCGTGTCAATTCTAAGGCTTCAACAAGACAGAAACAACTAGACTGGGACCCAATACCCTTCCCCTGATCCCATAACCATCCACGTGTGCCTTTTCAAAATATCAACTAACCCTCTGGTCTCCGGCTCACCATATTGATAAAGAAAAGTTAAGTAAATAAACCCTGCCTTCTCCCAGTCCTCTGGTGAGGTCAGATACACCACTGAAGCACAAAGACCTTTTTCCAGAAGCAGCCTGCTACAGAGCCTTTGGAACCACTTCACGTGTCAAGGCCCAATCCCAGCCCAGGACAATGCAGAGGCTCAGGGCCGGGGAGGAGCTGGGAAAGCCAAGTAGCCTAGCACACAAGGCACCGGTCAGTGGAGCCCTAGGCCTGTCTCTGTCTGTCTCTTTCTCTCTGCATTATTTTGGCTGAGACACTGGCACAGGTTCCTAACATTCTGTCAGGAAGTCACAAGACTCCCCCCTCCCCCCCCCCCCCCGCTCTAGCGTGGGGTCCTAAAACACAGCAAGAGTCTCCTTTGCTCTCCGTGGAAGGAAAGACTCTGTGGACAGGTCACCTTATGGATGCCCCAATGTCCCTAGACAACCCTGCCCGCTCTTCAGTCCGGGTCCACGGATGTCACATCTTACCGTGGCGCTCACCACCCAGCACTGGAAACCAGCTGCTTCGGTTTCCTCTCCCTGGACTGGAGGTCCCCTGGACCACAAGATCAGGCTCCACGAATCTTTTTTTTTTTTTTTTTAAAGCTCCATCCCAGGACTTGGCAAACAACTCGAATTTTGAATTATGAATTGCGCCCTTGGACACTCCAAGGGTCACACTCCTCTGAGAGTTAAAACGGGATCACTGTGCCCAGACTGCAGAATTCTCAGGCTGTTCCAAACACTCTTGAAAACACAACCCTTCTGTCTCTCTCCATCAGCACCACTCCACGATGGCTCTTTACGGATTTACTCAAGGTGACAGAAACCATTTCCTGAGTCCTGACGATGTGCCAGAAGCTCTTTATCTTGTGCACAGTGCACGCTGTGCCTCAGTTTTCTCATCAGTAAAATGGGATGATAGTAAAAGACCGATCCCACGGGGTTTGCTAGGAGAATTAAACGGGACTATCACATGTGATGAATTTAGAGCGACGGCCGGCACTGAACTGCACACGTATTTATATAGGCATGCTGCGAGTGTGTAAGTGCTGTATTGAGTGTTCATTGTGGCCACCCTGCGAAGGGGGTATGGCAGGGGGCGAGGGGGGATGACTCTCTCATGGAGAGCTAAGAGGACAAGCTGGGATCCAAACCTAATCTCAGATTCTAACGTTTAATTTTTCTTTTCCCCAATTTCTAATCAAGGGCCTCACTGCAAGACTGTGCCAGGAAAACGTGTTCCAACTTAAATCCTCAAGCTCTGAGGATCATTCAGACACCAGCGTCTCACCCTGGTATCACCCGCCTTAAGATCTACAGGCTGGATACAAATAGTCTACACATGCCTGGGGGCTATGATCTAAGAGTTTTAAAAACCTCCTGTACACCAAGGCCTGGGAAGGCCGTCCCAGGGAGGGTGGCCTCCTGGGATGTGGGGGAGGAGGCCCGTGCTCCGAAAGCAGTTTTCACCTCCTAGAGGCCAGGTGGCTGTGAGCCCCCCTCCCCCGGAGTCCTGGTTCTGGGGATACACCTACTAACTGGTGACTGGCAAGAAGGGAAGCCAGCAACAGGGGCCCAGGAGGCCAAGCACCGAGTCCCCGCCACACGGCCTAGAAGGAGGAGAGGAGGGAGACAGTTTCACTAGGATAGCCGTTCCAGGGCCAGGAAAGCAGATAAGGAGACGCAGCCGAAGACAGGGCGGCTGGGACCACAGCACCAACGTGCCAACCGGCATGGGTGCCCAGAGCCCTGGAACACTACCCTCTAGGCTTATTTCCCACCCCCTCCCCGCCATTCCTCAGGATGACAGGAGTCGGCATGAGTCAAGTGACACGGTGCCCCAGCTCCCGCATCCCAGACATCCGATCCAGGGCGAAACGCAAGCACGAAGAGGCTCAGCCCTTGCATCCTGGCTGGGTAGTAACAACAAGCCTTTGCTTCAGCTAGAGATAGAGGATAGAAGGAAGGGGGACGAGAACATTCCAAAGGGAACCTACAAGTCTACCCTGCCATTTAAACCTAACTCCTGGACCCAACCCATGCACGTTCTTTCAAGGCAACCTCCAAACACCAGCCTGAGTTTGCTCGGTCACCCGGGAACTTCACATGCCCCCTCGTTGCAGGTTCTTCCTTCTACAGTGTCCAACTCCACCCTGACTCGGATATTCTGGATTTCCTAACAACCAACAAACTCTACCCCACACCCCCAAAAATCCACGTGGACCTCCGCTGTCTTGCCAGACAGAGGGCTGGGTTGCACCTCTGGGCCTCCGTAAAGGGGGCTGCCTGGTACCTTTAGACACGATTCGCGTACGGAGTCAGAGAGGCCCAACGTGTGTGAGAAGGAAGACCAGGATGGCCTCAAGATACACCAGTAACGTGAGAGAAGGCCGCAGAAGATTATTTTGTAACCCCCGGATCATGCCACCTAAGGACCGATCTGCCAAGCAGTTAAAATTCTAAGCTAGGCAGGGGAGATGGGGAATCCCATAAACCTCCCTTAAGTAATTTCGTGCACAAAACCAGTCAGACGTTATGTTTATTACAGCGGCTCCCTTTGTTTTGCAGATGGGGCCGCAGCCAGGCTCTATTCACCACGGGCAACAGAAGGGGGGGGGGGTTCTTTTTAATAGAGAGAACCCGTGCCATGAGTTAGGGAGGGCGGAGGGCGAGGGAGAGAATTGGTGAAAATCATCTGAGAGATCTGAACAGCAGCCCAGGGCTCTAGCTGCAGGGAAAAAACCTAACCACGAACGTGGGAGAGCTGCATGTGCTATCCTGCAGTGAACAGAACACGTGCATGCTTCAACCACTGGAAATCTCTGGCATAATCTGAAATGATCTGATATCCCTCCGCTACTCGACCGACCGAAGACATCTGACCTTCAGCTTCACGTCAGTGACCATTTTATCTGGGCCAGTGCTTAAGATCAAGGGTAAGGTATGAAGAGCTACAGATAGAGACTCCCCTCCCAAACCTGCATTGTAAGAAATGCGTCCATAAAGCAGCCACCACGAGGTGGGCCAATACTTGAACTCTTGCCCCTCAGAGCCCACCAACGCCAAACTACTGAAAAGCCAAAATCAAAGAGGATCCTCCCAGAGGAACATGGGAACAACCCACTACAGTCATAAATTAGTCACAGATCTGTTTGGAACAGCCACCTGAAAGGAAGAGTCAACTAGGTCCTGAATGTTCTCGCATCCAGGATGGACCTCTCCCCAGTGCCCCTGTGCGTGAAAAGCACGACCTGTAACCTCGAATACTGGAGGACTCCAGAAAGGATGCAAAAGCAAAATGTGTTTTACTCAAGTTAAAGCTTTCCCCCTCTTTCTATTTACTGCTTGGTTTACAATGCAGAAAAAAAAGAATTTTTAATTCATGAAAGAAGGAATACAAACACTTGGCAGAGAAGAAAACATTTACTAAGATGTGAGGGGGCCACACGGAGTGTGCATCGCACAAACATGCTCGGCGAGACAGGGTGTGACTCAGCCATGGTTCAGTTCACCAAGCCAGGTGCTGCTGGCCCCAAAGGAGTGTCCTTCTGGAATCTGTCTGTCCCACAGGTACCTGAAAAAATAAGACCTACATTTGAAGGACCCAATGGAAGGGGATGTGCTGTAGTGGAAAAGTCCAGGCATTATAGATATGAAGTGTTGGATTCCAACCCTGACTTTGCTACTTCTAAGAAATGTGTCACTGGGGTGCCCGGGTGGCTCAGTCGGTTAAGCGTCCAACTTCGGCCCAGGTCATGATCTCATGGTTCATGTGTTCCAGCCCCGCATCAGGCTCTGTGCTGACAGCTCAGAGCCTGGAGCCTGTTTCGGATTCTGGGTTTCTCTGCCCTCCCCTGCTCATGTTTGGCCTCTCTCCCCACCCCTCAGGAAGAAAGGAAGGAAGGAAGGAAGGAAGGAAGGAAGGAAGGAAGGGAGGGAGGGAGGGAGGGAGGGAGGGAGGGATGGGAGAGAGAAAAGAGAAAGAGAGAGAGAAAAGAAGAGAGAAAAGAAAAGAAGGAAAAAAGAAAAGAAAAAGAAAAGAAAGAAAAAGGTGTTACCAGTTAAGTATTTTCAAAATTTGTTGACTCGGCTATGAAAGAGGGATAATAAAACCTTCCAGGTGTCTCGTCAGGATTAAGGTCAGATTGATTAAGCACCATATGTTCTATTCACTAAGCCGTTCTTCCTCTTTTAGAAACAGAGGTTCTAGAACTTCAAAGAGTCTCAAGTATTCCTAATAGTCACACGCTCTCTTGCAGAGCTGCGGGACTTGCTATTTATAGATCAATTGCTTCTTTATTTTGAGATTCTCCTACAGTGCGTCAGAGATTACTTATGCAATTCACTCTTTTCTTCTTTTAATGACTAACAAAATTGGAAAGGTTAGGACCATGACTAAGATAAAGTGCAAACACGGCAGTTACGTTTCCTGGTGGTACCCTTCTCCCTCTCACTCAACGTTCAAGGAACAGAACGACAGGGACAGGACTTAACGTACCGCCTGAAAGAAACTAAAAATCCTCACAAGACAATGGAAGTCACAAAACAAAGCACTGTGATCCTCAACAGATCAGGACTGGGGCCCTGGTCAACAGATCAGGACCACAGCCCACGGACGGGGCAATTCAAGCAGGGGTTAGAGGAATCGAAATTGAGCAAAAAGGAGCTGGGAGTTTGCGAAGGCCAAGGTATGGAAGAGAATCTGTAAGGCAGAGTCCTGGAAGGGAGAGGGCCACACAGAAAATTCTGGAGGCTCCTCAAGTATTCACAGAGTACCAGCAGGCACTCGTCAGGAAACGACTGAATGCAAAAATACCACGAGAAACAATTAGAGGTAACAGTCACCGAATCCCACACAGCACCGGGAACAGTGCCTGTACCTACTAGCCAAAACAGCAAATGCCATTAGCTCCCAGGGCAGCGAGGACTCCTCGTGCCTGAGCAGTGGGACGAACTTAACCCTACAGAAAACACGGCTCTGGCTCTATCCAACAAAGCTGAAATGCCAAGATCCAAAAGGACCAAACGGCTTCCTACGAACTTCATCACACCTTAGGGCAACGCTCAAGAACAGGTAGAGAAATACAAACGCATCCAGACAGAACCCAAAGGAAAATGTGTGCTGCCGGACATCCAAGAAGAAATCATCAGGCAAACAAAAGAGCAGGAAAATATGACCTCTAATGAGGCCAAACATCAGTCAATCCCAAACTGACTCCTGAATAACACAGCTGATAGAATTAGCAGACACGTGTACTAAAACCTCTACTGTCACTGTGCTCCATGAGTTCAAGAAAGTAGAGAGTAAGCACAGGAGGGCCACTGAAGATTACTCAGAAAGACCAAAATCTAACTTCTGGAGATAAAAATCTGAGGTTAAAAAGAAAAAAAAAAAAAAAAATACACTTCTACAGATAATGGGTAGAAACTACGGGTGCCTGGGTGGCTCAGTCGGTTAAGCATCCGACTTCAGCTCAGGTCATGATCTCGCAGTTTCTGAGTTCGAGCCCCGCGTTGGCCTGTGTGCTGACAGCTCAGAGCCTGGAGTCTGCTTCGGATTCTGTGTCTAGCTCTCTTTGCCCCTTCTCCACTCACACTCTGTCTCTGTGTCTCTCTCAAATGTGAATAAACATTAAAAAATTAAAAGGAAAAAAAAAAAAAACTACCTAAAGTAAAACATGGGGGGGGGGGGGCCGAAAACGGGGATGAAACGAACAGAGCCTCAAAGAGCAAGCAGCCCAACCCAAATAGACGCGCAACTGAAAAACCTAAAGGGGAAAAGAACACACACTAACAGATATTCACAAAATTACTACCTCTGATGTTTCCCAAACTGACAAAATTTACAGAACAAAGAAGTTCAGTGAACTCTAAACACAAGAAACAAACTATTCCGAGGGACATGGTATGGTATGGTATGATTAAGAAGAAGAAAATCTTAAAAAGTAGACTGGGAAAAATGATACTTCTTGGAGAGGGTTTTAAAAAAAGAAAAAAAGAGTGACAGCAGACTTCTTGTTGGAAACCATGCAAAACAGGAGACAGTGGACATTAAAATACCTCAGGCCAGGAGCGGGGACACCCCCCTAAAATCCTATAATGCGCAAAATATCTTTTTAAAATGAAGGTAAATTACTGGGGGACCTGGGGCGCTCAGTCAGTTGAGCGTCCAACTTCGGCTCAGGTCATGATCTCACAGTTCGTGAGTTTCAGCCCCACTTGAGGCTCTACGCTGGGGGTGCAGATCCTGCCTGAAATCCCCCCCCCCCACGGCTCGCTCGATCAAAATAAATAAATAAATTTTTAAAAAAATAAAATGAAGGTAAACTTCTTAGAACTGGAAATAATCCTATAATTCTTACATTAAAGCTGGAAGAGTAATCCAACACCAGCAGACTAGTAAATATTTAAAGTCCTGTCAGGCAAAAGGAAAATGACCCTGGAAAGACAGATCTACAAGAAGGAAAGAAAAGTAGACAGGCTTGACACATCTCCATTTACCCTATATATAACTCCACAATTATTTTCAGTGGTTATTAGAGATCCCACATAATAATCCATTCTGCAATTTTGTCCCCTCTTTACTTCCCATAAGTAGAGTCTAGATCTTAGTCAAGATAGCTGTAGAATTAAAAAATGTTAATAGTACTCGTCTCTACTAGGTAAAATAGTCTTCAAGGCTGTAACGACAAAACCATCTGTAATACCCTGGTCAGTGGAAGCGTCTAACTCTAAACCAAAGATTAAGAGGAACAGATCTAAGGCTATTTGTTGCTTGTTTTGCTTTCAATCTTGGCAGTAACAGCAAGTTAAAGTATCTTTAACATTACACTGGACTACTTGGGCCCGTGGGTGGCTCAGTCAGTTGAGTGTCCGACCTTGGCTCAGGTCATGATCTTGCAGTTTGTGAGTTCAAGCCCCGCTGCGCTGACAGCTCAGAGCCTGGAGACTGCTTTGGATTCTGTGTCTCCCTTTCTCTGCCGCTCCCCTGCTGCTCGCACTCTCTCTCTCAAAAATAAACATTTAAAAAATAAAAAATTAAGAATTAAACTGGACTAATAATGCATTTTGTTAAAGGGAAGCAAACATTTAGACTTTTAAAAATTCTAATTCTTCAGGATGTTCACAGTGAATAACTCCAATGCCTAACAGTGCCAAGAAAGAACGCTATGCATTTGGACCTATCCTCCTTCCAAATCTGGAGGTAGAAAAGTATCTTGTATCACCCAAGTAACTCAGAACAGAAATGAGGAACGCATCTGTACTGACTCTTCAGCTATGAAAGGAATACCTATTCCAAAAGCCCAGGAGAAGGCTCACCATCTTCAACACGTATTTGTAACCAGAAACTCAATGCACCTAAGTCATGGCACCCTCCCTCTTAAGATGATTCTCCTATTCAAAACCCAGTCCACTGCAGTGGGACGATCTGTGAACTCGAGTCTTGTATCATCAATGGCCTAAGCTCTTTAACAAGAAACCCGCCCCTGCCCCCCCCCCCTTTTTGCTAGTTCACTAGACTCTCTTAGAGTTTTCTTTCAAAGTGAGTCAGGGATCTTAGCCATTGGTACTAGCAAAACAGAAGCCTCCCTGGCAGCAAGGTGCATGGTGGAGACGGAATCTGCTCACCAACAGCCCATCTTCGCAACCTTGAACCTCATCCCATTCAGGACTGCTTCACGCAGGCAAATAACCTGGTTACGCCAACCTCCGTGGAGGAAATCCACACTAAAAGCCATAGGGTCCCTTCCTGTGACTCAGGAACTTCAGAAGAGATACCCGCCTACACTCTTCCATCTGCCCACAGATGGTGGTGACAGTGTCACCACAGTGATTACCGCAGTTTGTAGAAATCAAAATTCCTCTAAAACGTGTTTGAGAAGTTCCCAGTAAATGCGCATGCTCACGTACAATTCAGGTGTCATTCAGCGACAATCACTAATAATACAGCATCTGATACATGGTATGCATCACATACCTAAGGGCTCTTCACAAATTCACTTTGTGCGGTGCACAAAACCACCAAGAGGTGGTTACTACTCTTAAAAAGACATTTTAGGGGCGCCTGGGTGGCTCAGTCGGTTGAGCATCCGACTTCAGCTCAGGTCACAATCTCGCGGTTCGGGAGTCCGAGCCCCGCGTCGAGCTCTGGGCTGACAGCTCAGGACCTGGAGCCTGCTTCGGATTCTGTGTCTCCCCTCTGTCTGCCCCTCCGCTGCTTGCACTCTGTCTCTCTCATTGTCTCAAAAATAAACATTAAAAAAAAAAAGATATTTTAACAAATAAGGAAACTGCAGCCCAGCAATGCTACAAGAACCTGTCCAAAGGCACGGGACAAATAGATGCTGGGCCCGAACAACAAGCCACATAGTCTAGCTCCAGTCCTCACTGTTCCTAAAAAGTAATCCATATTCCCATCACCATCTGAGTCTTTCCACACCTGACTGACAGAATCTGTCCAGTCTGGCTTCTAAAAATACTCAGATACACTTGACTCTCGTAAAACTTGTGTGCCCTGCAAAAAGTAACAGGACAGGCACTGTCCATGCAACAGGATGGGGAGGGAAAGGAACCAGGTAGGCATGGCCACCATCGGGATCAGAAGGTGCTGATTAAAAGCTCAAAAGTTTCTATAATGTTTCCGTTCTGAACATTAACACTACATTAATGCGTATCTTTTAATGGCATCCACCCCAATGATCAAAAGACAAGGAAAATCAACAGGTAGGGACTCCCACCAGCTCAGAGTCCTCCAGAGATCATCAGTGGCTGGGATGTCTTGTCCATCAAAGAGGCAAAGGGCTTCTAGAGAGGGTGGCTTTTGTTTTACAAAGAGTGGACAAAGATTTCAGAGGACTACCTTCCGATGGCTGGATACCTTTCATGTTTGCCTCAATAAAGAAAAAATAAGTCCTTTAGAACTCTGGATTCTTTTGCTTTCTGTATGCCAAAAAGATCCCCAATGTCCAGTAAAACCAATGGCACCAAGTACACAGGGCCAAATGTAGCTCAGAGAGGGGGGAGGGGGAGATGTTCCTGTACCAAAATAACACTTTGTAAACACATGACATGTTTGCACTGAACACTTGAAAATCACATGACAGGCATCATCAGAAAATGGAATTGCTCTCATTTCCAGGTTGGAAACTCAAGGCAAGGTCTAACTGAGGCTGGCCTAGTCTACACTTCGTATCTTAATTTTTCTTACAAAACTCAAACACAAATTCTCTCTTCCCTCCACTCCCAAGACAAAAGGCATATTAAGTGGTGATCCTAAAAACCATGTATTTAGGAAGAGCAATTAACTGTACAAGAATGGCTAGCAATGCTCAAAGAGAAGGCTGTGTTCAGAGCAAAGACATAAATCATGGCCCTCCAAGTTTTAGGATTCCGTGTGTTGTCCCACACAGTCTAAATGCCTACAGAGAACCCAAGTGGTCCATCACAAGATTTGCTCCTCTCGACCATACACACACACACTATATATACACAAGGCTCAGGGAACGTTAGACACACGGTAAAAAGTAGCATCTAATCAACAATCCACCAAATGCTCCAAGTGACATTTGGAAACAACGACCTTAGGCAGGTACTCTGAGCTTGACCAGTCATCAGCAGAGACAGCACACTACACGACACCCTATTCGATTATTTAAAAAGGTCTAATAGGTGAAAGATAAAGGAAGGCTGAGCACTGAAGTCTGGCAGAGCACTGACAAAGCCCCAGGAATTCGGATTCCAGTTCTAACGATGTGCCTCGGAAGGCACGGTTCATGCCAAACACCAATGAAGTGGAGATCAAAACAAACGAGCTCTTTGAAAGCCAGAAAGCATTATTATTTTGTATTCGCGACGTACCCTAGAACCCTGCAAGAAATTTTAGCCCTAACTACCCCACCTATTTATTGGTAAACTACAAAGCCCCCCCACCTCCTGTCAAAATCCAGACCACCCCAGACCAGCCCAAAATCTAACCTAACCTGTCAAACCATAACCTACATTATGTCCCTGATGGATTTCACTAAGTAGAGTGTGATTATAACCAAATGAAATGCAGCTATGAATCCTTAATCCCGTAAAACAAGTTACTTGGCACACTAATTAAAGCAGATTAGCGATGGTCACGTTTTCCTGAGATTCACCCTGAACAAAATTTCTCTTTTCCACTGTCCTGGAGAACAAAAGTTAAAAGGACTGATTTGCATACAGCTGCTGCACAGCTACTACACAGCACCGTGCAAAGAGGAGGCCAGCAGCACCGGAGAAAGGCGCTGGGGTCAAGGACAAAGGGCCAGCGACCCCCTTCGACCAAGAGAATGAAACCGACCAAGAGAATGAAACCGACCAAGAGAATGAAACCGACTGATCTCGGACACCACCCCCCCATGCTGGCAGGATCTTTCTGGAGGTGAGAGTGATTGACAGCCATGCGGCTAAAGGAGCGGGGACTGACATTTCCAACCCCACTCATAGAATTCTGCTCCCCAAACAGTGATGAAAGATGCCAGATGCATGACCACCCACCCATGTTTGCAAGCATGGATAATATCATTACACGTTCCAATATATTTACTGAGGGGATTTATAACACACATTCTCGAATTCCCTCTCTTGTGAGGATGCATTTCTCAAACTGGGGCAGAGCGAGAGTGTTTGTGGCCCAGTATCTGAAACGTAATAGGCTTGTCGCTGAGACACTCACTCAAGGGTCTGTAAAGAGAGTAAGTAACTTGCAAGGCCCAATACACTGGCAGAGAAACTTCTTACATATGCTTGCTGAGTGTACTAATAACAAATCTGGGACCTCTTCTCAGACGCAGTGCCAAGAATTAAGAGAAAACGCAACACGGGTTTTCCAAACGAAGACACTGCATGATGGAGGCAAATACAAGAAGACTGAGCGATCACGTCAACGTTCAGACCAAAGTCCAGTTCTGTTAAGGATTTGGAATACCTAACCCATGGCCAATCCATTCCTTTCCTCTTAATTTCCACTCTGTTCAGTTCTTTGTTAGATACACGCATCTAGATCGTTTCCGAAAGGTAATTTAGAAAAAATGAAAGAAAGAAAGAAAAACAGAAAGAAAGAAAAAATAGAAAAAATAGAAAAAATAGAAAGAAAGAAAGAAAGAAAGAAAGAAAGAAAGAAAGAAAGAAAGAAAGAAAGAAAGAAAGAAAAATGAAATATAAATTCTAAAGGGAGGGGAGGGACACAACACAACACATGAGGAATGAAATAAGGCAGGTGATCAGCAAGGGGATTTTGAAACACCGGACTAAAAGCATTATATAATGTCGCTGCTGCTGTTTGACCAGGAAACCACAAGCTTATCAAGCTCTCATAGCCAACTTCCCTATCAAACTCTCACAAGCTTATTATTCAGGAAAGTCCTTAAATTAAAAAAAAATAAAAAATAAAAACCTGGTAAATTAAAAGTTTCATGAATGATTCCGCCACTGCTGACAGAGTTGAACACCAAGCCGTTCTGCTTTCCTGAGGAGGGAGAAAATTTTCAGGAACACCACATTTCGTTCTTCACGCGGTTAGGAACAGCTCTCCTCAGACATGGCAAAAAGAAATAGCATTGAATGGACTCCACAAACGGGAGAGTCGATGAAAAGGATCAGTGAAGACAAGAATTACTAGTCGGTAAACCCTCAGGGCCAATTCTCAGGCCAAGAAGAGGTTCTGTGAGGCCCAGATCATCTGCTGAAGTGTGTTCATTTTTCATGACAATTGGTGGACAATACTTAGAAACCAGGACATGGGCTGTGACACATCCAGAACCCTGGCTCCTCTGAGAAAACCAGGAGGCAGGGTGAGGGGGCCCGAGTGTGTTCCCTGTGGGAAAACCTGGCGCCTGGTTTGAGGTCCCTGGTTTAAGGCGTCAGCATTTTCAGCCTTGGGTACTAACCTTTTCCTCGACGGCCCTTCTTCAAAATCTGAAGAACTAACATCGTTGCTAGTTGAGGACACCTGGGATGCATCGTCCTTCTCATTCTCTGACTGTTCTGACGCTGGTCCTAATCCCTTAGACTGGCCATGACCAAGGAGCCCTACAGGTGAGAAAAGGGGACAAACACTTAAAACACATGACATCAGGAAGCAGCGCTTTACCACAGTTACCCCTCACACAACGGCTGATGAGGACAGACCAGAATTTGGGAAGAACAGGATTAAAAGGTACAAGTCCTGGGGCACCTGGGGGGGGGGGGGGCGGGGGGGCTCAGTCGGTTGAGTGTCCGACTTCAGCTCAGGTCATGAGCTCGTGGTTCCTGGGTTCGAGCCCCAGGTAGGGCTCTGTGCTGACAGGGCAGAGCCTGGAGCCAGCTTCGGATTCTGTGTCTCCCTCTCTCTCTCTCTGCCCCTCCCCCGCTCAAACTTTTATGTCTCAAAAATAAACATGTTTTTAAAAATTTTTTTTTAAAAAAGAAAAGGGTACAGGTCCCTTCTGAGTGGGACACTTCATCCTACTTTAGGCCCAGGAAGTAGTTTCAACAGTAAGAAATCCAAGCAGAGTTCTGTAACACAGTATACTGCGGGGTTCTTTTCAAAATACATAAACATCTTTTGAGGCTGGGGTGGGTGGTGGAAAGAAAGGCACCTCGTGTGTTACCGAGTTGAACTAGTTTTCCTTCAAAGGGCTGAAGACACTGAAATCCTTTCTGGAATGGCCTTCAGGAACCACACAAGCAAACGCATCAGTATTTTGGAGCCACAGCTTAGGTTATTAACTAGAAATCCTACTACACAACTTCATCTTCCTAGTAGTCCGTTACAGGAGACAGTCACATTTACCTTTGATGGTCTCAAAGGATAAGGATTCTCTAGAACTGCATATAGGACGCCATGCAGAAGAGGGAGTATTGTGACCACCCAAAGATGTGATTTCTTTTTTTCAATTTTTTTAGTATTTATTTTTGAGAGAGAGAGAGAGAGAGAGAGAATGGATATGAACGAATGAGGGGCAGAGAGAGGGGGAGGGAGACACAGGATCTGAAGCAGGTTCCAGGCTCTGAGCTGTCAGCACAGAGCCCAACGTGGGACTTGAACTCACGAACTGTGAAATCATGACCTGAGCTGAAGTCGGACACTTAACTGACTGAGACACCCACGGGCCCCTGTGATGTGCTTTTAATAACTGAACTAGAGAAAGGTCACAGGGAAGGGGCCGTGCCAAGGGATATTGAAGTATTTTAATAAGCACTAAAGCCACACTAAAGCCACACTAACGGGTGACAGCTGAGTAAAAAAAGCCTGGCCAGTCTTCTAGCATGCAGATGTTCCTGCATCTCGGGTTCTGGACAGGACTTAAGTCCTAGCAATGGGAAGCTTGGCCCAACACAAATGTCCACAGTGACTGGCCCCCAATTTCACGATCTAGGCACCAGCCTCATGGGCATCAGCAGCTGGGAATCAGCGTTTGGCTTTTAAGCAAGGCCAAAAAAGTACAGTGTGGCCTCTTGATTTTTGATCTTCCAACCCTTCCACCAATTTTTTGTAAGTACTTAGTTCCCTGTTTAAATCCCTTTTCGGGTCAAACACATACGAGTGGTTCCCATTCGTGGCACTCAACACTATACAGAATACAGGATTCTACAGATTTGGGAACGTCGTCGGAAAGGACGTAGTACGTTGCAACAAAACCCTGTGTGTGCATACACTTCCCTTGTTATCTATTTTCACATCATTTCGGAGAATGAGTAATATTCTACGGTTGGCAATCTAATACGATGCAATAAATATAAATCCCATGGCAGCTGTGGGAGGCTGGGCTGCAACATGGAAATGAAAACATACACAACTTCCCCCCAAGAGGAAGAAATTTGGGAAGTTTGCGCTGGGAGGCAAAGAGGAGACGTTAATTATATGGATGTCTAGGAGTCGAAGGGCAGAAGTATGGTCTGTGCTATCCACTCCTGTGGCCACTGGTCACATATAGGTATTGAGCATCTGAAATATAGCTAGTGTGGAGATAGAAACCATTTGTTTTTTTAAGTTTATTTATTTATTTTGAAAGAGTGTACAAGTGCAAGCGAGGGAGGGGAAGAGGGAGAAGGAGAGAGAGAATCCCAAGCATGCAGAGATCATGACCAAAGCTGGAATCAAGAGTCAGATGCCTTATTTTTTTTTGTAGTATTTATTTATTTATTTATTTATTTATTTATTTTTAGTATTTATTTTTTTTTCAACGTTTATTTATTTTTTGGGGGACAGAGAGAGACAGAGCATGAACGGGGGAGGGGCAGAGAGAGAGGGAGACACAGAATCGGAAACAGGCTCCAGGCTCCGAGCCATCAGCCCAGAGCCCGACGCGGGGCTCGAACCCACGGACCGCGAGATCGTGACCTGGCTGAAGTCGGACGCTTAACCGACTGCGCCACCCAGGCGCCCCGATTTTTAGTATTTATTTTTGAGAGAGACAGAGACACAGAGAGACAGAGAGAACGTGCATGGGGGAGGGGCAGAGAGACGTGGGGACAAAGGATCTGAAGCGGGCTCTGCGCTGAGAGCCCGATGTGGGACTTGAACTCACGAACCAGGAGATAGCGACCCGAGCTGAAGACGGACGTTTAACCAACTGAGCCACCCAAGCGCCCCAGAGAAGGAAATCATTTTTGATTTTAAGTCAACTGAAAGCTGAACATTCAACAATTTTATATAAATTTTTGAAATATTTGGGGATATATTCTCGGGGGGGGGGGGGGGGGGGGGGCGCGGTCAGATGTACGAAAATTAATCTTCCCTGCCTTTAGATTACTTAATGAAGCTCTAAAACACTAAATCTACACACAAAACATAGGTATTAACCACATAAAACTACACTACATAAAGAGCACTTTAGTAAGGTCCCAGAGTGGGGAGCAAGACTACTGAAAACAGTAGTATGAATACAAGACAGTACTCAGAAATTAAGAAACTGATCCAAGGATACCCGTCCTATTTGTAAAGTGGAGGTGGGTGAATGAGCACACTTGAAAAGGACGGGAAATTCAAAACAAAAATTCTCAATTACAGAACCGCATGTAAAATTAATAGAAGAGAGGCCTCTTAAATATAAGCTTACTCTTGGCGGAGCTCATATTTTTCAATGGCCCTAAGTCCACGAAGGAAAATAAAGAGAGGGAGGGACAGAACGGAAATTCACCCATTCGTTTTCTTTTTTCTGTAATTTTTCTTCAAGTTTTTCCCACCTGTTCATTTTCTTAACCCCTACCATGTGCCGGGGCCCTGGGGATACAGGCATCATCACACAAAATCTAAATTCAGGTGAGGGGGTCGACCGACAAACACACACGGATCAGTCAGGATGCACAAAGAAGACACCTCGCACTTGTCGGGCAAGGAAAAAAGGGACGGGGAGGACAGTGGAGATGAATCAACGGGGACAGAAAGCAAGCTTCCAACCACTACAGCAAGGAACACCAGCCTGGAATGTGCAATAGACCTAAAAACCAAAGCCAAAAACAGGTGGTGGTGGTGGTGGTGGTGCTGGTCAAGGAGGAGGAAGAAGAAGGGTTGTTTTGAAGCTGTATTTGGATCAAGGGGGAAACCAGTGAGGGCTACATGCAGTCAGGTGAGGCAGGGGCAGACCGTGCAGTTCAGTACGGAACAAGATCTTCCGTATTTGCTGCACGAGTAAGCAGCTAGTGAGGGAGTGAATGACTTAGCAGAGAAAAGTTCAATGACAGCTATATTCCCGCCCCTCTGCCAATAATCACCTCGGCAGATTATACACCCGATTCTCAAACTCGACCATGAATCAGAATCCCGTTTCCAAACACAGTCCCCGGGGCCTCGCCCCCAGCCTGTCCCTACTCTCACGAGTCCCCACAGGATGCTGACGCTTGCTGCCTTGAGAACCACTATTGTAGGGGAAAGCAAGGTTCACACCAGAAGACCGAGGGGCCTGAGCCACTGTGAGGCTCTGTGCAAGTGTGAACCAGAGGGGAGGAAACCGAAGAGGACTGCACAACCTATCACGACACAAATCACAGTGAGGCGTCCAACCCCACAGTTCTGTTGGGCCATTCTTCCACCTTTCATCGGGGATTTTTGCGAAGGGAAAGAAGGTTCTTTACACAACTTCGCACAAAGCTCAAAGAGTGGGCCAATGGCCAATAATACTGAGGGAAAGAAAGTAGCACTCTGGTGGGGGAGGAAGAGCATTCAGGGGCGCCTAGGTGGCTCAGTCGGTTAAGCGTCCGACTCTTGGCTTCAGCTCAGGTCATGATCTCGTGGTTCGTGAGATCTGTCTGGCTCCACTCTGGCACTGCGGGGGCCGCTTAGGAGTCTTTCTATCCCTTTCTCCCTCTCTCTCAACGGAAAAAAAAGCTTACAAAGAAGTAAATGTAAAAAGGCACAGGATGTTTTTCTCCCCTCCAAAAGTCGGACAAGTGCAAAGTCAGAGGAACCGGATTATGAAATTTCACACCCATTTCAGAGACAGAAGTCTGACTCGCTTTCCTGATCAGGGAAACCGGGGCCCGTACAGCGGGAACTGATTGCCTGTCGATGCAAATGGAAGCAGCTCGGCTTTTCACGGCCTTTTGAAGGGCCAAGACCAATTTGTGCTGCACACAACCGACTTTCAATTTCAGTCTTCCCGTCCTGTACAGCGAAGATTTATTTTTAGTTAAGCAGTCTACATGGCTGGACAGACCTGGGTTTCTTTTGTGTTCCCCAACCCCCACCTACTGTCACACCTCTGGTGTAGTGGCCACCCCATTTCATTTTGAGTGTTTTAACCCAAATCATACTGCCTGCCCAATCCACAAGAGCTAGGTCAGCAAGATGCAATACAATTTCACAGGGCAGAAGAGCCATTATCAGAACATTAGGCAAGCTAACGCGCACTGCCTTTTCTTCTCCCTAACAAAGCCCTGCCGTCAATTTTTTGAATTATTATTTTTAGCTGATGAGAAACAACAAAAACGGCATCCCCTCCTTCAAAGACACCAAATGATTTTATTTTCCCCAACCCCTCCCCTCCGACAAACCCATACCTTCACTGGGAGAGGAGGTTAAACAGAGGAAATTGAATGGCCCAAAGATTCCCTTCTCCCCATATTAGCACGTGTTCTCCTCGATTAATATTCAGTAGGTTGAACTTAAATTAAACCACGTCTATTGTCTTTCACAAAAGCAATAAATATGAGCTGAAAATTCCAAACCACCGCGAGGGAAGGCCGCTTGGGGACCGCCTGCAACCCTGGCTAGCCACCAGCAGCTGACAGGAGGGGCAGGTCACAGGCCTGAGACCACTCGGCCACCATGACCGCAGTGTCCGTTCTCACACGCTGAGAACCCCAAAGAATCGAGTGTGACAGAATGGAGCCATCAAATTCCGGAGCTTTTCAGCCTATCTCACAAATTAGCAAGAAATGAAAAGGCTTTCAAGGCAAGACACCAAAACTGGCTTCTTTTCTATGCCTGGGACAGCATCAGCAGAGGGTTAAGAAGAAATCCTGTCCTTTGGACGGCTGGAGATGTACAAGTAGGAGCTCCCTCTTGCCTGAACACAGGGGGGTGGGAAAATCCAAACACAAACAAGGCCAAAGCCCATTAGCTCAAGAACTCCAGCTTAAACAACTGAGGAGAGCTATAGATTTTAGAACACCAGCGCAGGAAGAGATGGGAATCCTTTGCTAACATGGGGGGGGGGGGGAGCCTTAAAATGCGCAGCCCTTATAATTTTACATCTTAGACACAAAGAAGTTTCACCAGCCATCCCGTTAGCTGCACGTACATAACAAAATACAAAACCAAAGGAAAATCGAATGCCTCTGTTTCACAAAAAGCAATGCCTAAAGATGGGTTAAAGTGAGGGGGGAGAAAATAAGGAGACCTTTGAAGCTGTTCCCTAGCTTCCAAAACATCTGGAGCACACCAAACGTATTAGCATATTAGGGAGAGGCCATGTATTGGGCTTTGTTGTAGAAGAGATGCACAAAAGGTAATTCTGTATTATACAGCCCAATGCCCGTCTGTCACCCTGTCACTGCGAGACAAGGTATCACATTACATATTAAACAGTCAAGCATCCAAAGAGAGCTTTCATTTTCAGCTGCAGCGCGCGCGCGCGCGCGTGTGTGTGTGTGTGTGTGTGTGTGTGTGTGTGTGTGTGTGTGTTGGGGGATGGGGATGGCTGGCACACTTTGAGATGAGAGAAAAATTAGAAAAAGAATCCCCTTGTCAAAGTAGGACCCTCCCTGAGATATTCAGAGTGCACAATCTAGTGTCATTACTAGTGAAAACTAAAGTCTGTTTTTCACCCAAATTGTCAAAGAAAAAAAATAAAACTGGTTTGCTTTTTGCTTTGGGGTGCCAGGGAAAATCTGGCTTGGGCCAGCTTTGCAGATTCGACAGGAATTCGGACTTTAAACCCAACCCTATACACTTGGGTCAGCAGCTAAGCGTTTGGATGGATGTTAGGGTTCCATGGAACGGGGCGGGCAGCGCAGAGGTGTGCCAAGCCAAGCCCAGGCTGGTCCACGGACATCCTCACCACATCAAAACGCTGAGGTGGGTGAGAGCAAATGACAGTCGGGAGGCATGGTGTCACTGCCACACTCACGGTCAACGAAGCACAAATGAAAGTGGTTTAACACCTCGGCTTGTGGAAAATAATCATCCCTTCCCTCAGGGGACTGGCCCCTGGGCAGATAGGGCTCCCCTTTGTCAGCTATGGAGATTTCCCATTCCAACCAAGAAAATGCAATCCAAAAATAACCCCAATGACCCCTCACGAGAGCCCCAAGATAAAGAGACAACACAGGTTTTTGTTAGTTTAACACCCAACAAGTAAATAGACAGATAAATCCCACAGGAGCCCTTTACCACCACTACTCTTGCCCTATAAAACCTTCCTGGACGATCTGAACCTCCTTTGCAGGCTCAAGATTTTGAAAAAGAGGTTAGCAAAAAAAAAAACAAAACAAAAAACAAAAAAAACAAACAAACAAAAAAAACAAAAAAACAAAACAAAAAACAGGAAACGGATACAGTAACAATTAACATGGAGAAGGTGGGCCACCGGATAGGCAAAGAAGATGTCTGCTTCTATCCTTTCTTCCTATTTCAGATTTCAGCAGATGCCTAAACTGCAGACAGACGAGCGGGGGAGAGAGACAGAACCCTTGAGCCCAGAGGGCAACCCCTCACCTTGAGGCACAAAGGAGCAGGCCAGCAGACAGGGCACCTGCACACCCAGGAAGGGTGAGCGCATGGCTGCTTAGCACAAAAACAGGCCCTATTCTGGCGGTCTAGACCCCAAACGAGTGAGCACCACCAGAGCTCATCAGGAGACAAAAGACTTCTCCTTCCCACGTCCTGACCCAGCAGTCACCAGAAGAAAGAAAACAACCCTTGTGGAGAGGCTCCAACAACCACCGCCAGAGAGCCACGGTCGGACTTGGATACAAAAATCACTCGGTGGGAAGGATCTGTGGTCTCTAGGAGAGATTTCTGGACCAGCCTGGGCAGCTATTGGAACTCCGAGGATGACAATGGCGAGCAAGGTGTACTGTGCGTTTTGGAACAACCCCCTTGCTTGTTTAGGCCACGGTTTTTAGAACGTCACAACAGGTACAGGATCTTCAATAATAGTAATAATTGCCGAAATAGAAACATCCATGTTTCTCCACAATGAGAAAGAAGCACTCCCCACTTGCGCATGCAGTCATCAATTACTCCTCCATCCCGGGCCTTAACTCCTCTGGGTCCAAGCCCCAGCCCGATACCTTATTGATTTTACGCGGGCAAACCAGGCAAAACATGCCCACCAGGCGACCTAGTGTAACTGTCCATCCAGAGTGTGAATCCTTGGAATCCCCGAGGACACGCAACTCCAGCTTCTATCGGCTGAGTAAAAGGGTTCTGCTGTACAAACGACCCAGGACCGAACACCCTGGAGGTGGAAAACCGCCTTCCACATGTGGAGGAAAAGTGATTAGAGAGGATGTTGGATTTAGGCCGGCGTGGAGACAGCGCTATAGAACAATGGCATCACTGCAGAGCATGGAACTTAAGAGTCAATACACAGGAGAGGTAAACACAGGGCATTTTTAGAGATACTCTTTTTCGATCGGTTAATGAGACCAACACGTTCAAAGTTTTACATTCAGATAACCGGACATGCCAAAAAATCAGATTTTTCCTGAATCCTGTAACTTGCACTTCTCAAAACGGAGATATCCATATCCATATACAGTATGTTCCTGGATAGCCAGGGATACTCTACCTTTAAGTAATTACCATACCCGTGTGTATTTATCTTTCAAGCTGAAGATCACCAACTGCATTTACCCCACAGGTGGGCTACCAAACAAAACGGGCTCTCAAATATTAACAAGTCTCTACAAAGTTATGCAAAGCTGGCTTCAATGCAAATCAACAAATCCCATAAAGTTACTAGTTTGTGCCGATAACCAGGCACAACTCCCAAATACTTTGTCTTGACATCACAATCTGTAGATAAGAGCCACACCCTTAACCCTAAGACCTCTCCGGCTGCTTTTTCTCCCTAACACAACAAAAATGAACCCCACAGAAGTTCTCCAGCAAGACTGGGAGGGGCAGGAGTTTCCCCGTGACCTCATTACCTCACTCACAAATCAAACTGCACACCTACTTTTCAGATGAACATAATAAAAAAAGGATTAAGTGGGCTACTCGAAATTAAAAAAAAAAAAAAAATAGAAATTTTAAAACTGCTGACAGCAAGCAAGTTCAGAGAGGCCTACTCCCTCCCAGACCAACATTCTTTCTCCTACTGAAACCTAATGGAAGCAACACAGAAAGCAGAACTCTAGGAACACGGCCACAGAATCTGCAAAGATCTGAGGCACCTAAAATTGATGGTTCCTAAAATTCATCTGTGTTTATGTCTAGTAATGCAGACACAGACTAATGCACGAAATACGGGAGAAACACCGACAGCACTCGGGGTTCAAAGCTTTAAGGGCTGACCTAGTATCACTCAGCATCTATTTACATGCCTCAGTTTCCTCCATCTTTCAAGGAAGGAAGACGAGAGACGGAGAAACAAAGTATTAAGGGAAACAACACCATGCATGCTGTTGATGAAGGAAACCAAAGCCATGGTGAGGAAAAACTAATTAACTTTAATCAAACATCTATTTTTAAATGCTGGGAAATGATCACATAAACTGGCAATAAAATAAAGGGACCAGCCATAGCTGGATGGCGTTCAGTCCCCAGAGAAACGTCTAAATTCATACAAGCCTGGCTAAAACTGCAGATTTGTCCAAAATGGTCAACAGAGCTGAATGCTTTAAGAACGACATTAATTCTCTCTTGTAAATTTCCACAGTGCCTTTGCAGGAGCCACCATTGCCCCCAGGGAGGAGATCACAGCTAAAAGAATATTAATATTAAGCAATTGCAACACTTTTTACATACTCCTATACATATACGTCTAGCACCTTGCCATCCATAATGGATTTAATCAGGACCCCAGCAGGGAAAAAAACCACAAAAGGCCTATTTCTCCAACAAAAGCCATAGCAGCCTGAAACAAACCTAGAGCTATTTGGTTTTTATTTTATTTATAGGAACAGACCTTCTATCCCAGGTTCCTCAAGATAAGCCACCAAAAACTGCACCTGACAGACCCGTGGAGCAGCCATCCTCCTCAGAGCCGGATCATTGCAGAGAGACAGAGAGGAAGAAGGACAGAGGGAGGGAGGGAGGGAGGGAGGGAGGAGGGGGGGAGGGAGGGCGAGCGCGGCGAGCGCGGCTCCAGAGCACTTGTCAACAATCCACCCCTGTACGTAATAAGCAGGCGGCAGTGCAGATTCCGGCAGTGCAGATTCCGCGCGGCAATAGGACGGCCGCACAGCCCTGGGCCGGGGGGGAGGGGAGGTGCCGGGGAGGGAAGGTTATTTATGTGCGGGGGAGGGAAGGTTATTTATGTGCGGGGGAGGGAACCCAACGCCGAAGAGGAGGGGTCTGGGGCGCTTTCTCCCCCTCCTGATAAATTGAGGGGGGAAAAAAAAAAGGAAAAGAGCGACTAGCTTTTCTCCATCCGGCAATTTCCCCAATCTGCAATGCAGACAATTCCTTATTTGAGAATTTCTGACATTGGGGGGTGGGGTGGGGGTGGGGGGGGAGACGGGACACATTTGATGGGGCGGTCAGTGTAATTGTCCACACTTCTGTGCCCAGTCTGTCAGACCGCCCCCGCCATGCACACACTGCACCCCCGTGGACAGCAGGGGGTCCGTGGCACATTTTCAATGGCATCCCTTTTTAATATCCTAATCTGTGTCATTCAGCACTTGCCTTTTATTTATTTTTATTTGTTTTTTTGGCTGGGAAACCTGGGCAGCGATCCAGACAGACTGCAGAAATCTCCCTCCACATGCTCCTCCTCCAGCCTGCCCTCCCCTCCTCCCTCCAATTCCGGCTACCAGGGTGCTTTATTACTTCTGTGATGACCACCGCTGCCCTCCCCACCCCCAGCCCGCGGAGGGCCCTCCTCCACGCACGTAAATTCATCTAATCTAATAACACAGAAGCTGTTTCTCCTCATTGTTTCTTGAGGATCTGTCACAAAACAGGCTCTGTGGCCTGGCAGCTGGGGGGGGGGGGGGGGAGGCAAGAATCCAACAAGGCTGGCCAGCTCCCCTGGCCCCGATAACTGGAGCATGCATCTTCCTTCATTTGTCATAAAGCTATTTGATTTTAAAAGTCCCTTCTGTTGAAGCTTTTGAACTTCATCTGGCGATTATAATGTCCGAAACACGTGCTCTGAACACCATCCCACACTAGTCTTTATGCCTTTCCAACGGAGGGGGCAAAAAAAAAAAAAGACGGTGGCATGCCATCAAAGAACCCACATGCCGTTTAGTTTTACCCCCGATTCACCCAAGGGAGCCAGGAAGAGAATGCCCCTTCCTATTACTTTCAGTTAGTTGTTGTTTAACCACTGAAAGAGCCCCTTCTGGGCTTTACACACGTTAGCTTATTACTTAGACCTCACAAAAACCCTGAAAGCAGACGCTAGCTTTGCTCACGGACAATTGCCCAGATCTGGTGATTATTCTTTCCACGATGGCAATCTCCTGTTTCCTAAATCACCAAGGCTTACCTACCTCCCTCGCTTTTAAACAAACCAACAAAAATTATCAGGAGGTAGATGATGGTCTTTCCTAATTTCTACTTGCTATCCATGACTTTAAAATCAGTATTCCAAGTTGGGCCTTAGAGACAATCTAGCATAATCCCCCACAGGTATGGTTCTTAACCAAGCTCAGAACTAGTTCCTCATAAGGTCTCAACAGAAGGTCATCCGGGGATCCTAGGGTATCTGGGGATGGGGCATGCTAGCCCACTGGAAAAACCTCAGGATACAATTCCCTGTAGAAGTCACAGGGATGGAAAATCCCTCTCCAATCCTATCCTGCTCGGTAAGAGCCCACAGAGCAGACCCTCACTTGGTTCTCTCTGGTGCAGTATATCCCCAGAATGGTCAACAACTGTTTGTCATGTATCCCACTGCCGCATAAGTCATATAGTCAATTAAAGGATATTTAAGGGATGACTATTTGGCTTTTTTCCTCTTCTTTCTACTGAGACTTGGCTTTTAGAGCCCTCAGTAATCAAAAGCACCCAATACAGAACTGAAGTACGGTCCGGTACTTCTGAGAAAAGGTAAGAAAGAAAGCAGGAACCACAGGACCCAAAATAACTGGCCAGAGACACAGCTTTGGGGGGTCATGTATGGATACTGGTCATCCTTAACATCCCCAGCTCTGACGCCTCCCACATGGGAGTGTACATAGCTATCTGTGTCTTTTTTTTTTTTTTTTTTAAATCTCTACTCTCCCTGACTTCATTGCTTCTTCCTCTTCCCATTGTCTGGAAAGTAACTAGGTACCTAAAATTTAAGAAGGTAAGACCTAATAGCAGTGTTGGCCCAGACTACTTTTACTTCCAAGACCATCATCAGGATTGGATCGTGCACGCCATATTCCCTGAAACGCATGCTTAGTTAGCCCTAAGTGTCCACTTTTCTGACCTGTGCTCTGCTGCTGGGTCAGGAAAAGAACTGAAAAACTCTTGCCTATGCACTCCAGTAGCTTCTGGACAGTTTCGATAAAACGCTGGTTAACCAAAGAGGAAATGCATCAACAGTACCAGATACATGGACTTACAGCAGCCTCTGGGGGACACGTAATAAAACAGAACAGGATTCTGCTTCTGAACAAAAATACCACGTTCAATACTGAAATTCCCAGCAACAGTGGGTAGAAAAGCAGATGAGACGGGCAAGGATTGCAAGGGCGGTTTCTTTCTTCGTATGACTGACGGCACCAGCAGCAAAGTTTTAACATTCAAAGATCTGAGCAAGTCCAAAGTTTTAAATGAAGACTCCCAAAATATCAACATCAGCCTCCCTGCTCTAGTTTAGTATCCAAAATACCTGTAAATCCACAGCCAAACCCAATTATTAAAACATTACCTATATGCTTCCGCCTACCCCATGCTTCAGTATTTTTGTTAAGTTCTACTTCTTAGGTATGTGTATTTGTGCTATATTATTTCACTGTGCTTGATTACGAACTTCACGAAAACGGGATCGTTCTGGGTTAAGTCTTATGGGATCTGTTTTTCACCACCACCCACCCCCCCAACTCAACACGAGGTTACTAAGATCACCTATCCATGATTTTGCTTATTCTTTGCCTATTTTCACTGTTGTTCGTCACACTCCCCCGTAGGAATATTCCACACTTTCTTTTGATAATCTCCTCCAAGGACATCTAAGTATTGCCAGTTGGTTGCTATTATGATCCGCGCTGCAAACATCCCTCTGCCTGTCCCCTGGAAAGCACACACTGGACTTGCTCTGGGATACTTACCGAGAAGTAACAACCATCGGATATCCTTGCATATGCAAGTCAAATTTACAAGTTCATGGAAACTGGTTTCCAAAGCAGGGGTCGATTTCTGCTTGCATATCATTGTAATCTCTAAATGCTTAAATATAAAGACCTATTACTTAGGGTTGGGGACAACAAAGTACTCCAACTGCTACTTCCCAAGAGATCAGAATTTCAAGAAGGGGCCCCATCCTAAGAACTGCTATGCGGCCAGCCAGCTACATGGCCACCATCCACCTAATTACCACCTAAACGCCCGGACATCCAAGGACATACTGTGCTCCTGGTAGCTTCAGAACAGAGGACCTACCTGCATGTGCAACCATTTCATTACCTCCCACTTGGGTCAACTCCAGCAGCCCCACCGACTACCTTAGCATTTTGAAAATAAGTGACTGGAGCAAACCCCAATCTAGGATTTGGATAAAACGTGAAAGTGCAATTCACTTGCACATCTTCATCAAATGTGGATATCTAATACTGCTGTGTTGAATAATTAAAGAAGCTGCTTCGTACGCATGAAGACTTGTTTTATTCATGTATCCAATCAAGGAAGTCAGCTCACGTTGAGAGCTGGGACCTAACTCATGAAGGAAAGACAGGCCTTACAGACTCAGGGCACGTCAACAAGTACTTATCATCCATGATCCACTTCCAAAAGCTCTCCCATTTCCTGCCACCTACAGAAGTTACTGCATACAAAAGGCGACACCTTAACAATCCGATATCCAAAAACACGCTCATCACAGAGAAAGGATAGGGTGAAGTGGGTTGCCCTGCACGAGGGAAGGATGTACAAGGGTGTCGAGTCTGAGAATTTTACATAGGAAATAGAGGGTTTTTTAATGATCACACTGCATTAGCCATGTATTGATAAAGACACATCTGTAATTTGGGCTGAACTACATAATACTGATCATATCACCTATGCTGTGATAAAAAGCCAAAGCAGAAAAGTGATCCGCAGGGCTAATATTTGACTTTCAAAAGTATTATTTAAGTGTGGGCCCTTTACAGCAGCCAACATGATAATAATAAACATTACTTGTTAGAATTCTATTTAAGTAAAAGTTAATACACTGGCACTATACCAAAAGGAATTAGGTACATACAGAGTCTGGCTTGGACTCTTTCCAAGAGGGCTTGGTAATTCCCGAAGAACCAACAGCGTTCAACTATATAATTCATGTGGCTGGCCCTATAGCCAACGTGACTTCAAGGCCACACTGTACAATTATAAAATAATACCAATAATTATAAGACACAGTAGGGAGATCGAGGCTGGGTGACTGCATGTATATTAACTAGCGAATGGTTGCTATGGATTTAGTCACTAATACCAATGAAATGGCACCACAATTAAAACAGGAAGTTCAAATTAAGAAGCTCCTAGAAAAGGCAATGTTCCATCAGGTTTTTCTTATTTAACAACAACAGCAGCAAAATGGGCAACCGGGTGGCTCAGTGGGTTAAGTGTCCCTTTGGCTCATATCATGATCTCACAGTTCGTGGATGTGAGCCCGACGTCGGGGTCTCTGCTGTCAGCTCAGACTGATCCTCTGCTCTCTTCTCTATCTGCCCCTCCCCCTGCTCACTTTTTTCTCTCTCAAAATAAGCATTAAAAAAATTTAATAAAGAAAGAAAACTGATTTGGTGAACACCTAGCACTAAAGAACCTTCTTGGTTCACAGCACACACAGCACAATTTGGACAAGGCTGCCTGGTTCCAATCCTACTCTTCATCAAGTGTGTGAACCTAAGGGGAGGATCAGAGAATGCCCTCAGATTCCTCTGTTAAATGGACAGAAGGACAACTGTGACTGGTTAAGTTAAGGCGTTCATTATTTACGTAAAAGGGTTAGCGGTACATAGTAAGCACTGGATAAGAGCTACCTATATGACTCAATAAATGTTGGTGCTAATGGGGGCGCCTGGGTGGCTCAGTCGGTTAAGCAGCCGACTTCGGCTCAGGTCACGATTTCATGGTCTGTGAGTTTGAGCCCCGCGTCAGGCTCTGTGCTGACAGCTCAGAGCCTGGAGCCTGTTTCAGATTCTGTGTCTTCCTCTCTCTGACCCTCCCCCGTTCATGCTTTGTCTCTCTCTGTCTCAAAAATAAATAAACGTTAAAAAAAAATTTTTTTTTAAATGTTGGTGCTAATGAATTATATTTTTAATTATTTGGTTGTAAAAAGACAAGACAAAATATGCTTTGGCTCTCAATATATTTTTTAAAAGACTCTGGTAACGGATTTGTAAAAAGGTAAACACAGAAATGATAACAAATTAGAAAAGATTAGAATGTTGAGATTTTGAGAACATGACCTGCAGAAGTATCAAGTAGAATTCAACCACAATTACAATATGGTCATTCGACCTACTTAGAAAGAAATGAATAATGGAAAACCAGGTTTGAGAAGGACTGACAGGTCCTTCTCAGCTAACTCAGGTCACAATTAAAGAGTTCATCTTCTTCCCAAATCTGATTCTGACAAAACCCCTATTCCCATGTGCTGCTAGGGTGGGAACAAACTGATAAACTATTTCTGGAGAGCAACGTGATCACAGATGCCAATTTGTTTTAAAGTCTGTAATTCAGCAAGCTCACTTCTAAAAAGTAATACTATGATATTAATGAGAGAAGCAAAAATTTACGTGCAAGGATTTCAACATAGTTTAACAATTCTGTTGCCCCTTTTCACTGGTTCAAATTCTATCTGCATCCAGTTAAAAAAAATTAAAGGCACCCAGCTGGATCAGTGAAGTGCACGCCTCTTGATCTTGGGGTTGAGTTTGAGCCCCACACTGAGTGTAGAGACTACTTAAAAATAGAATTTTAGGGGAGCCTGGGTGGCTCAGCTGGTTGAGCGTCAGACTTCGGCTCGGGTCACCATCTCGCGGCTGGTGGATTCGAGCCCCGCGTCGGGCTCTGTGCTACCAGCTCAGAGCCTGGAGCCTGCTTCCGATTCTGTGTCTCCCACCCTCTCTGCCCCTCCCCTGTTCATGCTCCGTCTCTCTCTGTCTCAAAAATAAGTAAAAACATTAAAAATTTAAAATTAAATAAATAAATAAATCAGTCTTTAAAAAACAAAACGCAAAAAAAGAGAAAATTCTTTTATATCAGCTTCCTAAGCCATGCAATACACTAACAATGCGTTGGTTTTGCAACCTGATGGCACCCCACGGTGCGGCACGAAGGGGTGGAGGTAGCTGGAACCTGCGTGTATCTCTCAAGCCTCTGACTCCATACGTGCAGCTCCCTCTTTTGGAATATTCCCTCCTCTGTCTTCCTAGAAAGCTCCTCACCGCTCCCCCCAGACACACTCACCTCCAACCCCCAGTCAGCCTTCAGGGCTACTTCAAATACCCACAGTGACAAGCAAACATCGACTGTCCTGTTCTCCGAACAAGAGGATTTATTCTTGCTCATCTTAAGAGTCCTCCAAACTAGCATGTGCCTAGAGAAAACTGCTGAGACCCAATAAATACTGCTCAAAGAACAGGCTGCTCCTGCAGACCATTTCAGAGCCTTCAGAGCCTGATGATGCACTCTTAACCTTAGAGGCTCCCTTTTACAACTTCCAGAAGAAAAGGTCTCAAAGAATTGTCTTTCTATTTAGAAATATTTGGCTGGGAACACATCTTGCAATTTAGAATACTTGATTTTTCAGCAGTCACTAGTCAAAATTAGGAACTCTTGGGAGAAAAGATCTAATTTCCAAATTTTCAAGTGAAAACATCTTATGAACACTATGTAACTCTCACTAACCTTCCCAATATGTTTTCTACACATTTAATCCCTTATTAGTTTCAATGTTAAAGTTCTTCGTTTTAGAGCCAATGATTTCTTCCCGTCTGCAAAACTGTTCAGGTCTTCCTCAAAGAATGACCTTTTATACCCTGCTAACTTACACGAACTCATTTTGTTACTACTGTGTTCAAATAAAAGCCACAGTTAACTATAATCCTCCCACCTTTTCCACAAAGTGAAACTACATCAATCACTTAAAAATTCTGTGTGTATTCTTTGTGGTATTTTCCTTAAAGGGTTCATGTGCCATCCAGGCAACTAATACTGAATAAAGAACATAATTTTTTCAAGATATTACATGTTTAAAAAAAAAAAAAAAACAAACCCACATTTTCCAAAACTTAGTAACATAAGGAAAGACTCCTAAGGTTTTAAGTTGCAGCGATTCCACTGCATGAAATATTAAATGGGGTTCAAAAGAAATACAAGTATAGAGAAAGTAGATTAGAGGAAAATAAACTAGTTATAAGAAGTAGTATCCTCTCCAGTGGCAATCTTTATAGTTTTCTGAAATTTCTACGTTTTCTACAATAAATTACTTCAAGGGGCATCTGGGAGGCTCAGTCGGTTAAGCGTCTGACTTCAGCCCAGGCCATGAACTCACAGTTCAGGAGTTGAAGCTCCACATCGGGCTCTGTGCTGACAGCTCAGAGCCCAGAGCCTGCTTGGGATTCCCTCTCTCCCTCTCTCCCTGCCCCGCCCTGGTTCACGTATGCTCTCAAACTAAATAAAAAATAAAAATGAATTACTTTAACAACATGTTGGCGGAAAAAAGACATTAATGATTATTTAAATGATATCACAAGGAAAATGGTGTGTTGCCGGATGGAAGTAGTACCAGCCACAAAAGAAGCAGTGACGAAAGCAATTCTATGAAACATGGACTCCTGTGGAGCTAACAAACAAAGACAAAGTGAAGAACAGCAGACAGTGACAACTTTGAAGCCAGGAGTACGTTGCCATATTGAAGTCAGGGATAATAGGAATACCATGACATTAATACCACAGGCAAAAGGATTCTCAAAAGGCTCAAAACACTAAAAGGCAAGTGAATAGAATAGGAACATGTTTTCACTCTGTCAGCATTGCCTGCATATACAACACACCATGAAGACAGCTAGAAGAAGGTTTCTGAGTTGAACTACACTGGCTATCTAAAAAACCTGCTGCCAAACAACAACAAGACAGAGCTTGAAGACAAAAGGGAAGCAACCACTACGTTCATCCTGTCTCTACAGCTATACATGTTAATACAGTAGCCTGTAGTCACATAAGACTTTTTTTTCTGTTTATTTTTGAGACAGACAGCTTGGGGGGGCAGGGGGGGGGGGAAGGTGGGGCAGAGAGTGAGGGAGACACAGAATCCAAAGCAGGCTCCAGGCTCTGAGCTGTCAGCACAGAGCCAGCTGCGAAGCTCAGACTCATCAACCGTGAGATCATGACCTGAGCCGAAGTCAGATGCTCAAATGACTGAGCCACCCAGGTGCCCCCATACTTTTTTTAATGAACTAAAACTAATCGGACCAGCTAAGTATAAAGGACTCATGGCCTCCTAAGTGGCTACCATACACAATGAAGCCGACCCTGAGCACCCCATCATTGTGGAAACTTCTACAGGGCAGTGCTCACCTACAGATTCTTCATGAATGTAGTCTCAAGACCCTTTCATCAAGTCTACAGATGGCAACAGTCCCTGGGTCTCTGTGCTGTCCTCTGCTAGAGCTCAGACCGATAAACAGGGCAAGTCAGACAGACGGGCACTTCTTTCCAGGCAGCAGGGTGAAAAAGGACAGGGGAGCAAACAGAGCAGCAAGGAAACAAACCCCCTTCAATCCTGCAGCAGATGGCCCCCTGGTGTCATCAGTCTAGCTTTCAGATGAGGGAAGGAGGGAAAACCACAGGTCAGACCCAGTTATAAAAAGCCACGAGCTTATTCAGTAAACTAAAAACTGCAGAGAAACCCTTAGCAAAGCAATTACCCCAAAAGATGATTTTTAAATCATCAAGGATTTTAGGCAATCCTGATGTAGCTTGAAAGTAAAAGGCCAGCAATCACCACTTAATACTCATGAACAAAGTGCCACATGAAATCGTTCTGAGTTAGACTCACATTTTGCTACCCTCAAGGCTAGGGGTACAAAGAAAAGTGTAAAAGAAAAAAAAACCCACAAACAGTGGATTCTGGGCTCACTGCCTCGGTTCCTACATACACAAGGGATCCCCAGAAAGAAATAACCATTCATTCCTGTACGCAGGTGGGGATTGAGGGATGGGGAAAAGCTTCATGTACCACATAAAGAAAACATGGTGGCCACAGAGGATGCCGGTCTTCTAGAGCTTTCCACTCTCCCCCAAATTCTGCAAAAGCATCCCAATGTTTCCTAGAGAAGGATCTGGCAATTAAAAAGAACACCATGGTACACCAGGGTGGCTCAGTGCGTTAAGCAGCCAGCCCTTCATTTTGGCTCAGGTCATGATCTCTGGGCTCGGGAGACAAAGCCCTGCATAGGGCTCCATGCTGACAGCAAGGAGCCTGCTTGGGATTCTCTCTCCCTCCCTTTCCAGCCCTCCCCCACTCACTCAACTCTGTCAAAATAAATAAACAACAACAACCACACGCCAAAAAAAAAAAAAAAAAAAAAGAGGGGCACGTGAGTGGCTCAGTCAGTTAAGTATCCCCTTTCTGCTCAGGTCATGATCTGATGGTTCATGAGTTCCAGCCCCACATAGAGCTCACTGGTGTCGGCACTGAGCCCACTTCGGGTTCTCTGTTCCCCTCTCTCTGCCCCTCCCCCACTCGTGTTTTCTCTCTCTCTCTCTCTCTCTCTCTCTCTCCCTCCCTCCCTCCCTCCCTCTCTCTAAAATAAACATTTAAAAACAAGAAGGAACACCACCACAAACAGGCTTCATTATAAGCATCAGGCTATCACTCATCATGGAAACAAAACCAAACAGGACAAAGGGAGGTCTCAAGTGTCGTATTTGACATAAACCCGCAAAGGGAGGATTGTTCATGGTGGTACCCAGTTACCTGTACAAACAGACCTATAATGACATCAGTGCTCATTACAACGTATCAAATTTTTTGACACATCCGATATTGCTTTAAGTGGCTACAATCCAGGAATTGTGGTCGAATGATTTGACAGATGGTGATGTGAATGGTTACATAACATAGCCTCTATGACTTCTAAAAAGCTGCTGCAAATATAGAAGCCCTAGAATTTTCCTTCCTTGACCCTCCCTTCAAGTTGCACGGCCAGGTTGATGGCCTCATGTAGCCACTTTCCCCTTCTACCTCCCTCCAAGCCTCTCCCCTCCAGCCCAGCTGGCAACAGGTCCTTCTTCTTCCATACCAGCTCAGAAACCTCAGAGAGGACAGAATGGAGACTGCTGTGCACTGCTCGGGTCACCCCCCCCCCAAGACACCAACCCCTGCTACTGCTATTGGGGCAGGTCTTCCCGACACCACTAAGGAATGCCCTACTGGGGAAAACTAGGGTTCGCTTCCTTCTAGCTCGGTCGGAGTTGCTGCTCTCCAACGCCTAGGGTGAGGTCTAATTGTAGGATGATGGCGTCCAGACCCAGGGAATGGGGCAAACAGATTTTAATACAGTCCCTGAAGTGTGCTCTTTTATGACACAGCTACAGTTTTTATGGGAAGTAGTTAGGTAATGTGTATCTAGAACCTCGATCACAATTACCCTTTGAATGCTCACTTCCTGCCAGATACTAAGGACTTTAAATAAATCATCTCATTAATCCTAAGAATATTGCCTCTGAGAAAGAAATTACTACTCCATTTACAGAGCTGGGGAACAAGAGCCAAACAGAACGGCCACCTCGTGTGTGTTAGTTCTCTTCACTCTTGGTGGGGCCGTGAGGTCACCCTTTCAGGGATGACAGCATGAGCCTCCCTGCCAATGTCCCCAAGTGGAGGTGGAGGGCAGTGGTCTACGGGGGCCCAGAACTGGCAGGAGGCTGAATGCCCCGCAGTTTCCCCCAGGAAGCCTCTAGATCCCTCAGTGTCCACAGCTCCAGGGCCCTGAGCTCAGACCACAGGTGCGGGTTTTGTTTTACAGAAGAGAGCTTCCTTGAGGATGCAACATATAGAGGCCCCGAGCTCTCTGTGCCCGCCCCCTCCCCCCACCAGTCAATTCCTCAGACTGAGAGCACTCTGGAGCTCGGTAATTTTTCACAAAGGGGCTAAGAAATCGGAGGAGAAGGTCTGAGGAGTCGGCCAGCCGGAAGGCCAGTATCCTCCCCATCCACTACCAAGAGCAGCCACTTGATGGCAATCTTAACCTATTCCCTTGGAATTCTTCCATAAAGAGCGACCCCAGGAGGGTAAGAGCAACAGAGAATGGGCTGCAGAATGTGGACAGTGCTAGAAAAGGCATCACTGCCTGGCCAGAGTAGGCAGAGGCAGAGGCATAGAAGGATGGATCGAGAAAGCACGCCAACACGCTCCCCTGGGTTATTCTCCTGTCCCCAGACTTCTCTGGGGCCCTGGGTAGAAGCGACTGTACAGGTTTCTGTAGTCAGACAACTCAGGAAGACGGAAATTTCTCAGGCCCCATGACACAAGCACATCGGGCTTTCCATCAACAGATTGAAGTGCGAGGCAGACAGATGGTAACAAACAGGGTAATAAATCAACAGCAAACTCCTGCTTCTGATCTCAGCACCTTGCCCCCTGAAACCACAGAAAAAAAATAAAGCCAAATAATGAAAAAAAGGGCAACTTTCCCTCATTGGGGTGTTACACCTGTTGAATGAAGCAGCCCAGCACTTTTCTTATTTAAATTGTAGATGAGGGGTAAAAAATTAAAAGCTATGTGCTTCTACCTTGGAGAGAAAAGGCTCTCCAAGAAAAAAAAGGGGGGGGGGAGGGTTGGAATACCTTGCAAATTACATTCACCGCATACTTCTATTTTCAGTGGCAGTAAGATTAACATCAAGATGGTGGGAGGAGGGTCACTGTGATCAGAAAACAGTCCGTTGTCTTAACACGGAGGTTTCCCCCCACACAGTTCAACCTGGCCCTTTGTGACGGCTTCGTAACTCTTGGCTTCTCGATTTATAAGAAGAGTTCAGGCAGAGAGTGGAGAGTTTGCCAATATTTTCCTCCGAGGGATTCAGAAAGTGCCAGCTGAGAGCCTTCCAACTCACCCTTTAAAACTCTGTAACACTTTCCAACTGAGTAAACTGGAAAGGCCCTTTTCAAATAACACTAGTCTGAAGTTGGGTAACTGCTGAGTGAGGACAGGGTAAAGCCACTCCGGTACAGGATAAGCAATTTGCGGTGCAGATCCCTCTAGAGATCACCAAGCCTTCCTTCGTGCCCAAACAATACACGTGTGTGGTTTCCACTGCTGGGGCACCTGCCCTACTTAGGTCTGCAGAGGATTCGCTGACCTTCTATACCATCACTTCCGGAAGGGGAAGCGCACGGTTTCAAAAAGGCAGACAGTCAGAGTCCTTCCTGAATACCCCAATCCCGTCAGAAGGAAGGGATCGGAATTAAGACAGGTGAAGGTTTCCAAAGTGAGACCTTGAGCTGCCTTCGTGCATCAGAAGGCAACAAAAATCGTTCAGAGCCATGGAAAACTGGAAGGAAGACTCAACCACGTGGGGCAGCACCAGAAGCTGGCAGGGGACTCCCAGGCACAGATGTCTTTCCCGGTCACCCACCAAGACCAGGTGCCACGCATGATCAGGATACCCACCCACCTGCCAAAGGGAAACACGGACCCAGTTGCAGGAGTGACCGGAAAGACACTGGCGGGGCGGGTCCCCAGGAAGAGGCCAGATGTGCGCAAAGAGCTGAAACCATTAGATCCAAAGCAGGAACGAGCCCACGACACTAGTGAAAGGTCAGCAAATTGTAGAGAGGAGGAACGGGGGCCCCAGGAGCTCTGAAGCTCCAGAAAGAACAGCTCTCCTTGCAGAACACAGGGCAGCATGGCTGACACATTGGCGACTCTGCTCCTTAACAGGCAGGTCTAAGGTTATAAAATGGCTCATGTTTGCCTCCTGGGCCCCAGACCTCCTCGTAGGAGAGACCTACACTGTTTTATGATCTTTTAGAAAGAAAATCATGAGGAAGGAAGCGAATTTCGGGACTCTGCAGAAGCACCCTAAAGCCTACAGAGAAAGCTAGAAGGATACAGGTGATTTGGCAGGTGAGATTGAGTAACAGGTTGTAAATTAAGGGATTTATGGGGTGCAGGCTAATTTCCCCCAAAACATACCCAGTTATCACCCTTCTGGGTTTAAAGATACTCCATACAGGACACTGAACATTTAACGTAGCTCAAGTGGGAACACGTTTTTTTCCAAAAACTAGGTAAAAGGTCCTCTAAATGTGGGGGAAAATGGGATCTGAGAAAGTCCCAAGCAAAACCAAATCGCACTAGTGCATCGTGGTAGATCCGACAGGAATCAAAGCCCCCATCGCAGAACTTGAATCACAGAACCCATCACCCATCACAGAACTTGAATCAGGAACCAGCACAGACGGAGACAACACAGGAGGCCTAGATCTACGGGCAGGAGGAGGTGATACACAGGACTGTTTACAAGAGCGTAGACAGATAAACTCCATGCCTGGATAAGTGGCCTCTGGCCGAGGGGAGCGCTATCTGGGGACCCCACAGGCACCTCCCTTTCTGTACATGTTGATAAGTAAAACTGGTTGGTACGTATTGCCGTAAATTACACTTACGGCATAGAAAAAGAAACTGAATCCGTGCATAAAGTACAAATGAGGGGCGCCTGGGTGGCTCAGTTAAGCATCCGACTCTGGATTTCGGTTCAGTTCATGAATGTGAGACCCCTACTGGGCTCTGCACGGACAGCACTGAGCCCGCTCTCTCCCTCTCTGCCCCTTCCCCGCTCTCTCTCAAAATACATAAACTTTAAAATGTATACATACAAATCAAATAAATTCATGTATGACAAAGAAGATTCTTCAACCTCAAATAATGTCATGATTTCTCCCAAACTGACACCGAGACATCCATCCAGGGCCATCTTGATGGGCTTTGAGCCTGGAGCCTGCTTCAGATTCTGTCTCCCTCTCTCTCTCTGCTCCTCCCCCACTAGCATGTGATCTCCGCTCCCCCCCACCCCCAAAATACACATTAAAAAAAATTTTTTTTAAATAAAAAAATAAAAACCGAAGATTAATTGCATCCAACTGGGAGGAACAAGAACTTCTCCAAGCTCAAACCAGTTCTTAGGGGTTCCTGACATACCAGGATATCCCTCTAGTACCTCAACACAAAAGGAAACATGTTGCAGATTAAAATGGAAATTAACCGCATCTAAAATTAAAACGCAATGAAATTGGCACCACCTCAAAGTTCTACCCACGTACTAGCATTGGTGCTGTTTGCCACCTCACCCCACTCCCCCAACTCCTAGGTTGAAGACTTAACACCCAGTGGGACTGTGTTCGGGCAGAGCTTGTGAGAAGGTGAGAAAAGTAAAGGAGGTCACGATTCGGGGAGGCACTGATCTGACGGGGCTAGTGTCCTCCTAAGAGGAGGAAGAGACACCCGTACACTCTCCCCCCCACCGTCAGCCTGGTGAGGACGTGGCCAGTACCCCTGGATCCGGACATCCAGCCTCCAGCGTCCAGAACAACGAGAAACACACTTGCGTTGTTTCAACCACCCCACCCAGTCTACAGTACATTGTCACGGCAGCCCGAGCTGACTAATACAGACTTCTGCCACAGCCACAAGAAAATGAACACAAGTGAGCAATCCTCCCGTGCCATCACCCTATGTTTCTGCACCCTCAAGGCCATGGGACAACTCACGGGCCGTGGGCAAGAACCCCTCTAACCGAAAACACACGTATTTGGCAGAGAAGGGGTATGGCCCTATGGATGCCTCTTTAGCTTGCCTTTGGAGGAAAGCCAGGTCTGGAACCCCTATTCCAGAACTTCTTGAATTCTACCACCAAGGCCAAGATTTCTTAACACTCGCAGAATGGCACTACCGGAAAGAGGGGACACCGAACGGGAGAAGCAGAAGAGCTGTTCAAAAGGCCAGTGTGGTCTGGACTTGCACACAGCTGAGAACCAAAACTTTAATGCCGGTTCAAGACAGAGAATCTGTCTGGGGCACCTGGGGGGCTCAGTCAGTTAACCGTCCAACTTCAGCTCAGGTCATGATCTCGCGGTTTAGGAGTTTGAGCCCCACCTCGGGCTCTCTGCTCTCAGCACAGAACCTGCTTCAGATCCTCTGCTCCCCTCTCTCTCTCTGCTCCTTCTCTGTTTGTGCCCAGTCTCTCACTCCAAGAAATAAAAACATTTAAATAAGTTAAAAAAAAAATCTGGCCCACGAATGCCACCACGAGCCTGTGAAGATCATTTGTGACCATGTTCAGTTGTAGGGCTCTTATTCGTGCCCCCAAGCCAGGGCTTCTAAGAGTTGCATGCTGGACACACGTGAGCCACTGGCTTTGGGGACCCTTCAAGTCTTCAGACACTCTCAGGCATCTGGTACATTCTGGAGAAACACCATAAACCCACATATCATCGTAAAAGCTCGTGAAAAAAAAAAAAAAAATCAAGACAGCCATGGTGACAAACCTCAAATGACCGCATACTTTAAAAGAAGTCAAGGGGCGCCTGGGTGGCGCAGTCGGTTAAGCGTCCGACTTCAGCCAGGTCACGATCTCGCGGTCCGTGAGTTCGAGCCCCGCGTCGGGCTCTGTGCTGACGGCTCAGAGCCTGGAGCCTGTTTCCGATTCTGTGTCTCCCTCTCTCTCTGCCCCTCCCCCGTTCATGCTCTGTCTCTCTCTGTCCCAAAAATAAATAAACGTTGAAAAAAAAATTAAAAAAAAAAAAAAAAAAGAAGTCAAATGAAATGGAAAGGGAGGGAGCAACATTTCCGGCCTGGTGGGAAAGCCCTGGGTCTACACTGGAGCACTGGTCACGTGGGTATATGAGCTTTTTTAAATACATCGAACTGGGGGCGCCTGGGTGGCTCAGTCGGTTGAGCGTCTGACTTTGGCTCAGGTCATGATCTCATGGTCCGTGAGTCGGAGCCCCGTGTGGGGCTCTGTGCTGACAGCTCAGAGCCTGGAGCCTGCTTCGGATTCTGTGTCTCCCTCTCTCCCTGCCCCTCCCCCACTCATACTTTGTCTCACTCTGTTTCTCAAAAATAAATAAATGTAAAAAAAAAATTTTTTTAAATAAATACATCGAACTGTACGAGTAAGACGTGTGATTTCACGCGGCGTATACTTTTCCTCAAAAAATAAAGTGGGGGGGGAGGGAGCGGTATGCAAGACTGGAGTCCAGTTCTGGGGTCAAGTCCTGATTCGCTATGCAGTCTTGTACAAGCTGTGGAACACTGGAGACCCTCTACACAAACCCACAGAACCGGACAGTAATAGGCTGCAATAAAGTTACGAGATTAGAAGCAGTAACTTATTTCTTAAAAGCCTCATTTTAGGGGCACCTGTGTGGCTCAGTTGGTTGGACGTCTGACTTTGGCTCACGGTCTCATGGCTCGGGGGTTTGAGCCCCGCATCAGGCTCTGTACTGACAGT